>NC_090380.1:118463004-119090087 GCF_036365525.1 Heterodontus francisci | reverse complement strand
AATGGACTTCCGGAAGGCATTTGATAAAGTCTCTCCTAAGAAATTGTTATGCAATATTGAAGTTGATGGATGAATAGTGATGTACAGCAAGGATCTGTGTTTGGCCTCAATAATTCACTATCTAATTTATTTAGAGATACAGCACTGAAACACGCCCTTTGGCCCACCAAGTCTGTGCCGACCATCAACAACCCATTTATACTAATCCTATATTAATCCCATATTCCTACCACATCCCCACCTTCCCTCAATTCCCCTACCTATACTAGGGGCAATTTACAATGGCCAATTTGCCTATCAACCTGCAAATCTTTGGGAGGAAACCGGAGCACCCGGCAGAAACCCACACAGTCACAGGGAGAACTTGCAAACTCCGCACAGGCAGTACCCAGAACTGAACCCAGGTCGCTGGAGCTGTGAGTTTTGTTTACGTTTAGTTTAGAGATACAGCACTTTAACAGGCCCTTCGGCCCACCGGGTCTGTGCCGACCATCAACCACCCATTTATACTAATCCTACACTAATCCCGTATTCCTATCACATCCCCACCTGTCCCTATATATTTCCCTACCACCTACCTATACTAGGGGGAATTGCTAATGGCCAATTTACCTATCAACCTGCAAGTCTTTGGCTGTGGGAGGAAACCGGAGCACCCGGAGGAAACCCACGCAGACACAGGGAGAACTTGCAAACTCCGCACAGGCAGTACCCAGAATCGAACCCGGGTCCCTGGAGCTGTGAGGCTGCAGTGCTAACCACTGCGCCACTGTGCCGCATAATATATTTATTAATGAGTTAGATAATGGGATAGAAAGCCACATATCCAAATTTGTCACTGACACAAAGATAGGTGCATTGTAAGCAATGTCGCTGGAAGCATAAAATTACAAAGAGATATTGATAGAAATAGTCAAATGATAGTACAGAACTTGAGTGTTGCTGAAAATAGAGACATGTTGTCAAAGCTTGTTGTCAAAGCATTTGAATGGGCTGCCCAAGACACACAAAAGTGATATCCCTCTATGTCCTATCTTATCTATGACTGGTTCAGCACTACATGAATTTGCCAAATAGTTGGGCGAATTGTTATAACCAGCTTTGAGCAAGTTCTCCACATACACGGTGAAGGATTCCTTCACATTTGCGAAGACCATACAGGACTTGCATATCGATAGCAATGCCGTGTCCATGTGCTCATTTGACATTGCTAGCCGATTCACCAATGTACCACTAAAGGAAGCCATAGATATTTGCGCTGCAGCACTATATCATGCCGATTCAGACCCAACACCATTGCGTGAATCAGTATTCATTGAACTTACGAACTTGGCAACTCGCCCAGTTGAGTTCAGTTTTAACGACCCAATGTATGCCTAAATAGATAGTGTTGCCATGGGATCCCCTCTAGACCCAGTTCTTGCAAACATCTTTGTTGGGTTCCATGAGAAATGTGTCTTTGAGGGAATTACACCTACCCTCCGACCTCTTGCATATTTACAATTTGTAGATGATACATTTGCTATATTTGAATCCGCAGCTGCCTGTAATAATTTCCTTACATGACTTAATGGGCTCCATCCTCCGCTCAAATTCACCTTTGAAATGGAGCAGTCAAATGAGCTCCCTTTCCTTGACGTACTAGTTGAGAAACCTGATAAGGGGTTCTCTACCATGGTCTACCACAAACCTACCTTCACTGGTCAATACACGCATTGCGATTCTTACAGTTCCACGCACTATAAAATTGACCTTATCGGCAATGTCATAAATAGGGCTCGAGCCATTTGCTCACCATGCAAGCTTGATGCTGAAATAGGGCAAATCAAAGACATCCTGTGTGACAATGGCTACCCTGATCAGATCATTTCTCACTGTATATCGCACAAACTTATGAACGTCACTTTCGGCCCTGAAAGTTGCTCAGTCTATCATAGATTACCCTGGAAGGGTAATGTGTCCCAAAAATTTGAGCAACAGGTAAAGCTAGTTATTTCACACTGCTACTACGTGTGGTGTTCACCACTAACAGGGTGCTGCTGTCAAGCCAAAAAGACGTCCTGCCTATCACACAAATGAGTAATGTGATATATGAATTTCAATGCCAGTGTGATGCTAGGTATATAGGCCGTACATCCCAAAGACTGGTGGATCGTATCAAACAACATGTCCCTTCCGCTGTTCGCAACGGGCAAGGTACAGGCCGTACCCAACCAGCCTGTGTTTGCAAAACTCAAAACACAGTGTTCAACATTAGATGTGATTTTGCGATTGGACAACATTTGCTAAATAATTCTCAGTGTGCTAAGAATTATGCTGACAACCATTTTAAGATTGTCAGTCGGGCTTGCAGTGTGGCACATTTGCGCGTACTGGAAGCTCATATATTAATACACGGAGCCCTGTTCTTTGCAGACAGAAAGTACAGTGGCGCAGTCGTTAGCATCGCAGCCTCACAGCTCCAGTGACCCGGGTTCAATTCTGGGTACTGCCTGTGTGGAGTTTGCAAGTTCTCCCTGTGTCTGCGTGGGTTTCCTCCGGGTGCTCCGGTTTCCTCCCACATGCCAAAGACTTGCAGGCTGATAGGTAAATTGGCCATTATAAATTGTCCCTAGTATAGGTAGATGGTAGGGAAATATAGGGACAGGTGGGGATGTGGTAGGGATATGGAATTAGTGTAGGATTAGTATAAATGGGTGATGATGGTCGGCACAGACTCGGTGGGCCGAAGGGCCTGTTTCAGTGCTGTATCTCTAAATAAAATTTTAAAAAAGAACATGTACAAACATTGTGCCTGTTCCAGCTAAACAAAATAAGTGACAATCATTCGCTGGTTCATTCCTCAGGGCAATGCCTTGACCAATCAGAGTTCACTTGCCAACCAATCAAGGATCGAAGTTATACAAAATCCTGGTTAAACCACACCTGGAGTATGATGAGCAGTTCTGGTCACCATACCTTAAAAGGCTATATTGACCTTGGAGGAAGCACAATGTAGATTTGCCAGAATTATATCTGGACTCCAAGAGCTAAATTACGAGGTAGGGTTATTGTTTTTATTCATTCTTGGGATGTGAGCATCACAGGCAATTACAACATTTATTGCCCATCCCAAATTGCTCTTGAAATGGTGGCTGTGTCCCACCTCCTTGAATCGCTGCAGTCCATGTGGGGTAGGGACACCACAGTGCTGTTAGGAAGGGAGGTCCAGGTTTTTGACCCAGCGACGGTGAAGGAACGGGGATATAGTTCCAAGTCAGGATGGTGTGTGACTTGGAGGGGAACTTGCAGGTAGTGTTGTTCCCAAGTGTCTGTTGCCCTTGTCTTTCTATGTGGTAGAAGTCACAGGTTTGGAATGTGCTGTCGAAGGAGGCTTGGTGAGTTGCTGCAGTGCATCTTGTAGATGGTACACACTGCTGCCACTGTGCGCCACTGGTGGAGGGAGTGAATGTTTGTAGATGGGGTGCCAATCAAGTGGGCTGCTTTGCCTTGGATGGTGTTGAGCTTCTTGAGTGTTGTTGGAGCTGCACCCATCCAGGCAAATGGAGAGTATTCCATCACACTCCTGACTTGTGCCTTGTAGATGGTAGACAGACTTTGGGGAGTCAGGAGATGAGTTACTACAGAATTCCTAGCCTCTGACCTGCTTTTGTAGCTATAGTATTTGTATGGCTGGTCCAGTTAAGTTTCAGGTCAATGGTAACCCTCAGCATGTTGATGTTGGGGGATTCAGTGATAATAATGGCTTTGAATGTCAAGGGGAGACTGTTAGATTCTCTCTTGTTGGAGATGGTAATTGCAAATGCCACTTGGCACTTCTAAGCCCAAACCTGAGTGTTGTCCAGGTCGTGCTACATGTGAGCATAGACTGCTTCAGTATCTGAGGAGTCATGACTGGTACTGAACGTTGTGCAATCATCAGCGAACATCGCATGGAGTGAATCAAATCAGCTCAAGACTGGCAACTGTGACCCTGGGGTCCTCAGGAGGAGGCCAAGATGGATCCTCCACTCGGCACATGTGGCTGAAGATGGTTGCAAGTTCTTCAGCTTTGTCTTTTGCACTAACGTGCCAGGCTCCCCCATCATTGAGGATGTTTTTGAAGCCTTCTACTCCAATTTGTCCACCACCATTCAGAACTAGATGTGGCAGGAATGCAGAGCTATGATCTGATCTGTTGGCTATGGGATCGCTTAGCTCTATCTCTAACTGTGCTGCTTCTGTTTAGCATGCATGTAGTCATAGCTTCATTAGGTTGGCACCTCATTTTTAGGTATGCCTGGTGCCGCTCCTGGCATGCTCTCCTACACTCCTCATTGAACCAGGGTTGATTCCCTGACTTGATGGTAATAGTAGAATAAGGGATATGTTGGGACATGAGTTTACAGATTATTGTTGAATACAATTTTGCTGTTGATGACGGCCCACTGCACCTCATGGATGCCCAGTTTTGAGCTGCTGGATCTGTTCTGAATCTATCCCATTTAGCATGGTGGTACTGCACACAACATGATGCAGTATGTCCTCAGTATGAAGACAGGGCTTTGGCTCCACAAGGATTATGCAGTGGTCACTCTTACCAATACTGTCATGGACAGATGCATCTACAAAAGGATGAGGTCAGGTCGATTTTTTTATTTTGTTGGTTTTCTAAACACTTGTCACAGGCCCAGTTTGGCAGGTATGTCCTTCAGGACTGGCCAGCACAGTCAGTAGTGGTACTACTGAGCCACTCTTGGTGATGGACACTGAAGTCCCCCACTCAGAGTACATTCTGTGCCTCTGCTATCCTCAGTGCTTCTTCCAATTGTTGTTCAACATGGAGGGGTACTGTTTCATCAGCTGAGGGGAGGGTGGTACATGGTAATTAGCAGGCGGTTTTCTTGTCCATATTGATCTGATGCATTGATACTTCATGGGCTCTGCAGCCAATGTTGAGAACTCCCAGGGCCACTCCCTCCTGACTGTACACCACTGTGGCAACACTTCTGGTGGGTCTGTCCTGCCGGTGGAACAAGAAATACCCAGGGATGGTGATGCTGGAGGCTGGGATGTTGGCTGTAAGGTATGATTCCATGAGTATGACTATGTTGGGCTGCTGTTGACCGTTCTGTGGGACAGCTCTCCCAACTTTGGAATAAGTCCCTAGAGTGAGGAGGACTTTTCAGAGTTGACTGGGGAGAGTGTGCCTTTGTCATTTCTATAGTGCTCAGGTTGATGCCAGGTGGTCTGTCCAGTTTTATTCTTATTACACTTTTCTGTAATGGTTTGATACAATTAAGTGTCTTGCTAGGCCATTTCAGAGGGTAGTTAAGAGTCAGCCACTTACTGTAGGTCTGGAATCATATTTAGGCCAGACCGGGTAAGGACAGCAGATTTCCTTCCCTGAATGACATCAGTGAAGAAGATGAGTTTTACGACAATCCAATACTTTCATAATCATCATTACAGAGACAAGCTTTTTATTAATTAATTGGATTAAAATCCCCCCAGCTGCCATAGTGGGATTTGAGCTCACGTCTCTAGAGCATTCATCTGGGCCTCTGGATTACCAGTCTAGTCACATTATCACCATGCTATTGGCCCCATATTTAGCTCAACAGACCCAAAGATATATCGTACAAAATCCAGTGAAGACGTACTGAAACAAAGGCATTGAACAATTGTATTCCTCACAATGACATGAGGTTAGAGCCATTCACGAGTCATCATTACACAGGATGCTTGTTCACATCACTACCTCATCCACTTGCAGTAAAGTTCAAAGACATCTCTCAGCCTGCCTGTATCTGATGAAAATGTCAAGCTGAACCATATTGTGTAGAAGAACAACTTGTAAGCAGGGTTTGAAGAAATGCTTCTCAGGAACAGTGCATCGGAAATAAGCCTTTGCATTCCAGCCTGTTCTTGTAAATATTCTTGTGGCTTGCAGGAAAGGACAGCATTAACTCTCTTCCCCCCAAAAAATGATGGTGCTGGGGAACAACTGGAGCTTTCGGGACTGTTGTCGATAGGTTTTTATTTTGTTAGGTAAGGATATCAAGGAATATGAAGCAAAGGTTTGTAAATGGGAGTTGAGGTACAGATCAGCCATGATCTCATTGAAAGAGGAAACAAGCTTGAGGGGCTCAGTTGCCTCTTCCTTTTCCTTATGTTCCTGGTCACCAATATTAACCCTTTATGTGCTGTGACCAACAAGAACGACTTTGCCAATTAGTCCAACACAAAAGAGAAATGTTTCATTTTTGATGCAATGTGTAAGATATCACTTCAGAGAGAGAAAAGTGAGGATTGTTTTGATTACCTGTTGGAAAATAAGGAAATAGAAGTTGAAATTCTGCAGGGGCTCCACTGATTTCTCATTGTAACTTCTGAGTTACTTCAGAAACTTTCAGGAAACATTTGTACCATTTCCCTGTGCTTCTGATAGTCCTCAGAGAGAGGACTTGCATAAATAGAGTGCCTTTCACAACCTGGGGATGTCACAAGAATGTAGCCACGATTGTAATAAAATCATAAGAAATAGGAGCAAATTATGTTTATGATCTGATTGTGGCCCTCACTCCACTTTCCTTCCTGACCCCCAAAATCCTTGACTCTCCTATGGACCAAAAATCTGTCTAACTCAGCCTTGAATATATTCAATGACCCAGACTCCACTGCTCTCTGAGGAAGAGAATTCCACAGATCAATGACTCTCTGAGAGAGGAAATTCCTCCTTTTTTTATACTCGTTGCTGGGATGTATGCTTCACTGGCTAAGCCAGCATTTATTGCCCATCCCTAATTGCCTTTGAGAAGGTGGTGGTGAGCTGCCTTCTTGAACCGCTGCAGTCCATGTGGGGTAGGGACACCCACAGAGCTGTTAGGAAGGGAGTTCCAGGATTTTGACCCAGCGACAGTGAAGGATCAGTGAAATAGTTCCAAGTCAGGATGGTGTGTGACTTGGAGGGGAACTTGCAGGTGATGGTGTTCCCATGCATCTGCTGCCCTTATCCTTCCAGGTGGTAGAGGTCGCGGGTTTCGAGGCTGCTGTCTAAGGAACCTGGTTGTGTTGCTACAGTGCATCTTGTAGATGGTACACACTGCTGCCACTGTGCGTCGGTGGTGAAGGGAGTGAATGTTTGTAGATGGGGTGCCAATCAAGTGGGCTGCTTTGTCCTGGATGGTGTCATGCTTCTTGAGGGTTGTTAGAGCTGCACCCATCCAGGCAAGTGGAGAGTATTCCATCACACTCCTGACTTGTGCCTTGTAGATAGTGGACAGGCTTTGGGAAGTCAGGAGATAAGTTACTTGGCGCAGGATTCCCTAGCCTCTGATCTGCTCTTGTAGCCACAATATTTATGTGGCTACTCCAGTTCAGTTTCTGGTCAATGGTATCCCCCAGGATTCAGTGGTGGATTCAGCTATCATAATGCCATTGAATGTCAAGCGGAAATGGTTAGATTCTCTCTTGTTTGAGATAGCCATTGCTTGGCACCTGTGTGGCGCAAATGTTACTTGCCACTTATCAGACCAAGCCTGGATATTGTCCAGGTCTTGCTGCATTTCTGCATGAACTGCTTCAGTATCTGAGGAGACACGAATGGTGCTGAACATTGTGCAATCATCAGTGAACATCCCCACTTCTGACCTTTTGATTGAAGGAAGGTCATTGATGAAGCAGCTGAAGATGGTTGGGCCTAGGACACTACTCTGAGAAACTCCTGCAGTGATGTCCTGGAGCTCAGATGATTCACCTCCACCAACCACAACCATCTTCCTTTGCGCTAAGTATGACTGTAACCAGCAGAGAGTTTTCTCCCTGATTCCCATTGACTTCAGTTTTGCTAGGACTCCTTGATGCCATACTCGGTTAAATGCTACCTTGATGTCAAGGGCAGTCACTCTCACCTCACCTCTTGAGTTCAGCTCTTTTGTCCACGTTGAGCCAAGACTGTAATGAGGTCAGAAGCTGAGTGGCCCTGGCAGAACCCAAACTGAGCATCATTGAGCAGGTTATTGCTAAGCAAGTGCCGTTTGATAGCCAGTGTTGTAGCTGTACTGGAACAGCTTGGCTCGGGTTGTGGCAAGTTCTGGAGCACAGGTCTTCAGTATTATTGCCGGAGTATTGTCAGGCCCATAGCCTTTGCAGTATCCAGTGCCTTCAGTTGTTTTTTGATATCACGCAGAGTGAATTGAATTGGCTGAAGTCTGGCATCTGTGATGCTGGGGACTTCAGGAGGAGGCCGAGATGGATCATTAACTTGGCATTTCTGGCTGAAGATTGTTGCAAATGCTTCAGCCTTATCTTTCGCACTGATGTGCTGGGCTCCCCCATCATTGAGGATGGGAATATTTATGGAGCCACCTCCTCCAGTTAGTTGTTTAATTGTCCACCACCATCCTCATCTCCATCTAAAATAGGAGACCCCTTATTTTGAAATTGTGTCCCCTAGTTTTAGATTCCTTCACGAGGGGAAACATCCTTTCAGAATCTACCCTGTCAAGCCCCCTCAGAATCCTATATGTTTTTTAGTCATGTTATTTGAAGAATAAATATTGGCCAGGTCAACGGGGAGAACTCCACTGCTGTTCTTTGAATAGTGCCATGGAATCTCTACTTGAGAGAGCAGACAGGGTTTCAGTTTAATGTCTCATCTAAAAGACAGCACCTTCAACAGTGCAACACCCCCTCAGTACAGCATCAAAGCGTCAACGTGGATTTTATGATCAAGTCTCTGGAGTGGGACATGATCTTCGGACTGATAAGGGAATGTGCTACCCACTGAGGCACAGCTGTTACCCACAAACAGCAGACAATGCACTTCAAAGTATTTCATTGAGCATGAAGATGCTGCTAAGAAATGTGATATAGCTCTACGCAATTTAAAGCCTCTCTTTTTGAAATTCATGTGAAGTATTTACACTACACTGATATTCTCAAGCAATGTTATGATTTGCCTCAGAGCCTCTGTTTCTTTAAATGTAGGTCACACATGTGATTTTTTTGTAATATGCTAAAAAGGTTTCAATTTGGAGTTTGGTTTTAAAAAATGCTTTTCTTTTACTTTTTTGGACTGCAGAACTGAGGGTTTAATGGAATATTGAGTCCTAATGCATTACCATTAACTGCTAAAACACAGGAACAAGTAAATCAATAGGTAGGGATATTTATTCAGTTTCTAATGCTATTGTGATGTTGTTCCCATGTACATCTCTGTTCTTTTTTGCTTATTAAAGAAAAATCAATTACCAGTGTACTGCATTTCTCAACAGACTAAGTTAGATGCTTGCATTAAGTTCTAAATTTACCTTTTTATATCCTTTGTGAATTAAGACTTGATCTAAAAGTCTTATTTCATAAATGTTTTGATACAATTTCATTTCCCCACTCTCGTTTTCCCCTTTCTTTCAATCGTGCCTCCCTGTGAACCAGGTCAGTCCATTAGGTTAAAGCAGTTGGAGGGAAGTGAAGGATAATGGAGGCAGGAATTTGAGAGCTGAACTCATTCAGCTTTCTTCACTAACAGCAGCTTCCGCTGCATCAGATGAATACTGCGATGGAATATGTTGTCTGCTTTTGAAGGACACAAGCTTCCCTTTTTCTGAGGTGGCCTTACAGAAATTTCCAGAATAAAATTGGATGCCCAGTATTTTTAGGAAGATGCACTGCTGATGGGTGAACTCACCAACTCTGTAAAATTGGCCTGCAACAATCCAACTTTTCATAATTATTTTTCCATTTAAATCTGTGTTTGATGATGTGGAGGGGTTAGCAATTTACATGGAGTATTAGTTATTAAGGGTGACACTGCATTTTTTGCCCATCCCTGATTACCCTTCAGAACATTGAGTCAAGTACCTCGAGTCATGTATGGGCCAGACTGGGAAGTGGGTGACAGGTCTCTCTCTCTTTCCTGAAGGACATGAGTGAACCAGTGGGGTTTTTAATGTCATTTTCCTGCTGCTAGTTACCAATCACCAGATTGTTTGAATTTAACTTCATAATGTGCCCTAATGGGTTATGTACTCCTGACTTCTCGGTTTCTAGTCCAGTACCAAAATCAATAGGTTATAATATCCTAGTTGTTCATTCAGAGCTGTTTGTTATGAAAGCTAGTTATTCAATTGGAAATGTTTAACTGGAGGGTAGTTATATCGGTCAATTATTTCATTGGAGGTTACATAGGAATAGGAAATCGGGCCAGGAGTAGGCCATTTGGCCCCTTGAGCCTGCTACACCATTCATGTTTGATCTTCTCCCTCAATGCCACTTTCCTGCACTATCCCCATATTTCTTGATATCTTTAATATCTAGAAATCTATCAGTCTTTGTCTTAAATATTCTCAAAGACTGAGCCCCCACTGCTCTCTGAAGTAGAGAATTCCAAAGATTCACCACCCGCTGAGTGAAGACATTTCTCCTCATCTCAGTCCTAAATGGTCTACCTCTTATTCTGACCTAGTTCTAGACTCACCAGCCAGGGGAAATATCCTTCCTGCATCTACCCTGTCACGCCCTGTAAGAATTTTGTATGCTTCAATGAGATCACCTCATTCTAAACTCTAGAGAATATAGACCCAGTCTCCTCAATCTCTCCTCATAGGACAATCCTGCCATCTTAGGTATTAGTCTGGTGAACCTTCGTTACACTCCCTCTGTGGCAAGTATATCCTTCCTTAGGTAAAGAGACCAAAACTGTACAAAATGCTCCAGGTGTGATCTCACCAAGGCTCTATACAATTACAGCCAGACTTCTTTACTCCTGTACTCAAATCCTCTTGTAATAAAGGCCAACATACAATTTGCCTTCCCAGTTGCTTGCTATTCCTTCATACTAGCTTTCAGTGACTTATGAACAAGGACACCCAGGTCCTTTTGGACACCAACACTTCCAAATCTCTCACCATTTAAGAAATAATCTGCATTTCTGTTTTTCCAATCAAAGTGGATAACTTCACCTTTTTTTTGTAGTCCATCTGCCGTGTTCTTGCTCACCCACTTAGCCTGTCTAAATTCCCTTGAAGCCTCTTTGCATCCTCCTCCCAACTCACATTCCCACCTAAAATAAAAGCAAAATACTACGGATGCTGGAACTCTGAAATGAGAACAGAAAGTGCTGGAAATACTCAGCAGGTCTGGTAGCATCTGTGGAGAGAGAAGCAGAGTTAACGTTTCAGGTCTGTGAACTTTCATCAGAACTGGCAAAGGTTAGAAAAGTAACAGGCTTTGAGCAAATGAAAAGTTGGGGAGCTGGGTGGTGGTGGTCAGTGGGGTTGAGAAGAGCAAAACAGAAGGTGTTTAATAGGGCAGAGGGCAGGAGAGATTAAATGACAAATATGTCATGGAACAAAGGCAAAGGGAGTGCTATTAGTTGTATTAAAAGACAAAGCATTAGTCCAGAGAGAGTGTTAATGGCAGAATAATGAACAGCTCTGTCCAAAAGCATAAACATGAAGTTTAAGACAGGCATGGTTAAAAATAAAATAAAATAAAATGAAATAAAAAAGGCAGTCATGCTCTGAAATTGTTGAACTCAATGTTGAGTCCTGAAGGCTGTAGAGTGCCTAATTGGAAGATGAGGTTCTGCTCCTCGAGCTTGCATTGATGTTCACTGGAACAATGCAGCAGGCTAATGACAGAAATGTAGGCATGAGAGCAGGGTGGTGAATTAAAATGGCAAGCAACTGTAAACTCAGGGTCATGCTTGCAGACTGAGCGAAGGTGTTGCACAAAGCAGTCACCCAATCTGCGTTTGGTCTCCCCAGTGTAGAGGAGACTGCATTGTGAGCAGTGAATACAGTATACTACATTGAAAGAAGTACAAGTAAATCACTGCTTCACCTGAAAGGAGTGTTTGGGGCCTTGGATAGTGAGGGGAGAGAAGGTGCCTTGGGAAGGGTACGAGGTGTCGGGGGTGATAGAGGAGTGAGTTAACATGTTGCAGGGGGAAAGATCCCTTTGGAATTCTGACAGGGGAGGAGAAGGGAAGATGTGTTTGGTGGTGGCATCACGCTGGAGGTGGTGGAAATGACAGAAGACAAAGGATAAAATAAAACTGCGGAGCAGTTGTTGGCTTTGGAGCAAGGTGGTGAATTAAAATGGCAAGAAACCAGAAGCTGGTTTTGTGTTATCAGCAAGCTTGGAAATTAGATTGTGAATGGCTGGGGCCCAAGCACTGATCCTTATGGTATCCCACTAGTCACAGCCTGCCAACCTGAGAATGACCCTTTTATTTCTACTCTTTGTTTTCTGTCCATTAACCAATTCTCAATCCATGCCAGTATATTTCCCCCAATCCCATATGTTCTAATTTTGCTTACGAACCTCCTGTTTGGGACCTCACCGAAAGTCTCCTGAAAATCCAAATACACCACATTCACTGGTTCTCCCTTATCAATTCTGC
Source organism: Heterodontus francisci (assembly GCF_036365525.1). Taxonomy (NCBI): domain Eukaryota; kingdom Metazoa; phylum Chordata; class Chondrichthyes; order Heterodontiformes; family Heterodontidae; genus Heterodontus; species Heterodontus francisci. The sequence continues at coordinate 119,077,699 of NC_090380.1, read as the reverse complement.
TAGTTACATCCTGAAAAAACTCTAACAGGTTTGTCAAACATGATTTCCCTTTCATAAATCTATGTTGTCTCTGCCCAATCCCACCATTATTTTCTCAGAGTTCATTTATCACACCCTTTACAATAGATTCTAGCATTTTTCCTATGACTGATGTTAGACTAACAGATCTGGAGTTCCCCATTTTCTCTCCCTCTTTTCTTAAATAGTGGGCTTACATTTGTGACCTTCCAATTTGCAGGAACTGTTCCAGAATTTATAGAAATTTGGAAGATGATCACCAGTGTATCTACTATCTCTATAGCCACCTCTTTCAAAACTTTGATCATCAGGTCGAGGGGATTTATTAACTTTCAGTCCCATTAATTTCTCCAGTACTATGTTTTACTAATACTAATTTCTTTCAGTTCCTTATCCCCGTTCGTCTCTTGGTTCTTTCGTATTTCTGGGAGGTTTTTTTGTATCTTCCTCCTAAAGACAGACACAAAGAATTGAATTTTTACAGCCCGTCGCTGGCAGGGTGCACGCATGAGATGTCCACCGCGGAGCAGCTGTGATACTTAGTGCAGCAGCTCATTTACATGGATGGGGTGGAATGCCGGTCCCTGATAACATCGAGGGGGCAGGTGCTCCATCCCCGGAAATGGCATCCGGCACCACCGCGCAGGTGCCAGCGCCACTTTTAAAGGGTTTCCAGCCCTTCAGTTCGATTTAAATTTTTAAAGGTACAGGTCATGAAAAATTAAATGGAAAACTTTAATAACATTTTCAATCCTCTCTCCCACCTCCCTCCGCACCATGAGTAAAAACTTTATTAGTTGCCCTCTCCCCACCAAAAAAGTCAATTCTCGATCCCGACCTAAGCCCCCTGAACTTTCTTCACTTTAACCTTCAACCCCTTCCCACCATCTCCTCAACCAATAGCAAGAGTTTTCCTTGCTCCCCACTCCCTGCTCTGATAATTTCACTCCTCCTTCTCCCCACTCGTGGGCCGCCTCGGATCTCTGAATGGAGATCCGAAGGCATGGGAGTTCCGTCGACCGGCTGGAATATCGGCGTGGGCTGGTCGTCGCGATGAGATAAGTAAGTATGCAATATTTGAAAGTATTTAAATATTTAAATGAAGTTTCCATCACCGAGCGGTCGGGGCTGCCACCACAGGGCCTCGCCACCACCAGTAATATAGAGCGGGGCCTTCCTGGCGTTGAGGCCCATGGCAGGCCTCACCCGGAGGTGTTTTCCAAGTCCTCCTGCCACGACCCCCCGCGTCGGGGGGCTGGTAAAATTCAGCCCAAAGTATTTGTTTATTTCCTTATTCCCCATTATAAATTCTCCTGTCTCTGGCTGTAGTGGGCCCACATTTGTCTTTGTGAATCTTTTCCTTTTTCCATACCTATGGAAGCTTTTACGGTCTGTTAGCTATGAACATTGGTTGTTCATTGGGGCAGGTTAGCTATTAAGGTTAATTATTCATTTGGAGATGTTATTAAGGTTTCCGATAAATTTCAATTATCAGGAAAGAAAAATACCACGTTTAGTATTCGATCCCACTGACATCCCAACACTGTCCATTTCCTGCCACACCCCTGTCCTATCGTTTCCCCACCCGATCCAGTCCCCTCACTGATCAATCTTACTCTCTGTTCTTACAGTGTCCTGTCCAAAACCTCCTATCCCAGCTACTGACCTTGCCATCCCCACACTGACCCTTCCCCTACTGACTGCCCCCAAAGCTGACTGTCCGCCACACTGACTGCCCCCAACACTGACAGTCACCCACACTGACTGGCCCCCACACTGACCCTCCCCCAAGTCAGGATGGTGTGTGGCTTGGAGGGGAAGGCAGGCAGTGGTGTTCCCATGCATCTGCTGCCCTTGTCCTTCCAGGTGGTAGAGGTCGCGGGTTTGGAAGGTGCTGTCTAAGGAGCCGTGCTGAGTTGCTGCAGTGCATCTTGTAGATGGTACACACTGCTGCCACTGTGCGTCGGTGGTGGAGGGAGTGAATGTTTGTGGATGGGGTGCCAATCAAGTGGGCTGCTTTGTCCTGGATGGTGTCCAGCTTCTTGAGTGTTGTTGGAGCTGCACCCATCCAGGCAAATGGAGAGTATTCCATCACACTCCTGACTTGTGCCTTGTAGATAGTGGACAGGCTTTCTTCATAAGACAAACCACCCATTCCAGGTATTAGTCTCGTAAACCTTCTCTGAACTGCTTCCAACGCATTTACATCCTTCTTAAATAAGGAGACCAATACTGTACACAGTACTCCAGATGTAGTCTCACCAATGCCCTGTATAGCTGAAGCATAACCTCCATACTTTTGCATTCAATTCCCCTCGTAATAAATGATAACATTCTATTGGCTTTCCTAATTACTTGCTGAACCTGCATACTAACTTTTTGTGAGTCATGCACGAGGACACCCAGATCCCTCTGCATCTCAGAGCTCTGCAATCTCTCACCATTTATATAATATGCTTCTTTTTTTATTCTTCCTGCCAAAATGGACAATTTTACTTTTTCCCTCATTATACTCCATTTTCCAGATCTTTGCCCACTCACTTAACCTGTCTATATCCCTTTGTAGCCTCCTTATGTCTTCTTCACAACTTACTTTCCTACCTATTTTTGTGTCATTACCAAATTTAGCAACCATATCTTCGGTCCCTTCATCCAAGTCCCAACGTTCACGGACTGCAAGATCCCACACATATCTCCAGTGGATCCCTGGAAAGATCCGGAGTTGTAGAGGCTCTGCGCCATGGTGACCTTCAGCAGCACTAGCATTGGGTGTCCAACAGCTCCCATGGGGCTCAGCTCATCCTCCAGAATGGCACACGGATCAGTGCTGGCCTCCCTGGAGAGGCACGGTCTTTGGAGACACGACCACTCGAACATTTGCAGGTCATTAAGCCTCTAGAGGGGAGCCTCTTCTATGCTCATGAGTCTGCTTGTGTGCCCCACTGTGCTCTTCCCCTGCATCCCCACCCCGAGGCAGGCCCTCTTGTTGGCCCTGTTGCCTGTGGCTGGACCTCCCTCCCTCTCTGCTCCTTCTCCTCATGGGAGGCCTCTAAATCTGGGTGAATGAGGCCCACAGCAGGTGGCCTCTCTCACTTTCCAAGGCCTTTTATCCAAAGGCCCACCCCCACCCATTGCTTGTGTTCTGCCCCCACAATACTGGCAGCTTTTCCTCATCTCCTGGCTTCATTTGCCAGTACCCGTGCTCTTCCATCTTCAGCATGCCAGGTTGGCTCTCACGATGGTTGCTGGATGACGCCAACATTGAGCTCTCACTTGCTTGAGTTCTGATGATAGATCATCAGCCTGAGACGTTAACTTTCTTTCTCTCTCCACAGATGCTGAGTATTTCCAGCACTTTCTGTTCTTATTTGAGCTCTCACTTGCTTTCTCCCTACTTTCACCAGATGAGGCTCTGAAGCCCTGTGGTTCCCATGTGCTGTGTGTAAAATTCCTCTCAATTAGCCAATTAATTGTCTTAATTGCCTTCCTGCTGTACTCATGCACGATGTCCTCCGCCAAGTCAGCTGTCTTCAGGAAAATCCGGAAACGACGTGAAGATGTCGGGCTTCCCGTCTGACATCCCTCCCAATATTCCGCCCTGCTCCCGCCTCCGAGCCCATTCCCAAAAGCCCTGGGAAATTCTGGCCTATGATTCTATTGTCTCCCACATTCTACCCTCTGTAAACTTGTGGTCATCCAAAACTCTGCTGCCCTTTTCCTAACTCGTATCAAGTCCCATTCATCCATCACTTCCTGTGCTCGCTCACCTACATTGGCTCCTGGTTGAGCAACGCTTGATTTTAAAACTCTCCTTGTTTTCAAGCCCCCCTATGGTCTCGCCCCTCCCTATCTCTGTAATTTCCTTCAGCCTCACAAACCTCCGAGATATCTCTGCTCCTCTGATTCTAGTCTCTTGAGCATCCCTGATTTTAATCAGTCCACCACTGGCTGCCATGCCTTTAATTGCCTCGGTCCTAGGCTCTGGAAGTCCCTCCCTAAACCTATGCACCTCTCTCCCTCCGATAGAGCTGCACTCCCTTAGTTCTGCACCTTCAACAGCGCTACCTCAGTACTGACCCTCCAACAGTGCAGCACTCCTTCAGTACTGACCCTCCAACAGTGCAGCACTCCTTCAGTACTGCCACTCCGACAGTGCAGCACTCCCTCAGTACTGACCCTCCAACAGTGCAGCACTCCTTCAGTACTGCCACTTCGACAGTGCAGCACACCTTCAGTACTGCCACTCCGACAGTGCAGCACACCTTCAGTACTGCCACTCCGACAGTGCAGCACTCCCTCAGTACTGCCACTTCGACAGTGCAGCACACCTTCAGTACTGCCACTCCGACAGTGCAGCACACCTTCAGTACTGCCACTCCGACAGTGCAGCACTCCCTCAGTACTGCCCCTCCGACAGTGCAGCACTCCCTCAGTTCTGACCCTCCAACAGTGCAGCACTCCTTCAGTACTGCCACTCCGACAGTGCAGCACACCTTCAGTACTGCCACTTCGACAGTGCAGCACTCCCTCAGTACTGCCCTTCTGACAGTGCAGCACACCTTCAGTACTGCCACTTCGACAGTGCAGCACTCCCTCAGTACTGCCCCTCCGACAGTGCAGCACTCCCTCAGTTCTGACCCTCTGACAGTGCAGCACTCCCTCAGTTCTGACCCTCCGACAGTGCAGCACTCCCTCAGTACTGACCCTCTGACATTGCAGCACACCCTCAGTACTGCTCACTGAGTGTCAGCCTGGATTATCTATTCTGTAGTAAATGGGCCAGCTACAGATTTGCAGTTAAAAGCCAACTCCAAGACTGTGTTGCCATGGATTGCTGAGCTCATGAGGGTGCCTTTGTTTTTTTTATAAATACAATCTTTAAACAGATTTTTTTCTTTGCCAGGCAAATCTAGCTACACTCTTTTTTTCAACTCATTATCCTGCACGTAAAATATAGCAGACATGCTTTCCGTGAATCAACAGGGGGCCCTGCAATGAGAGACATACACAGTTGACTTTCCTTCAAGCAGATTCATCCTCCAACTGCATCTTTCTCTCTCTCTCTCCTGTTCCCTGGTCTCTGCTAATGGCAGAGGGGAAATGACACTTGCTGCATTTTTCCTTCTGCTGCCAGGGGTTTTGACAGGTTGGCACTCCTTTCTATGTCCAGTGTTGACCCCTCTGTCCAGTGCTGGCTTCTCTGTCCTCTGTCCAGTGCTGGCTCCTCTGTCCAGCGCTGACCCATCCATCCAGTGCTGGCTCCTCTGTCTGGTGTTGATCCCTCTGTCCAGTGTTGACCCCTCTGTCTGGTGTTGATCCCTATGTCCAGTGTTGATCCCCCTGTCCAGTGCTGGCTTCTCTGTCCTCTGTCTGGTGCTGACCCCTCTGTCCAGCGCTGACTTCTCTGTCCTCTGTCCAGTGTTGACTCCTCTGTCCAGTGCTGGCTTCTCTGTCCTCTGTCTGGTGCTGACCCCTCTGTCCAGCACTGGCTTCTCTGTCCTCTGTCTGGTGCTGACCCCTCTGTCCAGTGCTGGCTTCTCTGTCCTCTGTCTGGTGCTGACCCCTCTGTCCAGCGCTGACTTCTCTGTCCTCTGTCCTCTGTCCAGTGTTGACCCCTCTGTCCAGTGCTGGCTTCTCTGTCCTCTGTCTGGTGCTGGTTTCTCTGTCAAGTCCTGTTAGAATTTTATAGGTTTCTATGAGATCCCCGCTCACTCTACTGAACTCCAGCGAATATAATCCCAACCAACTCAATCTCTCCTCATACGTCAGTCCCGCCATCCCAGGAATCAGTCTGGTGAACCTTCGCTGCACTCCCTCTATAGCAAGAACATCCTTCCTCAGATAAGGAGACCAAAACCGCACACAATATTCCAGGTGTGGCCTCACCAAGGCCCTGTATAATTGCAGCAGGACATCCCTGCTCCTGTACCCGAATCCTCTCACTATGAAGGCCAACATACCATTTGCCTTTTTTACCGCCTGTTGCACCTTATGCTTGTCCAAATCACCCTGAAGCCTCTCTGCATCCTCCTCACAACTCACCCCCCCATCCAGTTTTGTGTCATCTGCAAATCTGGAGATATTACATTTAGTTCCCTCATCTAAATCATTAAAATATATTGTGAATAGCTGGGGTCCCAGCACCGATCCCTGCGGTCTCCCACTAGTCACTGCCTGTCATTCGGAAAAAGATCCATTTATCCCTACTCTTTGTTTCCTGTCTGCCAACCAATTTTCTATCCATCGCAATACACTACCCCCAATCCCATGTGCTTTAATTTTACACGCTAATCTCTTATGTGGGACTTTGTCGAAAGCCTTCTGAAAGTCCAAATAAACCACATCCACTGGCTCCCCCTCATCAACTCTACTAGTTACATCCTCGAAGAATTCTAGTAGATTTGTCAAGCATGATTTCCCTTTCGTAAATCCTTGCTGACTCTGTCCGATTCTACCACTGTTCTCCAAGTGCTCTGCTATAAAATCTTTGATAATGGACTCTAGAATTTTTCCCACTACCGACATCAGGCTGACTGGTCTAGAATTCCCTGCTTTCTCTCTACCTCCCTTTTTAAATAGTGGGGTTACATTAGCTACCCTCCAATCTGTAGGAACTGTTCCAGAGTCTATAGAATCTTGGAAGATGACCACCAATGCATCCACTATTTCTAGGGCCACTTCCTTAAGTACTCTGGGATGCATATCATCAGGCCCTGGGGATTTATCGGCCTTCAATCCCATCTATTTCCCCAACACCATTTCTCCACTTATACTGATTTCCTTCAGTTCCTCCATCTCACTAAGATCTGTGTTCCTCAACATTTGTGAAGACAGAACCAAAGTATGCATTTAGCTGGTCAGCCATTTCTTTGTTCCCCATAATAAATTCTCCTGTTTCCGACTGTAAGGGACCCACATTTGCCTTCACCAATCTTTTCCTCTCACATACCTATCGAAACTTTTACAGTCAGTTTTTATGTTCCCCACAAGCTTGCTCTCGTACTCTATTTTCCCCTTCTTAACCAATCCCTTGGTCCTCCTGTGCTTAATTCTAAACTGCTCCCAATCCTCAGGTCTGTTGTTTTTTCTGGCAGATTTATATGCCTCTTCCTTGGATCTATTGCTATAAACACATAAGGGAGAAAGGAATAGAAGGATATGTTTGTTCGGGTTTGATGAAGCAGGTTGGGAAGAGGCACATATGGAGCATAAACACCAGCTTTGAGCAATTGGGCTGAATGGCCTTTTTCTGTGCTACAAATACTGTGATGACATTTTGATGCCAGTGTGATGTGATGTGAAGATGCCAGTTTAAAAGAAAAGCATTTCTCTCGCTATAACACCCTCCACAGCCACAAAGCGCTTTGCAGACAATGAAGTACCTTTTGAAGTGCAGTTATTGTTGTAATGTAGGGAACAGGGCAGCCAATTTGCAGACAGCAAGATCCCACAAACAGCAATGTAATAAATGAATGGACAATCTGTTTTTGTGACATTGGCTGAAGAGTAAACATTGGCCAGAACACTGGGGAGAACTCCCCTGCTCTTCTTCAAATAGCAGCTGTGGGATCTTTTATACCCACCAGAGACGGCAGATAGGGCCTCAGTTAAACATCTCATCTTTATCCCTGAACCAACATCTCGGAATCAGATGACCTGGCCATTATGACATTGCTGTCTGTGGGATCTTGCTGAGTGCATATTGGCTGCTGTGTGACTATACTTCATGAAGTACTTCATTGGCGATAAAACTCTTTGGGACCGCCTGAGGTTGTGAAAGGTGCTGTATTAATGCATTGTTTCTTTGAAGAACTTGTGGCCTTTCGCCTGGCACTGTTTGAGCAGATCTATCAGCACCTGTTCTACTTTCGGCTCAATCACATGCTCTAGAGGGAAGAGAAATACAAAAGAAATACTTGTCCAGGAGGATTAACATAAATAAAAGGAGGTCAATGCAAAGGTATTTGCATGCAGGGTTTATAAAAATGTAGTATTATCATTATTCATAGGTAATGTATTATGAATAAATGTAATTCTGCAGATTCTCATATTTGGTGACAGCTTTTAATATGCACAGCATTGAATTTCATCCAGCACCACTTAAAATATCTTCCAGAATTTTGTGCAGTGGGACATGATCTTATGTTTCTGTATCTCATTTTTTTTCTTCTCTGAATTTAAATTGATTAACAAGTTGACAGATTTGCAAAAAGAAAAGAGGGAAAAATATTACACAGACAAAATCATTCTCTCTCATTACTTTCCCCACATAACACACATGCACACAGACATAAATCCTTCATCTTGAAGGATTAATTTTTAATGTTAAGATTTGGAAAATGAAGAAAAAAAACGAACATCCTACCATCCAACAAGAAACCCTGTACAGAATTTGTTCTATTAAAAATGTATGCAACCTTCTATTGTGAATTTTAAGTAAGTAAGATTTGGAAATTTTGTTGGGTTGAAGAAAGCTTCGATCAACAGCATCAAATTCATTTGTGTTTGGCCCACTTGTGAACAGAAAGGGAGCTTGTTTGGTTAGTGAATTGATTGCTTTCTTTTGGGCTGCTGCCCACTGTCCCACGGATTCATGCAGGCCAGCTGGGAGAGAGGGGCGTCCAGGTTTGTACTGAATTGGCAGGGCCACAGACAGTTGGACACAGTGGTTGAGGGACTGTTCATCGTATGGCAGGACAAAGGGAGCAGGAATGAGAAAGAATTCAGCCAGAGGAGCACCAGATGTGAGACTGAAGAGGGATGCTCAGGAAAGCTGGAGCGAGACAGTGAAGGGACTGGAGAACAAGGATGTTGACAGAGGTATAGTGGTAATGTAACTGGTCTAGTAATCCAGAGGCCTGGACTAATGATCTGGAGCAATGAGTTCAAATCCCACCAAGGCAGCTGGGGGGTTTAAATTCAGTTAATTAAATATAATCTAGAATAAAAAGCTAGTCTTGGTAATGGTGACCATGTAACTACCGGATTCCTGTTAAAAATCATCTGGTTCACTGACGCCCTTTAGGGAAGGAAATCTGCCGTTGTTAATTGGTCTACACAGGGTAGATGCAGGTAAGATGTTTCCCCTGGTTGGGGAGTCTAGAACCAGGGGACACAATTTCAAAATAAGGGAGAAGCCACTTAGCACAGAGATGAGAAGAAATTTATTTACTCAGAGGGTTGTGAATCTTTGGAATTCTCTACCCCAGGGGGCTGTGGAAGCTCAGTCATTGAGTATGTTTAATGTAGAGATTGACAGATTTCGAAATACAAATGACATAAGGGGATATGGGATAATGTGGAAAAAAGGCATTGAAGTGGATGATCAGCCATGATCGTATTGAATGGCGGGGCAGGATCGATGGGCTGAATGGCCTACTCCTATTCCTATGTTCCTATGTCTGACCTACATGTGACTCCAGACCCACAGGAATGTGGTTGATTTTTAACTGCCCTCTGAAATGGCCTAGCAAGCCACTCAGTTGTATTAAACCACTATGAAAATGTCTAATAAGAATAAAACCAGACAGACCTTCCAGCTCAACTTAAGTGCCAGATACGACAATGGCACACCCTGCCCTGTCGACCTTGCAAAGTCCTCCTCACTAATATCTGGGGGCTTGTGCCAAAGTTGGGAGAGCTGTCCCACAGACTAGTCAAGAAACAACCTGACATAGCCATACTCACCAAATCATACCTTATAGCCAATGTCCCAGACTTTTCCATCACTATTCCTGGATATGTCCTGTCTCACTGGCAGGACAGATCCACCAGAGGTGGCGGCACAATGGTATACAGTCGGGAGGGAGAGGCCCTGGAAGTCCTCAACATTGACTCCAGACCCTATGCCATGGCATAGGTCAAACATGGGTAAGGAAACCTTCTGCTGATTACCACCTACTGCTGTCCCTCAGCTGATGAATCAGTGCTCCTCCATATTAATCACCATTTAAAAGAAGCACTAAGGGTAGCAAGGGCACAGAATGTACTTCAATGTCCATTATCAACAGTAGCTCGGTAGCACCACTACTGACCGAGCTGGCCGGGTCCTGAAGGACATATCTGCCAGACTGGGCCTGCGGCAAGTGGTGAGAGAACCAACACTAGGGAAAAACTTACGTGACCTCATCTTCACCAATCAACCTTTTGCAGATTCATCTATCCATGACAGTATTGGTAGCAGTGACCACTGTATAGTCCTTGTGGAGACAAAATCTTATCTTTATGTTGAGGACATCCTCCATTGTGTTGTGTGGCACTACCACCAAGCTAAATGGGATAGGTTCAGAACAGATCTAGCAGCTCAAACCTGGGCATCCATGAAGTGCTGTGGATCACCAGCAGCAGCAGAATTGTATTCAACCACAATTTGTAACGTTTTGGTCCAGTGTATCCTTCACTCTGCTATTACCATCAAGCCAGGGAACCAATCCTTGGTTCAATGAAGAGTGCAGGAGGACATGCCAGGAGCAGCAGCAGGCATACTTATAAATGAGGTGGCAAACGGGCGAAGCTACAACACAAAACTTCATGCTCGTTAAACAGCAGAAGGAGCATGCTATAGACAGAGCTAGGAAATCCCATAGACAATGGATCAGATCAAAGCTCTGCAGACTTAACACATCCCTTTGTGAATGGTGGTGGACAATTAAACAGTTAAGATGAACCTCTATAAAATACTGATTTGATCTCAACTGGAGTATTGTGTCCAATTCTGGGCACCAGACTTTAGGAAGGACATGATGTCTTTAAAGAACGTGCAGAAAAGCTTTATGAGAATGGTTTCTGGGATGAGGGCTACTCCCTGCCGACTGTATACCACTGTGTCAGTTATGTGGATAGATTGGAGAAGCTGGGATTATTCTCCTTGGAGAAGAGCAGGTTGAGAAGAGATTTGATAGAGGTGTTCAAAATCATGAGGGGTCTGGACAGAGTGGATCAGGAGAAACTGTTCCTATTGGAAGGGTCAAGATCCAGAGGGCACTGATTTAAAGTAATTGGCAAAAGAACCAGAGGTGACATGAGGAAAAACCATTTTACGCAGTGAGTGGTTAGGATCTGAAATGCACTGCCTGAGAGTATGGTGGAGGCAGATTCACTTGTGGATTTATAATACATCGTTGGATAAACCAATGAAGGGAAAACATTTGCAGAGCTACAGCGAAAGGGTGGGGAGTGGGACTAGCTGAATTGCTTATATAGAGAGCTGGCATGGACATGATGGGCCGAATGACCTTGGTTACATGTGCTGTAACCATGAATCTATGATACTTGCTGCATGAGCTTTCCAGGCTGAGTTAGCTGATCTCAGCCAGTACAGGGGTTTTGAAATGTGTCAGTGTACAACCTTATCGATGTGCTCACACATGTATGCTGAAACCTTAACGGTGCCTTTGTTATCTCTAGGCTGGATTATTCCAATGCATTCCTGGCCGAGCTCCCATCCTCCACCTTGGTAAATGAGCTCATCCAGAATTCTGTTGCCTGTATCTTAATTGGCACCAATTCCGGTTTGCCCATCATCCCGGCCTCACTGATCTACGTTGGCTGCTGCTTCGGTAATGCCTCGATTTTAAAATTCTCGTCCTGTTTTCAAACCCCTCCATAGCCTCGCCCCTCCCTATCTCTGTAATCTCCTCCAGCCCTACAACCCTGCAAGATATCTGTGCTCCTCTAGTTCTGGCCTCTTGCACATTCCCGATTTTAATGGCTGTGCTTTCAGCTGCTGAGGCCCTAAGATCCGGAATTCCCTCCCTCAACCTCTCCATCTCTCTTCCTCTCTTTCCACCTATAATCCGCTCCTGAAAGTCTACCTCTTTGACCAAATTTTTGGTCACCGGTCCTAATATTTTCTTATAATGACCCTATATGGCTGGGAATCAAATTTTGTTTGATAATGTTCCTGTGAAGCACCTTGCACAATTTTACTGAGTTAAAGGCAGTACATAAACGCAAGTCGTTGTTCTATGTGCATATACACCTTTGCACGTGAGTGTGTATATGTGTGTTTGGATATTTGTTCTCATGTGAGTGTATGGGCTGAATTTAGTGAGCCTGTTGCAGGACCTTATGGCAGACCGAGGAATGGGTGTTGTCGCCGCCTGTGACACGTGCGGCCAGCCGACCGCAATCCCGTGGCGGGCGGCCACTTTACATAATTGAGGCGCGGGGCCCATTCAATCACGCGACAGGGGCAGGCTCTGAGGCAGGGAATGCAGTGTCAGGTGACAGTAATGCAGTTGCTGACTCCATATTTACAGCACAGCCAGGCCTGCGTGTAATGCTGACTTTTACTGAATCACTGATTCTGCATTACTGGTGGATCCAGTGAGCAGCTGTTGGAAATCCTGAACCCCACCCTCCCGGGAGAAAGATGATCGTTGGCACACAGCAGGAGTGACTGGACATGATGACTGAGGCAAGACCCCACATGTTTTAACAATATTTCCCTAGAGTTTCTCCTCCAGATTGCAAGGGAAAGGCGGGAGGTCCTCTTTCCAAGGGATGGCAAGAAGAGGTCCTCCCGCCTGACCAAGCGAGCCAGGATGGCAACCGTAGAGGAGATCAGCAACCCGTGGGGTCACCCAACACAACTGGGTCCAGTGAGGAAGAGAGTCCTGCTTCATTCTGGCAAGGTGAGTGCTTCCATACCTCTCTCCTCTTTGGGGCTTGCTTGTGGCTACACGAGAGTCAGCGCCACAAGGGGACGGAGTCACCACAAAGGCAATGGCAAGGGGGTAGGAATCACCACATCCTGGCAGATACATGGCTGCATCTCGGCAACAGGTCACCTTCTCCCACAGCTCAGCCCAATGACATCCTCTCAGAGTACACGTGGAGAGGAGTCATGTAGGAAAGCCAGCAGGGGATGATATTTGTGGAGTCTCCTCCTCCTGTTAGTTGTTTAATTGTCCACCACCATTCATGACTGGATATAGCAGGACTGCAGAGCTTAGATCTGATCTGTTGGTTCTGGGATCACTTAGCTCTGTCTATTGCATGCTCGGATGGAGCCGTGGCAATTGCTGTACCTCTCCTCTGCTGCAGTGCGAGGATTCCTCACAGGTGTCTGTAGCCAGGTCTTCAATGGGTAGCCCTTGTCCCTGAGAATTCATCCCTGAAGGTGAGTCGGGGGCGTGTAAAGCTGGGACTATCAAAGTATGTAGACATTGTGGTTGCTTCCCGGGAGGTAGGCACACACCTGCAGGAAACACTTTTGGTGCAGACCAGTTGAACGTTGTCGGAATGAAAGCCCTTCCTGTTGATGAAGGCGGTTGGCTGGTCCATTGGAGCCTTGATGGTCACGTGTGTATAATCTATCACACCCTGCGCCTGGGGGAATCCAGCAATGGCCCCGAATTCAATGGCCCTCTCGGCCTGACTGTCAGGATCAGTCCAGTACCGCGCATAGTCGCCAGCCCTCTTGAACAGGGCATTGGTCACCTCCTCGATGCAGCTGCATGGCAGACACCACACATGTCCCTGGTGGATCCCTGAAAAGATCCAGACATGTAAACGTTGAGTGCCATGGTGCTCTTCAGGGTCACTGGCATAGGGGTGACCGAATCCCATGGGTCACAACTTGTCCTGCAGCAGGGTGCATAAGTCACGGGCCTCCCTGGAAAGCTGTAGTCTTTGGTGACAATGCCACTCAGGCATTTGGGGGTAGTTGAGTTGAATCCAGTACACTCTCTGGCACAGTTGGGCCCTTCTTGGCATGGGCGACTGCTGCTGCTCTTATCATGGAACTTCATGGGCAGGCGCAGCTGCCTCGTGGCCCTCCCGCTATCGGAGACACTGCATCATACAATGGGGGTTCAAAAAGATAGTGTATATGAGAGCCATACCAGCTGATCAGTAGGCCTCCAGAGTGCTGCCCTTGCAGAGGCGAACTTGCTTTGGCATCTTGGCCTTTGCTCCTCCCCTTGGCTTATGCACTAATGGCCCTCAGTGCCCACCATTGCTGAGAGCCAGCCCAGCACCCAGTCGTATGGCTACCCGACCCTGTCACCCAGTAGAATGACCACCGGAGCCTCTCACCCAAGACCAAGCCCACCTGTGCAGAGTGGACAGCACTGCTGGCCGACAATGTGCTCTGCTTCCCCCCTCTTCCCCTCTTCCCCTATCCACTGCTCCCCATGGCTGCCTTCCCATTGCGGCACTGAGGCCTCGCCTCACTGCTGCCACTTTTCCATGGCTGAGGATCCGAAAGCACACAAGGCTCACCTAATTCACTTAATTTCAAACCCCGCATTGAATCATGATCATGCTAATGTTTAACAATGACCTGTTCAACAATTCCAATTGCAATCCCGTCATGTCAGGGTGGTGACGCAGCCTTGGAGCTTTCCCACTGCTGACTAAATCGGAACCAATATCACAATGTTGGATTTCTGGGCAGGCACGTCAGTCACTGCTCTCCAGCCCCCCAACGTCTCCATTCCGCTCTGAATAGCCTCACTGAATTCCACCCTCTGAATGCAAATGTGTGTATATACATCCCTAGCATTCCCCTTTGAGTGAAGAAGTGCTCCCTGATTCATTTTTTTATTCATTCATGGGATTTAGGCATCGCTGGCCAGGCCAGCATTTATTGCCCATCCCTAATTGCCCTTGAGAAGGTGGTGGTGAGCTGCCTTCTTGAACCGCTGCAGTCCATGTGGGTTAGGTACACCCACAGTGCTGTTAGGAAGGGATTTTGACCCAGCGACAGTGAAGGAACGATGATATAGTTCCAAGTCAGTATGGTGTGTGACTTGGAGGGGAACTTGCAGGTGGTGGTGTTCCCATGCATTTGCTGCCCTTGTCCTTCTAGTTGGTATTCCACGCTTGAATAGTCTGGTTTTAATGTTAAGATTGTGCCCTCTTATTCTGGATTCCCCCACCAGAAGAAATAGTTTCTCTTTATCTGCCCTATCCAATTCTTTTATCATTTGAACAACTCAATTTGATCACTCCTCAAACTTCTAAACTCAATGGAATACAAGCCAAATTTATGCAATCTAAGAAATGAGAGCCAAACTAATTAAGGAAAATAGATTGAAAAAGACCCAAACAGCAACAGTTCTGTCGAGGATGAGGGGTCTATGTGTTTAAGGTTGTTATCTTAGCTTCGTTGTTAAAACCCATTGCCTTTGAATCATCCAGGGCATGAGTTTAAACCCCATTAATCTGACCAACATGTCAGTGGCATACTGAAGGAGTGCTGCATTATCAGAGGAGCTGATCTCCAGGGTAATTGTGCGATCTATGTGTTCTGATGATTCAGATGGGTATTAAAGGCCATTATGACACTGTCTGAAGAAGAGTAAGGAGGTGTACGGGACAATGTTTACAACAACTTACATTTATATAGCAACTATAACATAGATACTTTACAGGAGAGTTGTCAAAAAGATATAGAGGAAGGTGGAGAGAGAGAGAAAGGTTTAGGGAGAAAATTCTAGAAGGCTTGATCTAAATGGGTGAAGGCATGGCTACCAATAGTGTAATGAGGGAGGGGCGATGCACAAGAGGACTTAAAATGGTTATTCATCTTGAGGCTGTTTTAGAATCTTGCCTGTAAAATTGCTGCTGCACTGGCACAGGATGTCAGTTGTGGTTTAGCGGGTAGCTCTCTCTTCTCTGAGTCAAGAGATTGTGGGTTCAAGACTCACTCCAGAGACTTGAACACATAATCTAGGCTGAGTCGCCCAGTGCAGTACAAAAGGACTGCTGCACTGTTGATTGTGCAGTCTTTCAGATGAGACGCTAAATCGAGGCCCTCTCTGCCTCTCAGGTGGATGTAAAAGATCCCATGGTGCTATTCAAATAACAGCAGGGAAGCTCTCCTTAGTGTTCAGGTCCAATATTTAATAGTTCAAGCAACAGCACTTTAAAAAAAACACATGATCGGGTCATTATCACATTGCTGTGTGTGGGAGCTTGCTGTGTGAAAATTAATGCAATGTTTCTCTACATTGCTACAATGACTGCACTTCAAAAGCACTTCATTGGCTGTGAAATGCATTTGGATATGCTGAGGTCATGAAAGGTGTGATATTGAATTCAGTTCTTTCTTTTACATTACAGCAGTGAATGCACTTCAAGGCAATTCACTGTATGGGAGGGAGTTTGGCATCTCGATGTAGGTGTTTCGTACTGTTTGAGAACATTGCTGCTGATGCAGTAATTACAGGCATGCTGCATCCCCCATGTCTTATAAAAGACAGCTTCAACAGAAAACTGCAAGGACCAAAGCCAAGACAATAATTAAGAGGTGGGTCTCGATAGAATAAGTCAATCAGATCTGTGCTATTTAAATCACGCTGGAACAGAGTCTAATCCCTCCCACTGTTTCACTGGCTCACAGTTATCATTTCATCATAAGTATTAATTTAGCCTCAGCCGTACAACTAAAGAACTTCATTATAATCATTATCATATTGAATTATTAATCATAATGAATTATGATTGCATTAAGCAAAATTTTAATTTTGTGGGAAAGTTAACAACTTTTTAATTGTATTATTCGGCCCATCGTGCCTAAGCTATCCAATCAGTCCCACTCCTCCCATTCTTTCCACATGGCCCTGTAAATTTTTCCTTTTCAACTATTTATCCAATTCCTTTTGAAAGTTACTATTGAATCTGCTTCCACCGCCCTTTCAGGCAGCACATTCCAGATCACAACAACTCGCTGTGTAAAACAATTTCTCCTCATCTTCCCCTCTGGTTCCTTTGCCAATTATCTTAAATCTGTGTCCTCTCGTTACTGACCGTCCTGCCAGTGGAAATAGCTTTTCCTTATTTATTCCATCAAAACCACTCATGATTTTGAATACCTCGATCAAATCTCCTCTTAACCTTTTCTGCTTGAAGGAAAACACCACCAGCTTCTCCAGTCTCTCCACAAAAGGGAAATCAGGATTGAACCTCTTCAGACTCACAAACTCATCATTTCCACCAGTTCCAGCTTTTCCTAGCTCTGCTGCTCAGTGAAACTAGATAAATTATTTATACAAAACTATATAAATATATATAAATGATTTGGATGTGGGGACTGAATGTAATATTTCCAAATTTGCTGATGACACAAAACTAGGTGGGAATCTAAGTTGTGAGGAGGATGCAAGGAGGCTTCAAGGGGACCTGAACAGGCTAAGTGAATGGGCAAGAACACGGCAGATGGAACATAATGTGAATAAGTGTGAAGTGATCGACTTTGGTAGAAAAAAACAAAGACAGAGTATTTCTTAAATGGTGAGAGGTTTGGGAGTGTTGATGGCCAAAGGGACCTGGGTGTCCATGTTCATGAGTCACTAAAAGCTAGCACGCAGGTGCAGCAAGCAATTAGGAAGACAAATGGTATGTTGGCTTTCATCGCAAGGGGTTTTAAGTACAGGAGTAAAGAAGTCTTGCTGCAATTGTATAGAGTCTTGGTGAGACCACACCAGGAGTATTGTGTACAGTTTTGGTCTCCTTGTGTAAGGAAGGATATAC
This sequence comes from Heterodontus francisci, assembly GCF_036365525.1. Taxonomy (NCBI): domain Eukaryota; kingdom Metazoa; phylum Chordata; class Chondrichthyes; order Heterodontiformes; family Heterodontidae; genus Heterodontus; species Heterodontus francisci. The sequence goes on along the minus strand of NC_090380.1, from coordinate 119,060,200 downwards.
TTGCTATGGAGGGAGTGCAACTGAGGTTCACCAGACTAATCCCTGGGATGGCGGAATTGTCTTATGAGGAGAGATTGCAGGAACTGAGCCTGTATTCTCGAGATTCGAAGAATGAGAGATGATCTCACTGAAACTTACAACATTTTTACAGGGCATGACAGGGTGGATGTAGATAGGATGTTTCCCCTGGCTGGTGAGTCTAGAACCAGGGGACACAGTCTCAGAATAAGGGGTAGGCCATTTAAGACTGAGATGAGGAGGAATTTCTTTACTTAGAGGGTGGTGAATGTTTGGAATTCACAGCAAGCTAACTGGAAAAGCCCATGAGGTTTATTCCCTGTTCCCAGATGAGAGTTCATCAAATTATGAACTGACCAAAAATGCTATCGTCGAGGCATATGAATTAGTACCCGAAGCCTATGGCCAAAAGTTTAGAACTGTCAAAAAGCAAGCTAATCAAACTTATCTGGACTTTGAAAGAAGTAAGCAGCTGGCTTTTAACCAGTGGCTGAGGGCTCTTAAAGTGTAGTTCAGATATGAGAATCTTAGAGAAGTAATTCTATTAGAGGAATTTAAACACTCTCTCCCATTCTCCATAAAGACCCATGGAGAGGAGCAGAAGCTGGCTGATGAGTTTGCTTTAATTTCTCAGTCGTTTTCCCAGGGGAGAACCTTTCCTAGTCCCCCCTACAAATCCAAAAGGGACAAAGGGTGGGAAGATGATAGGAGCCCAAGCAGTCCTGGGAGAGAAAGGAAAGCAGGAGACACAGGGGGTCCTCCTCTAGCCAAAAAGGAAGGTGCTGGGAGCAAGAGTGAGACCCGGAGACCTGTGTGCTTCCATTGTAATAAAGCAGGGCATTTAAGAGCCGACTGCATGGAAACAAAAGGGAAAACCTCCAGGGTTAATCAGGGCACAGGTGCTCAGTGAAGAAGGGAAGGTAATGGAAAGCACAACAGAACAAGCTGTGGTTTTACATGCAGTAAGAGTGAGACCCAGGAAGTCTACTGCTGCAAGTGCAGGAAAATTTAATGGGGTTCCTGAGGGTTATCAGGGTTTTGTGTCTGAAGGGAGAGTAGCCTCATACCCCTCGAGTGGGGCAGGAAAGCCCATGGTGAGTCTCAGGGACACTAGATCCTTTTACTGGGAAAAGGCTTGACCTTTCCCCCAGAGAGTGCAGTGAACACCAAATGGTGGTGAATGATATTGGAGGGCAGTGTATGCCTGTACCTGTACACTGGGTGTACCTGGAGTGTGACCTAGTTTCGGGACCAGTAACCATAGGGATTGCCCCTAGTTTGCCTGTGGACGGGGTAGAACTCCTCCTCGGTAAAGATCTGGCGGGATGAAGGTGGTAATCCTTCCAGTAGTGACAGAAAGACCTCAGGAGGTCAGAGAGACAGGGCAGTGGCAGAAGATGGTCCCCTGCAGTTTCCCTGAATGTGTAGTGAATCAGGCCATGATCAAACCAGCTCCCCCAGAGGAGACTGCATTGGCACTGCAGGCAAATGACCAGGTCTGTCTGTCTGAGACTTTCTTTGGAAAGTTTGGAGACCCCAGGGATAAATTAAATGGATTTTCCCTAACTGAGGCTCAGCGAGCCGACCCAGTGTTGCGCGAGTTAGCACAGGCTGCCCAGTCTGAAAGTGAAGCAGAGGGAGTCCCTGATTGTTACTATTTAAAGAATGAGGTGCTGATGAGGAAATGGAGTTCTCCTCACAGACCTGAGGACAAGGAGTGAACAGGAGTTCACCAGTTAGTGGTGCCACAGAGGTACCGGGGAGAAATATTCAGAAGGGCCCACGAGACTACAGTAACTGTACATGCCGGTATACGAAAGACCAAAGCCTGCATAAGACAGCAGTTTGACTGGCCAAAACTCCATAAAGATGTGGTGGAGTACTGCAGGAGTTACCACATGTGGCAGGTTGAGGGGAAACCCCAACCTACAGTGAAACCTGCACCCCTACGTCCTGTACCAGTGTTAGGAGGGCCCTCCAGCAGAGGGCTGGTGAACTGTAAGGGACCCCCACCAAGAACAAAAAGGGACAAGCAGGCACAAGGCTGTCAAAAGGTGAAACAGAGAAGGGGAAAAAGTGACCAAGAGGGCAGGTTAAAGGAAGTATGGGCGGAATCCTGGATGCAAACCCCTACTGTCCGGTCAGCCAACCCCGAAAAATGTGAAAAGTTAGACCCCACATCCTCCTACATGAATGCAGACACTAGACGCATCCCACCAGAGTTACTAACAGCATTTACAAGAACATGCATAGACAAAGAAAGATCTCTCGGGGCCAGAGAAACTGTGAGAGTGTTGCCTCACCTAGTTGAAGTGCCACATGGGAGTGCAATAGAGTCTGCACAAATACCTGCAGGCAGGAGTGTCCTCTGGGACAAAGAGGAGTTTAACGAAGATTCTTCCCCCACAGTCAGAGAAAAAGCGAACCATCCATCCCTGAAGTCAAAAGCCTTTGCATGACTCAGAAAAGCACTGAAAGAGAGTTCAGGATAGATATGCCCACTACTGACTCTTGTTAAAAAAAATTACCTCAGCAGGAACAAAGACACTAGGCAGCCATTGAAATGGGCAAATGGAAGAGAAACTTACCAATAAAAAAGAACCACATGTTTATTGGGATGCCAAAAAAGGGGGCAATTAAAGCAGCACTGGCACCAAGAGAAGACAGGCGGTAATAAGTTTTAGGATTTATGAATGAATGGGAATGAATGACAGAAATGCATGTTTTTTTCTGTATCTTACCTTTTTCTCTCAACCTTTTTAACGAAATGTGCTTTTCTCAAATCGCATTTCATTCCGCTGGATGTGGAGGTGTCCTGCTAGGCACCCCCCTGCCAAGAATGAGGCGCTTTAATTTTGTCATGAACATTAATTTTAAACTGTTACTGGAGTGAAGAAAGGACTTGGTAAACAGATCAGCTTTGGCTGGAAAAGACATTTGCTTATTAACAGAAGGTGATTGGAAGGACAATGGACCATTCCCTGACACATTCAACTCACAATGGACCTTGATCACCAGGTATTGTGTGTAAGAGGAGCATTCCAGAGATTGCTGTAATCCAAGACGTGGTCAGACCAGTCAGACCAGTCACATGACTAACCTGCTTGGCAACCTGAGTTTTTCTGAATTGTACAAACAGTTTGAACTGAGAGAGAGTGTCTGTTTGCTTCTGGACTGAGAAGATCTCTCCTGTCTGCTCCCATCTCTTTCTCACAACCTCTGAATCCACTGAAGACACATGAACCCCAAGAGAGAAAAGTCTCCTATAGCAAACAAGGTTTAAGAAGAATACTGGGCTGCAGCGAAAAGCAAGATCGACCTTCAGGAGCGGAGAGCAGATGGACCTGTGTGGAAACACTGAGAACCGGAAGCGGATAAATTCAGCGTGAGGCTCGGGGCCTACACTTACCTTCAGGAGCGGAGAGCAGTCAGATCTCTTCAAGCACGCCAGAGTTTTGAAAAAAAAAAGCCAACAGAGACGTCACAGGAAAGCTGCAAAGTGATTGGTTGCTGAGTCTCTGCTGTTAGGGAATAACTCGAAATAGCTGAGTAAGTAAATAAAGTAAAGGGAAAGTTTTTTTTTAATATAGTAAGTAGTGTTTTTTTAAGGAAATCAAGGTCCCTAGTGTAAATAATCTAATTTTTGGGTAATTTAAGGGGATAAATTAAGGGTAAGTCATGGCAGGACAGCTCGGCAACATGGAGTGCTCCTCCTGTGCAATGTAGGAAGTCAGGAACCCTTCCAGTGTCCAGGGGGAACACATGTGCAGGTAGTGTCTCCAGCTGCAGCTACTCGAAATCTGTGTTTCGGATCTGGAACGGCGGCTGAAGACATTGTGGAGCATCTGCACGTCTGAGATCATCGTGGATAGCACATACAGGGAAGTGGTCACACCGCAGGTAAAGACTGCTCAGACAGAAAGAGAATGGGTGACCGCCAGGCAGAGTAGAAGAACTAGGCAGGTACTGCAGGAGTCCCCTGGGTCCATCTCCCTATCTAACAGATTTTCTGCTTTGGATACTGTTGGGGGAGATGGCTTCTCAGGGGAATGCAGCAAGAGCCAGGTCTGTGGCACCAAGGGTGGCTCAGCTGCACAGGAGGGGAGGAAAAGGAGTGGGAGAGCTATAGTGATAGGGGGTTCTATCATAAGGGGTACAGGTAGGTGTTTCTGTGGCCGCAAACATGACTCTAGGATGGTATGTTGCCTCCCTGGTGCTAGGGTCAAGGATGTCATGGAGCGGCTGCAGGACACTCTAAAGAGGGAGGGTGAACAGTCAGAGGTAGTACCATTGGTACCAACGACATAGGTAGAAAGAGGGATGAGGTCCTGCAACAAGAATTTAGGGAGCAAGGTAGCAGATTAAAAAGCAGGACCTCAAAGGTTGTAATCTCTGGATTACTCCCGGTGCCACGTGCTAGTGAGTATCGGAATAGGAGGATAGAGCATATAAATACGTGGCTGAGGAGATGCTGCAGGAGGGAGGACTTTAGTTTCCTGGATCACTGGGACTGTTTCTGGCAAAGGTGGGACCAGTACAAGATGGACGAGTTGCACCTGAACCGGAACGGGACCAACATCCTTGCTGAGAGGTTTGCTAGTGCTGTTGGGGGGGTTTAAAATAATTTGGCAGGGGGATGGGATACAGAGTGGAGGTCCAGTAGGGGGTGATGCACAGTCAAATATAGGAGAGAAAAAGTGTCAGTCTGGAAGGCAGAACAAATATCGACCTGATAAGGCACAAGTGAAAAATGCAAGGCTGGATTGCATCTATTTTAACGCAAGGAGTCTTACTAGTAAGGCAGATGAATTGAGGGCATTGAATATGGGAATATGATATTATTGCTATCACAGAGATATGGTTGAGGGAGGGGCAGGACTGGCAGCTCAGTATTCCAGGATATAGAATCTTCAGGCATGATAGGGGAGGGGATAAAAGAGGAGGTGGTTAATTAGAGTTTTAATCAATTTTTATCTATGTTTTATTTTCAAATTCAGTAAAAATTCCCTACCAGCCAATCATGTCACAGCTTTCCTGTGACGTCACTCAGTTTTTTTTACCAGAGGTAAGTTTTTTATACTTACCGGTCTGGAACTCCGCCCTCCGAGTCTTCTCCCAGTCAGCTGTGCTCTTTGGAAGCTCTTGGCTCCCCTCACTCTGAGGACAGGTAGGAAATGAAAGGAGCTCCTCACTCCCTCCTCACCAAACTTCCTCAGTTACCAAACTTCCACTATCGCACTCTAATGCAACCCAAGTCAGCACTCCAGTGCAAACAAAATATCAGCTGGGGTAGTCTATTTCAAAAAGCTTCAAGGGAGTGTTTTCTTAAAATGCATACAGGAGAGCTTTTTAAGCCAGTACACAGAAAGTCCTACAAGAGAAGGGGCAGTACTGGACCTAATCCTAGCCAACGAAGCTGGAAAAGTGGTAGAAGTGTCAGTGGGGGAGCACTTCAGGGATAGTGACCATAACTCTGTAAGATTTAATGCAGTTGTGGTGAAGGACAAAGATGGACTGCAAATAAAAGAACTGAATTGGGGGAAGGTTGATTTCAGTATGATAAAACAGGATCTGGTCAAAGTGGACTGGGAGTAGCTACTTGTTGGAAAGTCTACATCAGACCAGTGGGAGTCATTCAAAGAGGAAATAGCAAGAGTTCAGAGCCAACATATACTCGTTAAGGTGAAGGGTAGGACCAATAAGTGCAGGGAACCCTGGATGTCAAGGGATATAGAGGATTGGATCAGGAAAAGAAACGAGGCTGATGGAAGATTCAGAGCGCTGAAAACAGCGGAGGCACTAGAGGAGTATAGAAAGTGTAGGGGGGTACTTAAAAATGTAATTAGGAGAGCAAAGAGGGGACATGAAAAAACACTGGTGGGCAAGATAAAGGAAAATCCTAAGGCATTTTATAAGTATATTAAGGGCAAGAGGATAACCAGGGAAAGAGTAGGACCCATTAGGAACCAAAGTGGCAATCTGTGTGTGGTGCCGGAGGACATAGGTGAGGTGTTAAATGATTACTTTTCATCTGTGTTCACTATGGAGAAGGACGATGTAGGTGTAGAGATCAGGGAGGGGGATTGTGATAAACTTGAACATATTAGCATTGAAAGGGAGGAAGTATTAGCTGTTTTAGTGGGCTTAAAAGTGGATAATTCCCCAGGCCCAGATGAGATGCTCCCAGGCTGTTATGTGAGGCAAGGGAGGTGATAGCAGGGGCTCTGACACAAATTTTCAAATTCTCTCTGGCCACAGGAGAGATACCAGAGAACTGGAGGACAGCAAATGTGGTACCATTATTCAAGAAGGGTAGCAAGGATAAACCAGGTAATTACAGGCCGGTGAGTCTAACATCAGTGGTTGGGAAACTATTGGAAAACATTCTGAGGGACGAGATTAATCTCCACTTGGAGAGGCAGGGATTAATCTGGGATAGTCAGCATGGCTTTGTCAGGGGGAGATCGTGTCTAATCTACTTGATTGAATTTTTTGAGGTGGTGACTAGATGTGTAGATGAGGGTAAAGCAGTTGATGTAGTCTACATGGACTTCAGTAAGGCTTTTGATAAGGTCCCACATGGCAGATTGGTTAAGAAGGTAAGAGCTCATGGGATCCAGGGCAATTTGGCAAATTGGATCCAAAATTGGCTTAGTGGCAGGAGGCAGAGGGTGATGGTTGAGGGTTGTTTCTGCGAGTGGAAGCCTGTGACCAGTGGTGTACCGTAGGGTTCGTTGCTGTGCCCCTAGCTGTTTGTAGTGTACTTTAATGATTTAGACGTGAATATAGGAGGTATGATCAGTAAGTTCGCAGATGACACGAAAATTGGTGAGGTCGTAAATAGTGAGGAGGAAAGCCTTAAATTACAGGACAATATAGATGGGCTGGTAAGATGGGCGGAGCAGTGGCAAATGGAATTTAATCCTGAGAAGTGTGAGGTGATGCATTTTGGGAGGACTAACAAGGCAAGGGAATATACAATGGATGGTAGGAACATAGGAAGTACAGAGGGTCAGAGGCACCTTGGTGTACTTATCCATAGATCACTGAAGGCAGCAGCACTGGTAGATAAGGTGGTTAGGAAGGCATATGGGATACTTGCCTTTACTAGCCGAGGAATAGAATATAAGAGCAGGGAGATTATGATGGAACTATATAAAATGCTAGTTAGGCCACAGCTGGAGTACTGTGTACAGTTCTGGTCACCACACTATGGGAAGGATGTGAGTGCACTGGAGAGGGTGCAGAAGAGATTCACCAGGATGTTGCCTGGGCTGGAGCATTTCAGCTATGAAGAGAGACTGAAAAGGCTAGGGTTGTTTTCCTCAGTGCAGAGAAGGCTGAGGGGGGACATGATTGAGGTAGACAAAGTTCTGAGGAGCATTGATAGATTAGATAGGAAGAAACTTTTTCCCTTATCGGAGGGGTCAATAACCAGGGGGCATAGAATTAAGGTAAGGGGCAGGAGGTTTAGAGGGGATTTGAGGAAAAAAATTTTCACTCAGAGGGTGGTTGGAATCTGGAACACACTGCCTGAAGAGGTGGTCGAGGCAGGAACCCTCACAACATTTAAGAAGTATTTAGATGAGCACTTGAAGTGCAATAGCATACAAGGTTATGGGCCAAGTGCTGGAAAATGGGATTAGAATAGGTAGGTGCTTGATGGCCGGCACAGACACAATGGGCCGAAGGGCCTGTTTCTGTGCTGTATGACTCTACAATCAAGCACTCTACAGTGAGCTCGATGAATCTTTAAACCTAAGAAATCCTGTTTTTAAACCTCAGAAAAATAAGGTTTCTTTGTCTTATAAATGGAAAGCTGCGAACAATGAATCATCAAGGGGGAGCTCGAAACACGGTATGTTTAAAATTAAACCCTGTTATGGTAAGAGCAGGTAAAGGCTGAGAGGGAACCCTAGACACCTTTCTCCCCTAATCGTAACACGGTTCTTCGAACTCACTGCAGAACCCTTGATTGCTGGTCGGTCTTGCTCTTTGGGGCCCAGTATTCTTCTTAAACTTTGTTTGCTGTAGGAGACCTTTCTCTCTTGGGGTTCATGTGTCTTCAGTGGATTTGGAGTTCCGTGAGAAAGACAGGAGAGGTCTTCTCACTCCAGGAGCAAACAGTGTTTTTATTCAAAACTCTTTGCACAATTCTGAAAATCCAGCAGTCATCCTGAAATTTGAGCTCCCTCATCTTCAATGTCTGGTGCTCAAAGTCGATTGTGGGGTAAGTTGGATAAGGGAAGTAACCCCTTTGTCTCCACAAGCACTGTTTGATAATATGCAAATGTCTTTCCAGCCAAGGGCCTGGTGAATGTTTTTTGAAAAAGTCCTTTCTTCAGCAACAGTTTTCAAATCAATGTTCATGTGGCAAACTTAATGTGCCTCATTCTGGCAGGTGGGGGGGTCTGCATGACACCTCCACACCCAGGGGAATGAAATGTGGTTTGTGGAAAGCGCATTTCATTAAAAGGGTTGAGAGACAATATAAGATATAGAAAAAAAATGTATTTCTCTCATTCATTTACAAATCCTAAAACTTAGTAAAATTGGCCCCCCCCCCCCCCCCCCCCGTTTTTTTTGGCATCCCAGTAAATGTGTGTTTTTTTGGGGGGAAGTTTTTCTTCGGTTTGCCCATTTCCATGACCGCATCGGGTCTTTGTTCCTGCTGAAGTCTGCAAACAGGGGAGAGGGAGGGTGGTTAGATTTAATTAGCCCTAAGTTGGAAGATTTTTTTCTCAGGAAAGTCAATAGTGGTGGGTCTATCCTGAAATCTATTTCAGTGCTTTGCTGAGTCAATCAAAGGCTTTGACTGGTCGGACAGTAGGGGTTTGCATCTGGCATTCCTCCCAGATTTCCTCTAACCTGCCTCTTTGTCGCTTTTTCCCCTTCCCTTTCTTACTTTTTGCCAGCTTTGTGCCTGCCTGTCCCCTTTTGTTCTCAGTGGGGGTCCCTTACAGTTCACCAGCCCTCTGCTGGAGGGTCCTCCTGACACCGGTACAGGATTTAGGGCTGTAGGTTTCACTGTAGGTTGGGGTTTCCCCTCAACCTGGCGCATGTGGAAACTCCTGCAGTACTCCACCACATCTTTGTGGAGTTTTGGCCAGTAAAACTGCTGTCTTATGCAGGCTTTGGTCTTTCGTATACCGGCATGTACAGCCACTGTAGTCTCGACAGCCCTCCTTATTATTTTTCTCCGGTATCTCTGTGGCACCACTAACTGGTGAACTACTACCCACCCCTTGCTCTCAGGTCTGTGAGGAGAACTTCCATTTCCTCATCAGTACCTCATTCTTTAAATAGTAGCAATCAGGGACTCCCTCTGCTTTACTTTCAGACTGGGCAGCCTGTGTTATCTCTCGAAACACTGGGTCGGCTCGTTGAGCCTCAGCTAGGGAAACTTTATTTAATTCACTCGTTGGGTCTCCTAACTTCCCAAAGAAAGTCTTGGACAGGCAGACCTCATGGTCATATGCCTACAGTGCCAATGCAGTCTCCTCTGGGGGAGCTGGTTTGATCATGGCCTGATCCACTACACATTCAGGGAAACTGCAGGGGACCATCTTCTGCCACTGCCCTGTCTCTCTGACCTCATGCAGTTTTTCTTTCACTACTGGGGGGGGGGGGGGGGGCTACCACTTTGACCCCAAATCAAAGTTCATATGAAAAAAATGAATGTGCCTCATTCTTGGCAGGTGGGGGGGGTCTGCATGTCAAGATGGAAAAGTTGGTGGGCTATTTTAAAGAGATAGAACAAGCTGAGTTGAGGTTTGTTCCCTTGGCAAGGTTTTTCCAACTGTCTTTTTAACCCTGTCCGTATCACCAACTCACTGTCCAATGTGAAACCAAAAACAATGTCACAGGAGTCAAGCCTCCTGAACTCTATAAATCTTGACCTGTCACTTCTTTGTAAACAATTTCCCCAAGTCAAAAAAAACCCTTGCTGGATAATTATCTGAAGACAGGTGCCTCCCAGTAAGGGCTTATTTTTAGCACTCCTTGATTCTTCCAGTAATTGTTTGTTTTCAAACCAAGCTTGGTCCAAAAGATCTTCTGATGACCTCTTTAAAAAAAACACAAAGTTCCAGCATCTTTGGATCCTTTCCAGTTTTAAAACCCAAGTCCTCAAAAAAAAAATTAACAATAAAAGTAAGCACTCGTAACACTTTCAACACAGTATATAATCTTCACACTCATTCAAGTATAGAATGGGAAGAATGTTGGAACATGTTCGAGGGGCTGAATGGCCTATTTCTGTTCCTATAATCCACTACATGCACTTTTATTATCACAGTACACACACAGCATGACAACTGAGTGCAGACCATGGTTATAGGAATGTAGAAACAGGAGGAGGTCATTCAGCTTCCCAGTCTTTTCTATTATGCCTCCCCTGTATTTTAACTCCATTCACCTTGGCTCCATATTCTTTTATAACCTTGTCCAGCGAAAATCCATCAATCTTAGATTTAATATTATTGATTGAGCGATCATTTGTTTTTAGTGAGAGAGAGATCCACAATTCTACTGGCTTTGTGTGAAGCAGTGTTTCCTAACTTCTCTCCTGAATGGCCTGGCTCTGATTTTAAGGCAATGTCTCCTTGTCCTCAACTCCCCCACCAACAGGAAAAGGTTTCTCTCTCTCTATCCTATCAATTTGTTTCAAAATTCTAAAAACTTCAGTCAAATCACCCCTTAACCTTCTATATACCAGGGCTGAGGAAAGCACTGCTCACCTTTCACTTAGTTTGGTACTGTTTCCCTTACAGCATTGCCCCACCATCTTGGTACAACATCACTGGGGAGAATGCCCATCATTCTGGCCCGTGCTCATGGATGTTTCAAATGCACTGTCGTCCTTTACCAGGCAACATGTTTTCTGTGTGGTGAAGCACCCTCTCAACATAAGGTACCTGTCCACAAGCTCACCTCAGCTGGTTGACCTGAGTTTTGAATGCAGGTGATGTGGAAAATCATCTGAATTCCAACCCTTGACCCCCTTACATCTTTCGGACAACGAAAGGGATAAAGTCAGGCTGAGGTGACTAAGGGGTAAGGTAGCACAGTGGTTATTTTGCTGGACTAGTAATCCAACAGTCTGGACTAATAATCAGGAGACATGAGCTCAAATGCCACCAATTGATTAAATAAATTTGCAATTAAAAAGCTGTCACCTGTAATGGTAATCACAAAACTAACAGCTGGTTATGAAAAACCCATTTGATCCACTAATTTCCTTTAGGGAAGGAAATCTGCCATCCTTATTGGGTCTGGCCTACCTGTGACTCTAGACACATATATAGCCCTAGCCCTATCTCCTCTCATAGTATAATCCCCTCATCCCAGGAATCAGTCTCGTAAACCTTCATTGCACATTCTATAGGCCACCAACTAGTGGGAAAGCTATAGAGGAGAAAATTTGCAAGGAAAGTACAAAGAAGTGCAAGACTCTATGGAGTAGTGGTAATGGGGGACTTCAGTTATTCTAATATATACTGGTATAGTAATAGTGTTAAGGGCAGAAAGGGGGAAGAGTTTATGAAGTGTATTCAGGAGAATTTTCTACATTATGTTTCCAGCCCAATGAAGAAGGAGGCATTGCTGGATCTGGTTCTGGGTAACGAGGTGGATCAAGTAGATCAAGCATCAGTAGGGGAACATTTATGGAACAGTAATCATACTATCATAAGGCTTAGATTATCTATGGAAAAAGACAAGAACTAATCTAAATTAAAATTATGTAATTGGAGGAGGGCCAATTTCAGTGAGTTGAAGACAAATCTGTCCCAGGAAAATTGGAATCAAAGATTGGCAGGCAAAACTGTAATGGAACAATGGATTGCCTTTAAAAAGGAGATGGTCCAGGTATAGTAGAGGTACCCCCTCAAAAGGCAAAGTTCGGGTAACCAAAGCCAGTGCTCCCTGGATGATGAAAGAGATAGAGAGTGAGATAAAGTTGAAAATGTGTGTTTATGACATATATCAGGTTAATAATGCAATGTGAACCAGGCTGAATATTGAAAATTCAGGGGGAAAGTGAAAAAAGAAATGAGAAGCAAAGAGAAAGCATGAGAAGAAACTGGCAGCTAACATAAAAGGGAATCTAAAAGTGGTCTATAGGCAAATAAATGGTAAAAAGGTAGTAGGAGGAGGGTTATGGCCAATTAGGGACCAAAAGGAGACTGACATATGGAGGCAGAGGGCATGACTGAGGTACTAAATGAGCACTCCGCATCTGTCTTTACCAAGGAAGAACCTGTTGCCAAAATCATAGAGGAGGTAGTTGGAATACTGGATGGTCTAAAAATTGATAAAGAGGAGACATTAAAAAGGCTGGCTGGACTAAAATTGATATGTCATCAGGACTGGATAGGATGCATCTAAGGATGCTGAGGGAAGCAAAAGAGGGAATTGTGGAGGTACTGGCCCTATTCTTCTGATCCTCCTTCGATACAGCAGTGGTTCCAGAGGACTGGAGAATTGCAAATGTTACACCTTTGTTTCAAAACATCCTGGAACTCCGTTCCTAACAGCACCCAGCCAAGTGAATGAGGAGTTAAATTGGGGAAAAGAGAGGAAGCCCAGAGAAGCACCGGCAGTGGTGGCAGGGCTGGACCTGGGTGGAGACTGAGCGCAGCCAGGGAAGGAGCCGATTGGTCAGTAGCTTGTAAGCTTTCTAGTTAATAGTCTAGAAAGTAATGTCACGGCAGGGCACCTCAGCCCCATGGAATGCACATCCTGTGCCATGTGGGAAATCCTGGATGCTTCTCGTGGCCTGGATGACCATGTGCAGGAAGTGTTGCTGGAGCTCACGCTCCGGTGTTTGGAGCTTCAGCGGTGACTGGTGTCACTGCAGGGCATCCGTGAGGTTGAGACCTTTGTGGATAGCACGTTTCTGGAGATGGTCACCCTGCAGCTTAAAAATGTACAGGCAGAGAGGGAATGGGTTACCACCAGAAGGACAAGGAGAAGCAGGCAGGGACCCTATGAGTGAACAGCGGTAGCAGTGAGAGTGCGAGCCAGGGGGCAGCTGGGAAGGTAAGTTTCAGTATAAAGTACTTACCTAGCGATTCGGAAGCTTCGGCAGGGTGGGGAAAAAAACTGAAAAAGTGACGTCACAGGAAAGCTGTGACCTGATTGGCTGGTAGGGAATCTATACCGAATTTGAAAATAAAACTGATAAAAATTGATTAAAACACTAATTAACTAATTAATAAGTAGAGTTTCTAAACCAGAGGGAGGAGATTACTGTATTTAGACAGCATTTAATATTTATTGTAGAAATCTAGCACTAGGGACCACATAGTGAAGTGTATCATAATTTAGTAAGGATTTAATAAGTATTTATTTATTTTATATCAATTAACTAATTAGTGCTAAGAATGACAGTTAGAGGGGTGAAGTGCTTCACCTGTGAGATGTGGGAAGTCCGTGATGCTTCCAGCGTTCCGGGCCACTACATCTGCAGGAAGTGTACCCAGTTGCAGCTCCTCACAGACCGCATGGATCAGTTGGAGCGGCAACTGGATGCACTTAGGAACATGCAGGTGGCAGAAAGCGTCATAGACAGGAATTTTAGAGAAGTGGTTACACCCAAGGTGCAGGCAGATAGATGGGTGACCGCTAGAAGGGGCAGGCAGTCAGTGCAGGAATCCCCTGTGGCTATCCCGCTCTCTAATAAGTATACCATTTTGGATACTGTTGGGGGGGATGGCCTATCAGGGGAAAACAGCAGCAGCCAGAGCAGTGGCACCACGGCTGGCACTGTTGTTCAGCAGGGAGGGACAAAGCGCAGAAGAGCAATAGTTGTAGGGGACTCTATAGTCAGGGACACAGATAGGCGCTTCTGTGGACGTGAAAGAGACTCCAGGATGGTATGTTGCCTCCCTGGTGCCAGGGTCAAGGATGTCTCTGAACAGACAGAGGGCATTCTGAAGGGGGAGGGTGAACAGCCAGAGGTTGTGGTACACATCGGTACCAATGACATAGGCAGGAAGAGTGATGAGGTCCTGCAGGGGGAGTTTAGGGAGTTAGGTAGTAAGTTAAAAGACAGGACCTCCAGGTTGTAATCTCTGGATTACTCCCTGTGCCACGTGCCAGTGAGGCTAGAAATAGGAAGATGGTGCAGCTAAACACATGGCTGAACAGTTGGTGCAGAAGGGAGGGTTTCAAATATCTGGACCATTGGGATCTCTTCAGGGACAGATTGGACCTGTACAAGAAGAACGGGTTGCATCTAAACTGGAGGGGCACAAATATCCTGGCTGCAAGGTTTGCTAGCGTCACTCGGGAGGGTTTAAACTAGTGTGGCAGGGGGGTGGGAACCAGAGCAGTTGGACAGCTAGTGAAGTAAATGAGGAGGACATAGTAAATAAGGCCAGTAGGACTAAGAGGAAGAGCAGGCAGGGGGATGTTGCTGAGCACAGTGGGACTGGTGGTCTGAAGTGCATTTGTTTCAATGCGAGAAGTATAACAGGTAAGGCAGATGAACTTAGAGCTTGGATTAGTACTTGGAAATATGATGTTGCTGCTATTACAGAGACTTGGTTGAGGGAAGGGCAGGATTGGCAGCTAAATGTTCCAGGCTTTAGAAGCTTCAGGCGGGATAGAGGGGGATGTAAAAGGGGTGGGGGAGTTGCATTACTGGTTAAGGAGAATATCACAGTTGTACTGCGGGAGAACACCTCAGAGGGGTCATGCAGCGAGGCAATATGGGTGGAGCTCAGGAATAGGAAGGGTGCAGTCACGATGTTGGGGGTTTACTACAGGCCTCCCAACAGCCAGCGGGAGATAGAGGAGCAGATGTGTAGACAGATTTTGGAAAGATGTAAAGGTAACAGGGTTGCAGTGGTGGGTGATTTTAACTTCCCCAATATTGACTGGGACTCACTTAGTGCTAGGGGCTTGGATGGGGCAGAATTTGTGAGGAGCATCCAGGAGGGCTTCTTGAAACAGTATGTAGATAGTCCAACTAGGGATGGGGTCATTCTGGACCTGGTATTGGGGAATGAGCCCGGCCAGGTGGTCGAAGTTTCAGTGGGGGAGCATTTCGGGAGCAGTGACCATAATTCCATAAGTTTTAAGGTACTTGTGGATAAGGATAAGAGTAGTCCTCGGGTGAAGGTGCGAAATTGGGGGAAGGCTAATTATAACAATATTAGGCAGGAACTGAAGAATTTCGATTGGGGGCGGCTGTTTGAGGGTAAATCAACATCTGACATGTGGGAGTCTTTCAAACGTCAGCTGATTAGAATCCAGGACCAGCATGTTCCTGTGAGGAAGAAAGACAAGTTTGGCAAGTTTCGGGAAGCTTGGATAACACGGGATATTGTGAGCCTAGTCAAAAAGAAAAAGGAAGCATTTGTAAGGGCTGGAAGGCTAGGAACAGATGAGGCACTTGAGGAATATAAAGACTGTAGGAAGGAACTTAAGCAAGGAGTTAGGAGGGCTAAAAGGGGTCATGAAAAGTCATTGGCAAACAGGATTAAGGAAAATCCCAAGGCTTTTTATACATATATAAAGAGCAAGAGGGTAACTAGGGAAAGGGTTGGCCCACTCAAGGACAGAGGTGGGAATCTATGCGTGGAGCCAGAGGAAATGGGCGAGGTGCTAAATGAGTACTTTGCATCAGTATTCACCAAGGAGAAGGACTTGGTGGATGATGAGCCTAGGGAAGGGAGTGCAGATAGTGTCAGTCATCTCATTATCAAAAAGGAGGAGATGTTGGGTGTCTTGCAAAGCATTAAGGTAGATAAGTCCCCAGGGCCTGATGGGATCTACCCCAGAATACTGAGGGAGGCAAGGGAAGAAATTGCTGGGGCCTTGACAGAATCTTTGCATCCTCATTGGCTACAGGTGAGGTCCCAGAGGACTGGAGAATAGCCAATGTTGTTCCTTTGTTTAAGAAGGGTGGCAAGGATAATCCAGGAAATTATAGGCCGGTGAGCCTGACGTCAGTGGTAGGGAAACTATTAGAGAGGATTCTTCGGGACAGGATTTACTACCATTTGGAAACAAACAAACTTATTAGCGAGAGACAGCATGGTTTTGTGAAGGGGAGGTTGTGTCTTACCAACTTAATAGAATTATTTGAGGAAGTGACAAAGTTGATTGATGAGGGAAGGGCTGTAGATGTCATATACATGGACTTCAGTAAGGCGTTTGATGAGGTTCCCCATGGTAGGCTGATGGAGAAAGTGAAGTCGCATGGGGTCCAGGGTGTACTAGCTAGATGGATAAAGAACTGGCTGGGCAACAGGAGACAGAGAGTAGCAGTGGAAGGGAGTTTCTCAAAATGGAGACGTGTGACCAGTGGTGTTCCACAGGGATCCGAGCTGGGACCACTGTTGTTTGTGATATACATAAATGATTTGGAGGAAAGTATAGGTGGTCTGATTAGCAAGTTTGCAGACGACACTAAGATTGGTGGAGTAGCAGATAGTGAAGGGGACTGTCAGAGAATACAGCAGAATATAGATAGATTGGAGAGTTGGGCAGAGAAATGGCAGATGGAGTTCAATCAGGGCAAATGCGAGGTGATGCATTTTGGAAGATCCAATTCAAGAGTGAACTATACAGTAAATGCAAAAGTCCTGGGGAAAATTGATGTACAGAGAGATTTGGGTGTTTAGGTCCATTGTTCCCTGAAGGTGGCAACGCAGGTCAATAGAGTGGTCAAGAAGGCATACGGCATGCTTTCCTTCATCGGACGGGGTATTGAGTACAAGGGTTGGCAGGTCATGTTACAGTTGTATAAGACTTTGGTTCGGCCACATTTGGAATACTGCGTGCAGTTCTGGTCGCCACATTACCAAAAGGATGTAGATGCTTTGGAGAGGGTGCAGAGGAGGTTCACCAGGATGTTGCCTGGTACGGAGGGCACCAGCTATGAAGAGAGGTTGAGTAGATTAGGATTATTTTCATTAGAAAGACGGAGGTTGAGGGGGGACCTGATTGAGGTGTACAAAATCATGAGAGGTATAGACAGGGTGGATAGCAAGAAGCTTTTTCCCAGAGTGGGGGATTCAATTACTAGGGGTCACGAGTTCAAAGTGAGAGGGGAAAAGTTTAGGGGGGATATGCGTGCAAAGTTCTTTACGCAGAGGGTGGTGGGTGCCTGGAACGCGTTGCCAGTGGAGGTGGTAAATGCAGGCACGATAGCATCTTTTAAGATGTATCTAGACAGATACATGAATGGGCAGGAAGCAAAGAGATACAGACCCTTAGAAAATAGGCGACATGTTTAGATAGAGGACCTGGATCGGCGCAGGCTTGGAGGGCCGAAGGGCCTGTTCCTGTGCACAGAAGACAGAGGGTAACAGTGGATGGGTGCTTTTCTGAATGGAGGGATGTGACTAGTGGTGTTCCGCAGGGATCATTGCTGGGACCTTTGCTGTTTGTAGTATATATAAATGATATGGAGGAAAATGTAGCTGGTCTCATTAGTAAGTTTGCGGATGACACAAAGGTTGCTGGAGTTGCGGATAATGATGAGGATTGTCAGAGGATACAGCAGGATATAGATCGGTTGGAGACTTGGGCGGAGAAATGGCAGATGGAGTTTAATCCGGACAAATGTGAGGTAATGCATTTTGGAAGGTCTAATGCAGGTGGGAGGTATACAGTAAATGGCAGAACCCTTAGGAGTATTGACAGGCAGAGAGATCTGGACGTACAGGTCCACAGGTCACTGAAAGTGGCAATGCAGGTGGATAAGGTTGTCAAGAAGGCATACGGCATGCTTGCCTTCATCGGTCAGTGCATAGAGTATAAAAATTGGCAAGTCATGTTGCAGCTGTACAGAACCTTAGTTAGGCCACACTTAGAATATTGCGTGCAATTCTGGTCGCCACACTACCAGAAGGACGTGGAGGCTTTGGAGAGGGTACAGAGGAGGTTTACCAGGATGTTGCCTGGTCTGGAGGGCATTAGCTATGAGGAGAGGTTGGATAAACTCGGATTGTTTTCACTGGAACGACGGAGGTGGAGGGGCGACACGATAGAGGTTTATGAGCGGCATGGACAGAGTGGATAGTCAGAAGCTTTTTCCCAGGGTGGGAGAGTCAGTTACTAGGGGACATAGGTTTAAGGTGAGAGGGGCAAAGTTTAGAGGGGATGTGCGAGGCAAGTTTTTTACACAGAGGGTGGTGAGTGCCTGGAACTTGCTGCCAGGGGATGTGGTGGAAGCAGATACGATAGCGACGTTTAAGAGACATCTTGACAAATATATGAATAGGATGGGAATAGAGGAATACGGTCCCCGGAAGTGCAGGAGGTGTTAGTTTCGGCAGGCATCAAGATCGGCGCAGACTTGGAGGGCCGAATGGCCTGTTCCTGTGCTGTCCTGTTCTTTGTTCTTTGTTCTTTGTTCTTTGAGTGCATCTCAGTCTCCAATGGGTATTCAGTTCTGAATACTGGTGAGAGTGATGGTTCCTCTGAGGAGTGTAAGTCGATCCAGGTCCACAGCACCATGGGTGACTCAGCTGCATGAGGCGGGGAATAGGGGTAGGAAAAAGAGTGGAAGAGCAATAGTAGTCGGGGATTTGATAGTAAGGGGAACAGACAGGCGCTCTGCAGCCGCAGTCTTGACTCCAGGATGGTATGTTGCCTCCCTGGTGCCAGGGACAAGAATGTGACTGGGAGGCTGCAGGACATTCTGAGGGGGGTGCGTGAGTACAGAAATAGGAAGATAGAGCTGAAGAATACGTGGTTGGACAGAAGGTGCAGAAGGGAGGGCTTTAGACTCCTGAGGGACCGCTTCTGAGGGAGCTGGGACTTGTGCAAGCTGGAAGGTTTACGCCGCAACAGGGCTGGGACCAATATCCTCACAGGTGGTTTTACTCGTGCTGTTGGGGAGGTTTTAAACTAGTTTGATGAGAAGTAGGGGAAGGGAGTCGGAAACTGAAAGTAGATTCAGAGGGAAAGGAAATGGTTGGAAATGGAGGGCAGAAAATTAGTAAGCGTGTTTGAAAGGCAGAGGAAACAAAGGCTAGAAAATAGGCAACAAGGGAGTTTAGCAATGCTAAATGGTATACACGTCAATGCAATAAGTCTAGGGAATAAGCCAAATTAGCTGAGCTGACAGCACAGACTGACATGTGGGAATATGATATTATAGCTATTACTGAGACATAGCTGAAATAAGGGTGGGGATGGCAGCTCAACATTCCTGGTTACAGGGTTTTCAGACGTGATAGAGAGGAGAATTAAAAAACAATTATACTGTGAGGAAGGATGCTATGGTAGAAGAATCATCAAATTAGGCTATATGGGTTAATCTGAAGAACAAAAAAGGGGCAAGCACACTATTGAAAGTGTCCAATAGATCCCCAAACAGTCAGAGGGAGATAGAAGAGCAAATGTGTAGGCAAATCTCTGAGAAATACAAAAACAATAGGGCAGAAATAGGGAGTTCGATTATCCTAATATTAACTGGGATAGAATTAGTCTGAAAGGCACAGAGGGAGCAGAATTCTTAAAATGTATTCAGAAGAACTTTTTTAGCCAGTACGTATCGTTATGCCAATGTGCTTTGTTGAATGATAATTTTCTTTAATTCCCTGACTGGAGATCTGAATTTGTTTTTTTAAAAGACATTTTAAAAAGACCAGCTAAAAGGATGAATTTTCTGGCAACTTGAGATGGCTACCTAGTTTGCGATACCGTAACCTACATTGCAAAGGACTATGAGGAGCGAGACGAAATGTCTGTGCAATTCCCAAGACCCAGGAAGTTTAAAGGAACTACCTGTTCTTTTCAGCAAACAGAGAAATACTGCTCACTGCTATGTTTGAATCACTGAGTGACAAGCCCCTCCCCATCTATGGTTTTAAGCTGGTGTTTTATTTGCAGCAGAGGAGATGCAACTGGACTCTGACATGAGCAGACCCTAAGTGGGGTTCCCTGTCTCTCTCTCTCTCTCTCTCCATTCCAACTTGAAAGCTTTTAAATCCTGCCTGTTAACTGACCACATTTGCATATTCCGTCTACAACCCGAAACCCCGTTGGAGGAAATCATCCGCATCGCTATCTCCAAGAGGCTCACCAAACCAGTCATCTATCCCTTCAAACTAAAAGCCTCAGGACCATTGAATTCAGCTCGAAGCCAGATGAATCACCAAACTCCACAGATTGTATAACTTTTTATGGACTCTAACTCAACCAATCTATCTTTTCCCACTGTGTAACCTATTTGTGTCTGTGTAAACCTCCAGAGTGTGTGTGTGAGACTGAAAGTTGGCACGTTCTTTTATTATTTTATTAGTTTGGTTTTGGTACAATAAGTTAACCTCTTTCTTTGTTAACTCAAGAAAACCTGTCCGATTGGTTCTTGTTAAGATCATAGCAAGTAAGTAATCAAATACTTATTGAATTGGCCAGTACATCCATTTTAAGAAAGAATTAAACCTGTTGTGGTCAAATAAGGAGAGGGAAAAGAGGGCAGCCCTTTGACCCCTCCTCATATGACCATAACAGTATCACGCCCAGCAAGAGAGGAGGCAGTTCTGGACTAAGTTTTAGAAAATGATGCTGGCCCAGTGGAAGTGTACCATTTGGGGTGCATTTGGGAAGTGATCATAATTCAGCTAGATTTAGGGTAGTTATGGAAAAGGAAAAAGGCAGATCAGGAATCAAAGTTCTCAATTGGGGAAAAGCTAATTTTACTTAGCTGAGATGTGATTTAGCTAAAGTAGACTGGAAACAGCTACTTGTAGATAAATCAGTGCCGGATCAGTGGAAGGCATTCAAGGAAGAGATAGTGAGGGTGCAGAGCAAGTATGTTCCCTTAAAATAAAAGGGTGGGACTAACAAATCCAGAGTCCCCTGGATCTCAAAGAGCTTAAAGGAGAGGATAAAGAAAAAAAGAGAAGCCTCTGACAGAGGGCTCAATACTGCAGAAAACCTAGAGGTGTATAAAAAGTGTTGGGGAAAAATTAAAAAGGAAATTCGGAAAGCAAAGAAAAAGCATGAACAACTATTGGCAAATAAAATTAAGGAAAACCCGAGGATTTTTTTATAAATACTCGAAGAGACTTAGTAGTTGGCAGGAAAAAAGACAGAGGCGCAAGGGGAGAGCCAACTGTGCAACAGCCCCAACAAACAAATTTCTCTGCAGCACCTGTGGAAGAGCCTGTTACTCCAGAATTGGCCTTTATAGCCACTCCAGGCGCTGCTTCACAAACCACTGACCACCTCCAGGCGCGTATCCATTGTCTCTCGAGATAAGGAGGCCCAAAAGAAAAGAAGACCTAAGAGCAACTAAGATAACTAAAGAAAGCAGAGAGCCTATTAGGGAACATAAAGATCACCTGTTATGGAAGTGGAAGACATGCGTACGGTTCTTAATGAATATTTTGCATCAGTTTTCATAAAAGAGAGGGATGAAGACATTGCAATCAGGGAGGAGGAAGATTGTGAAATATGAAATGAAATTAACATAGAGGAAGTATTAAGGGGTTTAATATCTTTGAAAGTGGATAAACTTACAGGCCCAGATGAAGGGAAACAAGAGGAGAAATAGCAGAGGCTCTGACCATTATTTTCCAGTCCTCTCTGGCTGCAGGTGTAGTGCCAGAGGACTGGAGGACAGCTAAAGTTATATCGTTGTTTAAAAAGGGAGAAAGAAAAAGACCGGGTAATTACAGCCCAGTCAGCCTAACCTCAGTGGTGGGAAAAGTATAGGAAAAAATTCCGAGAGACAGGACAAATCTTCACTTAGAAAAACTCTGATTAATCAAAGACAGTCATCACGGATTTGTTAAGGGAAAGTTGGGGCTGACTAACATGATTGAAATTTTTAAGGAGGTAACAAGGAGCGTCAATGAGGGTAGTACATTTGATGTAGTCTATATGGATTTGACCAAGGCTTTTGATAAGGTCCCACATGGTGGACTGCTCACAAAAGTAAAAACCCATGGGATCCAAGGCAGATTGGCAAGTTGGATCCAAATTGGCTCAGAGGTGGGAAGCAAAGGGGAATGGGCGATTGTGACTGGAAGGCTGTTTCCAGTAGGGTTCTGCAGGGTTCAGTACTAGGTCCCTTGCTTTTTGTGGTATATAGTAATGGTCTGGACTTGAATGTAGGGGTATGATTAAGAAGTTTGGAGACAATATAAAAATTGACCATGTGACACTTACCTTCTGGGAGCAGACCTGAGGGGAGAACGCCGAGAGAGGAGCGGATAAATAGAACCCAAGGATCGCGGCCCAGACACTTACCTTCTGGGAGCAGAGAGGAGAGCAGTCCGGGCACGCCGGAGTTTTGAAAAAAGAAAAAAAAGTCGTGACATCACAGGAAAGCTGCAAGGTGATTGGTTGGGTAAGTAACAGCTGTTAGTGCATGTAAATAGCTTAAAAAATAATAAGGGGAAAGTTTTTTGAAAAAAATCTCAAAACCTACTGCATAAGTGTTAAGGTTAGTACTAGTAAAGTGTGTTTTTTTTTAATTTGTGCAATTTATTAAGGACTTTAGATTGTAGTGGATAGTGTTTGGAGTAGAACAAGGCCCCTAGCGTAATTAGTATTTTTTTAATTAAAGGGAGTAACTAATTAATCTGAAGGTAAGTCATGGCAGGAGAGCTCAGCCCCATGATATGCTCCTCCTGCGCTATGTGGGGAATTTTGGACGCTTCCAGTGTCCCTGACGACCATGTGTGCAGGAAGTGTATCCATCTGCAGCTACTGGCTCCCCACATTACAGAGCTAGAGCTGCGGTGGATTCACTGTGGAGCATCCGCAATGCTGAGGACGTCGTGGATAACACGTTTAGTGAGGTGGTCACATCGCAGGCAAATGCTGCAAAGGCAGGAAGGGAATGGGTGACCACCAGGCAGAGTAAAGGAAGGCAGGTAGTGCAGAAGCCCCTGTGACCATCCCCCTCTCTAACAGATATACCGCTTTGGATATTGTTGAGGGAGATGGCTCAGGGAAAAACAGCAAAAGCCAAGTTCAGGACTAGACAGGCTCGATGCAGGGAGGATGTTCCCGATGGCTGGGGAATCCAGAATCAGGGCTCACAGTCTCAAGATACAGGGAATGCCATTTAGAACCGAGTTGAGGAGAAATTTCTTCACTCAGAGGGTGGTGAAGCTGTGGAATTTCTACCGCAGAAGGCAGTGGAGGCCAAATCATTAAATATATTCAAGAAGGAGATAGATATATTTCTTAATGCCAAAGGGATCAAGGGATATGGGGAGAAAACGGGAACAGGGTACTGAATTAGACGATCAGCCATGATCTTTTTGA
This sequence comes from Heterodontus francisci, assembly GCF_036365525.1. Taxonomy (NCBI): domain Eukaryota; kingdom Metazoa; phylum Chordata; class Chondrichthyes; order Heterodontiformes; family Heterodontidae; genus Heterodontus; species Heterodontus francisci. The sequence continues at coordinate 119,036,935 of NC_090380.1, read as the reverse complement.
ATGGTGGAGCGAAGGGCCATATGGCCTACTCCTGCTCCTATTTTCTATGTTTCTATGATTGATAATGAAGAAGAAAGCTGTAGACTGCAAGAAGATATCAATGGACTAGTCAGCTGGGCAGAAAAGACAAATGGAGTTCAATCTGGAGAAGTGTGAGATAATGCATTTGGGAAAGGCTAACAAGAAGGGAATACGCAATAAATGGTGGAATACTGAGAAGTGTAAAGGAACAGAGGGACCTGAGAGTGCATGTCCACAGATCCCTGAAGGTGGTGGGCAGATAGATGAGGTGGTTAGGAAGGCATATGGGATACTTGCCATTATTAGCCGAGGCATAGAATATAAGAGCAGGGAGGTTATGATGGAGCTGTATAAAATGTTAGTTAGGCCTTAGCTGGAGTACTGTGTGCACTTCTTGACACCGCAGTGTAGTGATTGCACTAGAGAGGGTACACATGAGATTTACAAGGATGTTGCCTAGACTGGGGAATTTTAGCTATGCGGAAAGATTGGATAGACAAGAAACTTTGGAACAGAGGAAGCTGAGGGCAGACCCAAACTGTGTATAAAATTATGTGGGGTCTAGATAGAGTGAATAGGCAGTCCCTATTCCCCTTGGTTAAGCAATCCTTAACCAGCCGGTATCGATTTAGGGTAAGAGGTTTTAAGGGAATTTGAGGGAAACTTTTCAACCCAGAGGGTGGTGGGGATCTGGAACTCACTGCCTGAAAGGGTGGTAGAGGCAAAAACCCTTACAACATTTAAAAAGTGCTTGGATATAGAGTCATAGAGACATAGAGGAATTTACGGCATAGAAGGAGGCCATACAGTCCACCGAGTTCATGCCAGCTCTCCGTGGAGCAATCCAGTCAGTCCCACTCCCCCGCTCAATTCCCGTAGCCCTGTATGTTTATTTCCTTCAAATGCCCATCCAATTTGAATAAAACCTCTTTATTCCTGTACTCCAATCCCCTTGCAATAAAGGCCAACATGCCATTTGCCTTCCTAACAGCCTGCTGCACCTGCATGTTAACTTTGTGTGTTCTTTGTACGAGTGCCCCCAAGTCTCTCTGAACATCAACACTTAACAGTGTCACATCTTTGAAAAAATATTCTGCTTTTCTATTTTTACGATCAAAGTGAACAACTTCACACTTCCCTACATTATACTCCGTTTGCCATCTTGTTGCCCACTCACGTAACCTGTCGATATCTCTTTGGATGTAACTAGTAGAGTTGATGAGGGGGAGCCAGTGGATGTGGTTTATTTGGACTTTCAGAAGGCTGTCGACAAAGTCCCACATAAGAGATTAGCGTGTAAAATTAAAGTGCATGGGATTGAAGGTAATGTATTGCGATGGATAGAAAATTGGTTGGCGGACAGGAATGGCAGGCAGTGACTAGTGGGGTACCATAGGGATTGGTGCTAGGACCCCAGCTATTCACAATATACATTAATGATTTAGATGAGGGAACTAAATGTAATATCTCCAAATTTACAGATGACACAAAACTGGGTGGGAGGGTGAGTTGTGAGGAGGATACAGAAAGGATTCAGGGTGATTTGGACAAGTTGAGTGAGTGGGCTAATGCATGGCAGATGCAGTACAATGTGGATAAATGTGAGGTTATCCACTTTGGTAGCAAAAACAGGAAGGCAGATTATTATCTGAATGGCTATAAACTGAGAGAGGGGAATATGCAGCAAGACCTGGGTGTTCTCGTACACCAGTCGCTGAAGGTAAGCATGCGGGTGCGACAGGCAGTAAAAAAGGCAAATGGTATGTTGGCCTTCATAGCGAGAGGATTCAAGTACAGAAGCAGGGATGTCTTGCTACAATTATTCAGGGCGTTGGTGAGGCCACACCTGGAATATTGTGTGCAGTTTTGGTCTCCTTATCTGAGGAAGGATGTTCTTGCTATAGAGGGAGTGCAGCGAAGGTTTACCAGACTGATTCCTGGGATGGTGGGACTGATGTATAAGGAGAGATTGAGTCGATTAGGATTATATTTGCTGGAGTTCAGAAGAGTGAGGGGGATCTCACAGAAACCTATAAAATTCTAACAGGACTTGACAGGATTTTTTCAGGAAGGATGGTGGGGGAGTCCAGAACCAGGGGTCATAGTCTAAGGATACAGGGTAAACCTATCAGGATTGAGATCAGGAGAAATTACTTCACCCAGAGAGTGGTGAGCCTGTGGAATTCGCTACCACAGAAAGCAGTTGAGGCCAAAACATTGTATGTTTTCAAGAAGGAGTTAGATATAGCTCTTGGGTCTAAAGGGATCAAAGGGTATGGGGCGAAAGGCGGAACAGGTTACTGAGTTGGATGATCAACCATGGTCGTGATGAATGGCGGAGCAGGCTCGAAGGGCTGAAAGGGCTACTCCTGCTCCTATTTTCTATGTTTCTATACAGCCTCTCTACATCGTCCCCACAGCTTACCTTTCCACTGAGCTTTGTATCATCAGCTAACTTCGATACATTACTGTGTCTCTTCATCCAAGTCGGTAATATAGTATGTAAATAGCTAAGGCCCCAGCACTGATCCTTGCAGGACCCCACTATTCACTGTCTGCCAACTTGAAAATGTCCTTTAATGCCCACTCTCTGCTTCCTGTCTGTTAACCAATCCTCTATCCATGATAATAGATTACCCCCAACACCATGAGCCCTTATCTTGCCTATTAATCTTTTATGTGGCACCTTAGAGTCACAGAGAGTCATAGAGTCGTACAGCATAGAAACAGACCCTTCGGCCCACCAAGTCCATGCCGACCAAAATGCCTATCTATACTAATCCCACCTGCCTGCATTAATTCCATGGCCCTCTATGCCTTGCTCATTCAAGTACCTGTCCAGATGCCTCTTAAATGTTGCTACTATTCCTGCCTCCACCACTTCCTCTGGCAGCTCATTCCAGATACCCACTATTTTTTGTGTGAAAAATTTACCCCTTTGATCCCCTTTAAACCTCCTCCCTCTCACCTTAAATCTATGCCCTCTAGTTTTAGGCACCCCTACCATGGGAAACAGACTCTGGCTATCTACCCTATCCATGCCTCTCATAATTTTATATACCTCTATCACTTCCCTTCTCAGCCTCCTTCTTGAGGAAGTGACGAAGATGATTGAGGAAGGAAGGGCAGTGGATGTTAGCTATATGGACTTTAGTAAAGCCTTTGACAAGGTCCCGCATGGCAGACTGGTACAAAAGGTGAAGTCACACGGGATCAGAGGTGAGCTGGCAAGATGGATACAAAGAACAAAGAACAAAGAACAAAGAAAATTACAGCACAGGAACAGGCCCTTCAGCCCTCCAAGCCTGTGCCGATCCAGATCCTCTATCTAAACATGTCGCCCATTTTCTAAGCGTCTGTATCTCTTTGCTTCCTGCCCATTCATGTATCTGTCTAGATACATCTTAAAAGACGCTATCGTGCCTGCATCTACCACCTCCGCTGGCAACGCATTCCAAGCACCCACCACCCTCTGCGTAAAGAACTTTCCACGCATATCCCCCCTAAACTTTTCCCCTCTCACTTTGAACTCGTGACCCCTAGTAATTGAATCTCCCACTCTGGGAAAAAGCTTCTTGCTATCCACCCTGTCTATACCTCTCATAATTTTGTATACCTCAATCAGGTCCCCCATCAACCTCCGTCTTTCTAATGAAAATAATCCTAATCTAATCAACCTCTCTTCATAGCTAGCACCCTCCATACCAGGCAACATCCTGGTGAACCTCCTCTGCACCCTCTCCAAAGCATCTACATCCTTTTGGTAATGTGGCGACCAGAACTGCACGCAGTATTCCAAATGTGGCCGAACCAAAGTCTTATACAACTGTAACATGACCTGCCAACCCTTGTACTCAATACCCCGTCCGATGAAGGAAAGCATGCCGTATGCCTTCTTGACCACTCTATTGACCTGCGTTGCCACCTTCAGGGAACAATGGACCTGAACACCCAAATCTCTCTGTACATCAATTTTCCCCAGGACTTTTCCATTTACTGTATAGTTCACTCTTGAATTGGATCTTCCAAAATGCATCACCTCGCATTTGCCCTGATTGAGCTCCATCTGCCATTTCTCTGCCCAACTCTCCAATCTATCTATATTCTGCTGTATTCTCTGACAGTCCCCTTCACTATCTGCTACTCCACCAATCCTAGTGTCGTCTGCAAACTTGCTAATCAGACCACCTGTACTTTCCTCCATATCATTTATGTATATCACAAACAACAGTGGTCCCAGCACGGATCCCTGTGGAACACCACTGGTCACACGTCTCCATTTTGAGAAACTCCCTTCCACTGCTACTCTCTGTCTCCTGTTGCCCAGCCAGTTCTTTATCCATCTAGCTAGTACACCCTGGACCCCATGCAACTTCACTTTCTCCATCAGCCTACCATGGGGAACCTTATCAAACGCCTTACTGAAGTCCATGTATATGACATCTACAGCCCTTCCCTCATCAATCAACTTTGTCACTTCCTCAAAGAATTCTATTAAGTTGGTAAGACATGACCTTCCCTGCACAAAACCATGTTGCCTATCACTGATAAGCCCATTTTCTTCCAAATGGGAATAGAGTCTATCCCTCAGTATCTTCTCCAGCAGCTTCCCTACCACTGACGTCAGTCTCACCGGTCAATAATTACCTGGATTTTCCCTGCTACCTTTCTTAAACAATGGGACAACATTAGCAATTCTCCAGTCCTCTGGGACCTCACCCGTGTTTAAGGATGCTGCAAAGATATCTGTTAAGGCCCCAGCTATTTCCTCTCTCGCTTCCCTCAGTAACCTGGGATAGATCCCATCCGGACCTGGGGACTTGTCCACCTTAATGCCTTTTAGAATACCCAACACTTCCTCCCTCCTTATGCCGACTTGACCTAGAGTAATCAAACATCTGTCCCTAACCTCAACATCCGTCATGTCCCTCTCCTCGGTGAATACCGATGCAAAGTACTCGTTTAGAATCTCACCCATTTTCTCTGACTCCACGCATAACTTTCCTCCTTTGTCCTTGAGTGGGCCAATCCTTTCTCTAGTTACCCTCTTGCTCCTTATATTTGAATAAAAGGCTTTGGGATTTTCCTTAACCCTGTTTGCTAAAGATATTTCATGACCCCTTTTAGCCCTCTTAATTCCTCATTTCAGATTGGTCCTACATTCCCGATATTCTTTCAAAGCTTCGTCTTTCTTCAGCCGCCTAGACCTTATGTATGCTTCCTTTTTCCTCTTTGCTAGTCTCACAATTTCATAACTTTGTAAACCTCTATCGTGTCGCCCCCTCCACCTCCGTCGTTCCAGTGAAAACAATCCGAGTTTTTCCAACCTCTCCTCATAGCTAATGCCCTCCAGACCAGGCAACATCCTGGTAAACCTCCTCTGTACCCTCTCCAAAGCCTCCACGTCCTTCTGGTAGTGTGGCGACCAGAATTGCACGCAATATTCTAAGTGTGGCCTAACTAAGGTTCTGTACAGCTACAACATGACTTGCCAATTTTTATACTCAGTGCCTCGGCCGATGAAGGCAAGCATGCCTTACGCCTTATTCACCACCCGGTCTACCTGTGTTGCCACTTTCATGGAACTATGTACTTGCACCCCAAGGTGTCACTGCTCAACAACACACCCCCAGGGCCCTGCCATTCACTGTATATGTCTTGCCCTGGTTTAACGTCCCAAAATACATCACTTCACACTTGTCTGAGTTAAATTCCATTTGCCATTCCCTTTCCCACTTTCCCAGTTGATCTATATCCTGTTGTAACCTTAGACAACCTTCTTCACTGTCCACTATACCACCAATTTTGGAGTCATCTGCAAACTTATTAATCATGCCCCTTACATTCACATCCAAGTCATTAGTATATATGACAAACAACAGAGGGACCAGCACTGATCCCTGCGGCACACCACTGGTCACCGGCCTCCAATCTGAAACACAACCCTCCACTACCACCCTCTGCCTCCTATCACCAAGCCAATTTTGTATCCAATTTGCTCGCTCACCCTGGATCCCATATGTTCTAACCTTCTGGACCAGCCTACCATACGGGACCTTGTCAAAGGCCTTGCTAAAGTCCATGTGGATGACGTCCATCGCCCTGCCCTCGTTAATCCTCTTGGTCACCTCCTCGAAAAACTCAATCAAATTTGTGAGACATGATTTCCCACACACAAAGCCATGCTGACTATCCCTAATCAGACCATGCCTTTCCAGATGCATATAAATCCTGTCTCTCAGAATCCCTTCCAATAACTTTCCCACCACTGATGTAAGGCTCACTGGCCTGTAGTTCCCTGGCTTATCCCTGCTGCCTTCTCAAATAGAGGCACAACATTAGCTTTCCTCCAGTCTTCCGGTACCTCACCCGTGGCTAACGATGATACAAAAATCTCTGCCAGGGCCCCAGCAATCTCCTCCCTTGCTTCCCATAGCATCCTAGGATACACCTGGTCAGGCCCTGGGGATTTATCCACCTTAATGCGCTTCAAAACCTCCAACACTTCCTCCTTTGTAATGTTGATTTGCTCCAGGATATCGGTGTTCCCTCCCTTGAACTCACTAGCTTCCATGACCTTCTCCAAGGTAAATACGGACGAGAAATATTCATTTAAGATCTCGCCCATTTCCCGTGGCTCCACACATAGATTGCCACACTGATCCTTAAAGGGACCTACTCTCTCCCTAGCTACCCTTTTACTCTCAATATACTTTTGGAATCTTTTAGGATTCTCCTTTATCTTATCTGCCAGGGAAAACTCATGGCCCCTTTTTGCCCTCCTAATTTCCTTGTTAAGTGTAGTCCTACATCCCCTATACTCCTCGAGGGACTCGCTCGATCCCAGCTGCCTATACCTGACATATGCCTCCTTCTTTCTCATGAGCAGACCCTCAATATCCATCGTCAACCAAGGTTCCCTAAACTTGCCAGCCTTGCCCTTCCATCTAACAGGAACATGCTGGACCTGAACTCTTCCTATCTCACTTTTAAAAGCCTCCCACTTGCCAGACGTCCCTTTACCTGTAAACAGCCTCTCCCATTCAACTTTTGAGAGTTCCTGTCTGATGCCATCAAAATTAGCCTTCCCCCAATTTAGGACTTCAACCTGAGGACCAGTCCTATCCTTTTCCATAACTATCTTGAAGCTAATAGAGTTCTGGTCACTGGTCCCAAAGTGCTCCCCCACTGACACATCAACCACCTGCCCATCCTCATTTCCTAAGAGGAGGTCGAGTGTAGCCCCTTCTCTAGTAGGGCCATCCATATACTGCTTCAGAAAACTATCCTGGGCACGCTTAACAAATTCTTCCCCATCTGATCCCTTGGCACTAAGGCAGTTCCAGTCAATATTAGGGAAGTTAAAATCACCTACTATTACAACCCTATAATTCCTACACCTATTTGTGATTTCCCTACATATATGCTCCTCCACTTCCCTCTGACTATTGGGGGGCCTATAGTATAATCTCATCAAAGTGATCACCCCTTTCTTATTTCTAAGTTCTACCAATATGGCCTCGCTGGACATTCCCCCCAGGATATCCTCTCTAAGTACTGCCATGATGTCCTCCCTAATCAATAGTGTAACTCCCCCTCCTCTCTTACCTCCACCTCTGTCACGCCGGAAGCATCGGTACTCTGGAACATTGATCTGCCAGTCCTGCCCATCCCTCAACCACATTTCCGTAATAGCTATAATATCACAATCCCATGTACCGATCCATGCTCTGAGTTCATCTGTCTTACCTGTAAGACTTCTTACATTAAAGTAAATGCACTTTAGCCTCCCAGACCTTCCACGCTCCCTGTCCTGCCCCTGCCCGGCCTGCCTACTGGACTTGCTTGCTTTAACGAATGCCTTTTGAAAATCCAGGCATACTACATCTACTGGTTCCCCTTTATCTATCCTACTCGTTACATCCTCAAGAAACTCTAATAAATTTGTCAAACAGGTTCTCCTTTTAGTAAAACCATGCTGTCTTGTTCAAATCATGCCAGGCTTTCCAAGTGCAATGTTAAGACTTCTTTAATAATAGTTTCCAGCATCTTCCCAACGACTGATGTTAGGCTAACTGGCCTGTAGTTCTCTGTTTTCTCTCTACCTCCTTTCTTGAAAAGCGGTGTAACATTTGCCAACTTCCAATCTGATGGGACCATTCCTGAATCTAAGGAATCCTGGAAAATCATTGTTCGCGTATCCACTATCTCTGCAGCTATCTCTTTTAGAACCCTAGGATGTGGGTTCCCGGGGACTTGTCAGATTTTAGTCCCACAAGTTTCTCCAATACTTTTTCTCAATTTCCTTAATTTCCTCACTCTTTTTAGCCCCTAGGTTACTGTCTATTTCTGGTATGGAACTTGTGTTTTCTACTGTGAAAACAGACACAAAATATTGTTTCTGTCTGCGTATGATTATATTTTTTCTGCCTCTTTGCTTAGCCAGCAATCCTGCATCTCTCTAAGCTTTGATTGGATGATTTTACAAATGTTGTTGAAGGCAGCTTTATTTGAAGCAGAGGAACGGTCATTTTGATAGGCTGTTTGGAGATGGTGTTTCTCATCCAACACAGTCTGAATCTCCTCATTGTTTTCATCAAACTAGTCCTGGTGCAAACAGGTGGTGGTCTCCGATGTTCGAGGGTGCAATAGGTTTCTGAAGGCTATCCAGTCATTCTCCACTCTGTCAGAGACAAAATTAAGACCATCTAGCTGGCAGTCCAAATCTTCTGAGAAGTTTTGTGTCTTGCCATGTTGAGTCTCTTGTTGACTTTTTCCCCTGGGGGCGTCTCTTGGGCTGAATATGGATGTTGAGCTTTGAGACAATGAGTCTGTGATCAGTTCAACAATCTGCTCCACATATAGCTTTGGTCACTATGACATTGCCTGTCCTTCCTTCTGACAATAACATAGTCAATTAGATGCCAAAGCTTAGAGTGAGGGTGCATCCAGGATGTCTTGTTTTCATTTGGCAGATGGAATGCAGTGTTGGTATTGAGGAGATCATGCTCTGCACGTCTTCAGCAGAAGAAGGCTGTTGCTGCTGTTATTAACTCCGTTACAGCAGTCGAATAGTAATTGTGAAGAAAACAAAGGTAGTGATACTTACCATTGGCACATGGAACATGTGAGCAATTGAGTCCAGTGGAAAGACAGAGTTGAGGGAGCTGGAGATGATTCTGGATGCAGTGGATGACCTTGGTACCTGCAATGCCTGACCACACTCTTAGCCTTCCACCACGCTTTGCTTATGGCCGTTGAATTCTTATTGAACTCTTCCTCCCACTCCACTGAGTAAGACTTTGCATGCAAATATAGCCAAATCCTAACTCACCAATGGGAAGACCCACCTGGTTTTGGCCGCCTGTCGAGACGGTTTGCTGGGCTGGCAGCTATCATGTGCAAACAACTATCTGGAGCTACAGATCACAGCTGGTGCCGGTGAGGACCAAAAAAGGTGAACCATTCTGAACAACGCAACAAGTACCCACTTTTCAGAGCATTACAACCGAGGCTGGAGGATTGCATTGTCTTTCTCTAGTTCCACTTCTCCATGGATCACAACATCGATTTAAATGTTTTACCCAATTACTGACATGGCCAATAATATACTTAATCTATTTTAGTTTCAGAATAAAATCCACCAACTAGATTTCTTGAATAAACAACAAAATTATTAATTTATTATAAAACAAGACTTATTCAATAAGGGTGCAAAGCTTATTAACACACAGGTTGAAATATGAAAGATCCCTTCCAAATTAACCCGACACACACATACCGGTTAATGAAAAAAATAAAGTTTTCTCCGCAGAGATCTCTTTGCAAAAAAGACAAAAAAAAAGCTTTGACCAAATACTTGTTAATTCTTGAAGGGAAAAGGATAAGATATGGGATGTTCTCCATTGTCCTTTTAGTCTGGCGGCAAGATACACGTTGACAGCTGTCAATGGGATCTTATTGGAGCAGTTCTCGTCAGGCGACGTTGAGGATTAGTCTGGCAGGCTTTTCAGGAGAAATGTGGCATCAATTTCTCTATTTCCCACACCGGATTCTCAGGATTTCTCAAAGAGATGGAAAAGAATAAACTGGTGGCATCTCGCTCAGCAGGCTTACACCCAACTGACTCAAAACAATATCCAAAACAAAACCAATTCTTGACCACCATAAATCTTAACATGTCACTTCTCTGTAAACAACTCCCCGAGTCATCAAGGCTCCTGCTGTTTGTTTAGCATAGGCATGTGACTTCCAGTAAGGGTTTGTTTTTAAACAACTTCCCAAGTCCTTCCAGTGACCATTTTTTATTTAAAAAAAACGAAGTCCAGCATCAATGGAATCTCTTCAGTCTTTCGAATGAATCAATTTCACACTTTTTTCCAACACAAATCCTTAAAAAACATATTAATCATGGAAGCACCTTCATAACATGAGGTACTACCCTTCCCATAAATAAATGTCTATATGTAAATCACCCAAACACTCGATTAGATTCCAGCTTGGAACTCACTCCCGGGTATTCCTTAAATATTATCAGATGTACTCTTGATCACAGTGTCCTTGAGGGATGTTTGACTGTTTCTCTGTTTTGTGACAGCTGCAAATTTTGATGTCAGCAGGAATTCATTTACTGACGTCCATGAGTTAAGATTTCTACAAGCTAAAATCAGATAGCAAGACTCCAATGTTCATCACCTTCACTGGAGGTGGCGGTTCCTAATTTAGTAGTCTTGCACAAATGCCTTACGATGCTATATATATGCTCCACCAGGGCACTTGAGCTTGTTTCAGCCTTGCAGCTTTCATTTTATTAATGACAAATTAAACTGATGGTATCAATCAAACTTACAAGCCAATTAAATCCTTGCAGTGCAAACTGGCTTTGTTAGTGAATCACTTTGCAATTAAGATCTCCCCTGATGGGTCAGTAAGTAACAAAGCAATCACTTTAATAAAAACAAGAAATGCTGGAATCACTCAGCAGGTCTGGCAGCTTCTGTGGAAAGAGAAGCAGAGTTAACGTTTCGGGTCAGTGACCCTTCTTCGGAACTAGCAAATATTAGAAATGTCAAAGGTTATAAACAAGTGAGGTGGGGGTGGGGCAAGCGATAACAAAGGAGAAGGTGTAGATTGGATAAGGCCACATAGCTGACCAAGAGGTCATGGAGCAAAGGCAAACAATATGTTAATGGTGTGTTGAAAGACAAAACATTAGTACAGATAGGGTATTAACGAACTGAAGATTGAGCAGCAGCAAGTACAAACATGAAAAAAAAACAGTGGGTAAGCAAACTGAACAAACTACACTAAAATGAAATAAACAAAAGAAAAAAGATTGTAAAAAATGTAAAGAAGAAAAAAGAAAAAAATAACTGAAAATAAAAGTAAAATCGGGGGCCCGTCATGCTCTTGAAATTATTGAACTCAATGTTCAGTCCGGCAGGCTGTAGTGTGCCTAGTGGGTAAATGAGATGCTGTCCCTCGAGCTTGCGTTGATGTTGAGTGGAACATTGCAGAAAGCCCAGGATAGAGATGTGAGCATGAGAGCAGGGGTGAGTGTTGAAATGGCAAGCAACCGGAAGCTCAGGGTCCTGCTTGCGGACTGAGCGGAGGTGTTCAGCAAAGCGGTCGCCCAGTCTGTGTTTGGTCTCCCCAATGTAGAGGAGACCACATTGTGAGCAGCAAATACAGTATACTACATTGAAAGAAGTACAAGTAAATCGCTGCTTCACCTGAAAGGCGTGCTTGGGGCCTGGGATAGTGAGGAGAGAAGAGGTAAATGGGCAGGTATTACACCTCCTGCGATTGCATGGGAAGGTGCCATTGAATGGGGACGAGGTGATGGGGGTAATGGAGGAGTAGACCAGGGTGTTGCGGAGGGAACGATCCCTTCAGAATGCTGACAGGGGAAGGGAGGGGAAGATGCGTTTGGTAATGGAATCACGCTGGAGGTGACGGAAATGGCGGAGGATGATCCTTTGGATATGGAGGCTGATGGGGTGGAAAGTGAGGACAAGGGGAACCCTGTCACCGTTCTGGGAGGGAGGCGATGGGGTGAGGGTAGAGGTGCGGGAAATGGGCCGGACACGGTTGAGGGCCCTGTCAACAATAGTGGGGGGGTGGGGGTGGTGGAATCCTCGGTTGCGGAAAAAGGAGGTCATATCAGAAGCACCATCCATAGTGAAGAGGAGGAGGTTGGGACCAGGAAACTGGAAATTGTCAAAATGACGTAGGGCGTCATCCTCCTTTTCCTCAACCGACGTAGGGTCGCTGGTCCAGTCTCTTCCCACCTACATCCGTGACTCTTCTGACGCTTCCTAGTCCCAACCGCCTCCTCTTCACTATGGATGTCCAATCTCTCTACACCTCCATCCCCCACCAGGATGGTTTGAGGGCACTCCGCTTCTTCCTTGAACAGAGGCCCAACCAGTCCCCATCCACCACCACCCTCTTCCGTCTGGCTGAACTTGTTCTCACATTGAATATCTTCTCCTTCAACTCCGCTCACTTCCTTCAAGTAAAAGGTGTTGCTATGAGTACCCACATGGGTCCTAGTTAAGCCTGTCTTTTTGTGGGATATGTCGAGCATTCTTTGTTCCAGTCCTACTCAGGCCCCCTCCCCAAACTCTTTTTTCGGTACATTGATGACTGTATCGGTGCCGTTTCCTGCTCCCGCCCTGAACTGGAAAACTTTATCAACTTTGATTCCAATTTCCACCCTTCTCTCACCTTTACATGGTCCATCTCTGACACTTCCCTTCCCTTCCTCGACTTCTCTGTCTCCATCTCTGGGGATAGGTTGTCTACTAATATCCATTATAAGCCCACCGACTCCCACAGCTACCTGGACTACACTTCTTCACACACTACCTCCTGTAAGGACTCCATTCCATTCTCCCAGTTTCTCCGTCTCTGACACATCTGCTCTGATGATGCTACCTTCCATGACGATGCTTCTGATATGACCTCCTTTTTCCGCGACCGAGGATTCCACCACCCCCACCCCCCACTGTTGTTGACAGGGCCCTCAACCGTGTCCGGCCCATTTCCCGCACCTCTACCCTCACCCCATCGCCTCCTTCCCAGAACTGTGACAGGGTCCCCCTTGTCCTCACTTTCCACCCCATCAGCCTCCATATCCAAAGGATCATCCTCCGCCATTTCCGCCACCTCCAGCGTGATGCCACTACCAAACGCATCTTCCCCTCCCTTCCCCTGTCAGCATTCCAAAGGGATCGTTCCCTCTGCGACACCCTGGTCCACTCCTCCATTACCCCCATCACCTCGTCCCCGTTCCATGGCACCTTCCCATGCAATCGCAGGTGGTGTAATACCTGCCCATTTACCTCTTCTCTCCTCACTATCTCAGGCCCCAAACACGCCTTTCAGGTGAAGCAGCGAGTTACTTGTACTTCTTTCAATGTAGTATACTGTATTCGCTGCTCACAATGTGGTCTCCTCTGCAATGGGAAGACCAAACGCAGACTGGGTGACCGCTTTGCGGAACATCTTCGCTCAGTCCGCAAGCAGGACCCTGAGCTTCCAGTTGCTTGCCATTTCAACACTCCCCCCTGCTCCCATGCTCACATCTCTGTCCTGGGCTTGCTGCAGTGTTCCAGTGAACATCAACGCAAGCTCGAGGAACAGCATCTCATTTACCGATTAGGCACACTACAGCCCGCCGGACTGAACATTGAGTTCAATAATTTCAAGAGCATGACGGGCCCCCCATTTTACTTTTATTTTCAGTTATTTTTTATTTTTTACAATCTTTTTTCTTTTGTTTATTTCATTTCAGTGTAGTTTGTTCAGTTTGCTGACCCACTGTTTTTTTTCATGTTTGTACTTGCTGCTGCTCAATCTTCAGTTCGTTAACACCCTACCTGTACTAATGCTTTGTCTTTCAACACACCATTAACATATTGTTTGCCTTTGCTCCATGACCTCTTGGTCAGCTGTGTGGCCTTATCCAATCTACACCTTCTCCTTTGTTATCGCTTGCCCCACTCCCGGCTCACTTGCTTATAACCTTTGACATTTCTAATATTTGCTAGTTCCGAAGAAGGGTCACTGACCCGAAACATTAACTCTGCTTCTCTTTCCACAGCTGCTGCCAGACCTGCTGAGTGGTTCCAGCATTTCTTGTGAGCCTAGTCAACATATTGTGAGCCTAGTCAAAAAGAAAAAGGAAGCATTCGTAAGGGCTGGAAGGCTAGGAACAGACGAATCCCTTGAGGAATATAAAGACAGTAGGAAGGAACTTAAGCAAGGAGTCAGGAGGGCGAAAAGGGATCATGAAAAGTCATTGGCAGACAGGATTAAGGATAATCCCAAGGCTTTTGATACGTATATAAAGAGCAAGAGGGTAACTAGGGAAAGGGTTGGCCCACTCAAGGACAGAGAAGGGAATCTATGTGAGGAGCCAGAGGAAATGGGCAAGGTACTAAATGAATACTTTGCATCAGTGTTCACAAAAGAGAAGAACTTGGTGGATGATGAGCCGAGGGAAGGGAGTGTAGATAGTCTCAGTCATCTCATTATCAAAAAGGAGGAGGTGTTGGGTGTCTTGCAAAGCATTAAGGTAGATAAGTCCCCAGGGCCTGATGGGATCTAACCCAAAATACTGAGGGAGGCAAGGGAAGAAATTGCTGGGGCCTTGACAGAATCTTTGCATCCTCATTGGCTACAGGTGAGGTCCCAGAGGACTGGAGAATAGCCAATGTTGTTCCTTTGTTTAAGAAGGGTAGTAAGGATAATCCAGGAAATTATAGGCCGGTGAGCCTTACGTCAGTGGTAGGGAAATTATTAGAGAGGAATCTTTGGGACAGGATTTACTCCCATTTGGAAACAAACGAACTTATTAGTGAGAGGCAGCATGGTTTTGTGAAGGGGAGGTCGTGTCTCACTAATTTGATTGAGTTTTTTGAGGAAGTGACAAAGATGATTGATGAAGGAAGGGCAGTGGATGTTATCTATATGGACTTCAGTAAAGCCTTTGACAAGGTCCCTCATGGCAGACTGGTACAAAAGGTGAAGTCACACGGGATCAGAGGTGAGCTGGCAAGATGGATACAGAACTGGCTCTGTCATAGAAGACATAGGTTAGCAGTGGAAGGGTGCTTTTCTGAATGGAGGGATGTGACTAGTGGTGTTCCGCAGGGATCAGTGCTGGGACCTTTGCTGTTTGTAGTATATATAAATGATTTGGAGGAAAATGTAGCTGGTCTCATTAGTAAGTTTGCGGACGACACAAAGGTTGGTGGAGTTGCGGACAGTGATGAGGATTGTCAGAGGATACAGCAGGATATAGATCGGTTGGAGACTTGGGCGGAGAAATGGCAGATGGAGTTTAATCCAGACAAATGTGAGGTAATGCATTTTGGAATATCTAATACAGGTGGGAGGTAGACAGTAAATGGCAGAACCCTTAGGAGTATTGACAGACAGAGAGATCTGGGCGTACAGGTCCACAGGTCACTGAAAGTGGCAACGCATGTGATAAGGTAGTCAAGAAGGCATACGGCATGATTGCCTTCATCGGTCGGGGCAGAGAGTATAAAAATTGGCAAGTCATGCTGCAGCTGTACAGAACTTTAGTTAGGCCACACTTAGAATATTGCGTGCAATTCTGGTTGCCACACTACCAGAAGGCTTTGGAGAGGGTACAGAAGAGGTTTACCAGGATGTTGCCTGGTCTGGAGGGCATTAGCTATGAGGAGAGGTTGGATAAAGGCGGATTGTTTTCACTGGAACGACGGAGGTGGAAGGACGACATGATAGAGGTTTACAAAGTTATAAGCGGCATGGACAGAGTGGATAGTCAGAAGCTTTTTCCCAGGGTGGAAGAGTCAGTTACTAGGGGACATAGGTTTAAGGTGTGAGGGGCAAAGCTTAGAGGGGATGTGCGAGGCAAGCTTTTTACACAGAGGGTGGTGAGTGCCTGGAACATGCTGCCGGGGGAGGTGGTGGAAGCAGGTACCATAGAGATGTTTAAGAGTCATCTTGACAAATATCTGAATAGGATGGGGATAGAGGGAGATGGTCCCGAGAAGTGCAGAAGGTGTTAGTTTAGGCAGGCATCAAGATCAGCGCAGGCTTGAATGGCCGAATGGCCTGTTTCTGTGCTGTACTGTTCTTTGTTCTTTGTTCTTTGTTTTTATTTCAGAATTCCAGCATCAGCAGTATTTTGCTTTTATTAAAGCAATCACTTTGATGGCTCCAGGATAGAAGGGAGAACACGCACCGACTGTACACGTGGATGACTGACATCAGCGAGCAAAGCATCTGGACCAGGGACAATGAGATCAAGTGTGTTTGTGAAAACGAACATGGTTCACTGGGCAGCTAATAATCAGCACCGAGACCAGCAGCTGCCACTTGTACGACAGTAACACTCAGCACCGTCAGGAACAGTATCCCAGTGAGAGACAACACCTTAAGGGAATGTATCCCAGTGAGAGTCAACACCTTCAGGGAATGTATTCCAGTGAGAGTCAACACCTTAAGGGAATGTATTCCAGTGAGAGTCAACACCTTCAGCGAATGGATTCCAGTGAGAGTCAACACCTTAAGGGAATGTGTTCCAGTGAGAGTCAACACCTTAAGGGAATGTGTTCCAGTGAGAGTCAACACCTTCAGGGAATGGATTCCAGTGAGAGTCAACACCTTAAGGGAATGTGTTCCAGTGAGAGTCAACACCTTCAGGGAATGGATTCCAGTGAGAGTCAACACCTTAAGGGAATGTATTCCAGTGAGAGTCAACACCTTAAGGGAATGTATTCCAGTGAGAGTCAACACCTTCAGGGAATGGATTCCAGTGAGAGTCAACACCTGAAGGGAATGTATTCCAGTGAGGGTCAACACCTTAAGGGAATGTATTCCAGTGAGAGTCAACACCTTCAGGGAATGGATTCCAGTGAGAGTCAACACCTTAAGGGAATGTGTTCCAGTGAGAGTCAACACCTTCAGGGAATGGATTCCAGTGAGAGTCAACACCTTAAGGGAATGTATTCCAGTGAGAGTCAACACCTTCAGCGAATGGATTCCAGTGAGAGTCAACACCTTAAGGGAATGTATTCCAGTGAGAGTCAACACCTTCAGCGAATGGATTCCAGTGAGAGTCAACACCTTAAGGGAATGTGTTCCAGTGAGAGTCAACACCTTAAGGGAATGTGTTCCAGTGAGAGTCAACACCTTCAGGGAATGGATTCCAGTGAGAGTCAACACCTTAAGGGAATGTGTTCCAGTGAGAGTCAACACCTTCAGGGAATGGATTCCAGTGAGAGTCAACACCTTAAGGGAATGTATTCCAGTGAGAGTCAACACCTTAAGGGAATGTATTCCAGTGAGAGTCAACACCTTCAGGGAATGGATTCCAGTGAGAGTCAACACCTGAAGGGAATGTATTCCAGTGAGAGTCAACACCTTAAGGGAATGTATTCCAGTGAGAGTCAACACCTTCAGGGAATGGATTCCAGTGAGAGTCAACACCTTAAGGGAATGTGTTCCAGTGAGAGTCAACACCTTCAGGGAATGGATTCCAGTGAGAGTCAACACCTTAAGGGGAATGTATTCCAGTGAGAATCAACACCTTAAGGGAATGTATTCCAGTGAGAGTCAACACCTTCAGGGAATGTATTCCAGTGAGAGTCAACACCTTCAGGGAATGTATTCCAGTGAGAGTCAACACCTTCAGGGAATGGATTCCAGTGAGAGTCAACATCTTCAGGGAATGGATTCCAGTGAGAGTCAAAACCGTAAGGGAATGGATTCCAGTGAGAGTCAACACCTTAAGGGAATGTATCCCAGTGAGAGTCAACACCTGAAGGGAATGTATTCCAGTGAGAGTCAACACCTTAAGGGAATGTATCCCAGTGAGAGTCAACACCTTAAGGGAATGGATTCCAGTGAGAGTCAACACCTTAAGGGAATGTATCCTAGTGAGAGTCAACACCTTAAGGGAATGTGTCCCAGTGAGAGTCAACACCTTAAGGGAATGTATCCCAGTGAGAGTCAACACCTTAAGGGAATGTGTCCCAGTGAGAGTCAAGAGCTTCAGGGAATGGATTCCAGTGAGAGTCAACACCTTAAGGGAATGGATTCCAGTGAGAGTCAACACCTTCAGGGAATGTATCCCAGTGAGAGTCAACACCGTAAGGGAATGGATTCCAGTGAGAGTCAACACCTTAAGGGAATGTATCCCAGTGAGAGTCAACATCTTCAGGGAATGGATTCCAGTGAGAGTCAACACCTTAAGGGAATGGATTCCAGTGAGAGTCAACACCTTAAGGGAATGTATCCCAGTGAGAGTCAACACCTTCAGGGAATGTATTCCAGTGAGAGTCAACACCTTCAGGGAATGGATTCCAGTGAGAGTCAACACCTTCAGGGAATGGATTCCAGTGAGAGTCAACACCTTAAGGGAATGTGTTCCAGTGAGAGTCAACACCTTCAGGGAATGGATTCCAGTGAGAGTCAACACCTGAAGGGGAATGTATTCCAGTGAGAGTCAACACCTTAAGGGAATGTATTCCAGTGAGAGTCAACACCTTCAGGGAATGTATTCCAGTGAGAGTCAACACCTTCAGGGAATGTATTCCAGTGAGAGTCAACACCTTCAGGGAATGTATCCCAGTGAGAGTCAACACCTTAAGGGAATGTATTCCAGTGAGAGTCAACACCGTAAGGGAATGTATTCCAGTGAGAGTCAACACCTTAAGGGAATGTATCCCAGTGAGAGTCAACATCTTCAGGGAATGGATTCCAGTGAGAGTCAACACCTTAAGGGAATGGATTCCAGTGAGAGTCAACACCTTCAGGGAATGTATCCCAGTGAGAGTCAACACCGTAAGGGAATGGATTCCAGTGAGAGTCAACACCTTAAGGGAATGTATCCCAGTGAGAGTCAACATCTTCAGGGAATGGATTCCAGTGAGAGTCAACACCTTAAGGGAATGGATTCCAGTGAGAGTCAACACCTTAAGGGAATGTATCCCAGTGAGAGTCAACACCTTCAGGGAATGTATTCCAGTGAGAGTCAACACCTTCAGGGAATGGATTCCAGTGAGAGTCAACACCTTCAGGGAATGGATTCCAGTGAGAGTCAACACCTTAAGGGAATGTGTTCCAGTGAGAGTCAACACATTCAGGGAATGGATTCCAGTGAGAGTCAACACCTGAAGGGGAATGTATTCCAGTGAGAGTCAACACCTTAAGGGAATGTATTCCAGTGAGAGTCAACACCTTCAGGGAATGTATTCCAGTGAGAGTCAACACCTTCAGGGAATGTATTCCAGTGAGAGTCAACACCTTCAGGGAATGTATCCCAGTGAGAGTCAACACCTTAAGGGAATGTATTCCAGTGAGAGTCAACACCTTCAGGGAATGTATTCCAGTGAGAGTCAACACCTTCAGGGAATGGATTCCAGTGAGAGTCAAAACCTTAAGGGAATGGATTCCAGTGAGAGTCAAAACCTTAAGGGAATGGATTCCAGTGAGAGTCAACACCTGAAGGGAATGTATCCCAGTGAGAGTCAACACCTGAAGGGAATGTATTCCAGTGAGAGTCAACACCTTAAGGGAATGTATCCCAGTGAGAGTCAACACCTTAAGGGAATGGATTCCAGTGAGAGTCAACACCTTAAGGGAATGGATTCCAGTGAGAGTCAAAACCTGAAGGGAATGTATCCCAGTGAGAGTCAACACCTTAAGGGAATGTATCCCAGTGACAGTCAACACCTTAAGGGAATGGATTCCAGTGAGAGTCAACACCTTCAGGGAATGTATTCCAGTGAGAGTCAACACCTTCAGGGAATGTATTCCAGTGAGAGTCAACACCTTCAGGGAATGTATTCCAGTGAGAGTCAACACCTTCAGGGAATGGATTCCAGTGAGAGTCAAAACCTTAAGGGAATGGATTCCAGTGAGAGTCAAAACCTAAGGGAATGGATTCCAGTGAGAGTCAACACCTTAAGGGAATGTATCCCAGTGAGAGTCAACACCTGAAGGGAATGTATTCCAGTGAGAGTCAACACCTTAAGGGAATGTATCCCAGTGAGAGTCAACACCTTAAGGGAATGGATTCCAGTGAGAGTCAACACCTTAAGGGAATGGATTCCAGTGAGAGTCAAAACCTGAAGGGAATGTATCCCAGTGAGAGTCAACACCTTAAGGGAATGTATCCCAGTGAGAGTCAACACCTTAAGGGAATGGATTCCAGTGAGAGTCAAAACCTGAAGGGAATGTATTCCAGTGAGAGTCAACACCTTAAGGGAATGTATCCCAGTGAGAGTCAACACCTTAAGGGAATGTATTCCAGTGAGAGTCAACACCTTAAGGGAATGTATCCCAGTGAGAGTCAACACCTTAAGGGAATGGATTCCAGTGAGAGTCAACACCTTAAGGGAATGTGTCCCAGTGAGAGTCAACACCTTCAGGGAATGGATTCCAGTGAGAGTCAACACCTTAAGGGAATGTATCCCAGTGAGAGTCAACACCTTAAGGGAATGTATTCCAGTGAGAGTCAAGAGCTTCAGGGAATGGATTCCAGTGAGAGTCAACACCTTCAGGGAATGTATCCCAGTGAGAGTCAACACCTTAAGGGAATGTATTCCAGTGAGAGTCAACACCTTAAGGGAATGTATCCCAGTGAGAGTCAACATCTTAAGGGAATGGATTCCAGTGAGAGTCAACACCTGAAGGGAATGGATTCCAGTGAGAGTCAACACCTTAAGGGAATGTATCCCAGAGAGAGTCAACACCGTAAGGGAATGTATTCCAGTGAGAGTCAACACCTTAAGGGAATGTATCCCAGTGAGAGTCAACACCTTAAGGGAATGGATTCCAGTGAAAGTCAACACCTTCAGGGAATGGATTCCAGTGAGAGTCAACGCCTTAAGGGAATGTATCCCAGTGAGAGTCAAGACCTTAAGGGAATGTATCCCAGTGAGAGGCAACACCTTAAGGGAATGGATTCCAATGAGAGTCAGCAACATCAGGAACTGTATCCCAGTCAGAGTCAGCACCTTCAGGAACTGTCGCCCAGTGAGAGTCAGCACCTTAAGGAACTGTATCCCAGTGAGAGTCAGCACCGTCAGGAACTTTATCCCAATGAGAGTCAGCACCTTCAGGAACTGTAGCCCAGTGAGAGTCAGCACCTTCAGGATCTGTATTCCAGTGAGAGTCAGCACCTTCAGGAACTGAATCCCAGTGAGAGTCAGCACCTTCAGCAACTGTATCCCAGTGAGAATCAGAACCTTCAGGAACTGTATCCCAGTGAGAGTCTGCACCTTCAGGAACTGTATCCCAGTCAGAGTCAGCAGCTTCAGGAACTGTATCCCAGTGAGAGTCAGCACCTTCAGGAACTGAATCCCAGTGAGAGTCAGCACCTTCAGGAACTGTATCCCAGTGAGAATCAGCACCTTCAGGAACTGTATCCCAGTCAGAGTCAGCAGCTTCAGGAACTGTATCCCAGTGAGAGTCAGCACCTTCAGGAACTGAATCCCAGTGAGAGTCAGCACCTTCAGGAACTGTATCCCAGTGAGAGTCAGAACTTTCAGGAACAGTATCCCAGTCAGAGTCAACACCTTAAGGGAATGCATTCCAATGAGAGTCAGCAACATCAGGAACTGTATCCCAGTCAGAGTCAGCACCTTCAGGAACTGTAGCCCAGTGAGAGTCAGCACCTCAAGGAACTGTATCCCAGTGAGAGTCAGCACCTTCAGGAACTGAATCCCAGTGAGAGTCAGCACCTTCAGGATCTGTATTCCAGTGAGAGTCAGCACCTTCAGGAACTGAATCCCAGTGAGAGTCAGCACCTTCAGCAACTGTATCCCAGTGAGAATCAGAACCTTCAGCAACTGTATCCCAGTGAGAATCAGAACCTTCAGGAACTGTATCCCAGTCAGAGTCAGCAGCTTCAGGAACTGTATCCCAGTGAGAGTCAGCACCTTCAGGAACTGAATCCCAGTGAGAGTCAGCACCTTCAGCAACTGTATCCCAGTGAGAATCAGAACCTTCAGGAACTGTATCCCAGTCAGAGTCAGCAGCTTCAGGAACTGTATCCCAGTGAGAGTCAGCACCGTCAGGAACTGTATCCCAGTCAGAGTCAGCAGCTTCAGGAACTGTATGCCAGTGAGAGTCAGCACCTTCAGGAACTGAATCCCAGTGAGAGTCAGCACCTTCAGCAACTGTATCCCATTGAGAATCAGAACCTTCAGGAACTGTATCCCAGTCAGAGTCAGCAGCTTCAGGAACTGAATCCCAGTGAGAGTCAGCACCTTCAGCAACTGTATCCCAGTGAGAATCAGAACGTTCAGGAACTGAATCCCAGTGAGAGTCAGCACGTTTAGGAACTGTATCCCAGTGAGAATCAGAACCTTCAGGAACTGAATCCCAGTGAGAGTCAGCACCTTCGGGAACTGTATCCCAGTGAGAATCAGAACGTTCAGGAACTGAATCCCAGTGAGAGTCAGCACGTTTAGGAACTGTATCCCAGTGAGAATCAGAACCTTCAGGAACTGCAGCCCAGTCAGAGTCAGCAGCTGAAGAACTGTATCCCAGTGAGAGTCAGCACCTTCAGGATCTGTATTCCAGTGAGAGTCAGCACCTTCAGGAACTGAATCCCAGTGAGAGTCAGCACCTTCAGGAACTGTATCCCAGTCAGAGTCAGCACCTTCAGGAACTGAATCCCAGTGACAGTCAGCACCTTCAGGATCTGTATTCCAGTGAGAGTCAGCAGCTTCAGGAACTGTATCCCAGTCAGAGTCAGCACCTTCAGGAACTGTATCCCAGTGAGAGTCAGCACCTTCAGGATCTGTATTCCAGTGAGAGTCAGCACCTTCAGGAACTGTATCCCAGTCATAGTCAGCACCTTCAGGAACTGTATCCCAGTCAGAGTCAGCACCTTCAGGAACTGAATCCCAGTGAGAGTCAGCACCTTCAGGAACTGTAGCCCAGTGAGAGTCAGCACCTTCAGGAACTGTATCCCAGTGAGAGTCAGCACCTTCAGGAACTGAATCCCAGTGAGAGTCAGCACCTTCAGGAACTGTAGCCCAGTGAGAATCAGAACCTTCAGGAACTGTATCCCAGTCAGAGTCAGCAGCTTCAGGAACTGTATCCCAGTGAGAGTCAGCACCTTGAGGAACTGAATCCCAGTGAGAGTCAGCAGCTTCAGGAACTGTATCCCAGTGAGAATCAGAACGTTCAGGAACTGTATCCCAGTCAGAGTCAGCAGCTTCAGGAACTGTATCCCACTGAGAGTCAGCACCTTCAGGAACTATATCCCAGTCAGAGTCGGCACCTTCAGGAACTGTATCCCAGTGAGAGTCAGCACCTTCAGGAACTGTTTCCCACTGAGAGTCAGCACCTTCAGGAACTGTATCCCAGTGAGAGTCAGCACCTTCAGGAACTGAATCCCAGTGAGAGTCAGCACCTTCATGAACTGTATCCCAGTGAGTGTCAGCACCTTCAGGAACTGTATCCCAGTGAGAGTCAGCACCTTCAGGAACTGAATCCCAGTGAGAGTCAGCACCTTCATGAACTGTATCCCAGTGAGTGTCAGCACCTTCAGGAACTGTATCCCAGTGAGAGTCAGCACCTTCAGGAGCTGTATCCCAGTGAGAGTCAGCACCTTCAGGAACTGTATCCCAGTGAGAGTCAACACCTTAAGGGAATGTATCCCAGTGAGAGTCAACACCTTCAGGAACTGTATACCAGTGAGAGTCAACACCTTAAGGGAATGTATTCCAGTGAGAGTCAGCACCTTCAGGAACTGTATCCCAGTGAGAGTCAACACCTGAAGGGAATGTATCCCAGTGAGAGTCAACACCTTAAGGGAATGTATCCCAGTGAGAGTCAGCACCTTCAGGAACTGTATCCCAGTGAGAGTCAGCACCTTCAGGAACTGTATCCCAGTGAGTGTCAGCACCTTCAGGAACTGTATCCCAGTGAGAGTCAGCACCTTCAGGAACTGCATCCCAGTGAGAGTGAGCACCTTCAGGAACTTTATCCCAATGAGAGTCAGAACCTTCAGGAACTGTATCCCAGTCAGAGTCAGCACCTTCAGGAACTGAATCCCAGTGAGAGTCAGCAGCTTCAGGAACTGTATCCCAGTGAGAGTCAGCACCTTCAGGAACTGAATCCCAGTGAGAGTCAGCACCTTCAGGGAATGGATTCCAGTGAGAGTCAACACCTTAAGGGAATGTATTCCAGTGAGAGTCAACAACTTCAGGGAATGGATTCCAGTGAGAGTCAACACCTTAAGGGAATGTGTTCCAGTGAGAGTCAACACCTTAAGGGAAAGTGTTCCAGTGAGAGTCAACACCTTCAGGGAATGGATTCCAGTGAGAGTCAACACCTTAAGGGAATGTGTTCCAGTGAGAGTCAACACCTTCAGGGAATGGATTCCAGTGAGAGTCAACACCTTAAGGGAATGTATTCCAGTGAGAGTCAACACCTTAAGGGAATGTATTCCAGTGAGAGTCAACACCTTCAGGGAATGGATTCCAGTGAGAGTCAACACCTGAAGGGAATGTATTCCAGTGAGAGTCAACACCTTAAGGGAATGTATTCCAGTGAGAGTCAACACCTTCAGGGAATGGATTCCAGTGAGAGTCAACACCTTAAGGGAATGTGTTCCAGTGAGAGTCAACACCTTCAGGGAATGGATTCCAGTGAGAGTCAACACCTTAAGGGAATGTATTCCAGTGAGAGTCAACACCTTAAAGGAATGTATTCCAGTGAGAGTCAACACCTTCAGGGAATGTATTCCAGTGAGAGTCAACACCTTCAGGGAATGGATTCCAGTGAGAGTCAACACCTTCAGGGAATGGATTCCAGTGAGAGTCAAAACCTGAAGGGAATGTATTCCAGTGAGAGTCAACACCTTAAGGGAATGGATTCCAGTGAGAGTCAACACCTTCAGGGAATGGATTCCAGTGAGAGTCAACACCTTAAGGGAATGGATTCCAGTGAGAGTCAAAACCTTAAGGGAATGGATTCCAGTGAGAGTCAAAACCTTAAGGGAATGGATTCCAGTGAGAGTCAACACCTTAAGGGAATGGATTCCAGTGAGAGTCAAAACCTTAAGGGAATGGATCCCAGTGAGAGTCAACACCTTAAGGGAATGGATTCCAGTGAGAGTCAAAACCTTAAGGGAATGTATTCCAGTGAGAGTCAACACCTTAAGGGAATGTATTCCAGTGAGAGTCAACACCTTAAGGGAATGGATTCCAGTGAGAGTCAAAACCTTAAGGGAATGTATCCCAGTGAGAGTCAACACCTTAAGGGAATGTATTCCAGTGAGCGTCAACACCTTAAGGGAATGTATCCCAGTGAGAGCCAACACCTTAAGGGAATGGATTCCAGTGAGAGTCAAAACCTGAAGGGAATGGATTCCAGTGAGAGTCAACACCTTAAGGGAATGTATTCCAGTGAGAGTCAACACCTTAAGGGAATGTATCCCAGTGAGAGCCAACACCTTAAGGGAATGTATTCCAGTGAGAGTCAACACCTTCAGGGAATGTATCCCAGTGAGAGTCAACACCTTAAGGGAATGTATTCCAGTGAGAGTCAACACCTTCAGGGAATGTATTCCAGTGAGAGTCAACACCTTAAGGGAATGTATCCCAGTGAGAGTCAACACCTTAAAGGAATGTATTCCAGTGAGAGTCAAAACCTGAAGGGAATGGATTCCAGTGAGAGTCAACACCTTCAGGGAATGTATTCCAGTGAGAGTCAACACCTTAAGGGAATGTATCCCAGTGAGAGTCAACACCTTAAGGGAATGTGTCCCAGTGAGAGTCAAGAGCTTCAGGGAATGGATTCCAGTGAGAGTCAACACCGTAAGGGAATGTATTCCAGTGAGAGTCAACACCTTAAGGGAATGTATCCCAGTGAGAGTCAACATCTTCAGGGAATGGATTCCAGTGAGAGTCAACACCTTAATGGAATGGATTCCAGTGAGAGTCAACACCTTCAGGGAATGTATCCCAGTGAGAGTCAACACCGTAAGGGAATGGATTCCAGTGAGAGTCAACACCTTAAGGGAATGTATCCCAGTGAGAGTCAACATCTTCAGGGAATGGATTCCAGTGAGAGTCAACACCTTAAGGGAATGGATTCCAGTGAGAGTCAACACCTTAAGGGAATGTATCCCAGTGAGAGTCAACACCTTCAGGGAATGTATTCCAGTGAGAGTCAACACCTTCAGGGAATGGATTCCAGTGAGAGTCAACACCTTCAGGGAATGGATTCCAGTGAGAGTCAACACCTTAAGGGAATGTGTTCCAGTGAGAGTCAACACCTTCAGGGAATGGATTCCAGTGAGAGTCAACACCTGAAGGGGAATGTATTCCAGTGAGAGTCAACACCTTAAGGGAATGTATTCCAGTGAGAGTCAACACCTTCAGGGAATGTATTCCAGTGAGAGTCAACACCTTCAGGGAATGTATTCCAGTGAGAGTCAACACCTTCAGGGAATGTATCCCAGTGAGAGTCAACACCTTAAGGGAATGTATTCCAGTGAGAGTCAACACCGTAAGGGAATGTATTCCAGTGAGAGTCAACACCTTAAGGGAATGTATCCCAGTGAGAGTCAACATCTTCAGGGAATGGATTCCAGTGAGAGTCAACACCTTAAGGGAATGGATTCCAGTGAGAGTCAACACCTTCAGGGAATGTATCCCAGTGAGAGTCAACACCGTAAGGGAATGGATTCCAGTGAGAGTCAACACCTTAAGGGAATGTATCCCAGTGAGAGTCAACATCTTCAGGGAATGGATTCCAGTGAGAGTCAACACCTTAAGGGAATGGATTCCAGTGAGAGTCAACACCTTAAGGGAATGTATCCCAGTGAGAGTCAACACCTTCAGGGAATGTATTCCAGTGAGAGTCAACAACTTCAGGGAATGGATTCCAGTGAGAGTCAACACCTTCAGGGAATGGATTCCAGTGAGAGTCAACACCTTAAGGGAATGTGTTCCAGTGAGAGTCAACACATTCAGGGAATGGATTCCAGTGAGAGTCAACACCTGAAGGGGAATGTATTCCAGTGAGAGTCAACACCTTAAGGGAATGTATTCCAGTGAGAGTCAACACCTTCAGGGAATGTATTCCAGTGAGAGTCAACACCTTCAGGGAATGTATTCCAGTGAGAGTCAACACCTTCAGGGAATGTATCCCAGTGAGAGTCAACACCTTAAGGGAATGTATTCCAGTGAGAGTCAACACCTTCAGGGAATGTATTCCAGTGAGAGTCAACACCTTCAGGGAATGGATTCCAGTGAGAGTCAAAACCTTAAGGGAATGGATTCCAGTGAGAGTCAAAACCTTAAGGGAATGGATTCCAGTGAGAGTCAACACCTGAAGGGAATGTATCCCAGTGAGAGTCAACACCTGAAGGGAATGTATTCCAGTGAGAGTCAACACCTTAAGGGAATGTATCCCAGTGAGAGTCAACACCTTAAGGGAATGGATTCCAGTGAGAGTCAACACCTTAAGGGAATGGATTCCAGTGAGAGTCAAAACCTGAAGGGAATGTATCCCAGTGAGAGTCAACACCTTAAGGGAATGTATTCCAGTGAGAGTCAACACCTTCAGGGAATGGATTCCAGTGAGAGTCAAAACCTTAAGGGAATGGATTCCAGTGAGAGTCAAAACCTAAGGGAATGGATTCCAGTGAGAGTCAACACCTTAAGGGAATGTATCCCAGTGAGAGTCAACACCTGAAGGGAATGTATTCCAGTGGGAGTCAACACCTTAAGGGAATGTATCCCAGTGAGAGTCAACACCTTAAGGGAATGGATTCCAGTGAGAGTCAACACCTTAAGGGAATGGATTCCAGTGAGAGTCAAAACCTGAAGGGAATGTATCCCAGTGAGAGTCAACACCTTAAGGGAATGTATCCCAGTGAGAGTCAACACCTTAAGGGAATGGATTCCAGTGAGAGTCAAAACCTGAAGGGAATGTATTCCAGTGAGAGTCAACACCTTAAGGGAATGTATCCCAGTGAGAGTCAACACCTTAAGGGAATGTATTCCAGTGAGAGTCAACACCTTAAGGGAATGTATCCCAGTGAGAGTCAACACCTTAAGGGAATGGATTCCAGTGAGAGTCAACACCTTAAGGGAATGTATCCCAGTGAGAGTCAACACCTTCAGGGAATGGATTCCAGTGAGAGTCAACACCTTAAGGGAATGTATCCCAGTGAGAGTCAACACCTTAAGGGAATGTATTCCAGTGAGAGTCAAGAGCTTCAGGGAATGGATTCCAGTGAGAGTCAACACCTTCAGGGAATGTATCCCAGTGAGAGTCAACACCGTAAGGGAATGTATTCCAGTGAGAGTCAACACCTTAAGGGAATGTATCCCAGTGAGAGTCAACATCTTAAGGGAATGGATTCCAGTGAGAGTCAACACCTTAAGGGAATGGATTCCAGTGAGAGTCAACACCTTAAGGGAATGTATCCCAGTGAGAGTCAACACCGTAAGGGAATGTATTCCAGTGAGAGTCAACACCTTAAGGGAATGTATCCCAGTGAGAGTCAACACCTTAAGGGAATGGATTCCAGTGAAAGTCAACACCTTCAGGGAATGGATTCCAGTGAGAGTCAACGCCTTAAGGGAATGTATCTCAGTGAGAGTCAAGACCTTAAGGGAATGTATCCCAGTGAGAGGCAACACCTTAAGGGAATGGATTCCAATGAGAGTCAGCAACATCAGGAACTGTATCCCAGTGAGAGTCAGCACCTTCAGGAACTGTAGCCCAGTGAGAGTCAGCACCTTAAGGAACTGTATCCCAGTGAGAGTCAGCACCGTCAGGAACTTTATCCCAATGAGAGTCAGCACCTTCAGGAACTGTAGCCCAGTGAGAGTCAGCACCTTCAGGAACTGTAGCCCAGTGAGAGTCAGCACCTTCAGGATCTGTATTCCAGTGAGAGTCAGCACCTTCAGCAACTGTATCCCAGTGAGAATCAGAACCTTCAGGAACTGTATCCCAGTCAGAGTCAGCAGCTTCAGGAACTGTATCCCAGTGAGAATCAGAACGTTCAGGAACTGAATCCCAGTGAGAGTCAGCACGTTTAGGAACTGTATCCCAGTGAGAATCAGAACCTTCAGGAACTGAATCCCAGTGAGAGTCAGCACCTTCGGGAACTGTATCCCAGTGAGAATCAGAACGTTCAGGAACTGAATCCCAGTGAGAGTCAGCACGTTTAGGAACTGTATCCCAGTGAGAATCAGAACCTTCAGGAACTGCAGCCCAGTCAGAGTCAGCAGCTGAAGAACTGTATCCCAGTGAGAGTCAGCACCTTCAGGATCTGTATTCCAGTGAGAGTCAGCACCTTCAGGAACTGAATCCCAGTGAGAGTCAGCACCTTCAGGAACTGTATCCCAGTCAGAGTCAGCACCTTCAGGAACTGAATCCCAGTGACAGTCAGCACCTTCAGGATCTGTATTCCAGTGAGAGTCAGCAGCTTCAGGAACTGTATCCCAGTCAGAGTCAGCACCTTCAGGAACTGTATCCCAGTGAGAGTCAGCACCTTCAGGATCTGTATTCCAGTGAGAGTCAGCACCTTCAGGAACTGTATCCCAGTCATAGTCAGCACCTTCAGGAACTGTATCCCAGTCAGAGTCAGCACCTTCGGGAACTGAATCCCAGTGAGAGTCAGCACCTTCAGGAACTGTAGCCCAGTGAGAGTCAGCACCTTCAGGAACTGTATCCCAGTGAGAGTCAACACCTTCAGGAACTGAATCCCAGTGAGAGTCAGCACCTTCAGGAACTGTAGCCCAGTGAGAATCAGAACCTTCAGGAACTGTATCCCAGTCAGAGTCAGCAGCTTCAGGAACTGTATCCCAGTGAGAGTCAGCACCTTGAGGAACTGAATCCCAGTGAGAGTCAGCAGCTTCAGGAACTGTATCCCAGTGAGAATCAGAACGTTCAGGAACTGTATCCCAGTCAGAGTCAGCAGCTTCAGGAACTGTATCCCACTGAGAGTCAGCACCTTCAGGAACTGTATCCCAGTCAGAGTCGGCACCTTCAGGAACTGTATCCCAGTGAGAGTCAGCACCTTCAGGAACTGTTTCCCACTGAGAGTCAGCACCTTCAGGAACTGTATCCCAGTGAGAGTCAGCACCTTCAGGAACTGAATCCCAGTGAGAGTCAGCACCTTCATGAACTGTATCCCAGTGAGTGTCAGCACCTTCAGGAACTGTATCCCAGTGAGAGTCAGCACCTTCAGGAACTGAATCCCAGTGAGAGTCAGCACCTTCATGAACTGTATCCCAGTGAGTGTCAGCACCTTCAGGAACTGTATCCCAGTGAGAGTCAGCACCTTCAGGAGCTGTATCCCAGTGAGAGTCAACACCTTAAGGGAATGTATCCCAGTGAGAGTCAACACCTTCAGGAACTGTATACCAGTGAGAGTCAACACCTTAAGGGAATGTATTCCAGTGAGAGTCAGCACCTTCAGGAACTGTATCCCACTGAGAGTCAACACCTGAAGGGAATGTATCCCAGTGAGAGTCAACACCTTAAGGGAATGTATCCCAGTGAGAGTCAGCACCTTCAGGAACTGTATCCCAGTGAGAGTCAGCACCTTCAGGAACTGTATCCCAGTGAGTGTCAGCACCTTCAGGAACTGTATCCCAGTGAGAGTCAGCACCTTCAGGAACTGCATCCCAGTG
Source organism: Heterodontus francisci (assembly GCF_036365525.1). NCBI lineage: Eukaryota > Metazoa > Chordata > Chondrichthyes > Heterodontiformes > Heterodontidae > Heterodontus > Heterodontus francisci. The sequence goes on along the minus strand of NC_090380.1, from coordinate 119,006,234 downwards.
AGAGTGAGCACCTTCAGGAACTTTATCCCAATGAGAGTCAGAACCTTCAGGAACTGTATCCCAGTCAGAGTCAGCACCTTCAGGAACTGAATCCCAGTGAGAGTCAGCAGCTTCAGGAACTGTATCCCAGTGAGAGTCAGCACCTTCAGGAACTGAATCCCAGTGAGAGTCAGCACCTTCAGGGAATGGATTCCAGTGAGAGTCAACACCTTAAGGGAATGTATTCCAGTGAGAGTCAACAACTTCAGGGAATGGATTCCAGTGAGAGTCAACACCTTAAGGGAATGTGTTCCAGTGAGAGTCAACACCTTAAGGGAAAGTGTTCCAGTGAGAGTCAACACCTTCAGGGAATGGATTCCAGTGAGAGTCAACACCTTAAGGGAATGTGTTCCAGTGAGAGTCAACACCTTCAGGGAATGGATTCCAGTGAGAGTCAACACCTTAAGGGAATGTATTCCAGTGAGAGTCAACACCTCAAGGGAATGTATTCCAGTGAGAGTCAACACCTTCAGGGAATGGATTCCAGTGAGAGTCAACACCTGAAGGGAATGTATTCCAGTGAGAGTCAACACCTTAAGGGAATGTATTCCAGTGAGAGTCAACACCTTAAGAGAATGGATTCCAGTGAGAGTCAACACCTTAAGGGAATGTATCCCAGTGAGAGTCAACACCGTAAGGGAATGTATTCCAGTGAGAGTCAACACCTTAAGGGAATGTATCCCAGTGAGAGTCAACACCTTAAGGGAATGGATTCCAGTGAAAGTCAACACCTTCAGGGAATGGATTCCAGTGAGAGTCAACGCCTTAAGGGAATGTATCCCAGTGAGAGTCAAGACCTTAAGGGAATGTATCCCAGTGAGAGGCAACACCTTAAGGGAATGGATTCCAATGAGAGTCAGCAACATCAGGAACTGTATCCCAGTCAGAGTCAGCACCTTCAGGAACTGTAGCCCAGTGAGAGTCAGCACCTTAAGGAACTGTATCCCAGTGAGAGTCAGCACCGTCAGGAACTTTATCCCAATGAGAGTCAGCACCTTCAGGAACTGTAGCCCAGTGAGAGTCAGCACCTTCAGGAACTGTAGCCCAGTGAGAGTCAGCACCTTCAGGATCTGTATTCCAGTGAGAGTCAGCACCTTCAGGAACTGAATCCCAGTGAGAGTCAGCACCTTCAGCAACTGTATCCCAGTGAGAATCAGAACCTTCAGGAACTGTATCCCAGTGAGAGTCAGCACCTTCAGGAACTGTATCCCAGTCAGAGTCAGCAGCTTCAGGAACTGTATCCCAGTGAGAGTCAGCACCTTCAGGAACTGAATCCCAGTGAGAGTCAGCACCTTCAGGAACTGTATCCCAGTGAGAATCAGAACCTTCAGGAACAGTATCCCAGTCAGAGTCTGCAGCTTGAGGAACTGTAGCGCAGTGAGAGTCAGCACCTTCAGGAACTGTATCCCAGTGAGAGTCAGAACTTTCAGGATCAGTATCCCAGTCAGAGTCAACACCTTAAGGGAATGCATTCCAATGAGAGTCAGCAACATCAGGAACTGTATCCCAGTCAGAGTCAGCACCTTCAGGAACTGTAGCCCAGTGAGAGTCAGCACCTTAAGGAACTGTATCCCAGTGAGAGTCAGCACCTTCAGGAACTGAATCCCAGTGAGAGTCAGCACCTTCAGGTTCTGTATTCCAGTGAGAGTCAGCACCTTCAGGAACTGAATCCCAGTGAGAGTCAGCACCTTCAGCAACTGTATCCCAGTGAGAATCAGAACCTTCAGCAACTGTATCCCAGTGAGAATCAGAACCTTCAGGAACTGTATCCCAGTCAGAGTCAGCAGCTTCAGGAACTGTATCCCAGTGAGAGTCAGCACCTTCAGGAACTGAATCCCAGTGAGAGTCAGCACCTTCAGCAACTGTATCCCAGTGAGAATCAGAACCTTCAGGAACTGTATCCCAGTCAGAGTCAGCAGCTTCAGGAACTGTATCCCAGTGAGAGTCAGCACCTTCAGGAAGTGTATCCCAGTCAGAGTCAGCAGCTTCAGGAACAGTATCCCAGTGAGAGTCAGCACCTTCAGGAACTGAATCCCAGTGAGAGTCAGCACCTTCAGCAACTGTATCCCAGTGAGAATCAGAACCTTCAGGAACTGTATCCCAGTCAGAGTCAGCAGCTTCAGGAACTGTATCCCAGTGAGAATCAGAACGTTCAGGAACTGAATCCCAGTGAGAGTCAGCACGTTTAGGAACTGTATCCCAGTGAGAATCAGAACCTTCAGGAACTGAATCCCAGTGAGAGTCAGCACCTTCGGGAACTGTATCCCAGTGAGAATCAGAACGTTTAGGAACTGAATCCCAGTGAGAGTCAGCACGTTTAGGAACTGTATCCCAGTGAGAATCAGAACCTTCAGGAACTGCAGCCCAGTCAGAGTCAGCAGCTGAAGAGCTGTATCCCAGTGAGAGTCAGCACCTTCAGGATCTGTATTCCAGTGAGAGTCAGCACCTTCAGGAACTGAATCCCAGTGAGAGTCAGCACCTTCAGGAACTGTATCCCAGTCAGAGTCAGCACCTTCAGGAACTGAATCCCAGTGACAGTCAGCACCTTCAGGATCTGTATTCCAGTGAGAGTCAGCAGCTTCAGGAACTGTATCCCAGTCAGAGTCAGCACCTTCAGGAACTGTATCCCAGTGAGAGTCAGCACCTTCAGGATCTGTATTCCAGTGAGAGTCAGCACCTTCAGGAACTGTATCCCAGTCATAGTCAGCACCTTCAGGAACTGTATCCCAGTCAGAGTCAGCACCTTCAGGAACTGAATCCCAGTGAGAGTCAGCACCTTCAGGAACGGTAGCCCAGTGAGAGTCAGCACCTTCAGGAACTGTATCCCAGTGAGAGTCAGCACCTTCAGGAACTGAATCCCAGTGAGAGTCAGCACCTTCAGGAACTGTAGCCCAGTGAGAATCAGAACCTTCAGGAACTGTATCCCAGTCAGAGTCAGCAGCTTCAGGAACTGTATCCCAGTGAGAGTCAGCACCTTGAGGAACTGAATCCCAGTGAGAGTCAGCAGCTTCAGGAACTGTATCCCAGTGAGAATCAGAACGTTCAGGAACTGTATCCCAGTCAGAGTCAGCAGCTTCAGGAACTGTATCCCACTGAGAGTCAGCACCTTCAGGAACTGTATCCCAGTCAGAGTCGGCACCTTCAGGAACTGTATCCCAGTGAGAGTCAGCACCTTCAGGAACTGTTTCCCACTGAGAGTCAGCACCTTCAGGAACTGTATCCCAGTGAGAGTCAGCACCTTCAGGAACTGAATCCCAGTGAGAGTCAGCACCTTCATGAACTGTATCCCAGTGAGTGTCAGCACCTTCAGGAACTGTATCCCAGTGAGAGTCAGCACCTTCAGGAACTGAATCCCAGTGAGAGTCAGCACCTTCATGAACTGTATCCCAGTGAGTGTCAGCACCTTCAGGAACTGTATCCCAGTGAGAGTCAGCACCTTCAGGAGCTGTATCCCAGTGAGAGTCAGCACCTTCAGGAACTGTATCCCAGTGAGAGTCAACACCTTAAGGGAATGTATCCCAGTGAGAGTCAACACCTTCAGGAACTGTATACCAGTGAGAGTCAACACCTTAAGGGAATGTATTCCAGTGAGAGTCAGCACCTTCAGGAACTGTATCCCAGTGAGAGTCAACACCTGAAGGGAATGTATCCCAGTGAGAGTCAACACCTTAAGGGAATGTATCCCAGTGAGAGTCAGCACCTTCAGGAACTGTATCCCAGTGAGAGTCAGCACCTTCAGGAACTGTATCCCAGTGAGTGTCAGCACCTTCAGGAACTGTATCCCAGTGAGAGTCAGCACCTTCAGGAACTGCATCCCAGTGAGAGTGAGCACCTTCAGGAACTTTATCCCAATGAGAGTCAGAACCTTCAGGAACTGTATCCCAGTCAGAGTCAGCACCTTCAGGAACTGAATCCCAGTGAGAGTCAGCAGCTTCAGGAACTGTATCCCAGTGAGAGTCAGCACCTTCAGGAACTGAATCCCAGTGAGAGTCAGCACCTTCAGGGAATGGATTCCAGTGAGAGTCAACACCTTAAGGGAATGTATTCCAGTGAGAGTCAACAACTTCAGGGAATGGATTCCAGTGAGAGTCAACACCTTAAGGGAATGTGTTCCAGTGAGAGTCAACACCTTAAGGGAAAGTGTTCCAGTGAGAGTCAACACCTTCAGGGAATGGATTCCAGTGAGAGTCAACACCTTAAGGGAATGTGTTCCAGTGAGAGTCAACACCTTCAGGGAATGGATTCCAGTGAGAGTCAACACCTTAAGGGAATGTATTCCAGTGAGAGTCAACACCTTAAGGGAATGTATTCCAGTGAGAGTCAACACCTTCAGGGAATGGATTCCAGTGAGAGTCAACACCTGATGGGAATGTATTCCAGTGAGAGTCAACACCTTAAGGGAATTTATTCCAGTGAGAGTCAACACCTTCAGGGAATGGATTCCAGTGAGAGTCAACACCTTAAGGGAATGTGTTCCAGTGAGAGTCAACACCTTCAGGGAATGGATTCCAGTGAGAGTCAACACCTTAAGGGAATTAATTCCAGTGAGAGTCAACACCTTAAAGGAATGTATTCCAGTGAGAGTCAACACCTTCAGGGAATGTATTCCAGTGAGAGTCAACACCTTCAGGGAATGGATTCCAGTGAGAGTCAACACCTTCAGGGAATGGATTCCAGTGAGAGTCAAAACCTGAAGGGAATGTATTCCAGTGAGAGTCAACACCTTAAGGGAATGGATTCCAGTGAGAGTCAAAACCTTAAGGGAATGGATTCCAGTGAGAGTCAACACCTTAAGGGAATGGATTCCAGTGAGAGTCAAAACCTTAAGGGAATGGATTCCAGTGAGAGTCAAAACCTTAAGGGAATGGATTCCAGTGAGAGTCAACACCTTAAGGGAATGGATTCCAGTGAGAGTCAAAACCTTAAGGGAATGGATCCCAGTGAGAGTCAACACCTTAAGGGAATGGATTCCAGTGAGAGTCAAAACCTTAAGGGAATGGATTCCAGTGAGAGTCAACACCTTAAGGGAATGGATTCCAGTGAGAGTCAACACCTGAAGGGAATGTATTCCAGTGAGAGTCAACACCTTCAGGGAATGGATTCCAGTCAGAGTCAAAACCGTAAGGGAATGTATTCCAGTGAGAGTCAACACCTTAAGGGAATGTATTCCAGTGAGAGCCAACACCTTAAGGGAATGGATTCCAGTGAGAGTCAAAACCTTAAGGGAATGTATCCCAGTGAGAGTCAACACCTTAAGGGAATGTATTCCAGTGAGCGTCAACACCTTAAGGGAATGTATCCCAGTGAGAGCCAACACCTTAAGGGAATGGATTCCAGTGAGAGTCAAAACCTGAAGGGAATGGATTCCAGTGAGAGTCAACACCTTCAGGGAATGTATTCCAGTGAGAGTCAACACCTTAAGGGAATGTATCCCAGTGAGAGCCAACACCTTAAGGGAATGTATTCCAGTGAGAGTCAACACCTTCAGGGAATGTATTCCAGTGAGAGTCAACACCTTAAGGGAATGTATCCCAGTGAGAGTCAACACCTTAAGGGAATGTATTCCAGTGAGAGTCAAGAGCTTCAGGGAATGGATTCCAGTGGGAGTCAACACGTGAAGGGAATGTATCCCAGTGAGAGTCAACACCGTAAGGGAATGTATCCCAGTGAGAGTCAACACCTTAAGGGAATGTATCCCAGTGAGAGTCAACACCTTAAGGGAATGTATTCCAGTGAGAGTCAAGAGCTTCAGGGAATGGATTCCAGTGGGAGTCAACACCTGAAGGGAATGTATCCCAGTGAGAGTCAGCACCGTAAGGGAATGTATTCCAGAGAGAGTCAACACCTGCATGGAATGTATTCCAGTAAGAGTCAAGAGCTTCAGGGAATGTATCCCAGTGAGAGTCAACAACGTAAGGGAATGTATCCCATTGAGAGTCAACACCTTAAGGGAATGTATCCCAGTGAGAGTCAACATCTTAAGGGAATGGATTCCAGTGAGAGTCAACACCTTAAGGGAATGGATTCCAGTGAGAGTCAACACCTTAAGGGAATGTATCCCAGTGAGAGTCATCACCTTCAGGAACTGTATCCCAGTGAGAGTCAACATCTTAAGGGAATGGATTCCAGTGAGAGTCAACATCTTAAGGGAATGGATTCCAGTGACAGTCAACACCTTAAGGGAATGGATTCCAGTGAGAGTCAACACCTTAAGGGAATGGATTCCATTGAGAGTCAACACCTTAAGGGAATGTATCCCAGTGAGAGCAAACATCTTAAGGGAATGGATTCCAGTGAGAGTCAACACCTTAAGGGAATGGATTCCAGTGAGAGTCAACACCTTAAGGGAATGTATCCCAGTGAGAGTCATCACCTTCAGGAACTGTATCCCAGTGAGAGTCAGCACCTGCAGGAACTGTAGTGCAGTGAGACTCAGCACCTTCAGGAACTGTATCCCAGTGAGAGTCAGAACTTTCAGGATCAGTATCCCAGTCAGAGTCAACACCTTAAGGGAATGCATTCCAATGAGAGTCAGCAACATCAGGAACTGTATCCCAGTCAGAGTAAGCACCTTCATGAACTGAATCCCAGTGAGAGTCAGCACCTTCAGGAACTATAGCCCAGTGAGAGTCAGCACCTTAAGGAACTGTATCCCAGTGAGAGTCAGCACCATCAGGAACTTTATCCCAATGAGAGTCAGAACCCTCAGGAACTGTATCCCAGTCAGAGTGAGCACCTTCAGGAACTGAATCCCAGTGAGAGTCAGCACCTTCAGGATCTGTATTCCAGTGAGAGTCAGCACCTTCAGCAACTGTATCCCAGTGAGAATCAGAACCTTCAGGAACTGTATCCCAGTCAGAGTCAGCAGCTTCAGGAACTGTATCCCAGTGAGAGTCAGCACCTTCAGGAACTGAATCCCAGTGAGAGTCAGCACCTTCAGGAACTGTATCCCAGTGAGAATCAGAACCTTCAGGAACAGTATCCCAGTCAGAGTCAGCAGCTTGAGGAACTGTATGCCAGTGAGAGTCAGCACCTTCAGGAACTGTATCCCAGTGAGAATCAGAACGTTCAGGAACTGAATCCCAGTGAGAGTCAGCACGTTTAGGAACTGTATCCCAGTGAGAATCAGAACCTTCAGGAACTGAATCCCAGTGAGAGTCAGCACCTTCGGGAACTGTATCCCAGTGAGAATCAGAACCTTCAGGAACTGCAGCCCAGTCAGAGTCAGCAGCTTGAGGAACTGTATCCCAGTGAGAGTCAGCACCTTCAGGATCTGTATTCCAGTGAGAGTCAGCACCTTCAGGAACTGAATCCCAGTGAGAGTCAGCACCTTCAGGAACTGAATCCCAGTGAGAGTCAGCACCTTCAGGATCTGTATTCCAGTGAGAGTCAGCACCTTCAGGATCTGTATTCCAGTGAGAGTCAGCACCTTCAGGAACTGTATCCCAGTCAGAGTCAGCACCTTCAGGAACTGTATCCCAGTGAGAGTCAGCACCTTCCGGAACTGAATCCCAGTGAGAGTCAGCACCTTCAGGAACTGTAGCCAAGTGAGAATCAGAACCTTCAGGAACTGTATCCCAGTCAGAGTCAGCAGCTTCAGGAACTGTATCCCAGTGAGAGTCAGCACCTTCAGGAACTGTATCCCAGTGAGAATCAGAACGTTCAGGAATTGTATCCCAGTCAGAGTCATCAGCTTCAGGAACTGTATCCCACTGAGAGTCAGCACCTTCAGGAACTGTATCCCAGTGAGAGTCAGCACCGTCAGGAACTGAATCCCAGTGAGAGTCAGCACCTTCAGGAACTGTATCCCAGTGAGAGTCAGCACCTTCAGGAACTGAATCCCAGTGAGAGTCAGCACCTTCAGGGAATGGATTCCAGTGAGAGTCAACACCTTAAGGGAATGTATTCCAGTGAGAGTCAACAACTTCAGGGAATGGATTCCAGTGAGAGTCAACACCTTAAGGGAATGTGTTCCAGTGAGAGTCAACACCTTAAGGGAAAGTGTTCCAGTGAGAGTCAACACCTTCAGGGAATGGATTCCAGTGAGAGTCAACACCTTAAGGGAATGTGTTCCAGTGAGAGTCAACACCTTCAGGGAATGGATTCCAGTGAGAGTCAACACCTTAAGGGAATGTATTCCAGTGAGAGTCAACACCTTAAGGGAATGTATTCCAGTGAGAGTCAACACCTTCAGGGAATGGATTCCAGTGAGAGTCAACACCTGATGGGAATGTATTCCAGTGAGAGTCAACACCTTAAGGGAATTTATTCCAGTGAGAGTCAACACCTTCAGGGAATGGATTCCAGTGAGAGTCAACACCTTAAGGGAATGTGTTCCAGTGAGAGTCAACACCTTCAGGGAATGGATTCCAGTGAGAGTCAACACCTTAAGGGAATTAATTCCAGTGAGAGTCAACACCTTAAAGGAATGTATTCCAGTGAGAGTCAACACCTTCAGGGAATGTATTCCAGTGAGAGTCAACACCTTCAGGGAATGGATTCCAGTGAGAGTCAACACCTTCAGGGAATGGATTCCAGTGAGAGTCAAAACCTGAAGGGAATGTATTCCAGTGAGAGTCAACACCTTAAGGGAATGGATTCCAGTGAGAGTCAAAACCTTAAGGGAATGGATTCCAGTGAGAGTCAACACCTTAAGGGAATGGATTCCAGTGAGAGTCAAAACCTTAAGGGAATGGATTCCAGTGAGAGTCAAAACCTTAAGGGAATGGATTCCAGTGAGAGTCAACACCTTAAGGGAATGGATTCCAGTGAGAGTCAAAACCTTAAGGGAATGGATCCCAGTGAGAGTCAACACCTTAAGGGAATGGATTCCAGTGAGAGTCAAAACCTTAAGGGAATGGATTCCAGTGAGAGTCAACACCTTAAGGGAATGGATTCCAGTGAGAGTCAACACCTGAAGGGAATGTATTCCAGTGAGAGTCAACACCTTCAGGGAATGGATTCTAGTCAGAGTCAAAACCGTAAGGGAATGTATTCCAGTGAGAGTCAACACCTTAAGGGAATGTATTCCAGTGAGAGCCAACACCTTAAGGGAATGGATTCCAGTGAGAGTCAAAACCTTAAGGGAATGTATCCCAGTGAGAGTCAACACCTTAAGGGAATGTATTCCAGTGAGCGTCAACACCTTAAGGGAATGTATCCCAGTGAGAGCCAACACCTTAAGGGAATGGATTCCAGTGAGAGTCAAAACCTGAAGGGAATGGATTCCAGTGAGAGTCAACACCTTCAGGGAATGTATTCCAGTGAGAGTCAACACCTTAAGGGAATGTATCCCAGTGAGAGCCAACACCTTAAGGGAATGTATTCCAGTGAGAGTCAACACCTTCAGGGAATGTATTCCAGTGAGAGTCAACACCTTAAGGGAATGTATCCCAGTGAGAGTCAACACCTTAAGGGAATGTATTCCAGTGAGAGTCAAGAGCTTCAGGGAATGGATTCCAGTGGGAGTCAACACGTGAAGGGAATGTATCCCAGTGAGAGTCAACACCGTAAGGGAATGTATCCCAGTGAGAGTCAACACCTTAAGGGAATGTATCCCAGTGAGAGTCAACACCTTAAGGGAATGTATTCCAGTGAGAGTCAAGAGCTTCAGGGAATGGATTCCAGTGGGAGTCAACACCTGAAGGGAATGTATCCCAGTGAGAGTCAGCACCGTAAGGGAATGTATTCCAGAGAGAGTCAACACCTGCATGGAATGTATTCCAGTAAGAGTCAAGAGCTTCAGGGAATGTATCCCAGTGAGAGTCAACAACGTAAGGGAATGTATCCCAGTGAGAGTCAACACCTTAAGGGAATGTATCCCAGTGAGAGTCAACATCTTAAGGGAATGGATTCCAGTGAGAGTCAACACCTTAAGGGAATGGATTCCAGTGAGAGTCAACACCTTAAGGGAATGTATCCCAGTGAGAGTCATCACCTTCAGGAACTGTATCCCAGTGAGAGTCAACATCTTAAGGGAATGGATTCCAGTGAGAGTCAACATCTTAAGGGAATGGATTCCAGTGACAGTCAACACCTTAAGGGAATGGATTCCAGTGAGAGTCAACACCTTAAGGGAATGGATTCCAGTGAGAGTCAACACCTTAAGGGAATGTATCCCAGTGAGAGCAAACATCTTAAGGGAATGGATTCCAGTGAGAGTCAACACCTTAAGGGAATGGATTCCAGTGAGAGTCAACACCTTAAGGGAATGTATCCCAGTGAGAGTCATCACCTTCAGGAACTGTATCCCAGTGAGAGTCAGCACCTGCAGGAACTGTAGTGCAGTGAGACTCAGCACCTTCAGGAACTGTATCCCAGTGAGAGTCAGAACTTTCAGGATCAGTATCCCAGTCAGAGTCAACACCTTAAGGGAATGCATTCCAATGAGAGTCAGCAACATCAGGAACTGTATCCCAGTCAGAGTAAGCACCTTCATGAACTGAATCCCAGTGAGAGTCAGCACCTTCAGGAACTATAGCCCAGTGAGAGTCAGCACCTTAAGGAACTGTATCCCAGTGAGAGTCAGCACCATCAGGAACTTTATCCCAATGAGAGTCAGAACCCTCAGGAACTGTATCCCAGTCAGAGTGAGCACCTTCAGGAACTGAATCCCAGTGAGAGTCAGCACCTTCAGGATCTGTATTCCAGTGAGAGTCAGCACCTTCAGCAACTGTATCCCAGTGAGAATCAGAACCTTCAGGAACTGTATCCCAGTCAGAGTCAGCAGCTTCAGGAACTGTATCCCAGTGAGAGTCAGCACCTTCAGGAACTGAATCCCAGTGAGAGTCAGCACCTTCAGGAACTGTATCCCAGTGAGAATCAGAACCTTCAGGAACAGTATCCCAGTCAGAGTCAGCAGCTTGAGGAACTGTATGCCAGTGAGAGTCAGCACCTTCAGGAACTGTATCCCAGTGAGAATCAGAACGTTCAGGAACTGAATCCCAGTGAGAGTCAGCACGTTTAGGAACTGTATCCCAGTGAGAATCAGAACCTTCAGGAACTGAATCCCAGTGAGAGTCAGCACCTTCGGGAACTGTATCCCAGTGAGAATCAGAACCTTCAGGAACTGCAGCCCAGTCAGAGTCAGCAGCTTGAGGAACTGTATCCCAGTGAGAGTCAGCACCTTCAGGATCTGTATTCCAGTGAGAGTCAGCACCTTCAGGAACTGAATCCCAGTGAGAGTCAGCACCTTCAGGAACTGAATCCCAGTGAGAGTCAGCACCTTCAGGATCTGTATTCCAGTGAGAGTCAGCACCTTCAGGATCTGTATTCCAGTGAGAGTCAGCACCTTCAGGAACTGTATCCCAGTCAGAGTCAGCACCTTCAGGAACTGTATCCCAGTGAGAGTCAGCACCTTCCGGAACTGAATCCCAGTGAGAGTCAGCACCTTCAGGAACTGTAGCCAAGTGAGAATCAGAACCTTCAGGAACTGTATCCCAGTCAGAGTCAGCAGCTTCAGGAACTGTATCCCAGTGAGAGTCAGCACCTTCAGGAACTGTATCCCAGTGAGAATCAGAACGTTCAGGAATTGTATCCCAGTCAGAGTCATCAGCTTCAGGAACTGTATCCCACTGAGAGTCAGCACCTTCAGGAACTGTATCCCAGTGAGAGTCAGCACCGTCAGGAACTGAATCCCAGTGAGAGTCAGCACCTTCAGGAACTGTATCCCAGTGAGAGTCAGCACCTTCAGGAACTGAATCCCAGTGAGAGTCAGCACCTTCAGGATCTGTATTCCAGTGAGAGTCAGCACCTTCAGGAACTGAATCCCAGTGAGAGTCTGCACCTTCAGGAACTGTATCCCAGTCAGAGTCAGCACCTTCAGGAACTGAATCCCAGTGAGAGTCAGCACCTTCAGGATCTGTATTCCAGTGAGAGTCAGCACCTTCAGGAACTGTATCCCAGTGAGAGTCAGCACCTTCAGGAACTGTATCCCAGTGAGAGTCAGCACCCTCAGGAACTGTATCCCAGTGAGTGTCAGCACCTTCAGGAACTGTATCTCAGTGAGAGTCAGCAGCTTCAGGAACTGTATTCCAGTCAGAGTCAGCACCTTCAGGAACTGTATCCCAGTGAGAGTCAGCAGCTTCAGGAACTGTATTCCAGTCAGAGTCAGCACCTTCAGGAACTGTATCCCAGTGAGAGTCAGCACCTTCAGGATCTGTATTCCAGTGAGAGTCAGCAGCTTCAGGAACTGTATTCCAGTCAGAGTCAGCAGCTTCAGGAACTGTATTCCAGTCAGAGTCAGCACCTTCAGGAACTGTATCCCAGTGAGAGTCAGCACCTTCAGGATCTGTATTCCAGAGAGAGTCAGCACCTTCAGGAACTGTATCCCAGTGAGAGTCAGCACCTTCAGGAACTGAATCCCAGTGAGAGTCAGCACCTTCAGGAACTGTCGCCCAGTGAGAGTCAGCACCTTCAGGAACTGTATCCCAGTGAGAGTCAGCACCTTCAGGAACTGAATCCCAGTGAGAGTCAGCACCTTCAGGAACTGTAGCCCAGTGAGAATCAGAACCTTCAGGAACTGTATCCCAGTCAGAGTCAGCAGCTTCAGGAACTGTACCCAGTGAGAGTCAGCACCTTGAGGAACTGAATCCCAGTGAGAGTCAGCAGCTTCAGGAACTGTATCCCAGTGAGAATCAGAACGTTCAGGAACTGTATCCCAGTCAGAGTCATCAGCTTCAGGAACTGTATCCCACTGAGAGTCAGCACCTTCAGGAACTGTATCCCAGTGAGAGTCAGCACCTTCAGGAACTGTATCCCAGTGAGAGTCAGCACCTTCAGGAACTGTTTCCCACTGAGAATCAGCACCTTCAGGAACTGTATCCCAGTGAGAGTCAGCACCTTCAGGAACTGAATCCCAGTGAGAGTCAGCACCTTCAGGAACTGAATCCAAGTGAGAGTCAGCACCTTCAGGAACTGTAGCCCAGTGAGAATCAGAACCTTCAGGAACTGTATCCCAGTCAGAGTCAGCAGCTTCAGGAACTGTATCCCAGTGAGAGTCAGCACATTGAGGAACTGAATCCCAGTGAGAGTCAGCAGCTTCAGGAACTGTATCCCAGTGAGAATCAGAACGTTCAGGAACTGAATCCCAGTGAGAGTCAGCACCTTCGGGAACTGTATCCCAGTGACAATCAGAACGTTCAGGAACTGAATCCCAGTGAGAGTCTGCACCTTCGGGAACTGTATCCCAGTGAGAATCAGAACCTTCAGGAACTGTATCCCAGTGAGAGTCAGCAGCTTCAGGAACTGTATCCCAGTGAGAATCAGAACCTTTTGGAACTGAATCCCAGTGAGAGTCAGCACCTTCGGGAACTGTATCCCAGTGAGAATCAGAATCTTCAGGAACTGTATCCCAGTGAGAGTCAGCAGCTTCAGGAACTGTATCCCAGTGAGAATCAGAACCTTCAGGAACTGTATCCCAGTGAGAGTCGGCACCTTCAGGAACTGTATCCAAGTGAGAAACAGAACCTTCAGGAACTGAATCCCAGTCAGAGTCAGCAGCTTCAGGAACTGTATCCCAGTGAGTGTCAGCACCTTCAGGAACTGTATCCCAGTGAGAGTCAGCACCTTCGGGAACTGTATCCCAGTGAGAGTCAGCACCTTCAGGAACTGTATCCCAGTGAGAGTCAACACCTTAAGGGAATGTATCCCAGTGAGAGTCAACACCTTCAGGAACTGTATCCCAGTGAGAGTCAACACCTGAAGGGAATGTATCCCAGTGAGTGTCAGCACCTTCAGGAACTGAATCCCAGTGAGAATCAGAACGTTCAGGAACTGTATCCCAGTCAGAGTCATCAGCTTCAGGAACTGTATCCCACTGAGAGTCAGCACCTTCAGGAACTGTATCCCAGTGAGAGTCAGCACCTTCAGGAACTGTATCCCAGTGAGAGTCAGCACCTTCAGGAACTGTTTCCCACTGAGAGTCAGCACCTTCAGGAACTGAATCCCAGTGAGAGTCAGCACCTTCAGGAACTGTATCCCAGTGAGAATCAGAACCTTCAGGAACTGTATCCCAGTGAGAGTCAGCAGCTTCAGGAACTGTATCCCAGTCAGAGTCAGCACCTTCAGGAACTGAATCCCAGTGAGAGACAGCACCTTCAGGATCTGTATTCCAGTGAGAGTCAGCAGCTTCAGGAACTGTATTCCAGTCAGAGTCAGCACCTTCAGGAACTGTATCCCAGTGAGAGTCAGCACCTTCAGGAACTGAATCCCAGTGAGAGTCAGCACCTTCAGGAACTGTCGCCCAGTGAGAGTCAGCACCTTCAGGAACTGTATCCCAGTGAGAGTCAGCACCTTCAGGAACTGAATCCCAGTGAGAGTCAGCACCTTCAGGAACTGTAGCCCAGTGAGAATCAGAACCTTCAGGAACTGTATCCCAGTCAGAGTCAGCACCTTCAGGAACTGTATCCCACCGAGAGTCAGCACCTACAGGCACTGTATCCCAGTGAGAGTCAGCACCTTCAGGTACTGTATCCCAGTGAGAGTCAGCACCTTCAGGAACTGTTTCCCACTGAGAATCAGCACCTTCAGGAACTGTATCCCAGTGAGAGTCAGCACCTTCAGGAACTGAATCCCAGTGAGAGTCAGCACCTTCAGGAACTGTATCCCAGTGAGAGTCAGCACCTTCAGGAACTGAATCCAAGTGAGAGTCAGCACCTTCAGGAACTGTATCCCAGTGAGAATCAGAACGTTCAGGAACTGAATCCCAGTGAGAGTCAGCACCTTCGGGAACTGTATCCCAGTGACAATCAGAACGTTCAGGAACTGAATCCCAGTGAGAGTCTGCACCTTCGGGAACTGTATCCCAGTGAGAATCAGAACCTTCAGGAACTGTATCCCAGTGAGAGTCAGCAGCTTCAGGAACTGTATCCCAGTGAGAATCAGAACCTTTAGGAACTGAATCCCAGTGAGAGTCAGCACCTTCGGGAACTGTATCCCAGTGAGAATCAGAATCTTCAGGAACTGTATCCCAGTGAGAGTCAGCAGCTTCAGGAACTGTATCCCAGTGAGAATCAGAACCTTCAGGAACTGTATCCCAGTGAGAGTCGGCACCTTCAGGAACTGTATCCAAGTGAGAAACAGAACCTTCAGGAACTGAATCCCAGTTAGAGTCAGCAGCTTCAGGAACTGTATCCCAGTGAGTGTCAGCACCTTCAGGAACTGTATCCCAGTGAGAGTCAGCACCTTCGGGAACTGTATCCCAGTGAGAGTCAGCACCTTCAGGAACTGTATCCCAGTGAGAGTCAACACCTTAAGGGAATGTATCCCAGTGAGAGTCAACACCTTCAGGATCGGTATCCCAGTGAGAGTCAACACCTGAAGGGAATGTATCCCAGTGAGTGTCAGCACCTTCAGGAACTGTATCCCAGTGAGAGTCAGCACCTTCAGGAACTGCATCCCAGTGAGAGTGAGCACCTTCAGGAACTTTATCCCAATGAGAGTCAGAACCTTCAGGAACTGTATCCCAGTCAGAGTCAGCACCTTCAGGAACTGAATCCCAGTGAGAGTCAGCACCTTCAGGAACTGTATCCCAGTGAGAGTCAGCACCTTCAGGAACTGTATCCCAGTCAGAGTCAGCACCTTCAGGAACTGAATCCCAGTGAGAGTCAGCACCTTCAGGAACTGTATCCCAGTGAGAGTCAGCACCTTCGGGAACTGTATCCCAGTGAGAGTCAGCACCTTCAGGAACTGTATCCCAGTGAGAGTCAACACCTTAAGGGAATGTATCCCAGTGAGAGTCAGCACCTTCAGGAACTGTATCCCAGTGAGAGTCAGCACCTTCAGGAACTGGATCCCAGTGAGAGTCAACACCTTCAGAAACTGAATCCCAGTCAGAGTCAGCACCTTCAGGAACTGAATCCCAGTGAGAGTCAGCACCTTCAGGATCTGTATTCCAGTGAGAGTCAGCAGCTTCAGGAACTGTATCCCAGTCAGAGTCAGCACCTTCAGGAACTGTATCCCAGTGAGAGTCAGCACCTTCCGGAACTGAATCCCAGTGAGAGTCAGCACCTTCAGGAACTGAATCCAAGTGAGAGTCAGCACCTTCAGGAACTGTAGCCCAGTGAGAATCAGAACCTTCAGGAACTGTATCCCAGTCAGAGTCAGCAGCTTCAGGAACTGTATCCCAGTGAGAGTCAGCACATTGAGGAACTGAATCCCAGTGAGAGTCAGCACCTTCAGGAACTGAATCCAAGTGAGAGTCAGCACCTTCAGGAACTGTAGCCCACTGAGAATCAGAACCTTCAGGAACTGTATCCCAGTCAGAGTCAGCAGCTTCAGGAACTGTATCCCAGTGAGAGTCAGCACATTGAGGAACTGAATCCCAGTGAGAGTCAGCACCTTCAGGAACTGAATCCAAGTGAGAGTCAGCACCTTCAGGAACTGTAGCCCAGTGAGAATCAGAACCTTCAGGAACTGTATCCCAGTCAGAGTCAGCAGCTTCAGGAACTGTATCCCAGTGAGAGTCAGCACATTGAGGAACTGAATCCCAGTGAGAGTCAGCAGCTTCAGGAACTGTATCCCAGTGAGAATCAGAACGTTCAGGAACTGAATCCCAGTGAGAGTCAGCACCTTCGGGAACTGTATCCCAGTGACAATCAGAACGTTCAGGAACTGAATCCCAGTGAGAGTCTGCACCTTCGGGAACTGTATCCCAGTGAGAATCAGAACCTTCAGGAACTGTATCCCAGTGAGAGTCAGCAGCTTCAGGAACTGTATCCCAGTGAGAATCAGAACCTTTTGGAACTGAATCCCAGTGAGAGTCAGCACCTTCGGGAACTGTATCCCAGTGAGAATCAGAATCTTCAGGAACTGTATCCCAGTGAGAGTCAGCAGCTTCAGGAACTGTATCCCAGTGAGAATCAGAACCTTCAGGAACTGTATCCCAGTGAGAGTCGGCACCTTCAGGAACTGTATCCAAGTGAGAAACAGAACCTTCAGGAACTGAATCCCAGTCAGAGTCAGCAGCTTCAGGAACTGTATCCCAGTGAGTGTCAGCACCTTCAGGAACTGTATCCCAGTGAGAGTCAGCACCTTCGGGAACTGTATCCCAGTGAGAGTCAGCACCTTCAGGAACTGTATCCCAGTGAGAGTCAACACCTTAAGGGAATGTATCCCAGTGAGAGTCAACACCTTCAGGAACTGTATCCCAGTGAGAGTCAACACCTGAAGGGAATGTATCCCAGTGAGTGTCAGCACCTTCAGGAACTGAATCCCAGTGAGAATCAGAACGTTCAGGAACTGTATCCCAGTCAGAGTCATCAGCTTCAGGAACTGTATCCCACTGAGAGTCAGCACCTTCAGGAACTGTATCCCAGTGAGAGTCAGCACCTTCAGGAACTGTATCCCAGTGAGAGTCAGCACCTTCAGGAACTGTTTCCCACTGAGAGTCAGCACCTTCAGGAACTGTATCCCAGTGAGAGTCAGCACCGTCAGGAACTGAATCCCAGTGAGAGTCAGCACCTTCAGGAACTGTATCCCAGTGAGAGTCAGCACCTTCAGGAACTGAATCCCAGTGAGAGTCAGCACCTTCAGGAACTGTATCCCAGTCAGAGTCAGCACCTTCAGGAACTGAATCCCAGTGAGAGACAGCACCTTCAGGATCTGTATTCCAGTGAGAGTCAGCAGCTTCAGGAACTGTATTCCAGTCAGAGTCAGCACCTTCAGGAACTGTATCCCAGTGAGAGTCAGCACCTTCAGGAACTGAATCCCAGTGAGAGTCAGCACCTTCAGGAACTGTCGCCCAGTGAGAGTCAGCACCTTCAGGAACTGTATCCCAGTGAGAGTCAGCACCTTCAGGAACTGAATCCCAGTGAGAGTCAGCACCTTCAGGAACTGTAGCCCAGTGAGAATCAGAACCTTCAGGAACTGTATCCCAGTCAGAGTCAGCAGCTTCAGGAACTGTATCCCACCGAGAGTCAGCACCTACAGGCACTGTATCCCAGTGAGAGTCAGCACCTTCAGGTACTGTATCCCAGTGAGAGTCAGCACCTTCTGGAACTGTTTCCCACTGAGAATCAGCACCTTCAGGAACTGTATCCCAGTGAGAGTCAGCACCTTCAGGAACTGAATCCCAGTGAGAGTCAGCACCTTCAGGAACTGTATCCCAGTGAGAGTCAGCACCTTCAGGAACTGAATCCAAGTGAGAGTCAGCACCTTCAGGAACTGTATCCCAGTGAGAATCAGAACGTTCAGGAACTGAATCCCAGTGAGAGTCAGCACCTTCGGGAACTGTATCCCAGTGACAATCAGAACGTTCAGGAACTGAATCCCAGTGAGAGTCTGCACCTTCGGGAACTGTATCCCAGTGAGAATCAGAACCTTCAGGAACTGTATCCCAGTGAGAGTCAGCAGCTTCAGGAACTGTATCCCAGTGAGAATCAGAACCTTTAGGAACTGAATCCCAGTGAGAGTCAGCACCTTCGGGAACTGTATCCCAGTGAGAATCAGAATCTTCAGGAACTGTATCCCAGTGAGAGTCAGCAGCTTCAGGAACTGTATCCCAGTGAGAATCAGAACCTTCAGGAACTGTATCCCAGTGAGAGTCGGCACCTTCAGGAACTGTATCCAAGTGAGAAACAGAACCTTCAGGAACTGAATCCCAGTTAGAGTCAGCAGCTTCAGGAACTGTATCCCAGTGAGTGTCAGCACCTTCAGGAACTGTATCCCAGTGAGAGTCAGCACCTTCGGGAACTGTATCCCAGTGAGAGTCAGCACCTTCAGGAACTGTATCCCAGTGAGAGTCAACACCTTAAGGGAATGTATCCCAGTGAGAGTCAACACCTTCAGGATCGGTATCCCAGTGAGAGTCAACACCTGAAGGGAATGTATCCCAGTGAGTGTCAGCACCTTCAGGAACTGTATCCCAGTGAGAGTCAGCACCTTCAGGAACTGCATCCCAGTGAGAGTGAGCACCTTCAGGAACTTTATCCCAATGAGAGTCAGAACCTTCAGGAACTGTATCCCAGTCAGAGTCAGCACCTTCAGGAACTGAATCCCAGTGAGAGTCAGCACCTTCAGGAACTGTATCCCAGTGAGAGTCAGCACCTTCAGGAACTGTATCCCAGTCAGAGTCAGCACCTTCAGGAACTGAATCCCAGTGAGAGTCAGCACCTTCAGGAACTGTATCCCAGTGAGAGTCAGCACCTTCGGGAACTGTATCCCAGTGAGAGTCAGCACCTTCAGGAACTGTATCCCAGTGAGAGTCAACACCTTAAGGGAATGTATCCCAGTGAGAGTCAGCACCTTCAGGAACTGTATCCCAGTGAGAGTCAGCACCTTCAGGAACTGGATCCCAGTGAGAGTCAACACCTTCAGAAACTGAATCCCAGTCAGAGTCAGCACCTTCAGGAACTGAATCCCAGTGAGAGTCAGCACCTTCAGGATCTGTATTCCAGTGAGAGTCAGCAGCTTCAGGAACTGTATCCCAGTCAGAGTCAGCACCTTCAGGAACTGTATCCCAGTGAGAGTCAGCACCTTCAGGATCTGTATTCCAGTGAGAGTCAGCACCTTCAGGAACTGTATCCCAGTCAGAGTCAGCACCTTCAGGAACTGTATCCCAGTGAGAGTCAGCACCTTCAGGAACTGTAGCCCAGTGAGAGTCAGCACCTTCAGGAACTGTATCCCAGTGAGAGTCAGCACCTTCAGGAACTGTATCCCAGTGAGAGTCAGCACCTTCAGGAACTGAATCCCAGTGAGAGTCAGCACCTTCAGGAACTGTCGCCCAGTGAGAATCAGAACCTTCAGGAACTGTATCCCAGTCAGAGTCAGCAGCTTCAGGAACTGTATCCCAGTGAGAGTCAGCACCTTGAGGAACTGAATCCCAGTGAGAGTCAGCACCTTCAGGAACTGTAGCCCAGTGAGAATCAGAACGTTCAGGAACTGTATCCCAGTCAGAGTCAGCAGCTTCAGGAACTGTATCCCACTGAGAGTCAGCACCTTCAGGAACTGTATCCCAGTGAGAGTCAGCACATTCAGGAACTGTATCCCACTGAGAGTCAGCACCTTCAGGAACTGTATCCCAGTGAGAGTCAGCACCTTCAGGAACTGAATCCCAGTGAGAGTCAGCACCTTCAGGAACTGTATCCCAGTGAGAGTCAGCACCTTCAGGAACTGTATCCCACTGAGAGTCAGCACCTTCAGGAACTGTATCCCAGTGAGAGTCAGCACCTTCAGGAACTGAATCCCAGTGAGAGTCAGCACCTTCAGGAACTGTATCCCACTGAGAGTCAGCACCTTCAGGAACTGAATCCCAGTCAGAGTCAGCACCTTCAGGAACTGTATCCCACTGAGAGTCAGCACCTTCAGGAACTGAAACCCAGTGAGAGTCAGCACCTTCAGGAACTGAATCCCAGTAAGAGTCAGCAGCTTCAGGAACTGTATCCCAGTGAGAATCAGAACGTTCAGGAACTGTATCCCAGTCAGAGTCAGCAGCTTCAGGAACTGTATCCCAGTGAGAGTCAGCACCTTCAGGAACTGAATCCCAGTGAGAGTCAGCACCTTCAGGAACTGTATCCCAGTGAGAATCAGAACGTTCAGGAACTGAATCCCAGTGAGAGTCTGCACCTTCGGGAACTGTATCCCAGTGAGAATCAGAACCTTCAGGAACTGTATCCCAGTGAGAGTCAGCAGCTTCAGGAACTGTATCCCAGTGAGAATCAGAACCTTCAGGAACTGAAACCCAGTGAGAGTTAGCACCTTCGGGAACTGTATCCCAGTGAGAGTCAACACCTTAAGGGAATGTATCCCAGTGAGAGTCAACACCTTAAGGGAATGTATCCCAGTGACATTCAGCACCTTCAGGAACTGTATCCAAGTGAGAAACAGAACCTTCAGGAACTGAATCCCAGTGAGAGTCAACACCTTAAGGGAATGTATCCCAGTGAGAGTCAACACATTAAGGGAATGTATTCCAGTGAGAGTCAGCACCTTCAGGAACTGTATCCCAGTGAGAGTCAACACCTTAAGGGAATGTATCCCAGTGAGAGTCAACACCTTAAGGGAATGTATCCCAGTGGGAGTCAGCACCTTCAGGAACTGTATCCCAGTGAGAGTCAGCACCTTCAGGAACTGCATCCCAGTGAGAGTGAGCACTTTCAGGAACTGTATCCCAGTGAGAGTCAGCACCTTCAGGAACTGCATCCCAGTGAGAGTGAGCACCTTCAGGAACTGTATCCCAGTGAGAGTCGGCACCTCAGGAACTGTATCCAAGTGAGAATCAGAACGTTCAGGAACTGAATCCCAGTGAGAGTCAACATCTTAAGGGAATGTATTCCAGTGAGAGTCAGCACCTTCAGGAACTCTATCCCAGTGAGTGTCAGCACCTTCAGGAAAGTATCCCAGTGAGAGTCAGCACCTTCAGGAACTGTATCCCAGTGAGAGTCAGCACCTTCATGACCTGTATCCCAGTAGAGTCAGCACCTTCAGGAACTGTATCCCAGTGAGAGTCAGCAGCTTCAGGAACTGAATCCCAGTGAGACTCAGCACCTTCAGGAACTGAATCCCAGTGAGAGTCAGCAGCTTCAGGAACTGTATCCCAGTGAGAGTCAGCAGCTTCAGGAACTGTATCCCAGTGAGAGTCAACACCTTAAGGGAATGCATTCCAGTGAAAGTCCGCACCTTCAGGAACTGTATCCCAGTGAGAGTCAGCACCTTCAGGAACTGTATCCCAGTGAGAGTCAGCACCTTCAGGAACTGTATCCCAGTGAGAGTCAGCACCTTCAGGATCTGTATTCCAGTGAGACTCAGCACCTTCAGGAACTGAATCCCAGTGAGATTCAGCACCTTCAGGAACTGTATCCCAGTCAGAGTCAGCACCTTCAGGAACTGAATCCCAGTGAGAGTCAGCACCTTCAGGATCTCTATTCCAGTGAGAGTCAGCAGCTTCAGGAACTGTATCCCAGTGAGAGTCAGCACCTTCAGGAACTGTATCCCAGTGAGAGTCAGCACCTTCAGGATCTGTATTCCAGTGAGAGTCAGCACCTTCAGGAACTGAATCCCAGTGAGAGTCAGCACCTTCGGGAACTGTATCCCAGTGACAATCAGAACGTTCAGGAACTGAATCCCAGTGAGAGTCTGCACCTTCGGGAACTGTATCCCAGTGAGAATCAGAACCTTCAGGAACTGTATCCCAGTGAGAGTCAGCAGCTTCAGGAACTGTATCCCAGTGAGAATCAGAACCTTTAGGAACTGAATCCCAGTGAGAGTCAGCACCTTCGGGAACTGTATCCCAGTGAGAATCAGAATCTTCAGGAACTGTATCCCAGTGAGAGTCAGCAGCTTCAGGAACTGTATCCCAGTGAGAATCAGAACCTTCAGGAACTGTATCCCAGTGAGAGTCGGCACCTTCAGGAACTGTATCCAAGTGAGAAACAGAACCTTCAGGAACTGAATCCCAGTTAGAGTCAGCAGCTTCAGGAACTGTATCCCAGTGAGTGTCAGCACCTTCAGGAACTGTATCCCAGTGAGAGTCAGCACCTTCGGGAACTGTATCCCAGTGAGAGTCAGCACCTTCAGGAACTGTATCCCAGTGAGAGTCAACACCTTAAGGGAATGTATCCCAGTGAGAGTCAACACCTTCAGGATCGGTATCCCAGTGAGAGTCAACACCTGAAGGGAATGTATCCCAGTGAGTGTCAGCACCTTCAGGAACTGTATCCCAGTGAGAGTCAGCACCTTCAGGAACTGCATCCCAGTGAGAGTGAGCACCTTCAGGAACTTTATCCCAATGAGAGTCAGAACCTTCAGGAACTGTATCCCAGTCAGAGTCAGCACCTTCAGGAACTGAATCCCAGTGAGAGTCAGCACCTTCAGGAACTGTATCCCAGTGAGAGTCAGCACCTTCAGGAACTGTATCCCAGTCAGAGTCAGCACCTTCAGGAACTGAATCCCAGTGAGAGTCAGCACCTTCAGGAACTGTATCCCAGTGAGAGTCAGCACCTTCGGGAACTGTATCCCAGTGAGAGTCAGCACCTTCAGGAACTGTATCCCAGTGAGAGTCAACACCTTAAGGGAATGTATCCCAGTGAGAGTCAGCACCTTCAGGAACTGTATCCCAGTGAGAGTCAGCACCTTCAGGAACTGGATCCCAGTGAGAGTCAACACCTTCAGAAACTGAATCCCAGTCAGAGTCAGCACCTTCAGGAACTGAATCCCAGTGAGAGTCAGCACCTTCAGGATCTGTATTCCAGTGAGAGTCAGCAGCTTCAGGAACTGTATCCCAGTCAGAGTCAGCACCTTCAGGAACTGTATCCCAGTGAGAGTCAGCACCTTCAGGATCTGTATTCCAGTGAGAGTCAGCACCTTCAGGAACTGTATCCCAGTCAGAGTCAGCACCTTCAGGAACTGTATCCCAGTGAGAGTCAGCACCTTCAGGAACTGTAGCCCAGTGAGAGTCAGCACCTTCAGGAACTGTATCCCAGTGAGAGTCAGCACCTTCAGGAACTGTATCCCAGTGAGAGTCAGCACCTTCAGGAACTGAATCCCAGTGAGAGTCAGCACCTTCAGGAACTGTCGCCCAGTGAGAATCAGAACCTTCAGGAACTGTATCCCAGTCAGAGTCAGCAGCTTCAGGAACTGTATCCCAGTGAGAGTCAGCACCTTGAGGAACTGAATCCCAGTGAGAGTCAGCACCTTCAGGAACTGTAGCCCAGTGAGAATCAGAACGTTCAGGAACTGTATCCCAGTCAGAGTCAGCAGCTTCAGGAACTGTATCCCACTGAGAGTCAGCACCTTCAGGAACTGTATCCCAGTGAGAGTCAGCACATTCAGGAACTGTATCCCACTGAGAGTCAGCACCTTCAGGAACTGTATCCCAGTGAGAGTCAGCACCTTCAGGAACTGAATCCCAGTGAGAGTCAGCACCTTCAGGAACTGTATCCCAGTGAGAGTCAGCACCTTCAGGAACTGTATCCCACTGAGAGTCAGCACCTTCAGGAACTGTATCCCAGTGAGAGTCAGCACCTTCAGGAACTGAATCCCAGTGAGAGTCAGCACCTTCAGGAACTGTATCCCACTGAGAGTCAGCACCTTCAGGAACTGAATCCCAGTCAGAGTCAGCACCTTCAGGAACTGTATCCCACTGAGAGTCAGCACCTTCAGGAACTGAAACCCAGTGAGAGTCAGCACCTTCAGGAACTGAATCCCAGTAAGAGTCAGCAGCTTCAGGAACTGTATCCCAGTGAGAATCAGAACGTTCAGGAACTGTATCCCAGTCAGAGTCAGCAGCTTCAGGAACTGTATCCCAGTGAGAGTCAGCACCTTCAGGAACTGAATCCCAGTGAGAGTCAGCACCTTCAGGAACTGTATCCCAGTGAGAATCAGAACGTTCAGGAACTGAATCCCAGTGAGAGTCTGCACCTTCGGGAACTGTATCCCAGTGAGAATCAGAACCTTCAGGAACTGTATCCCAGTGAGAGTCAGCAGCTTCAGGAACTGTATCCCAGTGAGAATCAGAACCTTCAGGAACTGAAACCCAGTGAGAGTTAGCACCTTCGGGAACTGTATCCCAGTGAGAGTCAACACCTTAAGGGAATGTATCCCAGTGAGAGTCAACACCTTAAGGGAATGTATCCCAGTGACATTCAGCACCTTCAGGAACTGTATCCAAGTGAGAAACAGAACCTTCAGGAACTGAATCCCAGTGAGAGTCAACACCTTAAGGGAATGTATCCCAGTGAGAGTCAACACATTAAGGGAATGTATTCCAGTGAGAGTCAGCACCTTCAGGAACTGTATCCCAGTGAGAGTCAACACCTTAAGGGAATGTATCCCAGTGAGAGTCAACACCTTAAGGGAATGTATCCCAGTGGGAGTCAGCACCTTCAGGAACTGTATCCCAGTGAGAGTCAGCACCTTCAGGAACTGCATCCCAGTGAGAGTGAGCACTTTCAGGAACTGTATCCCAGTGAGAGTCAGCACCTTCAGGAACTGCATCCCAGTGAGAGTGAGCACCTTCAGGAACTGTATCCCAGTGAGAGTCGGCACCTCAGGAACTGTATCCAAGTGAGAATCAGAACGTTCAGGAACTGAATCCCAGTGAGAGTCAACATCTTAAGGGAATGTATTCCAGTGAGAGTCAGCACCTTCAGGAACTCTATCCCAGTGAGTGTCAGCACCTTCAGGAAAGTATCCCAGTGAGAGTCAGCACCTTCAGGAACTGTATCCCAGTGAGAGTCAGCACCTTCATGACCTGTATCCCAGTAGAGTCAGCACCTTCAGGAACTGTATCCCAGTGAGAGTCAGCAGCTTCAGGAACTGAATCCCAGTGAGACTCAGCACCTTCAGGAACTGAATCCCAGTGAGAGTCAGCAGCTTCAGGAACTGTATCCCAGTGAGAGTCAGCAGCTTCAGGAACTGTATCCCAGTGAGAGTCAACACCTTAAGGGAATGCATTCCAGTGAAAGTCCGCACCTTCAGGAACTGTATCCCAGTGAGAGTCAGCACCTTCAGGAACTGTATCCCAGTGAGAGTCAGCACCTTCAGGAACTGTATCCCAGTGAGAGTCAGCACCTTCAGGATCTGTATTCCAGTGAGACTCAGCACCTTCAGGAACTGAATCCCAGTGAGATTCAGCACCTTCAGGAACTGTATCCCAGTCAGAGTCAGCACCTTCAGGAACTGAATCCCAGTGAGAGTCAGCACCTTCAGGATCTCTATTCCAGTGAGAGTCAGCAGCTTCAGGAACTGTATCCCAGTGAGAGTCAGCACCTTCAGGAACTGTATCCCAGTGAGAGTCAGCACCTTCAGGATCTGTATTCCAGTGAGAGTCAGCACCTTCAGGAACTGTATCCCAGTCAGAGTCAGCACCTTCAGGAACTGTATCCCAGTGAGAGTCAGCACCTTCAGGAACTGAATCCCAGTGAGAGTCAGCACCTTCAGGAACTGTAGCCCAGTGAGAGTCAGCACCTTCAGGAACTGTATTCCAGTGAGAGTCAGCACCTTCAGGAACTGTATCCCAGTCAGAGTCAGCACCTTCAGGAACTGTATCCCAGTGAGAGTCAGCACCTTCAGGAACTGAATCCCAGTGAGAGTCAGCACCTTCAGGAACTGTCGCCCAGTGAGAATCAGAACCTTCAGGAACTGTATCCCAGTCAGAGTCAGCAGCTTCAGGAACTGTATCCCAGTGAGAGTCAGCACCTTCAGGAACTGAATCCCAGTGAGAGTCAGCACCTTCAGGAACTGTATCCCAGTGAGAATCAGAACGTTCAGGAACTGAATCCCAGTGAGAGTCTGCACCTTCGGGAACTGTATCCCAGTGAGAATCAGAACCTTCAGGAACTGTATCCCAGTGAGAGTCAGCAGCTTCAGGAACTGTATCCCAGTGAGAATCAGAACCTTCAGGAACTGAAACCCAGTGAGAGTTAGCACCTTCGGGAACTGTATCCCAGTGAGAGTCAACACCTTAAGGGAATGTATCCCAGTGAGAGTCAACACCTTAAGGGAATGTATCCCAGTGACATTCAGCACCTTCAGGAACTGTATCCAAGTGAGAAACAGAACCTTCAGGAACTGAATCCCAGTGAGAGTCAACACCTTAAGGGAATGTATCCCAGTGAGAGTCAACACATTAAGGGAATGTATTCCAGTGAGAGTCAGCACCTTCAGGAACTGTATCCCAGTGAGAGTCAACACCTTAAGGGAATGTATCCCAGTGAGAGTCAACACCTTAAGGGAATGTATCCCAGTGGGAGTCAGCACCTTCAGGAACTGTATCCCAGTGAGAGTCAGCACCTTCAGGAACTGCATCCCAGTGAGAGTGAGCTCTTTCAGGAACTGTATCCCAGTGAGAGTCAGCACCTTCAGGAACTGCATCCCAGTGAGAGTGAGCACCTTCAGGAACTGTATCCCAGTGAGAGTCGGCACCTCAGGAACTGTATCCAAGTGAGAATCAGAACGTTCAGGAACTGAATCCCAGTGAGAGTCAACATCTTAAGGGAATGTATTCCAGTGAGAGTCAGCACCTTCAGGAACTCTATCCCAGTGAGTGTCAGCACCTTCAGGAAAGTATCCCAGTGAGAGTCAGCACCTTCAGGAACTGTATCCCAGTGAGAGTCAGCACCTTCATGACCTGTATCCCAGTAGAGTCAGCACCTTCAGGAACTGTATCCCAGTGAGAGTCAGCAGCTTCAGGAACTGTATCCCAGTGAGACTCAGCACCTTCAGGAACTGAATCCCAGTGAGAGTCAGCAGCTTCAGGAACTGTATCCCAGTGAGAGTCAGCAGCTTCAGGAACTGTATCCCAGTGAGAGTCAACACCTTAAGGGAATGCATTCCAGTGAAAGTCCGCACCTTCAGGAACTGTATCCCAGTGAGAGTCAGCACCTTCAGGAACTGTATTCCAGTGAGACTCAGCACCTTCAGGAACTGAATCCCAGTGAGAGTCAGCAGCTTCAGGAACTGTATCCCAGTGAGAGTCAGCACCTTCAGGAACTGTATCCCAGTGAGAGTCAGCACCTTCAGGATCTGTATTCCAGTGAGACTCAGCACCTTCAGGAACTGAATCCCAGTGAGATTCAGCACCTTCAGGAACTGTATCCCAGTCAGAGTCAGCACCTTCAGGAACTGAATCCCAGTGAGAGTCAGCACCTTCAGGATCTCTATTCCAGTGAGAGTCAGCAGCTTCAGGAACTGTATCCCAGTGAGAGTCAGCACCTTCAGGAACTGTATCCCAGTGAGAGTCAGCACCTTCAGGATCTGTATTCCAGTGAGAGTCAGCACCTTCAGGAACTGTATCCCAGTCAGAGTCAGCACCTTCAGGAACTGTATCCCAGTGAGAGTCAGCACCTTCAGGAACTGAATCCCAGTGAGAGTCAGCACCTTCAGGAACTGTAGCCCAGTGAGAGTCAGCACCTTCAGGAACTGTATTCCAGTGAGAGTCAGCACCTTCAGGAACTGTATCCCAGTCAGAGTCAGCACCTTCAGGAACTGTATCCCAGTGAGAGTCAGCACCTTCAGGAACTGAATCCCAGTGAGAGTCAGCACCTTCAGGAACTGTCGCCCAG
Source organism: Heterodontus francisci (assembly GCF_036365525.1). Taxonomy (NCBI): domain Eukaryota; kingdom Metazoa; phylum Chordata; class Chondrichthyes; order Heterodontiformes; family Heterodontidae; genus Heterodontus; species Heterodontus francisci. Next base: position 118,978,197 of record NC_090380.1, on the reverse strand, counting down.
TGAGAATCAGAACCTTCAGGAACTGTATCCCAGTCAGAGTCAGCACCTTCAGGAACTGTATCCCACTGAGAGTCAGCACCTTCAGGAACTGTATCCCAGTGAGAATCAGAACGTTCAGGAACTGGATCCCAGTCAGAGTCAGCAGCTTCAGGAACTGTATCCCACTGAGAGTCAGCACCTTCAGGAACTGTATCCCAGTGAGAGTCAGCACCTTCAGGAACTGCATCCCAGTGAGAGTGAGCACCTTCAGGAACTTTATCCCAATGAGAGTCAGAACCTTCAGGAACTGTATCCCAGTCAGAGTCAGCACCTTCAGGAACTGAATCCCAGTGAGAGTCAGCACCTTCAGGAACTGTATCCCAGTGAGAGTCAGCACCTTCAGGAACTGTATCCCAGTCAGAGTCAGCACCTTCAGGAACTGAATCCCAGTGAGAGTCAGCACCTTCAGGAACTGTATCCCAGTGAGAGTCAGCACCTTCGGGAACTGTATCCCAGTGAGAGTCAGCACCTTCAGGAACTGTATCCCAGTGAGAGTCAACACCTTAAGGGAATGTATCCCAGTGAGAGTCAGCACCTTCAGGAACTGTATCCCAGTGAGAGTCAGCACCTTCAGGAACTGGATCCCAGTGAGAGTCAACACCTTCAGAAACTGAATCCCAGTCAGAGTCAGCACCTTCAGGAACTGAATCCCAGTGAGAGTCAGCACCTTCAGGATCTGTATTCCAGTGAGAGTCAGCAGCTTCAGGAACTGTATCCCAGTCAGAGTCAGCACCTTTAGGAACTGTATCCCAGTGAGAGTCAGCACCTTCAGGATCTGTATTCCAGTGAGAGTCAGCAACATCAGGAACTGTATCCCAGTCAGAGTCAGCACCTTCATGAACTGTATCCCAGTGAGAGTCAGCACCTTCAGGAACTGAATCCCAGTGAGAGTCAGCACCTTCAGGAACTGTAGCCCAGTGAGAGTCAGCACCTTCAGGAACTGTATCCCAGTGAGAGTCAGCACCTTCAGGAACTGAATCCCAGTGAGAGTCAGCACCTTCAGGAACTGTCGCCCAGTGAGAATCAGAACCTTCAGGAACTGTATCCCAGTCAGACTCAGCAGCTTCAGGAACTGTATCCCAGTGAGAGTCAGCACCTTGAGGAACTGAATCCCAGTGAGAGTCAGCACCTTCAGGAACTGTAGCCCAGTGAGAATCAGAACGTTCAGGAACTGTATCCCAGTCAGAGTCAGCAGCTTCAGGAACTGTATCCCACTGAGAGTCAGCACCTTCAGGAACTGTATCCCAGTGAGAGTCAGCACCTTCAGGAACTGTATCCCACTGAGAGTCAGCACCTTCAGGAACTGTATCCCAGTGAGAGTCAGCACCTTCAGGAACTGTATCCCACTGAGAGTCAGCACCTTCAGGAACTGTATCCCAGTGAGAGTCAGCACCTTCAGGAACTGAATCCCAGTGAGAGTCAGCACCTTCAGGAAATGTATCCCACTGAGAGTCAGCACCTTCAGGAACTGAATCCCAGTCAGAGTCAGCACCTTCAGGAACTGTATCCCACTGAGAGTCAGCACCTTCAGGAACTGAATCCCAGTGAGAGTCAGCACCTTCAGGAACTGAATCCCAGTAAGAGTCAGCAGCTTCAGGAACTGTATCCCAGTGAGAATCAGAACGTTCAGGAACTGTATCCCAGTCAGAGTCAGCAGCTTCAGGAACTGTATCCCAGTGAGAGTCAGCACCTTCAGGAACTGAATCCCAGTGAGAGTCAGCACCTTCAGGAACTGTATCCCAGTGAGAATCAGAACGTTCAGGAACTGAATCCCAGTGAGAGTCTGCACCTTCGGGAACTGTATCCCAGTGAGAATCAGAACCTTCAGGAACTGTATCCCAGTGAGAGTCAGCAGCTTCAGGAACTGTATCCCAGTGAGAATCAGAACCTTCAGGAACTGAATCCCAGTGAGAGTTAGCACCTTCGGGAACTGTATCCCAGTGAGAGTCAACACCTTAAGGGAATGTATCCCAGTGAGAGTCAACACCTTAAGGGAATGTATCCCAGTGACAGTCAGCACCTTCAGGAACTGTATCCAAGTGAGAAACAGAACCTTCAGGAACTGAATCCCAGTGAGAGTCAACACCTTAAGGGAATGTATCCCAGTGAGAGTCAACACCTTAAGGGAATGTATTCCAGTGAGAGTCAGCACCTTCAGGAACTGTATCCCAGTGAGAGTCAACACCTTAAGGGAATGTATCCCAGTGAGAGTCAACACCTTAAGGGAATGTATCCCAGTGGGAGTCAGCACCTTCAGGAACTGTATCCCAGTGAGAGTCAGCACCTTCAGGAACTGCATCCCAGTGAGAGTGAGCACCTTCAGGAACTGTATCCCAGTGAGAGTCAGCACCTTCAGGAACTGCATCCCAGTGAGAGTGAGCACCTTCAGGAACTGTATCCCAGTGAGAGTCAGAACCTTCAGGAACTGAATCCCAGTGAGAGTCAACATCTTAAGGGAATGTATTCCAGTGAGAGTCAGCACCTTCAGGAACTCTATCCCAGTGAGTGTCAGCACCTTCAGGAAAGTATCCCAGTGAGAGTCAGCACCTTCAGGAACTGTATCCCAGTGAGAGTCAGCACCTTCATGACCTGTATCCCAGTAGAGTCAGCACCTTCAGGAACTGTATCCCAGTGAGAGTCAGCAGCTTCAGGAACTGTATCCCAGTGAGACTCAGCACCTTCAGGAACTGAATCCCAGTGAGAGTCAGCAGCTTCAGGAACTGTATCCCAGTGAGAGTCAGCAGCTTCAGGAACTGTATCCCAGTGAGAGTCAACACCTTAAGGGAATGCATTCCAGTGAAAGTCCGCACCTTCAGGAACTGTATCCCAGTGAGAGTCAGCACCTTCAGGAACTGTATTCCAGTGAGACTCAGCACCTTCAGGAACTGTATCCCAGTGAGAGTCAGCACCTTCAGGAACTGTATCCCAGTGAGAGTCAGCACCTTCAGGATCTGTATTCCAGTGAGACTCAGCACCTTCAGGAACTGAATCCCAGTGAGATTCAGCACCTTCAGGAACTGTATCCCAGTCAGAGTCAGCACCTTCAGTAACTGAATCCCAGTGAGAGTCAGCACCTTCAGGATCTCTATTCCAGTGAGAGTCAGCAGCTTCAGGAACTGTATCCCAGTCAGAGTCAGCACCTTCAGGAACTGTATCCCAGTGAGAGTCAGCACCTTCAGGATCTGTATTCCAGTGAGAGTCAGCACCTTCAGGAACTGTATCCCAGTCAGAGTCAGCACCTTCAGGAACTGTATCCCAGTGAGAGTCAGCACCTTCAGGAACTGAATCCCAGTGAGAGTCAGCACCTTCAGGAACTGTAGCCCAGTGAGAGTCAGCACCTTCAGGAACTGTATCCCAGTGAGAGTCAGCACCTTCAGGAACTGAATCCCAGTGAGAGTCAGCACCTTCAGGAACTGTCGCCCAGTGTGAATCAGAACCTTCAGGAACTGTATCCCAGTCAGAGTCAGCAGCTTCAGGAACTGTATCCCAGTGAGAGTCAGCACCTTGAGGAACTGAATCCCAGTGAGAGTCAGCACCTTCAGGAACTGTATCCCAGTGAGAATCAGAACGTTCAGGAACTGTATCCCAGTGAGAGTCAGCAGCTTCAGGAACTGTATCCCACTGAGAGTCAGCACCTTCAGGAACTGTATCCCAGTGAGAGTCAGCACCTTCAGGAACTGTATCCCAGTGAGAGTCAGCAGCTTCAGGAACTGTATCCCACTGAGAGTCAGCACCTTCAGGAACTGTATCCCAGTGAGAGTCAGCACCTTCAGGAACTGTATCCCACTGAGAGTCAGCACCTTCAGGAACTGTATCCCAGTGAGAGTCAGCACCTTCAGGAACTGAATCTCAGTGAGAGTCAGCACCTTCAGGAACTGTATCCCAGTGAGAGTCAGCACCTTCAGGAATTGAATCCCAGTGAGAGTCAGCACCTTCAGGAATTGTATCCCAGTCAGAGTCAGCAGCTTCAGGAACTGTATCCCACTGAGAGTCAGCACCTTCAGGAACTGTATCCCAGTGAGAGTCAGCACCTTCAGGAACTGTATCCCACTGAGAGTCAGCACCTTCAGGAACTGTATCCCAGTGAGAGTCAGCACCTTCAGGAACTGAATCTCAGTGAGAGTCAGCACCTTCAGGAACTGTATCCCAGTGAGAGTCAGCACCTTCAGGAATTGAATCCCAGTGAGAGTCAGCACCTTCAGGAAAGTAGCCCAGTGAGAATCAGAACCTTCAGGAACTGTATCCAAGTCAGAGTCAGCACCTTCAGGAACTGAATCCCAGTGAGAGTCAGCACCTTCAGGAACTGTAGCCCAGTGACAATCAGAACCTTCAGGAACTGTATCCCAGTGAGAGTCAGCACCTTGAGGAACTGAATCCCAGTGAGAGTCAGCACCTTCAGGATCTGTCGCCCAGTGAGAATCAGAAAGTTCAGGAACTGAATCCCAGTGAGAGTCTGCACCTTCGGGAACTGTATCCCAGTGAGAGTCAGCACCTTCAGGAACTGTATCCCAGTGAGAATCAGAACGTTCAGGAACTGTATCCCAGTCAGAGTCAGCAGCTTCAGGAACTGTATCCCAGTGAGAGTCAGCACCTTCAGGAACTGAATCCCAGTGAGAGTCAGCACCTTCAGGAACTGTATCCCAGTGAGAATCAGAACGTTCAGGAACTGAATCCCAGTGAGAGTCAGCACCTTCAGGAACTGTATCCCAGTGAGAGTCAGCACCTTCAGGAACTGTATCCCACTGAGAGTCAGCACCTTCAGGAACTGTATCCCAGTGAGAGTCAGCACCTTCAGGAACTGAATCCCAGTGAGAGTCAGCACCTTCAGGAACTGTATCCCACTGAGAGTCAGCACCTTCAGGAACTGAATCCCAGTCAGAGTCAGCACCTTCAGGAACTGTATCCCACTGAGAGTCAGCACCTTCAGGAACTGAATCCCAGTGAGAGTCAGCACCTTCAGGAACTGAATCCCAGTCAGAGTCAGCAGCTTCAGGAACTGTATCCCAGTGAGAATCAGAACGTTCAGGAACTGTATCCCAGTCAGAGTCAGCAGCTTCAGGAACTGTATCCCAGTGAGAGTCAGCACCTTCAGGAACTGAATCCCAGTGAGAGTCAGCACCTTCAGGAACTGTATGCCAGTGAGAATCAGAACGTTCAGGAACTGAATCCCAGTGAGAGTCTGCACCTTCGGGAACTGTATCCCAGTGAGAATCAGAACCTTCAGGAACTGTATCCCAGTGAGAGTCAGCAGCTTCAGGAACTGTATCCCAGTGAGAATCAGAACCTTCAGGAACTGAATCCCAGTGAGAGTTAGCACCTTCGGGAACTGTATCCCAGTGAGAGTCAACACCTTAAGGGAATGTATCCCAGTGAGAGTCAACACCTTAAGGGAATGTATCCCAGTGACAGTCAGCACCTTCAGGAACTGTATCCAAGTGAGAAACAGAACCTTCAGGAACTGAATCCCAGTGAGAGTCAACACCTTAAGGGAATGTATCCCAGTGAGAGTCAACACCTTAAGGGAATGTATTCCAGTGAGAGTCAGCACCTTCAGGAACTGTATCCCAGTGAGAGTCAACACCTTAAGGGAATGTATCCCAGTGAGAGTCAACACCTTAAGGGAATGTATCCCAGTGAGAGTCAGCACCTTCAGGAACTGTATCCCAGTGAGTGTCAGCACCTTCAGGAACTGCATCCCAGTGAGAGTGAGCACCTTCAGGAACTGTATCCCAGTGAGAGTCAGCACCTTCAGGAACTGCATCCCAGTGAGAGTGAGCACCTTCAGGAACTGTATCCCAGTGAGAGTCGGCACCTCAGGAACTGTATCCAAGTGAGAATCAGAACCTTCAAGAACTGAATCCCAGTGAGAGTCAACATCTTAAGGGAATGTATTCCAGTGAGAGTTAGCACCTTCAGGAACTCTATCCCAGTGAGTGTCAGCACCTTCAGGAAAGTATCCCAGTGAGAGTCAGCACCTTCAGGAACTGTATCCCAGTGAGAGTCAGCACCTTCATGACCTGTATCCCAGTAGAGTCAGCACCTTCAGGAACTGTATCCCAGTGAGAGTCAACACCTTAAGGGAATGCATTCCAGTGAAAGTCCGCACCTTCAGGAACTGTATCCCAGTGAGAGTCAGCACCTTCAGGAACTGTATTCCAGTGAGACTCAGCACCTTCAGGAACTGAATCCCAGTGAGAGTCAGCAGCTTCAGGAACTGTATCCCAGTGAGAGTCAGCACCTTCAGGAACTGTATCCCAGTGAGAGTCAGCACCTTCAGGATCTGTATTCCAGTGAGACTCAGCACCTTCAGGAACTGAATCCCAGTCAGAGTCAGCACCTTCAGGAACTGAATCCCAGTGAGAGTCAGCACCTTCAGGATCTCTATTCCAGTGAGAGTCAGCAGCTTCAGGAACTGTATCCCAGTCAGAGTCAGCACCTTCAGGAACTGTATCCCAGTGAGAGTCAGCACCTTCAGGATCTGTATTCCAGTGAGAGTCAGCACCTTCAGGAACTGTAGCCCAGTGAGAGTCAGCACCTTCAGGATCTGTATTCCAGTGAGAGTCAGCACCTTCAGGAACTGAATCCCAGTGAGAGTCAGCACCTTCAGGAACTGAATCCCAGTGAGAGTCAGCACCTTCAGGAACTGTAGCCCAGTGAGAGTCAGCACCTTCAGGAACTGAATCCCAGTGAGAGTCAGCACCTTCAGGAACTGTAGCCCAGTGAGAGTCAGCACCTTCAGGAACTGAATCCCAGTGAGAGTCAGCACCTTCAGGAACTGTCGCCCAGTGAGAATCAGAACGTTCAGGAACTGTATCCCAGTCAGAGTCAGCAGCTTCAGGAACTGTATCCCACTGAGAGTCAGCACCTTCAGGAACTGTATCCCAGTGAGAGTCAGCACCTTCAGGAACTGTATCCCACTGAGAGTCAGCACCTTCAGGAACTGTATCCCAGTGAGAGTCAGCACCTTCAGGAACTGAATCTCAGTGAGAGTCAGCACCTTCAGGAACTGTATCCCAGTGAGAGTCAGCACCTTCAGGAATTGAATCCCAGTGAGAGTCAGCACCTTCAGGAAAGTAGCCCAGTGAGAATCAGAACCTTCAGGAACTGTATCCAAGTCAGAGTCAGCACCTTCAGGAACTGAATCCCAGTGAGAGTCAGCACCTTCAGGAACTGTAGCCCAGTGACAATCAGAACCTTCAGGAACTGTATCCAAGTCAGAGTCAGCACCTTCAGGAACTGAATCCCAGTGAGAGTCAGCACCTTCAGGAACTGAATCCCAGTGAGAGTCAGCACCTTCAGGAACTGTATCCCAGTGAGAATCAGAACCTTCAGGAACTGTATCCCAGTGAGAGTCAGCACCTTCAGGAACTGAATCCCAGTGAGAGTCAGCACCTTCAGGAACTGTAGCCCAGTGAGAGTCAGCACCTTGAGGAACTGAATCCCAGTGAGAGTCAGCACCTTCAGGATCTGTCGCACAGTGAGAATCAGAACGTTCAGGAACTGAATCCCAGTGAGAGTCTGCACCTTCGGGAACTGTATCCCAGTGAGAGTCAGCACCTTCAGGAACTGTATCCCAGTGAGAATCAGAACGTTCAGGAACTGTATCCCAGTCAGAGTCAGCAGCTTCAGGAACTGTATCCCAGTGAGAGTCAGCACCTTCAGGAACTGAATCCCAGTGAGAGTCAGCACCTTCAGGAACTGTATCCCAGTGAGAATCAGCACCTTCAGGAACTGAATCCCAGTCAGAGTCAGCAGCTTCAGGAACTGTATCCCAGTGAGAGTCAACATCTTAAGGGAATGTATCCCAGTGAGAGTCAACACCTTAAGGGAATGTATCCCAGTGAGAGTCAACACCTTAAGGGAATGTATCCCAGTGAGAGTCAGCACCTTCAGGAACTGTATCCCAGTGAGTGTCAGCACCTTCAGGAACTGTATCCCAGTGAGAGTCAGCACCTTCAGGAACTGTATCCCAGTGAGTGTCAGCACCTTCAGGAACTGTATCCCAGTGAGAGTCAGCACCTTCAGGAACTGAATCCCAGTGAGAGTCAGCACCTTCAGGAACTGTCGCCCAGTGAGAATCAGAACCTTCAGGAACTGTATCCCAGTCAGAGTCAGCAGCTTCAGGAACTGTATCCCAGTGAGAGTCAGCACCTTCTGGAACTGAATCCCAGTGAGAGTCAGCACCTTCAGGAACTGTATCCCAGTGAGAATCAGAACGTTCAGGAACTGTATCCCAGTGAGAGTCAGCAGCTTCAGGAACTGTATCCCACTGAGAGTCAGCACCTTCAGGAACTGTATCCCAGTGAGAGTCAGCACCTTCAGGAACTGTATCCCACTGAGAGTCAGCACCTTCAGGAACTGTATCCCAGTGAGAGTCAGCACCTTCAGGAACTGAATCCCAGTGAGAGTCAGCACCTTCAGGAACTGTATCCCAGTGAGAGTCAGCACCTTCAGGAATTGAATCCCAGTGAGAGACAGCACCTTCAGGACTGTAGCCCAGTGAGAATCAGAACCTTCAGGAACTGTATCCAAGTCAGAGTCAGCACCTTCAGGAACTGTATCCCACTGAGAGTCAGCACCTTCAGGAACTGAATCCCAGTGAGAGTCAGCACCTTCAGGAACTGTAGCCCAGTGACAATCAGAACCTTCAGGAACTGTATCCCAGTGAGAGTCAGCACCTTGAGGAACTGAATCCCAGTGAGAGTCAGCACCTTGAGGAACTGAATCCCAGTGAGAGTCAGCACCTTCAGGATCTGTCGCCCAGTGAGAATCAGAACGTTCAGGAACTGAATCCCAGTGAGAGTCTGCACCTTCGGGAACTGTATCCCAGTGAGAGTCAGCACCTTCAGGAACTGTATCCCAGTGAGAATCAGAACGTTCAGGAACTGTATCCCAGTCAGAGTCAGCAGCTTCAGGAACTGTAGCCCAGTGACAATCAGAACCTTCAGGAACTGTATCCCAGTGAGAGTCAGCACCTTGAGGAACTGAATCCCAGTGAGAGTCAGCACCTTCAGGATCTGTCGCCCAGTGAGAATCAGAACGTTCAGGAACTGAATCCCAGTGAGAGTCTGCACCTTCGGGAACTGTATCCCAGTGAGAGTCAGCACCTTCAGGAACTGTATCCCAGTGAGAATCAGAACGTTCAGGAACTGTATCCCAGTCAGAGTCAGCAGCTTCAGGAACTGTATCCCAGTGAGAGTCAGCACCTTCAGGAACTGAATCCCAGTGAGAGTCAGCACCTTCAGGAACTGTATCCCAGTGAGAATCAGAACGTTCAGGAACTGAATCCCAGTGAGAGTCTGCACCTTCGGGAACTTTATCCCAGTGAGAATCAGAACCTTCAGGAACTGTATCCCAGTGAGAGTCAGCAGCTTCAGGAACTGTATCCCAGTGAGAATCAGAACCTTCAGGAACTGAATCCCAGTGAGAGTCAGCACCTTCGGGAACTGTATCCCAGTGAGAAACAGAACCTTCAGGAACTGAATCCCAGTCAGAGTCAGCAGCTTCAGGAACTGTATCCCAGTGAGTGTCAACACCTTAAGGGAATGTATTCCAGTGAGAGTCAACACCTTCAGGAACTGTATCCCAGTGAGTGTCAGCACCTTCAGGAACTGTATCCCAGTGAGAGTCAGCACCTTCAGGAACTGTATCCCAGTGAGAGTCAGCACCTTCAGGAACTGTATCCCAGTGAGAGTCAGCACCTTCAGGAACTGTATCCCAGTGAGTGTCAGCACCTTCAGGAACTGTATCCCAGTGAGAGTCAACTCCTTAAGGGAATGGATTCCACTGAGAGTCAGCACCTTCAGGAGTTGTATCTCAGTGAGAGTCAACACCTTCAGGAACTGTATCCCAGTGAGAGTCAGCACCTTCAGGAAATGTCTCCCAGTGAGAGTCAACACCTTAAGGGAATGTATTCCAGTGAGAGTCAGCACCTTCAGGAACTGTATCCCAGTGAGAGTCAGCACCTTAAGGGAATGTATCCCAGTGAGAGTCAGCACCTTCAGGAACTGTATCCCAGTGAGTGTCAGCAACTTCAGGAACTGTATCCCAGTGAGTGTCAGCACCTTCAGGAACTGTATCCCAGTGAGTGTCAGCACCTTCAGGAACTGTATCCCAGTGAGTGTCAGCACCTTCAGGAACTGTATCCCAGTGAGAGTCAGCACCTTCAGGAACTGCATCCCAGTGAGAGTCAGCACCTTCAGGAACTGTATCCCAGTGAGAGTCAGCACCTTCAGGAACTGAATCCCAGTCAGAGTCAGCACCTTCAGGAACTGTATCTCAGTGAGAGTCAACACCTTAAGGGAATGTATCCCAGTGAGAGTCAACACCTTCAGGAACTGTATCCCAGTGAGTGTCAGCACCTTCAGGAACTGCATCCCAGTGAGAGTCAGCACCTTCAGGAACTGCATCCCAGTGAGTGTCAGCACCTTCAGGAACTGTATCCCAGTGAGAGTCAGCACCTTCAGGAACTGCATCCCAGTGAGAGTCAGCACCTTCAGGAACTGTATCCCAGTGAGAGTCAGCACCTTCAGGAACTGAATCCCAGTCAGAGTCAGCAGCTTCAGGAACTGTATCCCAGTGAGAGTCAACACCTTAAGGGAATGTATCCCAGTGAGAGTCAACACCTTAAGGGAATGTATCCCAGTGAGAGTCAGCACCTTCAGGAACTGTATCCCAGTGAGTGTCAGCACCTTCAGGAACTGTATCCCAGTGAGAGTCAGCACCTTCAGGAACTGTATCCCAGTGAGTGTCAGCACCTTCAGGAACTGTATCCCAGTGAGAGTCAGCACCTTCAGGAACTGCATCCCAGTGAGAGTCAGCACCTTCAGGAACTGTATCCCAGTGAGAGTCAGCACCTTCAGGAACTGTATCCCAGTGAGAGTCAGCACCTTCAGGAACTGCATCCCAGAGAGAGTCAGCACCTTCAGGAACTGAATCCCAGTCAGAGTCAGCATCTTCAGGAACTGTATCCCAGTGAGTGTCAGCACCTTCAGGAAAGTATCCCAGTGAGAGTCAGCACCTTCAGGAACTTTATCCCAGTGAGAGTCAGCACCTTCAGGAACTGTATCCCAGTGAGAGTCAACACCTTAAGGGAATGCATTCCAGTGAAAGTCCGCACCTTCAGGAACTGTATCCCAGTGAGAGTCAGCACCTTCAGGAACTGTATCCCAGTGAGAGTCAGCACCTTCAGGAACTGTATCCCAGTGAGAGTCAGCACCTTCAGGAACTGTATCCCAGTGAGAGTCAACACCTTAAGGGAATGCATTCCAGTGAAAGTCAGCACCTTCAGGAACTGTATCCCAGTGAGTGTCAGCACCTTCAGGAACTGTATCCCAGTGAGAGTCAACTCCTTAAGGGAATGGATTCCACTGAGAGTCAGCACCTTCAGGAGTTGTATCTCAGTGAGAGTCAACACCTTCAGGAACTGTATCCCAGTGAGAGTCAGCACCTTCAGGAAATGTCTCCCAGTGAGTGTCAACACCTTAAGGGAATGTATTCCAGTGAGAGTCAACACCTTCAGGAACTGTATCCCAGTGAGTGTCAGCACCTTCAGGAACTGTATCCCAGTGAGAGTCAGCACCTTCAGGAACTGTATCCCAGTGAGAGTCAGCACCTTCAGGAACTGTATCCCAGTGAGAGTCAGCACCTTCAGGAACTGTATCCCAGTGAGTGTCAGCACCTTCAGGAACTGTATCCCAGTGAGAGTCAACTCCTTAAGGGAATGGATTCCACTGAGAGTCAGCACCTTCAGGAGTTGTATCTCAGTGAGAGTCAACACCTTCAGGAACTGTATCCCAGTGAGAGTCAGCACCTTCAGGAAATGTCTCCCAGTGAGAGTCAACACCTTAAGGGAATGTATCCCAGTGAGAGTCAACACCTTTAGGGAATGTATTCCAGTGAGAGTCAGCACCTTCAGGAACTGTATCCCAGTGAGAGTCAGCACCTTAAGGGAATGTATCCCAGTGAGAGTCAGCACCTTCAGGAACTGTATCCCAGTGAGTGTCAGCACCTTCAGGAACTGTATCCCAGTGAGTGTCAGCACCTTCAGGAACTGTATCCCAGTGAGTGTCAGCACCTTCAGGAACTGTATCCCAGTGAGTGTCAGCACCTTCAGGAACTGTATCCCAGTGAGAGTCAGCACCTTCAGGAACTGCATCCCAGTGAGAGTCAGCACCTTCAGGAACTGTATCCCAGTGAGAGTCAGCACCTTCAGGAACTGAATCCCAGTCAGAGTCAGCACCTTCAGGAACTGTATCTCAGTGAGAGTCAACACCTTAAGGGAATGTATCCCAGTGAGAGTCAGCACCTTCAGGAACTGTATCCCAGTGAGTGTCAGCACCTTCAGGAACTGCATCCCAGTGAGAGTCAGCACCTTCAGGAACTGCATCCCAGTGAGTGTCAGCACCTTCAGGAACTGTATCCCAGTGAGAGTCAGCACCTTCAGGAACTGCATCCCAGTGAGAGTCAGCACCTTCAGGAACTGTATCCCAGTGAGAGTCAGCACCTTCAGGAACTGAATCCCAGTCAGAGTCAGCAGCTTCAGGAACTGTATCCCAGTGAGAGTCAACACCTTAAGGGAATGTATCCCAGTGAGAGTCAACACCTTAAGGGAATGTATCCCAGTGAGAGTCAGCACCTTCAGGAACTGTATCCCAGTGAGTGTCAGCACCTTCAGGAACTGTATCCCAGTGAGAGTCAGCACCTTCAGGAACTGTATCCCAGTGAGTGTCAGCACCTTCAGGAACTGTATCCCAGTGAGAGTCAGCACCTTCAGGAACTGCATCCCAGTGAGAGTCAGCACCTTCAGGAACTGTATCCCAGTGAGAGTCAGCAACTTCAGGAACTGTATCCCAGTGAGAGTCAGCACCTTCAGGAACTGCATCCCAGAGAGAGTCAGCACCTTCAGGAACTGAATCCCAGTCAGAGTCAGCATCTTCAGGAACTGTATCCCAGTGAGTGTCAGCACCTTCAGGAAAGTATCCCAGTGAGAGTCAGCACCTTCAGGAACTTTATCCCAGTGAGAGTCAGCACCTTCAGGAACTGTATCCCAGTGAGAGTCAACACCTTAAGGGAATGCATTCCAGTGAAAGTCCGCACCTTCAGGAACTGTATCCCAGTGAGAGTCAGCACCTTCAGGAACTGTATCCCAGTGAGAGTCAGCACCTTCAGGAACTGTATCCCAGTGAGAGTCAACACCTTAAGGGAATGCATTCCAGTGAAAGTCCGCACCTTCAGGAACTTTATCCCAGTGAGAGTCAGCACCTTCAGGAACTGTATCCCAGTGAGAGTCAGCACCTTCAGGAACTGTATCCCAGTGAGAGTCAACACCTTAAGGGAATGCATTCCAGTGAAAGTCAGCACCTTCAGGAACTGTATCCCAGTGAGAGTCAGCACCTTCAGGACCTGTATCCCAGTCAGAGTCAGCACCTTCAGGAACTGTATCCCAGTGAGAGTCAGCACCTTCAGGAACTGTATCCCAGTGAGAGTCAGCACCTTCAGGAACTGTATCCCAGTGAGAGTCAGCAGCTTCAGGATCTGTATCCCAGTGAGAGTCTGCACCTTCAGGAACTGTATCCCGGTAAGAGTCAGCACCTTCAGGAACTGTATCCCAGTGAGAGTCAGCACCTTCAGGAACTGTATCCCAGTGAGAGTCAGCACCTTCAGGAACTGTATCCCAGTGAGAGTCAGCGCCTTCAGGAACTGTATCCGAGTGAGAGTCAGCACCTTCAGGAACTGTATCCCAGTGAGAGTCAGCACCTTCAGGAACTGTATCCCAGTGAGAGTCAGCACCTTCAGGAACTGTATCCCAGTGAGAGTCAGCACCTTCAGGAACTGTATCCCAGTGAGAGTCAGCACCTTCAGGAACTGCATCCCAGTGAGAGTGAGCACCTTCAGGAACTGTATCCCAGTGAGAGTCGGCACCTCAGGAACTGTATCCAAGTGAGAATCAGAACCTTCAGGAACTGAATCCCAGTGAGAGTCAACATCTTAAGGGAATGTATTCCAGTGAGAGTTAGCACCTTTAGGAACTCTATCCCAGTGAGTGTCAGCACCTTCAGGAAAGTATCCCAGTGAGAGTCAGCACCTTCAGGAACTGTATCCCAGTGAGAGTCAGCACCTTCATGACCTGTATCCCAGTAGAGTCAGCACCTTCAGGAACTGTATCCCAGTGAGAGTCAACACCTTAAGGGAATGCATTCCAGTGAAAGTCCGCACCTTCAGGAACTGTATCCCAGTGAGAGTTAGCACCTTCAGGAACTGAATCCCAGTGAGAGTCAGCACCTTCAGGAACTGTATCCCAGTGAGAGTCGGCACCTCAGGAACTGTATCCAAGTGAGAATCAGAACCTTCAGGAACTGAATCCCAGTGAGAGTCAACATCTTAAGGGAATGTATTCCAGTGAGAGTTAGCACCTTTAGGAACTCTATCCCAGTGAGTGTCAGCACCTTCAGGAAAGTATCCCAGTGAGAGTCAGCACCTTCAGGAACTGTATCCCAGTGAGAGTCAGCACCTTCATGACCTGTATCCCAGTAGAGTCAGCACCTTCAGGAACTGTATCCCAGTGAGAGTCAACACCTTAAGGGAATGCATTCCACTGAAAGTCCGCACCTTCAGGAACTGTATCCCAGTGAGAGTCAGCACCTTCAGGAACTGAATCCCAGTGAGAGTCAGCACCTTCAGGAACTGTATCCCAGTGAGAGTCAGCACCTTCAGGATCTGTATTCCAGTGAGACTCAGCACCTTCAGGAACTGAATCCCAGTCAGAGTCAGCACCTTCAGGAACTGAATCCCAGTGAGAGTCAGCACCTTCAGGATCTCTATTCCAGTGAGAGTCAGCAGCTTCAGGAACTGTATCCCAGTCAGAGTCAGCACCTTCAGGAACTGTATCCCAGTGAGAGTCAGCACCTTCAGGATCTGTATTCCAGTGAGAGTCAGCACCTTCAGGAACTGTATCCCAGTCAGAGTCAGCACCTTCAGGAACTGTATCCCAGTGAGAGTCAGCACCTTCAGGAACTGAATCCCAGTGAGAGTCAGCACCTTCAGGAACTGTAGCCCAGTGAGAGTCAGCACCTTCAGGAACTGAATCCCAGTGAGAGTCAGCACCTTCAGGAACTGTCGCCCAGTGAGAATCAGAACCTTCAGGAACTGTATCCCAGTCAGAGTCAGCAGCTTCAGGAACTGTATCCCAGTGAGAGTCAACACCTTAAGGGAATGCATTCCACTGAAAGTCCGCACCTTCAGGAACTGTATCCCAGTGAGAGTCAGCACCTTCAGGAACTGAATCCCAGTGAGAGTCAGCACCTTGAGGAACTGAATCCCAGGGAGAGTCAGCACCTTCAGGAACTGTATCCCAGTGAGAATCAGAACGTTCAGGAACTGTATCCCAGTCAGAGTCAGCAGCTTCAGGAACTGTCTCCCACTGAGAGTCAGCACCTTCAGGAACTGTATCCCAGTGAGAGTCAGCACCTTCAGGAACTGTATCCCACTGAGAGTCAGCACCTTCAGGAACTGTATCCCAGTGAGAGTCAGCACCTTCAGGAACTGAATCTCAGTGAGAGTCAGCACCTTCAGGAACTGTATCCCAGTGAGAGTCAGCACCTTCAGGAATTGAATCCCAGTGAGAGTCAGCACCTTCAGGAAAGTAGCCCAGTGAGAATCAGAACCTTCAGGAACTGTATCCAAGTCAGAGTCAGCACCTTCAGGAACTGTATCCCACTGAGAGTCAGCACCTTCAGGAACTGAATCCCAGTGAGAGTCAGCACCTTCAGGAACTGTAGCCCAGTGACAATCAGAACCTTCAGGAACTGTATCCCAGTGAGAGTCAGCACCTTGAGGAACTGAATCCCAGTGAGAGTCAGCACCTTCAGGATCTGTCGCCCAGTGAGAATCAGAACGTTCAGGCACTGAATCCCAGTGAGAGTCTGCACCTTCGGGAACTGTATCCCAGTGAGAGTCAGCACCTTCAGGAACTGTATCCCAGTGAGAATCAGAACGTTCAGGAACTGTATCCCAGTCAGAGTCAGCAGCTTCAGGAACTGTATCCCAGTGAGAGTCAGCACCTTCAGGAACTGAATCCCAGTGAGAGTCAGCACCTTCAGGAACTGTATCCCAGTGAGAATCAGAACGTTCAGGAACTGTATCCCAGTGAGAGTCTGCACCTTCGGGAACTGTATCCCAGTGAGAGTCAGAACCTTCAGGAACTGTATCCCAGTGAGAGTCAGCACCTTCAGGAACTGTATCCCAGTGAGAATCAGAACCTTCAGGAACTGTATCCCAGTGAGAGTCGGCACCTTCAGAAACTGTATCCAAGTGAGAAACAGAACCTTCAGGAACTGAATCCCAGTCAGAGTCAGCAGCTTCAGGAACTGTATCCCAGTGAGTGTCAACACCTTAAGGGAATGTATTCCAGTGAGAGTCAACACCTTCAGGAACTGTATCCCAGTGAGTGTCAGCACCTTCAGGAACTGTATCCCAGTGAGAGTCAGCACCTTCAGGAACTGTATCCCAGTGAGAGTCAGCACCTTCAGGAACTGTATCCCAGTGAGAGTCAGCACCTTCAGGAACTGTATCCCAGTGAGTGTCAGCACCTTCAGGAACTGTATCCCAGTGAGAGTCAACACCTTAAGGGAATGGATTCCACTGAGAGTCAGCACCTTCAGGAGTTGTATCTCAGTGAGAGTCAACACCTTCAGGAACTGTATCCCAGTGAGAGTCAGCACCTTCAGGAGCTGTATCCCAGTGAGAGTCAACACCTTAAGGGAATGTATCCCAGTGAGAGTCAACACCTTTAGGGAATGTATTCCAGTGAGAGTCAGCACCTTCAGGAACTGTATCCCAGTGAGAGTCAGCACCTTAAGGGAATGTATCCCAGTGAGAGTCAGCACCTTCAGGAACTGAATCCCAGTCAGAGTCAGCACCTTCAGGAACTGTATCTCAGTGAGAGTCAACACCTTAAGGGAATGTATCCCAGTGAGAGTCAGCACCTTCAGGAACTGTATCCCAGTGAGTGTCAGCACCTTCAGGAACTGTATCCCAGTGAGAGTCAGCACCTTCAGGAACTGTATCCCAGTGAGTGTCAGCACCTTCAGGAACTGTATCCCAGTGAGAGTCAGCACCTTCAGGAACTGCATCCCAGTGAGAGTCAGCACCTTCAGGAACTGTATCCCAGTGAGAGTCAGCACCTTCAGGAACTGAATCCCAGTCAGAGTCAGCAGCTTCAGGAACTGTATCCCAGTGAGAGTCAACATCTTAAGGGAATGTATTCCAGTGAGAGTCAACACCTTAAGGGAATGTATCCCAGTGAGAGTCAACACCTTAAGGGAATGTATCCCAGTGAGAGTCAGCACCTTCAGGAACTGTATCCCAGTGAGTGTCAGCACCTTCAGGAACTGTATCCCAGTGAGAGTCAGCACCTTCAGGAACTGTATCCCAGTGAGTGTCAGCACCTTCAGGAACTGTATCCCAGTGAGAGTCAGCACCTTCAGGAACTGAATCCCAGTGAGAGTCAGCACCTTCAGGAACTGTCGCCCAGTGAGAATCAGAACCTTCAGGAACTGTATCCCAGTGAGAGTCAGCACCTTCAGGAACTGTATCCCAGTGAGAGTCAGCACCTTCAGGAACTGAATCCCAGTGAGAGTCAGCAGCTTCAGGAACTGTATCCCAGTGAGAGTCAGCACCTTCAGGAACTGAATCCCAGTGAGAGTCAGCAGCTTCAGGAACTGTATCCCAGTGAGAGTCAGCACCTTCTGGAACTGAATCCCAGTGAGAGTCAGCACCTTCAGGAACTGTATCCCAGTGAGAATCAGAACGTTCAGGAACTGTATCCCAGTGAGAGTCAGCAGCTTCAGGAACTGTATCCCACTGAGAGTCAGCACCTTCAGGAACTGTATCCCAGTGAGAGTCAGCACCTTCAGGAACTGTATCCCACTGAGAGGCAGCACCTTCAGGAACTGTATCCCAGTGAGAGTCAGCACCTTCAGGAACTGAATCCCAGTGAGAGTCAGCACCTTCAGGAACTGTATCCCAGTGAGAGTCAGCACCTTCAGGAATTGAATCCCAGTGAGAGTCAGCACCTTCAGGACTGTAGCCCAGTGAGAATCAGAACCTTCAGGAACTGTATCCAAGTCAGAGTCAGCACCTTCAGGAACTGTATCCCACTGAGAGTCAGCACCTTCAGGAACTGAATCCCAGTGAGTGTCAGCACCTTCAGGAACTGTAGCCCAGTGACAATCAGAACCTTCAGGAACTGTATCCAAGTCAGAGTCAGCACCTTCAGGAACTGTATCCCACTGAGAGTCAGCACCTTGAGGAACTGAATCCCAGTGAGAGTCAGCACCTTCAGGATCTGTCGCCCAGTGAGAATCAGAACGTTCAGGAACTGAATCCCAGTGAGAGTCTGCACCTTCGGGAACTGTATCCCAGTGAGAGTCAGCACCTTCAGGAACTGTATCCCAGTGAGAATCAGAACGTTCAGGAACTGTATCCCAGTC
Organism: Heterodontus francisci; assembly: GCF_036365525.1. Classification (NCBI taxonomy): domain Eukaryota; kingdom Metazoa; phylum Chordata; class Chondrichthyes; order Heterodontiformes; family Heterodontidae; genus Heterodontus; species Heterodontus francisci. The sequence goes on along the minus strand of NC_090380.1, from coordinate 118,959,667 downwards.
AGAGTCAGCAGCTTCAGGAACTGTATCCCAGTGAGAGTCAGCACCTTCAGGAACTGAATCCCAGTGAGAGTCAGCACCTTCAGGAACTGTATCCCAGTGAGAATCAGAACGTTCAGGAACTGAATCCCAGTGAGAGTCTGCACCTTCGGGAACTGTATCCCAGTGAGAATCAGAACCTTCAGGAACTGTATCCCAGTGAGAGTCAGCAGCTTCAGGAACTGTATCCCAGTGAGAATCAGAACCTTCAGGAACTGAATCCCAGTCAGAGTCAGCAGCTTCAGGAACTGTATCCCAGTGAGTGTCAACACCTTAAGGGAATGTATTCCAGTGAGAGTCAACACCTTCAGGAACTGTATCCCAGTGAGTGTCAGCACCTTCAGGAACTGTATCCCAGTGAGAGTCAGCACCTTCAGGAACTGTATCCCAGTGAGAGTCAGCACCTTCAGGAACTGTATCCCAGTGAGAGTCAGCACCTTCAGGAACTGTATCCCAGTGAGTGTCAGCACCTTCAGGAACTGTATCCCAGTGAGAGTCAACACCTTAAGGGAATGGATTCCACTGAGAGTCAGCACCTTCAGGAGTTGTATCTCAGTGAGAGTCAACACCTTCAGGAACTGTATCCCAGTGAGAGTCAGCACCTTCAGGAACTGTATCCCAGTGAGAGTCAACACCTTAAGGGAATGTATCCCAGTGAGAGTCAACACCTTTAGGGAATGTATTCCAGTGAGAGTCAGCACCTTCAGGAACTGTATCCCAGTGAGAGTCAGCTCCTTCAGGAACTGTATCCCAGTGAGTGTCAGCACCTTCAGGAACTGTATCCCAGTGAGTGTCAGCACCTTCAGGAACTGTATCCCAGTGAGTGTCAGCACCTTCAGGAACTGTATCCCAGTGAGTGTCAGCACCTTCAGGAACTGTATCCCAGTGAGTGTCAGCACCTTCAGGAACTGTATCCCAGTGAGAGTCAGCTCCTTCAGGAACTGTATCCCAGTGAGTGTCAGCACCTTCAGGAACTGTATCCCAGTGAGTGTCAGCACCTTCAGGAACTGTATCCCAGTGAGTGTCAGCACCTTCAGGAACTGTATCCCAGTGAGAGTCAGCACCTTCAGGAACTGCATCCCAGTGAGAGTCAGCACCTTCAGGAACTGTATCCCAGTGAGAGTCAGCACCTTCAGGAACTGAATCCCAGTCAGAGTCAGCACCTTCAGGAACTGTATCTCAGTGAGAGTCAACACCTTAAGGGAATGTATCCCAGTGAGAGTCAGCACCTTCAGGAACTGTATCCCAGTGAGTGTCAGCACCTTCAGGAACTGTATCCCAGTGAGAGTCAGCACCTTCAGGAACTGTATCCCAGTGAGTGTCAGCACCTTCAGGAACTGTATCCCAGTGAGAGTCAGCACCTTCAGGAACTGCATCCCAGTGAGAGTCAGCACCTTCAGGAACGGTATCCCAGTGAGAGTCAGCACCTTCAGGAACTGAATCCCAGTCAGAGTCAGCAGCTTCAGGAACTGTATCCCAGTGAGAGTCAACACCTTAAGGGAATGTATCCCAGTGAGAGTCAACACCTTAAGGGAATGTATCCCAGTGAGAGTCAGCACCTTCAGGAACTGTATCCCAGTGAGTGTCAGCACCTTCAGGAACTGTATCCCAGTGAGAGTCAGCACCTTCAGGAACTGTATCCCAGTGAGTGTCAGCACCTTCAGGAACTGTATCCCAGTGAGAGTCAGCACCTTCAGGAACTGCATCCCAGTGAGAGTCAGCACCTTCAGGAACTGTATCCCAGTGAGAGTCAGCACCTTCAGGAACTGTATCCCAGTGAGAGTCAGCACCTTCAGGAACTGCATCCCAGAGAGAGTCAGCACCTTCAGGAACTGAATCCCAGTCAGAGTCAGCATCTTCAGGAACTGTATCCCAGTGAGTGTCAGCACCTTCAGGAAAGTATCCCAGTGAGAGTCAGCACCTTCAGGAACTGTATCCCAGTGAGAGTCAGCACCTTCAGGAACTGTATCCCAGTGAGAGTCAACACCTTAAGGGAATGCATTCCAGTGAAAGTCCGCACCTTCAGGAACTGTATCCCAGTGAGAGTCAGCACCTTCAGGAACTGTATCCCAGTGAGAGTCAACACCTTAAGGGAATGCATTCCAGTGAAAGTCCGCACCTTCAGGAACTTTATCCCAGTGAGAGTCAGCACCTTCAGGAACTGTATCCCAGTGAGAGTCAGCACCTTCAGGAACTGTATCCCAGTGAGAGTCAGCACCTTCAGGAACTGTATCCCAGTGAGAGTCAGCAGCTTCAGGATCTGTATCCCAGTGAGAGTCTGCACCTTCAGGAACTGTATCCCGGTAAGAGTCAGCACCTTCAGGAACTGTATCCCAGTGAGAGTCAGCACCTTCAGGAACTGTATCCCAGTGAGAGTCAGCACCTTCAGGAACTGTATCCCAGTGAGAGTCAGCGCCTTCAGGAACTGTATCCGAGTGAGAGTCAGCACCTTCAGGAACTGTATCCCAGTGAGAGTCAGCACCTTCAGGAACTGTATCCCAGTGAGAGTCAGCACCTTCAGGAACTGTATCCCAGTGAGTGTCAGCACCTTCAGGAACTGTATCCCAGTGAGAGTCAGCACCTTCAGGAACTGCATCCCAGTGAGAGTCAGCACCTTCAGGAACTGTATCCCAGTGAGAGTCAGCACCTTCAGGAACTGTATCCCAGTGAGAGTCAGCACCTTCAGGAACTGAATCCCAGTCAGAGTCAGCATCTTCAGGAACTGTATCCCAGTGAGTGTCAGCACCTTCAGGAAAGTATCCCAGTGAGAGTCAGCACCTTCAGGAACTGTATCCCAGTGAGAGTCAGCACCTTCAGGAACTGTATCCCAGTGAGAGTTAGCACCTTAGGGAATGCATTCCAGTGAAAGTCCGCACCTTCAGGAACTGTATCCCAGTGAGAGTCAGCACCTTCAAGAACTGTATCCCAGTGAGAGTCAACACCTTAAGGGAATGCATTCCAGTGAAAGTCCGCACCTTCAGGAACTTTATCCCAGTGAGAGTCAGCACCTTCAGGAACTGTATCCCAGTGAGAGTCAGCACCTTCAGGAACTGTATCCCAGTGAGAGTCAACACCTTAAGGGAATGCATTCCAGTGAAAGTCAGCACCTTCAGGAACTGTATTCCAGTGAGAGTCAGCACCTTCAGGACCTGTATCCCAGTCAGAGTCAGCACCTTCAGGAACTGTATCCCAGTGAGAGTCAGCACCTTCAGGAACTGTATCCCAGTGAGAGTCAGCACCTTCAGGAACTGTATCCCAGTGAGAGTCAGCAGCTTCAGGATCTGTATCCCAGTGAGAGTCTGCACCTTCAGGAACTGTATCCCGGTAAGAGTCAGCACCTTCAGGAACTGTATCCCAGTGAGAGTCAGCACCTTCAGGAACTGTATCCCAGTGAGAGTCAGCACCTTCAGGAACTGTATCCCAGTGAGAGTCAGCGCCTTCAGGAACTGTATCCGAGTGAGAGTAAGCACCTTCAGGAACTGTATCCCAGTGAGAGTCAGCACCTTCAGGAACTGTATCCCAGTGAGAGTCAGCACCTTCAGGAACTGTATCCCAGTGAGAGTCAGCACCTTCAGGAACTGTATCCCAGTGAGAGTCAGCACCTTCAGGAACTGCATCCCAGAGAGAGTCAGCACCTTCAGGAACTGAATCCCAGTCAGAGTCAGCATCTTCAGGAACTGTATCCCAGTGAGTGTCAGCACCTTCAGGAAAGTATCCCAGTGAGAGTCAGCACCTTCAGGAACTGTATCCCAGTGAGAGTCAGCACCTTCAGGAACTGTATCCCAGTGAGAGTCAACACCTTAAGGGAATGCATTCCAGTGAAAGTCCGCACCTTCAGGAACTGTATCCCAGTGAGAGTCAGCACCTTCAGGAACTGTATCCCAGTGAGAGTCAACACCTTAAGGGAATGCATTCCAGTGAAAGTCCGCACCTTCAGGAACTTTATCCCAGTGAGAGTCAGCACCTTCAGGAACTGTATCCCAGTGAGAGTCAGCACCTTCAGGAACTGTATCCCAGTGAGAGTCAGCACCTTCAGGAACTGTATCCCAGTGAGAGTCAGCAGCTTCAGGATCTGTATCCCAGTGAGAGTCTGCACCTTCAGGAACTGTATCCCGGTAAGAGTCAGCACCTTCAGGAACTGTATCCCAGTGAGAGTCAGCACCTTCAGGAACTGTATCCCAGTGAGAGTCAGCACCTTCAGGAACTGTATCCCAGTGAGAGTCAGCGCCTTCAGGAACTGTATCCGAGTGAGAGTCAGCACCTTCAGGAACTGTATCCCAGTGAGAGTCAGCACCTTCAGGAACTGTATCCCAGTGAGAGTCAGCACCTTCAGGAACTGTATCCCAGTGAGTGTCAGCACCTTCAGGAACTGTATCCCAGTGAGAGTCAGCACCTTCAGGAACTGCATCCCAGTGAGAGTCAGCACCTTCAGGAACTGTATCCCAGTGAGAGTCAGCACCTTCAGGAACTGTATCCCAGTGAGAGTCAGCACCTTCAGGAACTGAATCCCAGTCAGAGTCAGCATCTTCAGGAACTGTATCCCAGTGAGTGTCAGCACCTTCAGGAAAGTATCCCAGTGAGAGTCAGCACCTTCAGGAACTGTATCCCAGTGAGAGTCAGCACCTTCAGGAACTGTATCCCAGTGAGAGTTAGCACCTTAAGGGAATGCATTCCAGTGAAAGTCCGCACCTTCAGGAACTGTATCCCAGTGAGAGTCAGCACCTTCAAGAACTGTTTCCCAGTGAGAGTCAACACCTTAAGGGAATGCATTCCAGTGAAAGTCCGCACCTTCAGGAACTTTATCCCAGTGAGAGTCAGCACCTTCAGGAACTGTATCCCAGTGAGAGTCAGCACCTTCAGGAACTGTATCCCAGTGAGAGTCAACACCTTAAGGGAATGCATTCCAGTGAAAGTCAGCACCTTAAGGAACTGTATTCCAGTGAGAGTCAGCACCTTCAGGACCTGTATCCCAGTCAGAGTCAGCACCTTCAGGAACTGTATCCCAGTGAGAGTCAGCACCTTCAGGAACTGTATCCCAGTGAGAGTCAGCACCTTCAGGAACTGTATCCCAGTGAGAGTCAGCAGCTTCAGGATCTGTATCCCAGTGAGAGTCTGCACCTTCAGGAACTGTATCCCGGTAAGAGTCAGCACCTTCAGGAACTGTATCCCAGTGAGAGTCAGCACCTTCAGGAACTGTATCCCAGTGAGAGTCAGCACCTTCAGGAACTGTATCCCAGTGAGAGTCAGCGCCTTCAGGAACTGTATCCGAGTGAGAGTAAGCACCTTCAGGAACTGTATCCCAGTGAGAGTCAGCACCTTCAGGAACTGTATCCCAGTGAGAGTCAGCACCTTCAGGAACTGTATCCCAGTGAGAGTCAGCACCTTCAGGAACTGTATCCCAGTGAGAGTCAGCACCTTCAGGAACTGTATCCCAGTGAGAGTCAGCACCTTCAGGAACTGTATCCCAGTGAGAGTCAGCACCTTCAGGAATTGTATCCCACTGAGAGTCAGCACCTTCAGGAACTGTATCCCAGTGAGAGTCAGCACCTTCAGGAACTGTATCCCAGTGAGAGTCAGCACCTTCAGGAACTGTATCCCAGTGAGAGTCAGCACCTTCAGGAACTGTTTCCGAGTGAGAGTCAGCACCTTCAGAAACTGTATCCCAGTGAGAGTCAGCACCTTCAGGAACTGTATCCCAGTGAGAGTCAGCACTTTCAGGAACTGTATCCCAGTGAGAGTCAGCACCTTCAGGAACTGTATCCCAGTGAGTGTCAGCACCTTCAGGAACTGTATCCCAGTGAGAGTCAGCACCTTCAGGAACTGTATCCCAGTGAGAGTCAACACCTTAAGGGAATGCATTCCAGTGAAAGTCCGCACCTTCAGGAACTGTATCCCAGTGAGAGTCAGCACCTTCAGGAACTGTATCCCAGTGAGAGTCAACACCTTAAGGGAATGCATTCCAGTGAAAGTCCGCACCTTCAGGAACTTGATCCCAGTGAGAGTCAGCACCTTCAGGAACTGTATCCCAGTGAGAGTCAGCACCTTCAGGAACTGTATCCCAGTGAGAGTCAGCACCTTCAGGAACTGTATCCCAGTGAGAGTCAGCAGCTTCAGGATCTGTATCCCAGTGAGAGTCTGCACCTTCAGGAACTGTATCCCGGTAAGAGTCAGCACCTTCAGGAACTGTATCCCAGTGAGAGTCAGCACCTTCAGGAACTGTATCCCAGTGAGAGTCAGCACCTTCAGGAACTGTATCCCAGTGAGAGTCAGCGCCTTCAGGAACTGTATCCGAGTGAGAGTCAGCACCTTCAGGAACTGTATCCCAGTGAGAGTCAGCACCTTCAGGAACTGTATCCCAGTGAGAGTCAGCACCTTCAGGAACTGTATCCCAGTGAGTGTCAGCACCTTCAGGAACTGTATCCCAGTGAGAGTCAGCACCTTCAGGAACTGCATCCCAGTGAGAGTCAGCACCTTCAGGAACTGTATCCCAGTGAGAGTCAGCACCTTCAGGAACTGTATCCCAGTGAGAGTCAGCACCTTCAGGAACTGAATCCCAGTCAGAGTCAGCATCTTCAGGAACTGTATCCCAGTGAGTGTCAGCACCTTCAGGAAAGTATCCCAGTGAGAGTCAGCACCTTCAGGAACTGTATCCCAGTGAGAGTCAGCACCTTCAGGAACTGTATCCCAGTGAGAGTTAGCACCTTAAGGGAATGCATTCCAGTGAAAGTCCGCACCTTCAGGAACTGTATCCCAGTGAGAGTCAGCACCTTCAAGAACTGTATCCCAGTGAGAGTCAACACCTTAAGGGAATGCATTCCAGTGAAAGTCCGCACCTTCAGGAACTTTATCCCAGTGAGAGTCAGCACCTTCAGGAACTGTATCCCAGTGAGAGTCAGCACCTTCAGGAACTGTATCCCAGTGAGAGTCAACACCTTAAGGGAATGCATTCCAGTGAAAGTCAGCACCTTCAGGAACTGTATTCCAGTGAGAGTCAGCACCTTCAGGACCTGTATCCCAGTCAGAGTCAGCACCTTCAGGAACTGTATCCCAGTGAGAGTCAGCACCTTCAGGAACTGTATCCCAGTGAGAGTCAGCACCTTCAGGAACTGTATCCCAGTGAGAGTCAGCAGCTTCAGGATCTGTATCCCAGTGAGAGTCTGCACCTTCAGGAACTGTATCCCGGTAAGAGTCAGCACCTTCAGGAACTGTATCCCAGTGAGAGTCAGCACCTTCAGGAACTGTATCCCAGTGAGAGTCAGCACCTTCAGGAACTGTATCCCAGTGAGAGTCAGCGCCTTCAGGAACTGTATCCGAGTGAGAGTAAGCACCTTCAGGAACTGTATCCCAGTGAGAGTCAGCACCTTCAGGAACTGTATCCCAGTGAGAGTCAGCACCTTCAGGAACTGTATCCCAGTGAGAGTCAGCACCTTCAGGAACTGTATCCCAGTGAGAGTCAGCACCTTCAGGAACTGTATCCCAGTGAGAGTCAGCACCTTCAGGAACTGTATCCCAGTGAGAGTCAGCACCTTCAGGAATTGTATCCCACTGAGAGTCAGCACCTTCTGGAACTGTATCCCAGTGAGAGTCAGCACCTTCAGGAACTGTATCCCAGTGAGAGTCAGCACCTTCAGGAACTGTATCCCAGTGAGAGTCAGCACCTTCAGGAACTGTTTCCGAGTGAGAGTCAGCACCTTCAGAAACTGTATCCCAGTGAGAGTCAGCACCTTCAGGAACTGTATCCCAGTGAGAGTCAGCACTTTCAGGAACTGTATCCCAGTGAGAGTCAGCACCTTCAGGAACTGTATCCCAGTGAGTGTCAGCACCTTCAGGAACTGTATCCCAGTGAGAGTCAGCACCTTCAGGAACTGTATCCCAGTGAGATTTAGCACCTTCAGGAACTGTATCCGAGTGAGAGTCAACACCTTCAGGAATTGTATCCCACTGAGAGTCAGCACCTTCAGGAACTGTATCCCAGTGAGAGTCAGCACCTTCAGGAACTGTATCCCAGTGAGAGTCAGCACCTTCAGGAACTGTATCCCAGTGAGAGTCAGCACCTTCAGGAACTGTATCCCAGTGAGAGTCAGTGACTTCAGGAACTGTATCCCAGTGAGAGTCAGTGCCTTCAGGAACTGTATCCCAGTGAGAGTCAGCACCTTCAGGAACTGTATTCCAGTGAGAGTCAGCACCTTCAGGAACTGTATCCCAGTGAGAGTCAGCACCTTCAGGAACTGTATCCCAGTGAGAGTCAGCACCTTCAGGAACTGTATCCCAGTGAGAGTCAGCACATTCAGGAACTGTATGCCAGTGAGAGTCAGCACCTTCAGGAACTGTATCCCAGTGAGATTAAGCACCTTCAGGAACTGTATCCGAGTGAGAGTCAACACCTTCAGGAACTGTATCCCAGTCAGAGTCAGCACCTTCATGAACTGTATCCCAGTGAGAGTCAGCACCTTCAGGAACTGTATCCCAGTGAGAGTCAGCACCTTCAGGAACTGTATCCCAGTGAGAGTCAGTGCCTTCAGGAACTGTATCCCAGTGAGAGTCAGCACCTTCAGGAACTGTATCCCAGTGAGAGTCAGTGCCTTCAGGAACTGTATCCCAGTGAGAGTCAGCACCTTCAGGAACTGTATCCCAGTGAGAGTCAGTGCCTTCAGGAACTGTATCCCAGTGAGAGTCAGCACCTTCAGGAACTGTATCCCAGTGAGAGTCAGTACCTTCATGAACTGTATCCCAGTGAGAGTCAGCACCTTCAGGAACTGTATCCCAGTGAGATTTAGCACCTAAAGGAACTGTATCCGAGTGAGAGTCAACACCTTCAGGAACTGTATCCCAGTGAGAGTCAGCACATTCAGGAACTGTATGCCAGTGAGAGTCAGCACCTTCAGGAACTGTATCCCAGTGAGAGTCAGTACCTTCATGAACTGTATCCCAGTGAGAGTCAGCACCTTCAGGAACTGTATCCCAGTGAGATTTAGCACCTTCAGGAACTGTATCCCAGTGAGATTTAGCACCTTCAGGAACTGTATCCCAGTGAGAGTCAGCACCTTCAGGAACTGTATCCCAGTGAGTGTCAGCACCTTCAGGAACTGTATCCCAGTGAGAGTCAACACCTTAAGGGAATGGATTCCCCTTAGAGTCAGCACCTTCAGGAGTTGTATCTCAGTGAGAGTCAACACCTTCAGGAACTGTATCCCAGTGAGAGTCAGCACCTTCAGGAACTGTATCCCAGTGAGAGTCAGCACCTTCAGGAACTGTATCCCAGTGAGAGTCAGCACCTTCAGGAACTGTATCCCAGTGAGAGTCAGCACCTTCAGGAACTGTATCCCAGTGAGAGTCAGCACCTTCAGGAACTGTATCCCAGTGAGAGTCAGCACATTCAGGAACTGTATGCCAGTGAGAGTCAGCACCTTCAGGAACTGTATCCCAGTGAGATTTAGCACCTTCAGGAACTGTATCCGAGTGAGAGTCAACACCTTCAGGAACTGTATCCCAGTCAGAGTCAGCACCTTCATGAACTGTATCCCAGTGAGAGTCAGCACCTTCAGGAACTGTATCCCAGTGAGAGTCAGCACCTTCAGGAACTGTATCCCAGTGAGAGTCAGTGCCTTCAGGAACTGTATCCCAGTGAGAGTCAGCACCTTCAGGAACTGTATCCCAGTGAGAGTCAGTGCCTTCAGGAACTGTATCCCAGTGAGAGTCAGCACCTTCAGGAACTGTATCCCAGTGAGAGTCAGTGCCTTCAGGAACTGTATCCCAGTGAGAGTCAGCACCTTCAGGAACTGTATCCCAGTGAGAGTCAGTACCTTCATGAACTGTATCCCAGTGAGAGTCAGCACCTTCAGGAACTGTATCCCAGTGAGATTTAGCACCTTCAGGAACTGTATCCGAGTGAGAGTCAACACCTTCAGGAACTGTATCCCAGTGAGAGTCAGCACATTCAGGAACTGTATGCCAGTGAGAGTCAGCACCTTCAGGAACTGTATCCCAGTGAGAGTCAGTACCTTCATGAACTGTATCCCAGTGAGAGTCAGCACCTTCAGGAACTGTATCCCAGTGAGATTTAGCACCTTCAGGAACTGTATCCCAGTGAGAGTCAGCACCTTCAGGAACTGTATCCCAGTGAGTGTCAGCACCTTCAGGAACTGTATCCCAGTGAGAGTCAACACCTTAAGGGAATGGATTCCCCTTAGAGTCAGCACCTTCAGGAGTTGTATCTCAGTGAGAGTCAACACCTTCAGGAACTGTATCCCAGTGAGAGTCAACACCTTAAGGGAATGTATCCCAGTGAGAGTCAACACCTTTAGGGAATGTATTCCAGTGAGAGTCAACACCTTTAGGGAATGTATTCCAGTGAGAGTCAACACCTTTAGGGAATGTATTCCAGTGAGAGTCAGCACCTTAAGGGAATGTATCCCAGTGAGAGTCAACACCTTTAGGGAATGTATTCCAGTGAGAGTCAGCACCTTCAGGAACTGTATCCCAGTGAGAGTCAGCACCTTAAGGGAATGTATCCCAGTGAGAGTCAGCACCTTCAGGAACTGTATCCCAGTGAGTGTCAGCACCTTCAGGAACTGTATCCCAGTGAGTGTCAGCACCTTCAGGAACTGTATCCCAGTGAGTGTCAGCACCTTCAGGAACTGTATCCCAGTGAGTGTCAGCACCTTCAGGAACTGTATCCCAGTGAGAGTCAGCACCTGCAGGAACTGCATCCCAGTGAGAGTCAGCACCTTCAGGAACTGTATCCCAGTGAGAGTCAGCACCTTCAGGAACTGAATCCCAGTCAGAGTCAGCACCTTCAGGAACTGTATCTCAGTGAGAGTCAACACCTTAAGGGAATGTATCCCAGTGAGTGTCAGCACCTTCAGGAACTGCATCCCAGTGAGAGTCAGCACCTTCAGGAACGGTATCCCAGTGAGAGTCAGCACCTTCAGGAACTGAATCCCAGTCAGAGTCAGCAGCTTCAGGAACTGTATCCCAGTGAGAGTCAACACCTTAAGGGAATGTATCCCAGTGAGAGTCAACACCTTAAGGGAATGTATCCCAGTGAGAGTCAGCACCTTCAGGAACTGTATCCCAGTGAGTGTCAGCACCTTCAGGAACTGTATCCCAGTGAGAGTCAGCACCTTCAGGAACTGTATCCCAGTGAGTGTCAGCACCTTCAGGAACTGTATCCCAGTGAGAGTCAGCACCTTCAGGAACTGCATCCCAGTGAGAGTCAGCACCTTCAGGAACTGTATCCCAGTGAGAGTCAGCACCTTCAGGAACTGTATCCCAGTGAGAGTCAGCACCTTCAGGAACTGCATCCCAGAGAGAGTCAGCACCTTCAGGAACTGAATCCCAGTCAGAGTCAGCATCTTCAGGAACTGTATCCCAGTGAGTGTCAGCACCTTCAGGAAAGTATCCCAGTGAGAGTCAGCACCTTCAGGAACTGTATCCCAGTGAGAGTCAGCACCTTCAGGAACTGTATCCCAGTGAGAGTCAACACCTTCAGGGAATGCATTCCAGTGAAAGTCCGCACCTTCAGGAACTGTATCCCAGTGAGAGTCAGCACCTTCAGGAACTGTATCCCAGTGAGAGTCAACACCTTAAGGGAATGCATTCCAGTGAAAGTCCGCACCTTCAGGAACTTTATCCCAGTGAGAGTCAGCACCTTCCGGAACTGTATCCCAGTGAGAGTCAGCACCTTCAGGAACTGTATCCCAGTGAGAGTCAACACCTTAAGGGAATGCATTCCAGTGAAAGTCAGCACCTTCAGGAACTGTATCCCAGTGAGAGTCAGCACCTTCAGGACCTGTATCCCAGTCAGAGTCAGCACCTTCAGGAACTGTATCCCAGTGAGAGTCAGCACCTTCAGGAACTGTATCCCAGTGAGAGTCAGCACCTTCAGGAACTGTATCCCAGTGAGAGTCAGCAGCTTCAGGATCTGTATCCCAGTGAGAGTCTGCACCTTCAGGAACTGTATCCCGGTAAGAGTCAGCACCTTCAGGAACTGTATCCCAGTGAGAGTCAGCACCTTCAGGAACTGTATCCCAGTGAGAGTCAGCACCTTCAGGAACTGTATCCCAGTGAGAGTCAGCGCCTTCAGGAACTGTATCCGAGTGAGAGTCAGCACCTTCAGGAACTGTATCCCAGTGAGAGTCAGCACCTTCAGGAACTGTATCCCAGTGAGAGTCAGCACCTTCAGGAACTGTATCCCAGTGAGTGTCAGCACCTTCAGGAACTGTATCCCAGTGAGAGTCAGCACCTTCAGGAACTGCATCCCAGTGAGAGTCAGCACCTTCAGGAACTGTATCCCAGTGAGATTCAGCACCTTCAGGAACTGTATCCCAGTGAGAGTCAGCACCTTCAGGAACTGAATCCCAGTCAGAGTCAGCATCTTCAGGAACTGTATCCCAGTGAGTGTCAGCACCTTCAGGAAAGTATCCCAGTGAGAGTCAGCACCTTCAGGAACTGTATCCCAGTGAGAGTCAGCACCTTCAGGAACTGTATCCCAGTGAGAGTCAACACCTTAAGGGAATGCATTCCAGTGAAAGTCCGCACCTTCAGGAACTGTATCCCAGTGAGAGTCAGCACCTTCAGGAACTGTATCCCAGTGAGAGTCAACACCTTAAGGGAATGCATTCCAGTGAAAGTCCGCACCTTCAGGAACTTTATCCCAGTGAGAGTCAGCACCTTCAGGAACTGTATCCCAGTGAGAGTCAGCACCTTCAGGAACTGTATCCCAGTGAGAGTCAACACCTTAAGGGAATGCATTCCAGTGAAAGTCAGCACCTTCAGGAACTGTATCCCATTGAGAGTCAGCACCTTCAGGACCTGTATCCCAGTCAGAGTCAGCACCTTCAGGAACTGTATCCCAGTGAGAGTCAGCACCTTCAGGAACTGTATCCCAGTGAGAGTCTGCACCTTCAGGAACTGTATCCCGGTAAGAGTCAGCACCTTCAGGAACTGTATCCCAGTGAGAGTCAGCACCTTCAGGAACTGTATCCCAGTGAGAGTCAGCACCTTCAGGAACTGTATCCCAGTGAGAGTCAGCGCCTTCAGGAACTGTATCCGAGTGAGAGTCAGCACCTTCAGGAACTGTATCCCAGTGAGAGTCAGCACCTTCAGGAACTGTATCCCAGTGAGAGTCAGCACCTTCAGGAACTGTATCCCAGTGAGAGTCAGCACCTTCAGGAACTGTATCCCAGTGAGAGTCAGCACCTTCAGGAACTGTATCCCAGTGAGAGTCAGCACCTTCAGGAACTGTATCCCAGTGAGAGTCAGCACCTTCAGGAATTGTATCCCACTGAGAGTCAGCACCTTCAGGAACTGTATCCCAGTGAGAGTCAGCACCTTCAGGAACTGTATCCCAGTGAGAGTCAGCACCTTCAGGAACTGTATCCCAGTGAGAGTCAGCACCTTCAGGAACTGTTTCCGAGTGAGAGTCAGCACCTTCAGAAACTGTATCCCAGTGAGAGTCAGCACCTTCAGGAACTGTATCCCAGTGAGAGTCAGCACTTTCAGGAACTGTATCCCAGTGACAGTCAGCACCTTCAGGAACTGTATCCCAGTGAGAGTCAGCAACATCAGTAACTGTATCCCAGTAACAGTCAACACCTTAAGGGAATGTATTCTCGTGAGAGTCAGCACCTTCAGGAACTGTATCCCAGTGAGAGTCAGTACCTTCATGAACTGTATCCCAGTGAGAGTCAGCACCTTCAGGAACTGTATCCCAGTGAGATTTAGCACCTTCAGGAACTGTATCCGAGTGAGAGTCAACACCTTCAGGAACTGTATCCCAGTGAGAGTCAGCACCTTCAGGAACTGTATCCCAGTGAGAGTCAGCACCTTCAGGAACTGTATCCCAGTGAGAGTCAGCACCTTCAGGAACTGTATCCCAGTGAGAGTCAGCACCTTCAGGAACTGTATCCCAGTGAGAGTCAGTGACTTCAGGAACTGTATCCCAGTGAGAGTCAGTGCCTTCAGGAACTGTATCCCAGTGAGAGTCAGCACCTTCAGGAACTGTATTCCAGTGAGAGTCAGCACCTTCAGGAACTGTATCCCAGTGAGAGTCAGTGCCTTCAGGAACTGTATCCCAGTGAGAGTCAGTGCCTTCAGGAACTGTATCCCAGTGAGAGTCAGCACCTTCAGGAACTGTATCCCAGTGAGAGTCAGTGCCTTCAGGAACTGTATCCCAGTGAGAGTCAGCACCTTCAGGAACTGTATCCCAGTGAGAGTCAGTGCCTTCAGGAACTGTATCCCAGTGAGAGTCAGCACCTTCAGGAACTGTATCCCAGTGAGAGTCAGTGCCTTCAGGAACTGTATCCCAGTGAGAGTCAGCACCTTCAGGAACTGTATCCCAGTGAGAGTCAGCACCTTCAGGAACTGTATCCCAGTGAGAGTCAGCACCTTCAGGAACTGTATCCCAGTGAGAGTCAGCACCTTCAGGAACTGTATCCCAGTGAGAGTCAGCACCTTCAGGAACTGTATCCCAGTGAGAGTCAGCACATTCAGGAACTGTATGCCAGTGAGAGTCAGCACCTTCAGGAACTGTATCCCAGTGAGAGTCAGTACCTTCATGAACTGTATCCCAGTGAGAGTCAGCACCTTCAGGAACTGTATCCCAGTGAGATTTAGCACCTTCAGGAACTGTATCCGAGTGAGAGTCAACACCTTCAGGAACTGTATCCCAGTCAGAGTCAGCACCTTCATGAACTGTATCCCAGTGAGAGTCAGCACCTTCAGGAACTGTATCCCAGTGAGAGTCAGCACCTTCAGGAACTGTATCCCAGTGAGAGTCAGTGCCTTCAGGAACTGTATCCCAGTGAGAGTCAGCACCTTCAGGAACTGTATCCCAGTGAGAGTCAGTGCCTTCAGGAACTGTATCCCAGTGAGAGTCAGCACCTTCAGGAACTGTATCCCAGTGAGAGTCAGCACCTTCAGGAACTGTATCCCAGTGAGAGTCAGCACCTTCAGGAACTGTATCCCAGTGAGAGTCAGCACATTCAGGAACTGTATGCCAGTGAGAGTCAGCACCTTCAGGAACTGTATCCCAGTGAGAGTCAGTACCTTCATGAACTGTATCCCAGTGAGAGTCAGCACCTTCAGGAACTGTATCCCAGTGAGATTTAGCACCTTCAGGAACTGTATCCCAGTGAGATTTAGCACCTTCAGGAACTGTATCCCAGTGAGAGTCAGTACCTTCATGAACTGTATCCCAGTGAGAGTCAGCACCTTCAGGAACTGTATCCCAGTGAGAGTCAGCACCTTCAGGAACTGCATCCCAGTGAGAGTCAGCACCTTCAGGAACGGTATCCCAGTGAGAGTCAGCACCTTCAGGAACTGAATCCCAGTCAGAGTCAGCAGCTTCAGGAACTGTATCCCAGTGAGAGTCAACACCTTAAGGGAATGTATCCCAGTGAGAGTCAACACCTTAAGGGAATGTATCCCAGTGAGAGTCAGCACCTTCAGGAACTGTATCCCAGTGAGTGTCAGCACCTTCAGGAACTGTATCCCAGTGAGAGTCAGCACCTTCAGGAACTGTATCCCAGTGAGTGTCAGCACCTTCAGGAACTGTATCCCAGTGAGAGTCAGCACCTTCAGGAACTGCATCCCAGTGAGAGTCAGCACCTTCAGGAACTGTATCCCAGTGAGAGTCAGCACCTTCAGGAACTGTATCCCAGTGAGAGTCAGCACCTTCAGGAACTGCATCCCAGAGAGAGTCAGCACCTTCAGGAACTGAATCCCAGTCAGAGTCAGCATCTTCAGGAACTGTATCCCAGTGAGTGTCAGCACCTTCAGGAAAGTATCCCAGTGAGAGTCAGCACCTTCAGGAACTGTATCCCAGTGAGAGTCAGCACCTTCAGGAACTGTATCCCAGTGAGAGTCAACACCTTCAGGGAATGCATTCCAGTGAAAGTCCGCACCTTCAGGAACTGTATCCCAGTGAGAGTCAGCACCTTCAGGAACTGTATCCCAGTGAGAGTCAACACCTTAAGGGAATGCATTCCAGTGAAAGTCCGCACCTTCAGGAACTTTATCCCAGTGAGAGTCAGCACCTTCAGGAACTGTATCCCAGTGAGAGTCAGCACCTTCAGGAACTGTATCCCAGTGAGAGTCAACACCTTAAGGGAATGCATTCCAGTGAAAGTCAGCACCTTCAGGAACTGTATCCCAGTGAGAGTCAGCACCTTCAGGACCTGTATCCCAGTCAGAGTCAGCACCTTCAGGAACTGTATCCCAGTGAGAGTCAGCACCTTCAGGAACTGTATCCCAGTGAGAGTCAGCACCTTCAGGAACTGTATCCCAGTGAGAGTCAGCAGCTTCAGGATCTGTATCCCAGTGAGAGTCTGCACCTTCAGGAACTGTATCACGGTAAGAGTCAGCACCTTCAGGAACTGTATCCCAGTGAGAGTCAGCACCTTCAGGAACTGTATCCCAGTGAGAGTCAGCACCTTCAGGAACTGTATCCCAGTGAGAGTCAGCGCCTTCAGGAACTGTATCCGAGTGAGAGTCAGCACCTTCAGGAACTGTATCCCAGTGAGAGTCAGCACATTCAGGAACTGTATGCCAGTGAGAGTCAGCACCTTCAGGAACTGTATCCCAGTGAGAGTCAGTACCTTCATGAACTGTATCCCAGTGAGAGTCAGCACCTTCAGGAACTGTATCCCAGTGAGATTTAGCACCTTCAGGAACTGTATCCCAGTGAGATTTAGCACCTTCAGGAACTGTATCCCAGTGAGAGTCAGTACCTTCATGAACTGTATCCCAGTGAGAGTCAGCACCTTCAGGAACTGTATCCCAGTGAGAGTCAGCACCTTCAGGAACTGCATCCCAGTGAGAGTCAGCACCTTCAGGAACGGTATCCCAGTGAGAGTCAGCACCTTCAGGAACTGAATCCCAGTCAGAGTCAGCAGCTTCAGGAACTGTATCCCAGTGAGAGTCAACACCTTAAGGGAATGTATCCCAGTGAGAGTCAACACCTTAAGGGAATGTATCCCAGTGAGAGTCAGCACCTTCAGGAACTGTATCCCAGTGAGTGTCAGCACCTTCAGGAACTGTATCCCAGTGAGAGTCAGCACCTTCAGGAACTGTATCCCAGTGAGTGTCAGCACCTTCAGGAACTGTATCCCAGTGAGAGTCAGCACCTTCAGGAACTGCATCCCAGTGAGAGTCAGCACCTTCAGGAACTGTATCCCAGTGAGAGTCAGCACCTTCAGGAACTGTATCCCAGTGAGAGTCAGCACCTTCAGGAACTGCATCCCAGAGAGAGTCAGCACCTTCAGGAACTGAATCCCAGTCAGAGTCAGCATCTTCAGGAACTGTATCCCAGTGAGTGTCAGCACCTTCAGGAAAGTATCCCAGTGAGAGTCAGCACCTTCAGGAACTGTATCCCAGTGAGAGTCAGCACCTTCAGGAACTGTATCCCAGTGAGAGTCAACACCTTCAGGGAATGCATTCCAGTGAAAGTCCGCACCTTCAGGAACTGTATCCCAGTGAGAGTCAGCACCTTCAGGAACTGTATCCCAGTGAGAGTCAACACCTTAAGGGAATGCATTCCAGTGAAAGTCCGCACCTTCAGGAACTTTATCCCAGTGAGAGTCAGCACCTTCAGGAACTGTATCCCAGTGAGAGTCAGCACCTTCAGGAACTGTATCCCAGTGAGAGTCAACACCTTAAGGGAATGCATTCCAGTGAAAGTCAGCACCTTCAGGAACTGTATCCCAGTGAGAGTCAGCACCTTCAGGACCTGTATCCCAGTCAGAGTCAGCACCTTCAGGAACTGTATCCCAGTGAGAGTCAGCACCTTCAGGAACTGTATCCCAGTGAGAGTCAGCACCTTCAGGAACTGTATCCCAGTGAGAGTCAGCAGCTTCAGGATCTGTATCCCAGTGAGAGTCTGCACCTTCAGGAACTGTATCACGGTAAGAGTCAGCACCTTCAGGAACTGTATCCCAGTGAGAGTCAGCACCTTCAGGAACTGTATCCCAGTGAGAGTCAGCACCTTCAGGAACTGTATCCCAGTGAGAGTCAGCGCCTTCAGGAACTGTATCCGAGTGAGAGTCAGCACCTTCAGGAACTGTATCCCAGTGAGAGTCAGCACCTTCAGGAACTGTATCCCAGTGAGAGTCAGCACCTTCAGGAACTGTATCCCAGTGAGTGTCAGCACCTTCAGGAACTGTATCCCAGTGAGAGTCAGCACCTTCAGGAACTGCATCCCAGTGAGAGTCAGCAACTTCAGGAACTGTATCCCAGTGAGATTCAGCACCTTCAGGAACTGTATCCCAGTGAGAGTCAGCACCTTCAGGAACTGTATCCCAGTGAGAGTCAACACCTTAAGGGAATGCATTCCAGTGAAAGTCCGCACCTTCAGGAACTGTATCCCAGTGAGAGTCAGCACCTTCAGGAACTGTATCCCAGTGAGAGTCAGCACCTTCAGGAACTGTATCCCAGTGAGAGTCAACACCTTAAGGGAATGCATTCCAGTGAAAGTCAGCACCTTCAGGAACTGTATCCCAGTGAGAGTCAGCACCTTCAGGACCTGTATCCCAGTCAGAGTCAGCACCTTCAGGAACTGTATCCCAGTGAGAGTCAGCACCTTCAGGAACTGTATCCCAGTGAGAGTCAGCACCTTCAGGAACTGTATCCCAGTGAGAGTCAGCAGCTTCAGGATCTGTATCCCAGTGAGAGTCTGCACCTTCAGGAACTGTATCCCGGTAAGAGTCAGCACCTTCAGGAACTGTATCCCAGTGAGAGTCAGCACCTTCAGGAACTGTATCCCAGTGAGAGTCAGCACCTTCAGGAACTGTATCCCAGTGAGAGTCAGCGCCTTCAGGAACTGTATCCGAGTGAGAGTCAGCACCTTCAGGAACTGTATCCCATTGAGAGTCAGCACCTTCAGGAACTGTATCCCAGTGAGAGTCAGCACCTTCAGGAACTGTATCCCAGTGAGTGTCAGCACCTTCAGGAACTGTATCCCAGTGAGAGTCAGCACCTTCAGGAACTGCATCCCAGTGAGAGTCAGCACCTTCAGGAACTGTATCCCAGTGAGATTCAGCACCTTCAGGAACTGTATCCCAGTGAGAGTCAGCACCTTCAGGAACTGAATCCCAGTCAGAGTCAGCATCTTCAGGAACTGTATCCCAGTGAGTGTCAGCACCTTCAGGAAAGTATCCCAGTGAGAGTCAGCACCTTCAGGAACTGTATCCCAGTGAGAGTCAGCACCTTCAGGAACTGTATCCCAGTGAGAGTCAATACCTTAAGGGAATGCATTCCAGTGAAAGTCCGCACCTTCAGGAACTGTATCCCAGTGAGAGTCAGCACCTTCAGGAACTGTATCCCAGTGAGAGTCAACACCTTAAGGGAATGCATTCCAGTGAAAGTCCGCACCTTCAGGAACTTTATCCCAGTGAGAGTCAGCACCTTCAGGAACTGTATCCCAGTGAGAGTCAGCACCTTCAGGAACTGTATCCCAGTGAGAGTCAACACCTTAAGGGAATGCATTCCAGTGAAAGTCAGCACCTTCAGGAACTGTATCCCAGTGAGAGTCAGCACCTTCAGGACCTGTATCCCAGTCAGAGTCAGCACCTTCAGGAACTGTATCCCAGTGAGAGTCAGCACCTTCAGGAACTGTATCCCAGTGAGAGTCAGCACCTTCAGGAACTGTATCCCAGTGAGAGTCAGCAGCTTCAGGATCTGTATCCCAGTGAGAGTCTGCACCTTCAGGAACTGTATCCCGGTAAGAGTCAGCACCTTCAGGAACTGTATCCCAGTGAGAGTCAGCACCTTCAGGAACTGTATCCCAGTGAGAGTCAGCACCTTCAGGAACTGTATCCCAGTGAGAGTCAGCGCCTTCAGGAACTGTATCCGAGTGAGAGTCAGCACCTTCAGGAACTGTATCCCAGTGAGAGTCAGCACCTTCAGGAACTGTATCCCAGTGAGAGTCAGCACCTTCAGGAACTGTATCCCAGTGAGAGTCAGCACCTTCAGGAACTGTATCCCAGTGAGAGTCAGCACCTTCAGGAACTGTATCCCAGTGAGAGTCAGCACCTTCAGGAACTGTATCCCAGTGAGAGTCAGCACCTTCAGGAATTGTATCCCACTGAGAGTCAGCACCTTCAGGAAC
This sequence comes from Heterodontus francisci, assembly GCF_036365525.1. Taxonomy (NCBI): domain Eukaryota; kingdom Metazoa; phylum Chordata; class Chondrichthyes; order Heterodontiformes; family Heterodontidae; genus Heterodontus; species Heterodontus francisci. The sequence goes on along the minus strand of NC_090380.1, from coordinate 118,939,527 downwards.
TGTATCCCAGTGAGAGTCAGCACCTTCAGGAACTGTATCCCAGTGAGAGTCAGCACCTTCAGGAACTGTATCCCAGTGAGAGTCAGCACCTTCAGGAACTGTTTCCGAGTCAGAGTCAGCACCTTCAGAAACTGTATCCCAGTGAGAGTCAGCACCTTCAGGAACTGTATCCCAGTGAGAGTCAGCACTTTCAGGAACTGTATCCCAGTGACAGTCAGCACCTTCAGGAACTGTATCCCAGTGAGAGTCAGCAACATCAGTAACTGTATCCCAGTAACAGTCAACACCTTAAGGGAATGTATTCTCGTGAGAGTCAGCACCTTCAGGAACTGTATCCCAGTGAGAGTCAGTACCTTCATGAACTGTATCCCAGTGAGAGTCAGCACCTTCAGGAACTGTATCCCAGTGAGATTTAGCACCTTCAGGAACTGTATCCGAGTGAGAGTCAACACCTTCAGGAACTGTATCCCAGTGAGAGTCAGCACCTTCAGGAACTGTATCCCAGTGAGAGTCAGCACCTTCAGGAACTGTATCCCAGTGAGAGTCAGCACCTTCAGGAACTGTATCCCAGTGAGAGTCAGCACCTTCAGGAACTGTATCCCAGTGAGAGTCAGTGACTTCAGGAACTGTATCCCAGTGAGAGTCAGTGCCTTCAGGAACTGTATCCCAGTGAGAGTCAGCACCTTCAGGAACTGTATTCCAGTGAGAGTCAGCACCTTCAGGAACTGTATCCCAGTGAGAGTCAGTGCCTTCAGGAACTGTATCCCAGTGAGAGTCAGTGCCTTCAGGAACTGTATCCCAGTGAGAGTCAGCACCTTCAGGAACTGTATCCCAGTGAGAGTCAGTGCCTTCAGGAACTGTATCCCAGTGAGAGTCAGCACCTTCAGGAACTGTATCCCAGTGAGAGTCAGTGCCTTCAGGAACTGTATCCCAGTGAGAGTCAGCACCTTCAGGAACTGTATCCCAGTGAGAGTCAGTGCCTTCAGGAACTGTATCCCAGTGAGAGTCAGCACCTTCAGGAACTGTATCCCAGTGAGAGTCAGCACCTTCAGGAACTGTATCCCAGTGAGAGTCAGCACCTTCAGGAACTGTATCCCAGTGAGAGTCAGCACCTTCAGGAACTGTATCCCAGTGAGAGTCAGCACCTTCAGGAACTGTATCCCAGTGAGAGTCAGCACATTCAGGAACTGTATGCCAGTGAGAGTCAGCACCTTCAGGAACTGTATCCCAGTGAGAGTCAGTACCTTCATGAACTGTATCCCAGTGAGAGTCAGCACCTTCAGGAACTGTATCCCAGTGAGATTTAGCACCTTCAGGAACTGTATCCGAGTGAGAGTCAACACCTTCAGGAACTGTATCCCAGTCAGAGTCAGCACCTTCATGAACTGTATCCCAGTGAGAGTCAGCACCTTCAGGAACTGTATCCCAGTGAGAGTCAGCACCTTCAGGAACTGTATCCCAGTGAGAGTCAGTGCCTTCAGGAACTGTATCCCAGTGAGAGTCAGCACCTTCAGGAACTGTATCCCAGTGAGAGTCAGTGCCTTCAGGAACTGTATCCCAGTGAGAGTCAGCACCTTCAGGAACTGTATCCCAGTGAGAGTCAGCACCTTCAGGAACTGTATCCCAGTGAGAGTCAGCACCTTCAGGAACTGTATCCCAGTGAGAGTCAGTGCCTTCAGGAACTGTATCCCAGTGAGAGTCAGTGCCTTCAGGAACTGTATCCCAGTGAGAGTCAGCACCTTCAGGAACTGTATCCCAGTGAGAGTCAACACCTTAAGGGAATGCATTCCAGTGAAAGTCCGCACCTTCAGGAACTTTATCCCAGTGAGAGTCAGCACCTTCAGGAACTGTATCCCAGTGAGAGTCAGCACCTTCAGGAACTGTATCCCAGTGAGAGTCAACACCTTAAGGGAATGCATTCCAGTGAAAGTCAGCACCTTCAGGAACTGTATCCCAGTGAGAGTCAGCACCTTCAGGACCTGTATCCCAGTCAGAGTCAGCACCTTCAGGAACTGTATCCCAGTGAGAGTCAGCACCTTCAGGAACTGTATCCCAGTGAGAGTCAGCACCTTCAGGAACTGTATCCCAGTGAGAGTCAGCAGCTTCAGGATCTGTATCCCAGTGAGAGTCTGCACCTTCAGGAACTGTATCCCGGTAAGAGTCAGCACCTTCAGGAACTGTATCCCAGTGAGAGTCAGCACCTTCAGGAACTGTATCCCAGTGAGAGTCAGCACCTTCAGGAACTGTATCCCAGTGAGAGTCAGCGCCTTCAGGAACTGTATCCGAGTGAGAGTCAGCACCTTCAGGAACTGTATCCCAGTGAGAGTCAGCACCTTCAGGAACTGTATCCCAGTGAGAGTCAGCACCTTCAGGAACTGTATCCCAGTGAGAGTCAGCACCTTCAGGAACTGTATCCCAGTGAGAGTCAGCACCTTCAGGAACTGTATCCCAGTGAGAGTCAGCACCTTCAGGAACTGTATCCCAGTGAGAGTCAGCACCTTCAGGAATTGTATCCCACTGAGAGTCAGCACCTTCAGGAACTGTATCCCAGTGAGAGTCAGCACCTTCAGGAACTGTATCCCAGTGAGAGTCAGCACCTTCAGGAACTGTATCCCAGTGAGAGTCAGCACCTTCAGGAACTGTTTCCGAGTGAGAGTCAGCACCTTCAGAAACTGTATCCCAGTGAGAGTCAGCACCTTCAGGAACTGTATCCCAGTGAGAGTCAGCACTTTCAGGAACTGTATCCCAGTGACAGTCAGCACCTTCAGGAACTGTATCCCAGTGAGAGTCAGCAACATCAGTAACTGTATCCCAGTAACAGTCAACACCTTAAGGGAATGTATTCTCGTGAGAGTCAGCACCTTCAGGAACTGTATCCCAGTGAGAGTCAGTACCTTCATGAACTGTATCCCAGTGAGAGTCAGCACCTTCAGGAACTGTATCCCAGTGAGATTTAGCACCTTCAGGAACTGTATCCGAGTGAGAGTCAACACCTTCAGGAACTGTATCCCAGTGAGAGTCAGCACCTTCAGGAACTGTATCCCAGTGAGAGTCAGCACCTTCAGGAACTGTATCCCAGTGAGAGTCAGCACCTTCAGGAACTGTATCCCAGTGAGAGTCAGCACCTTCAGGAACTGTATCCCAGTGAGAGTCAGTGACTTCAGGAACTGTATCCCAGTGAGAGTCAGTGCCTTCAGGAACTGTATCCCAGTGAGAGTCAGCACCTTCAGGAACTGTATTCCAGTGAGAGTCAGCACCTTCAGGAACTGTATCCCAGTGAGAGTCAGTGCCTTCAGGAACTGTATCCCAGTGAGAGTCAGTGCCTTCAGGAACTGTATCCCAGTGAGAGTCAGCACCTTCAGGAACTGTATCCCAGTGAGAGTCAGTGCCTTCAGGAACTGTATCCCAGTGAGAGTCAGCACCTTCAGGAACTGTATCCCAGTGAGAGTCAGTGCCTTCAGGAACTGTATCCCAGTGAGAGTCAGCACCTTCAGGAACTGTATCCCAGTGAGAGTCAGTGCCTTCAGGAACTGTATCCCAGTGAGAGTCAGCACCTTCAGGAACTGTATCCCAGTGAGAGTCAGCACCTTCAGGAACTGTATCCCAGTGAGAGTCAGCACCTTCAGGAACTGTATCCCAGTGAGAGTCAGCACCTTCAGGAACTGTATCCCAGTGAGAGTCAGCACCTTCAGGAACTGTATCCCAGTGAGAGTCAGCGCATTCAGGAACTGTATGCCAGTGAGAGTCAGCACCTTCAGGAACTGTATCCCAGTGAGAGTCAGTACCTTCATGAACTGTATCCCAGTGAGAGTCAGCACCTTCAGGAACTGTATCCCAGTGAGATTTAGCACCTTCAGGAACTGTATCCGAGTGAGAGTCAACACCTTCAGGAACTGTATCCCAGTCAGAGTCAGCACCTTCATGAACTGTATCCCAGTGAGAGTCAGCACCTTCAGGAACTGTATCCCAGTGAGAGTCAGCACCTTCAGGAACTGTATCCCAGTGAGAGTCAGTGCCTTCAGGAACTGTATCCCAGTGAGAGTCAGCACCTTCAGGAACTGTATCCCAGTGAGAGTCAGTGCCTTCAGGAACTGTATCCCAGTGAGAGTCAGCACCTTCAGGAACTGTATCCCAGTGAGAGTCAGCACATTCAGGAACTGTATCCCAGTGAGAGTCAGCACCTTCAGGAACTGTATCCCAGTGAGAGTCAGCACATTCAGGAACTGTATGCCAGTGAGAGTCAGCACCTTCAGGAACTGTATCCCAGTGAGAGTCAGTACCTTCATGAACTGTATCCCAGTGAGAGTCAGCACCTTCAGGAACTGTATCCCAGTGAGATTTAGCACCTTCAGGAACTGTATCCCAGTGAGATTTAGCACCTTCAGGAACTGTATCCCAGTGAGAGTCAGTACCTTCATGAACTGTATCCCAGTGAGAGTCAGCACCTTCAGGAACTGTATCCCAGTGAGATTTAGCACCTTCAGGAACTGTATCCCAGTGAGAGTCAGCACCTTCAGGAACTGTATCCCAGTGAAAGTCAGCGCCTTCAGGAACTGTATCCGAGTGAGAGTCAGCACCTTCAGGAACTGTATCCCAGTGAGAGTCAACACCTTAAGGGAATGCATTCCAGTGAAAGTCCGCACCTTCAGGAACTTTATCCCAGTGAGAGTCAGCACCTTCAGGAACTGTATCCCAGTGAGAGTCAGCACCTTCAGGAACTGTATCCCAGTGAGAGTCAACACCTTAAGGGAATGCATTCCAGTGAAAGTCAGCACCTTCAGGAACTGTATCCCAGTGAGAGTCAGCACCTTCAGGACCTGTATCCCAGTCAGAGTCAGCACCTTCAGGAACTGTATCCCAGTGAGAGTCAGCACCTTCAGGAACTGTATCCCAGTGAGAGTCAGCACCTTCAGGAACTGTATCCCAGTGAGAGTCAGCAGCTTCAGGATCTGTATCCCAGTGAGAGTCTGCACCTTCAGGAACTGTATCCCGGTAAGAGTCAGCACCTTCAGGAACTGTATCCCAGTGAGAGTCAGCACCTTCAGGAACTGTATCCCAGTGAGAGTCAGCACCTTCAGGAACTGTATCCCAGTGAGAGTCAGCGCCTTCAGGAACTGTATCCGAGTGAGAGTCAGCACCTTCAGGAACTGTATCCCAGTGAGAGTCAGCACCTTCAGGAACTGTATCCCAGTGAGAGTCAGCACCTTCAGGAACTGTATCCCAGTGAGAGTCAGCACCTTCAGGAACTGTATCCCAGTGAGAGTCAGCACCTTCAGGAACTGTATCCCAGTGAGAGTCAGCACCTTCAGGAACTGTATCCCAGTGAGAGTCAGCACCTTCAGGAATTGTATCCCACTGAGAGTCAGCACCTTCAGGAACTGTATCCCAGTGAGAGTCAGCACCTTCAGGAACTGTATCCGAGTGAGAGTCAACACCTTCAGGAACTGTATCCCAGTCAGAGTCAGCACCTTCATGAACTGTATCCCAGTGAGAGTCAGCACCTTCAGGAACTGTATCCCAGTGAGAGTCAGCACCTTCAGGAACTGTATCCCAGTGAGAGTCAGTGCCTTCAGAAACTGTATCCCAGTGAGAGTCAGCACCTTCAGGAACTGTATCCCAGTGAGAGTCAGTGCCTTCAGGAACTGTATCCCAGTGAGAGTCAGCACCTTCAGGAACTGTATCCCAGTGAGAGTCAGCACCTTCAGGAACTGTATCCCAGTGAGAGTCAGCACCTTCAGGAATTGTATCCCACTGAGAGTCAGCACCTTCAGGAACTGTATCCCAGTGAGAGTCAGCACCTTCAGGAACTGTATCCCAGTGAGAGTCAGCACCTTCAGGAACTGTATCCCAGTGAGAGTCAGCACCTTCAGGAACTGTTTCCGAGTGAGAGTCAGCACCTTCAGAAACTGTATCCCAGTGAGAGTCAGCACCTTCAGGAACTGTATCCCAGTGAGAGTCAGCACTTTCAGGAACTGTATCCCAGTGACAGTCAGCACCTTCAGGAACTGTATCCCAGTGAGAGTCAGCAACATCAGTAACTGTATCCCAGTAACAGTCAACACCTTAAGGGAATGTATTCTCGTGAGAGTCAGCACCTTCAGGAACTGTATCCCAGTGAGAGTCAGTACCTTCATGAACTGTATCCCAGTGAGAGTCAGCACCTTCAGGAACTGTATCCCAGTGAGATTTAGCACCTTCAGGAACTGTATCCGAGTGAGAGTCAACACCTTCAGGAACTGTATCCCAGTGAGAGTCAGCACCTTCAGGAACTGTATCCCAGTGAGAGTCAGCACCTTCAGGAACTGTATCCCAGTGAGAGTCAGCACCTTCAGGAACTGTATCCCAGTGAGAGTCAGCACCTTCAGGAACTGTATCCCAGTGAGAGTCAGTGACTTCAGGAACTGTATCCCAGTGAGAGTCAGTGCCTTCAGGAACTGTATCCCAGTGAGAGTCAGCACCTTCAGGAACTGTATTCCAGTGAGAGTCAGCACCTTCAGGAACTGTATCCCAGTGAGAGTCAGTGCCTTCAGGAACTGTATCCCAGTGAGAGTCAGTGCCTTCAGGAACTGTATCCCAGTGAGAGTCAGCACCTTCAGGAACTGTATCCCAGTGAGAGTCAGTGCCTTCAGGAACTGTATCCTAGTGAGAGTCAGCACCTTCAGGAACTGTATCCCAGTGAGAGTCAGTGCCTTCAGGAACTGTATCCCAGTGAGAGTCAGCACCTTCAGGAACTGTATCCCAGTGAGAGTCAGTGCCTTCAGGAACTGTATCCCAGTGAGAGTCAGCACCTTCAGGAACTGTATCCCAGTGAGAGTCAGCACCTTCAGGAACTGTATCCCAGTGAGAGTCAGCACCTTCAGGAACTGTATCCCAGTGAGAGTCAGCACCTTCAGGAACTGTATCCCAGTGAGAGTCAGCACCTTCAGGAACTGTATCCCAGTGAGAGTCAGCACATTCAGGAACTGTATGCCAGTGAGAGTCAGCACCTTCAGGAACTGTATCCCAGTGAGAGTCAGTACCTTCATGAACTGTATCCCAGTGAGAGTCAGCACCTTCAGGAACTGTATCCCAGTGAGATTTAGCACCTTCAGGAACTGTATCCGAGTGAGAGTCAACACCTTCAGGAACTGTATCCCAGTCAGAGTCAGCACCTTCATGAACTGTATCCCAGTGAGAGTCAGCACCTTCAGGAACTGTATCCCAGTGAGAGTCAGCACCTTCAGGAACTGTATCCCAGTGAGAGTCAGTGCCTTCAGGAACTGTATCCCAGTGAGAGTCAGCACCTTCAGGAACTGTATCCCAGTGAGAGTCAGTGCCTTCAGGAACTGTATCCCAGTGAGAGTCAGCACCTTCAGGAACTGTATCCCAGTGAGAGTCAGTGCCTTCAGGAACTGTATCCCTTTGAGAGTCAGCACCTTCAGGAACTGTATCCCAGTGAGAGTCAGCACCTTCAGGAACTGTATCCCAGTGAGAGTCAGCACCTTCAGGAACTGTATCCCAGTGAGAGTCAGCACCTTCAGGAACTGTATCCCAGTGAGAGTCAGCACCTTCAGGAACTGTATCCCAGTGAGAGTCAGCACATTCAGGAACTGTATGCCAGTGAGAGTCAGCACCTTCAGGAACTGTATCCCAGTGAGAGTCAGTACCTTCATGAACTGTATCCCAGTGAGAGTCAGCACCTTCAGGAACTGTATCCCAGTGAGATTTAGCACCTTCAGGAACTGTATCCCAGTGAGATTTAGCACCTTCAGGAACTGTATCCCAGTGAGAGTCAGTACCTTCATGAACTGTATCCCAGTGAGAGTCAGCACCTTCAGGAACTGTATCCCAGTGAGATTTAGCACCTTCAGGAACTGTATCCCAGTGAGAGTCAGCACCTTCAGGAACTGTATCCCAGTGAGAGTCAGCGCCTTCAGGAACTGTATCCGAGTGAGAGTCAGCACCTTCAGGAACTGTATCCCAGTGAGAGTCAGCACCTTCAGGAACTGTATCCCAGTGAGAGTCAGCACCTTCAGGAACTGTATCCCAGTGAGTGTCAGCACCTTCAGGAACTGTATCCCAGTGAGAGTCAGCACCTTCAGGAACTGCATCCCAGTGAGAGTCAGCACCTTCAGGAACTGTATCCCAGTGAGATTCAGCACCTTCAGGAACTGTATCCCAGTGAGAGTCAGCACCTTCAGGAACTGAATCCCAGTCAGAGTCAGCATCTTCAGGAACTGTATCCCAGTGAGTGTCAGCACCTTCAGGAAAGTATCCCAGTGAGAGTCAGCACCTTCAGGAACTGTATCCCAGTGAGAGTCAGCACCTTCAGGAACTGTATCCCAGTGAGAGTCAACACCTTAAGGGAATGCATTCCAGTGAAAGTCCGCACCTTCAGGAACTGTATCCCAGTGAGAGTCAGCACCTTCAGGAACTGTATCCCAGTGAGAGTCAACACCTTAAGGGAATGCATTCCAGTGAAAGTCCGCACCTTCAGGAACTTTATCCCAGTGAGAGTCAGCACCTTCAGGAACTGTATCCCAGTGAGAGTCAGCACCTTCAGGAACTGTATCCCAGTGAGAGTCAACACCTTAAGGGAATGCATTCCAGTGAAAGTCAGCACCTTCAGGAACTGTATCCCAGTGAGAGTCAGCACCTTCAGGACCTGTATCCCAGTCAGAGTCAGCACCTTCAGGAACTGTATCCCAGTGAGAGTCAGCACCTTCAGGAACTGTATCCCAGTGAGAGTCAGCACCTTCAGGAACTGTATCCCAGTGAGAGTCAGCAGCTTCAGGATCTGTATCCCAGTGAGAGTCTGCACCTTCAGGAACTGTATCCCGGTAAGAGTCAGCACCTTCAGGAACTGTATCCCAGTGAGAGTCAGCACCTTCAGGAACTGTATCCCAGTGAGAGTCAGCACCTTCAGGAACTGTATCCCAGTGAGAGTCAGCGCCTTCAGGAACTGTATCCGAGTGAGAGTCAGCACCTTCAGGAACTGTATCCCAGTGAGAGTCAGCACCTTCAGGAACTGTATCCCAGTGAGAGTCAGCACCTTCAGGAACTGTATCCCAGTGAGAGTCAGCACCTTCAGGAACTGTATCCCAGTGAGAGTCAGCACCTTCAGGAACTGTATCCCAGTGAGAGTCAGCACCTTCAGGAACTGTATCCCAGTGAGAGTCAGCACCTTCAGGAATTGTATCCCACTGAGAGTCAGCACCTTCAGGAACTGTATCCCAGTGAGAGTCAGCACCTTCAGGAACTGTATCCCAGTGAGAGTCAGCACCTTCAGGAACTGTATCCCAGTGAGAGTCAGCACCTTCAGGAACTGTTTCCGAGTGAGAGTCAGCACCTTCAGAAACTGTATCCCAGTGAGAGTCAGCACCTTCAGGAACTGTATCCCAGTGAGAGTCAGCACTTTCAGGAACTGTATCCCAGTGACAGTCAGCACCTTCAGGAACTGTATCCCAGTGAGAGTCAGCAACATCAGTAACTGTATCCCAGTAACAGTCAACACCTTAAGGGAATGTATTCTCGTGAGAGTCAGCACCTTCAGGAACTGTATCCCAGTGAGAGTCAGTACCTTCATGAACTGTATCCCAGTGAGAGTCAGCACCTTCAGGAACTGTATCCCAGTGAGATTTAGCACCTTCAGGAACTGTATCCGAGTGAGAGTCAACACCTTCAGGAACTGTATCCCAGTGAGAGTCAGCACCTTCAGGAACTGTATCCCAGTGAGAGTCAGCACCTTCAGGAACTGTATCCCAGTGAGAGTCAGCACCTTCAGGAACTGTATCCCAGTGAGAGTCAGCACCTTCAGGAACTGTATCCCAGTGAGAGTCAGTGACTTCAGGAACTGTATCCCAGTGAGAGTCAGTGCCTTCAGGAACTGTATCCCAGTGAGAGTCAGCACCTTCAGGAACTGTATTCCAGTGAGAGTCAGCACCTTCAGGAACTGTATCCCAGTGAGAGTCAGTGCCTTCAGGAACTGTATCCCAGTGAGAGTCAGTGCCTTCAGGAACTGTATCCCAGTGAGAGTCAGCACCTTCAGGAACTGTATCCCAGTGAGAGTCAGTGCCTTCAGGAACTGTATCCCAGTGAGAGTCAGCACCTTCAGGAACTGTATCCCAGTGAGAGTCAGTGCCTTCAGGAACTGTATCCCAGTGAGAGTCAGCACCTTCAGGAACTGTATCCCAGTGAGAGTCAGTGCCTTCAGGAACTGTATCCCAGTGAGAGTCAGCACCTTCAGGAACTGTATCCCAGTGAGAGTCAGCACCTTCAGGAACTGTATCCCAGTGAGAGTCAGCACCTTCAGGAACTGTATCCCAGTGAGAGTCAGCACCTTCAGGAACTGTATCCCAGTGAGAGTCAGCACCTTCAGGAACTGTATCCCAGTGAGAGTCAGCACATTCAGGAACTGTATGCCAGTGAGAGTCAGCACCTTCAGGAACTGTATCCCAGTGAGAGTCAGTACCTTCATGAACTGTATCCCAGTGAGAGTCAGCACCTTCAGGAACTGTATCCCAGTGAGATTTAGCACCTTCAGGAACTGTATCCGAATGAGAGTCAACACCTTCAGGAACTGTATCCCAGTCAGAGTCAGCACCTTCATGAACTGTATCCCAGTGAGAGTCAGCACCTTCAGGAACTGTATCCCAGTGAGAGTCAGCACCTTCAGGAACTGTATCCCAGTGAGAGTCAGTGCCTTCAGGAACTGTATCCCAGTGAGAGTCAGCACCTTCAGGAACTGTATCCCAGTGAGAGTCAGTGCCTTCAGGAACTGTATCCCAGTGAGAGTCAGCACCTTCAGGAACTGTATCCCAGTGAGAGTCAGTGCCTTCAGGAACTGTATCCCAGTGAGAGTCAGCACCTTCAGGAACTGTATCCCAGTGAGAGTCAGCACCTTCAGGAACTGTATCCCAGTGAGAGTCAGCACCTTCAGGAACTGTATCCCAGTGAGAGTCAGCACCTTCAGGAACTGTATCCCAGTGAGAGTCAGCACCTTCAGGAACTGTATCCCAGTGAGAGTCAGCACCTTCAGGAACTGTATCCCAGTGAGAGTCAGCACATTCAGGAACTGTATGCCAGTGAGAGTCAGCACCTTCAGGAACTGTATCCCAGTGAGAGTCAGTACCTTCATGAACTGTATCCCAGTGAGAGTCAGCACCTTCAGGAACTGTATCCCAGTGAGATTTAGCACCTTCAGGAACTGTATCCCAGTGAGATTTAGCACCTTCAGGAACTGTATCCCAGTGAGAGTCAGTGCCTGTGGAAACTGTACTGTTGCGAGATTCGTTGTATTCATGAGCAAAGAACGGAGAGAAAAAGCAGATGGCTTTCTCTCTCGCTGTCAGACATGCAATTTATGTAATCAATTCATCATCTGCTCCAAATTAATCTGATAATTCAACTGTCTGAGAATAAAATCGTACATAAATAAATCACGTGCAGTCTTGCGGAATATCATAACATTTTGGCAACAGCCCAAATGAATCTTCTGATGGAAATTGTATTGATAAAGTTGTTATTGATAGATGGATAGGAATGTCATAAATTAGATTATTACTTTATATGTTTGCACTTTTAACCTGGTGAAGGTGTGTGAAGGTGATCGCACAAGGCCTGGATTTTACCAATCCTCTCGGGATGCAGGGAGGCTGGCAGGGGTCCTGTAAAATAGCGAGGGAAGGTCGGGTGTGGGGTTCTCCTCAACTTCCCACTGCCATGCCATTTTACCCGAGGCAGGGCAGGTGGGAGATGGCCTTCTCGCTCGCAAGCCAATTGAGCCACTTCAGGGGCCAATCCCTTCCCACCGTCACTGGTAATTAACCAGCGGCGAGTGGGCCCTCCGCCGCATGGGGAGACTGCCTGATGTGTCCTCGCGACCTCCCCGTAGACTCGGTGGGGGGGTTCTCTGTGAAGGGGGAGCGCTCTGTGGCCATGGAGGGGTTTCCCAGTCAGAAATGGCTGGCCCCACGGAAACCCCACAAACAGTCCCCCCCCCATCACCGAAGCCTGTCTGACTGGCCCCAAGAACCCCAGACCCACTTACTGGTTCGGAGGGCGGCCCACTCCCATCGCATCCTCTCTACTGGGTGCAGTTCCAGCAGTGACCACAACTCCTGGTGGTGCTGCTGAGACTGTTGGGCTGTGTCGTCCCTCTAATTGGTTATCAGCTCTTGGAGGCTGTCGTCTTTTAAAGTAACGGAACCCCCAATGGCAACTAATTAGTTCCTGGAGGGCCGTGAAATGCAGCCGGGTGTCCACAAATGGCCGAGGATGGGTTGCCTCTGTCTTTCAGTCCTGTCCTCAGGGCTCCTGCCATGCCGGCAAAATTCCAGCCAATGTATCTGTACTTCTCTGTGTCTGTGCTTGCCATTTCATGGGAATCAAGGAGGTCCCGCACTCAGACCGAAAGCAGATCCCGAGCCCGTGCGGTTGGACTGTGAGACCATGGGACCAATTTTACCAGTGGCGGCCAATTAAGAGACTGCTGCTGGGACCGTCATCCAATTAAGGCGGCAGCCTGCCTCTCAAAGCTGTCGGCCCAGTCAGAGGGCTGGCAGCTCGGCATTCTCTGCAGCTCTGAGGGTGCAGGAGGAAGGAGTAAGATGCCTTCGAAGGGCGGGTCAGGATTTTTCTTCATGTGCTGGGGCCAGGCAGGCAGGCCCCAGCGAGCAGAGGGGTGAACCCTCCAGCAGCAGCTTGGACCTGCAGGGGCCATGGAAGGAAGGCCGGCCCCCAGCCCGGAAGCCGCTATGAGGCTGCCTCGATGTACCTGGTGGTCTCCCCACTCGGCAGGGGCGCATCCTGACACCGGTAGAATGCCAGCGGGGCCGGTTGGTGGACGGCCATGTTGCTGCCTGGGAATATCCCATGGTGGCAGGAAGACATCGGGCTTCCCTCCTGATGTCATTTTATGAGTTCTCCCACCTCCCAGTCTGTCTCCAGAGGGCTGGTAAAATTCAGCCTTGTGTTCATGTTACTGTGGGTGTGTATATATGTGTGTTTCTTAAATAGGTGGGTGTCTGTGTATGCGTTTGTGTGAAATTGAGTGCTTGAACATGCAGATAGTTGGTTGTACGTGTCTTTGTGCATCACTTGTTAATTATGTATAAAAACAAAAAACAAAATTACAGCACAAGGAGGAGACCATTTGGCTCATCACACCTCTGTCAGTTCTCTGAGAGAGACTTAGTCCCACTCTGCTCCCATTACTCCATAGTCATATTTTTTCTTTTAATTATTTGCCCATTTTCTCCTCTAAGAGCTGTTTGATATTCTGCTTCTTGCCAATAATCAGGCACTCCATGTCCAAACAACCCTCTGAGTTAAATAATTCTTCTCAGTTCTTTCGTCTTTTGGCGATTATTTTAGTTTAATGTCCCGTTAGTTTGTGACATACCAACAAATGGGAATAGTTTTCCCCCATTTCATTCAAAAGAGAATTGGACAAATAATTGAAGGGAAAATTTTGCCAAGCAGTGAGACTAATTGAATAGTGCTACTGAAGAGCTGGCAGAGGGCACAATGGGCCGAATAGCCTCCTTATGTGCTATATCATTCTATGATTTACCTCAGCAAAACCCCACATCATTTTGAATCACTTGATCAGATCTCCTCCTAAACTGCTTTCTTCCAATGCAAAACGTCCTGGAATCTCTTGTTAACCCTCAAAACGACAACTTACTACAACAACATATATTTATATAGTGCCTTTAACGTAACAAAATGCCACAAGGCACTTCACAGGAGCGTTATAAAACAAAATTTGACATTGAGCCAAAGAAGGAGATGTTAAGTCAGATGACAAAAGCTTGGTCAAAGAGTTAGGATTTAAGGAGTGTCTTAAAGGAGGAAAATGATGTGGAGAGATGGAGACAAAAACAGAAAATACTGGAAAAACTCAGCAGGCCAGACAGCATCTGTGGAGAGGAAAATAGAATTAACGTTTCACGTCTGCATGACCTTTCATCAGAACTGGCAAAAATTAGAAATGTAACAGGTTTTCAAAGATGTTGTTTGACTGGGAGCCAATGTAGGTCAGCGAGCACAGGAGGTGATGGGTGAACGGGACCTGGTGCCAGTTAAGACACGGACAGCAGAGTTTTGGATGACCTCAAGTTTACAGAGGGTAGAATGTGGGAGACCAGCCAGGAATGCATTGGAATTGTCAAGTCTAGAAGTAACGAAAGCATGAATGAGGGTTTCAGCAGAACAGCTGATGCAGGGGCAAAGTCGGGTGAGATTACGTAGATAGAATAGGCAGTTTTTAGTCATGGCATGAATAGGAGGTCAGAAGCTCATCTCAAGGTCAAATATGACATCAAGGTAACGAACAGTCTGGTTTAGTCTCGGACAGTCGCCAGGGAGAGGGGTGGAATCAATATGGAGTTTGGAGCAGAGATGGAAGATAATGGCTTCAGTCTTCCCAATGTTTAATAGGAGGAAATTTATGGTCATCCGGTATTGGATGTCGGAGAAGTAGCGTGATAGTTTTGCAAAAGTGAGAGAAGTGATGATGAGGTAGTGCTGGTTGTCATCAGTGCTTATGTGAAAACTAACGTGTGCTTTCGAATGATATTGCCAAGGGGCAGCACGTAGATGAGAAATAGAAGGGGCCCAAGGATAGATCCCTGGGGGACACCAGAGGTAACGGTGAGGGAGTGGTAAGCCATTGTAAGTGATTCTCTGGCTAGGATTAGATAGATAAGAATGGAACCAGGCGAGTGCAGTCCCACCCAGCTGGACAATAGTGGAGAGGTATTGGAGGAGGATGGTGTGGTCAATCATGTCAAAGGCTGCAGACAGGTCGAGAAGGTCGCCAAGGGAAAGTTTATCTTTATCACAGTCACAGAGGATGTCATTTGTGTTTCAGTACTGTGACAGGGCAGAAACCTGATTGGAGGGATTCAAACACAAAGTTCTGGAAAAGATGGGCAGTGACAACGCGATGGGCCAAATGGCCACCTTCTACGCTGTACATTTCTATGATTCTATTAGGAAAGGGAGGTTGGAGATGGGCTGTTAGTTTGCAAGGAGGGTTGTTTTTTTGAGGAGGGGGTGATGAAGACAGATTTAGAGGAGTGACAACACCTGAAGACAACAAATCATTTACAATATCAGCTAACATGGGGACAAGGAGGTGATCAGCAGTTTAGTGGGAATAGGATTGTGGGAACAGGAGGCTGATCTCATGGACAAGATGAGCTTAGAGGGGGCATGAGGGGAGATAGGAGAGAAATTAGATAAAGATGTGAGTTCAGGGCTAGGGCAGGGGGAGCTTTAGAGGAAGTTTGGCCAGGTGGGCTAATGGAAGGGAGGGACACAGCAGAGGCAGCTGATTGAATTTTCTCGATTTTAGAGTCATAGAGTTATACAGCACAGAAACAGGCCCTTCGGCCCATCGAGTCTGTGCCGGCCATCAAGCACCTAACCATTCTAATCCCTTTTTCCAGCACTTAGCCCGTAGCCTTGTATGCTATGGCTTTTCAAGTGCTCATCTAATTACTTCTTAAATGTTGTGAGGGTTCCTGCCTCAACCAATCTTGGCAGTGCATTCCAGATTCCAACAATGTTCTGGGTGAAAAACTTTTTCCTCAAATTTAAACCTATGCCCCCTGGTTATTGACCCCTCCGCTAAGGGAAAAAGTTTCTTCCCATCTATCCCATCAATGCCCCTCATAATTTTGTATACCTCAATCAGGTCCCCCCTCAGCCTTCTCTGCTCTAAGGAAAACTACCCTAGCCTTTCCAGTCTCTCTTCATAGCTGAAATGCTCCAGCCCAGGCAACATCCTGGTGAATCTCCTCTGCACCCTCTCCAGTGCAATCACATCCTTCCTATAGTGTGGTGCCCAGAACTGTACACAGTACTCCAGCTGTGGTCTAACTAGAGTTTTATACAGCTCCATCATAACCACCCTGCTCTTATATTCCATGCCTCAGCTAATAAAGGCAAGTATCCCATATGCCTTCCTAAATACCTTATCTACCTGTGCTGCTGCATTCAGTGATCTGTGGACAAGTACACCAAGGTCACTCTGACCTTCTGTACGCCCTAGAGTCCTACCATCCATTGTATATTCCCTTGCCTTGTTCGTCCTCCCAAAATGCATCACCTCACACTTCTCAGGATTAAATTCCATTTGCCACAGCTCCGCCCATCTTACCAGCCCATCTATATTGTCCTGTAATCTAAGACTTTCCTCCTCACTATTTACGACACCACCAATTTTCGTGTCATCTATGAACTTACTGATCATACCTCCTATATTCATGTCTAAATCATTAATGTACACTACAAACAGCAAGGATCCCAGCACAGATCCCTGTGGTACATCACTGGTCACAGGCTTCCACTCGCAAAAACAACCCTCGACCATCATCCTCTGCCTCCTGCCACTAAGCCAATTTTGGATCCAATTTGCCAGATTGCTCTGGATCCCCTGGACTCTTACCTTCTTAAACAATCTGCCATGCGGGACCTTATCAAAAGCCTTACTGAAGTCCATGTAGTCTACATCAACTGCTTTACCCTCATCTACACATCTAGTCACCACCTCGAAAAATTCAATCAAGTTAGTTAGACACGATCTCCCCCGACAAAGCCACACTGACCATCCCAGATTAATCTCTGCCTCTCCAAGTGGAGATTAATCCTGTCCCTCAGAATTTTTTCCAATAGTTTCCCAACCACTGATGTTAGACTCACTGGCCTGTAATTACCTGGTTTATCCCTGCTACCCTTCTTGAATAATGGTACCACATTCGCTGTCCTCCAGTCCTCTGGTACCTCTTCTGTGACCAGAGAGGATTGAAAAATTTGTGTCAGAGCCCCTGCTATCTCCTCCCTTGCCTCACATAACAGCCTGGGATACATCTCATCTGGGCCTGAGGATTTACCCACTTTTAAGCCCGTTAAAACAACTAATACTTCTCCCTTTCAATGCTAATATGTTCAAGTATATCACAATCCCCCTCCCTGATCTCTACATCTACACTGTCCTTCTCCAGAGTGAACACAGATGAAAAGTAATCATTTAAAACCTCACCTATGTCCTCCGGCTCCACACACAGATTGACACTTGGGTCCCTAATGGGTCCTACTCTTTCCCTGGTTATCCTCTTGCCCTTAATATACTTATAAAACGCCTTAGGATTTTCCTTTATCTTGCCCGCCAGTGTTTTTTCATGTCCCCTCTTCGCTGTCCTAATTACTTTTTTAAATACCCCCTTACACTTTTTATACTGCTCTAGTGCCTCTGCTGTTTTCAGTGCTCCGAATCTGACATAAGCCTCCTTTTTTTTCCTGATCCAATCCTCTATATCCTTTGACCTCCAGGATTCCCTGGACTTGTTGGTCCTACCCTTCACCTTAACGGGTATATGTTGGCTCTGAACTCTTACTATTTCCTCTTTGAATGACTCCCACTGGCCTGATGTAGACTTTCCTACAAGTAGCTACTCCCAGTCCACTTTAGCCAGATCCTGTTTTATAATATTGAAATCATTACCTTTATTTCCAGCCCGTCTTTGTCCTTTTCCATAGCTACCTTAAATCTTACAGAGTTATGGTCACTATCCCCAAAATGTATCCCCACTGACACTTCTACCAATTGTCCGGCTTCATTCCCTCAGATTAAGTCCAGTACTGCCCCTTCTTAGTGACAAGTAAATCCATGAGCTCATCACACATTGTGTGGAGGAGAGATGGAAGGGAGAGGAGAGAGGGGTTTATGAAGATGGTTTGCAGTAGAGAAAAGAAAAGTAGAGTAGGGTTATCTTTGCATTCTCGGATGATCCTGGAATAGTGACCAGTTTTAGCAGATGAGAACGGGATCAATTATTGCTTTCCATGGTCCAGCCGGATCTGCTGGTTGACGACTAAACCAGTTGTCCACCATATCCTTTCAATTCTGCGCCCTTTGGACTGAAGGGAGTGGAGATGCGGGCCGTACCAGCGGAAATGGCCAGGGTGAGAGAAAGTAACGGTTTTATTTGGGACTAGGGCATCAAAGGTGGAGGTAAGGGTACCATAGCTGCCGAAATGTTATGGCGAATGGCCAAAGGCTAGACAGTTGGGATTTTGAAAGTGCAGTAAACCAAAGCCTCTCAGAGATAAGGAGGGGCTAGGAATTGAGGAAATTTAAACAAAAGAATGAGAATTCTAACTTGGTACCGATTCAGGTCAGTCAGCATAAGGCTGATGGTGGGAGTTAGGATACCAGCAGCAGAGTTTTGGATGAGTGCAAGTACACAGAGAGCTGTGGATGCTCCATCATTGAGTACATTTAAGGCTGGGACAGATAGATTTTTGGTCTCTCAGGGAATCAAGGGATATGGGGAGCGGGCAGGAAAGTGGAATTGAAGCCCAAGATCAGCCACGATCGTATTGAATGACGGAGCAGGCTCGATGGGCCAAATGGTCTACTTCTGCTCCTATTTCTTATGTTCTTGTAAGGGTAGAAAGTGGGAGGCCAGCAAGGAGTGCATTGAAATAATCATTTCTGGAGCTAGCAAAGGCATGAATAAGGGTTTCAGTAGCAGATGAGCTGAGGTAGGGTGGAATCGGGCAACGTTACGGAGGTAGAAGTAGGCGGTCTTAGTGTTGGAGAGGATGTGTGGTTTGGAAAGTCATCTCAGTGTCAAATATGACACCAAGGTTGCAAACAGTGTCGTTCAGCCTCGGACACTGGCCAAGGAGAGAGGAGAGAGATAGAATTTGAGGCAAGGGTGCAGAGTTTGTGGCAGGGATTGAAGACAATGGTTTCAGTCTTCCTCATGCCTAACTGGAGGAAATTATGGCTCATCTAAGACTGAATGTCGGATTAGCAGTCTGATAACACAGAGTTTGTGGAAAGATCCGGAGAGTGGGTAGTGATGTGGGGTTAAGTGTCATCTGTGTACATGTTCAACTTGATGCCATGTCTTCAGATGATGTCGCCGAGCGGCAGCACGTGGACGAGGAGGAGACTAAAGTTAGATCTTTGGGGACTCAAGAGGTAATGGTGCAGGATGGAGTGGCAAAGAGAAAGCATTGTTGAATATTCTATGGCTACAATTGGATTGGTAAGAATGGAACCAGGCAAGGACAGTTCCACTCAGCTTGACAATGGAGGAGAGGCATTGGAGGCGGATGGTGTGATCAATGGTGTCATGAACACAAGTTTATAACTGAAAAAACAAAAGGTTAAGTCAAAGCCAAAGGCTTGGAATACTTCAAACTGAGTTCTATTGTGAAAATTCAGGAAACGAGGATGGGGGTGCTAGTCTACCTAAATGTTTGACCAGAAGATGTTTGTGCACCATTTTCCCCTCCATTTTCCCCCTTTCTCTCCTACTGGGGTTCACCCATGAGTGCAGGTCCTTGATGAAGTAATTTTGATTTCAGGTAGTGGTTTTTGGCTGACTATTTGACCATGGAGGGCTGAGCCTAACACTTAACTTAACCACGAGCTCGCGTGCATGACTTCACGCAAAAACTCGATTGTAACCAGGAGTGGGAAAGTTGGTTGAATGTTTTGCCCCTCAAGGCACTGAGGCCAATTGTGGTCTGCCTATGCCCATCTCAGCTGACTGAAGTTAATGAGCGTTGCACACAGAGCCCAAAGGTCAGTACTCAAGGAGTTTATGATCCCATTTCTGGATGATATTTGCTCATGAACAGTGTCTGTATATCATCGACTTGTCAAGACATGAATAATAACCTCATTTACACCTTTCAGACTGAGTTAAGCTTGGTGATTATTAACGAGGCTGCTTTACAGCAGAGCAAAGGATTCAGTGACAAATATAGAACAAGAGAAGAGACAGATCCTTTCCCACAGGAGGGCAATTCCGCAGTAGTTGGGAAACATATGACTGTGTTTTGGCTCATAACATCAGTCGAGAATGTCCCTGGCTGGATTTGGGGTATTGCAGTTGTCCTCTTTCTAATCCATGAGACTGAGGAAAGGGGCAAAATATCAGCCAGTGTTTCCACCTTTGATCGACACTGAAAAGCAGAGAAGCTAGTTTCGGGTCAGGTCAGGTGTGTTGCCGTCCATAGTCGAATAGTCCACCCCTACTCATTGTCTCAGTTCACACATGACGAATGGGTATGGTACTAATGGGTAGCCCATTACTAGCTTACACTAGTGCTTGTTATTCAGAGGAAATTGCAGCCAGAAAAAGGAAAAGGACAATTGGAAGAGTAATAAAAAAGAAGTAACATGTATTCCCAAATGCTGCCCCTTGCAGATACTAGTCTTGCATCCACCAAGGTAAAGGCTCCACAAATAGCTAGAGAGCCCTGAGAGGGACAGATAATGCCAGCCCTTGAACCTAGGTTGGGAGATACAGGAACATGTTCCAGTTCTTCGAGAAAGCAATAAGTGGCAATGCCAAGGCCGACATTTATTGCCCATTCCTAATTGCCCTTGTGAAGCTGCCTTCTTGAACTGCTGCAGTCAGTGTGGTATAGGCGCACCCACAGTGCTGTTAGGAAGGGAGTTCCAGCATTTTGACCCAGCGACAGTGAAGGAACGGCGATATAGTTCCAAGTCATGATGGTGTGTGACTTGGAGGAGAACTTGCAGGTGGTGGTGTTCCCATGCATTTGCTGCCCTTGTCCTTCTCGGTGGTAGAGGTCGCAGGTTTGGAAGGTGCTGTTGAAGGAAGCTTAGTGAGTTGCTGCAGTGCATTTTATAGATGGTACACACTGCTGCCACTGTGCTTCGGTGGTGGAGGGAGTGAATGTTTGTAGATGGAGCGCCAATCAAGCGGGCTGCTTTATCCTGGATGGTGTCGAGCTTCTTGAGTGTTGTGGGAGCTGCACCCATCCATGCAAGTGGAGAGTATTCCATCACACTCCTGAATAAAACCTTGTAGATGGTAGAAAAACTGTGAGGTTTTACAGGTTATGCTAAACATTTATAAATTACTGGTTAGGCCTCAGCAAGAGTATTGTGTGCAATTCTGGGCACCACACTTTGGAACCAGCAAAGAGGAGATTTACTTGAATGATATCAGGGATGAAGAGACCGGCAAAGCTGGGTTTGTCTTCTCAAAGAAAAGGTTAAATAGAGATTTAATTGATGAGTGACATTTGCTCAACGACATTTAGGTAGAGGCTGAGTGGAACACCTTTAAAGGTATAATGCTTAAAATGCAGGATAAATGTTACTGAAAATCAGTCTGCTCAGGCTATATAAACATGACCAAAATTAAGAAGCAAATAGAACTGATATAAAAACGGAAAATTGATCGGGGATAGAGTGTTCATTGGCTGTAAAAAGAGATTAAATGGGTGGGTAGAGTCTGTGATAGGGGAAAATGTAAATGGGTGGTGGGAGGAGATGTTATGAGTAACTTGCATGACTTCACTTCACTACATGTGGGAAAGTGCAGCCTGTACTTGTTTAGTAATGTGCTGTGATGGATGACTCAACATGTGGAGGATCGTTGGTGAAAAGTAAGTTTCAATGATTGTGATTCAATGAATGTAAAGTGCTTTCATTATGAAGTTTTGTGGTCTAGTCGAGTATATATTCTCAACATAGACAAATGGTCATCCTTTGATGTGAATCTGGACCGTGAAGACTAGCTTGGGGTGGGGTATCGCAGCTCAACACTTTGGTTACTGTTATAATCACCCGATCGGGGAGTTGCCGCATCCTACCTATAAAACGCTTTACAGCCAATTAAGTACTTTGAAGTGTCAATACTATTGTAATGCAGGAAACACAGCAGCCAATTTGTACACAGCAAGCTCCCACAAACAGCAATGTGATAAATTGTCAAATCACCTGAGTTAGGTGTTGGTTGAGGGACAAAGCAGCATGTTTGATCGGCACCCCATCCATAACCTTAAACATTCACTTCCTCCACCATCGATGCACAGTGACAGCAGTGTGTACCATCTTCAAGATGCACTGCAGCAACTCATCAGGGCTCCTTCGACAGCACCTTCCAAACCTGTGACTGCTACCACCTAGAAGGACAAGGGCAGCAGATGTATGGGAACACCACCACCTGCAAGTTCTTCTCCAAGCCACACACCATCCTGACTTGGAACTATATCGCCGTTCCTTCACTGTCACTGGATCAAAATCCTGGAACTCCCTTCCTCACAGCACTATTGCTGTACCTACACCCCAAGGACTGCAGCAGTTCAAGAAGGGAGCTCACCACCACCTTCTCAAGGGCAATTAGGAACGGGCAATAAATGTTGGCATTGCCAGTGATGCTCACATCCCATGAATGAATATAAAAAGTATTGGCCAGGACACCTGGGAAACATCCCCTGCCTTCTTTGAGAAAGAGTCATGGGATCGTTTACATCTACATGAGAGGCAGACAGGGTCCTTGCATTAATGCCTCATCCAGAAGATGGAACCTCCAACAATACAGCACTCCCTCATGCTGCTCTAGAATTGTCAGCCTGGAGTTTGTGCTCAAGTCTCTAGAGTGGGACTTGAACCCACAACCTCCTGACTCAGGCAAGATTACTATCCACTGAGCCGCAGCTACAGCTAACATAACAACAACAGCCTGCATTTATATAGCACCTTTAATGTAGTAGAACGTCCCAAAGTGCCTCACAGGAGCATTATCAAACAAAATTTGTCACCAAACCACATGAGGGGCTATCAGGACAGGAAACCAACCTAATATTTGAGAATATGGGAATGTTCTGCTCATTCTGGTTACTCATTATAACCCAGCAGTGGTTTAGATAGAGTTACTCCATCTGGGCCTGGCAAATTATGTCCTTGGAAAAGCATTTAAGGAGCTGATTGACAAGGTGACTGGATAGTGAATCATTTCTCAGTGTGTCAGGCTGCTTGTGTTTTATAATGTTTAATAATGGAGTTTCCCACATGCTTGCAAAGCTCGATTTCAAAATACATTCAATATGCATTTGTCTAACAGCCTGGCAAGAACAATACTTAATCAACATAACTTATGGCTGTGTTTGTAAATGATATGCAAACTGTATGCTAATTTATGCAAACAAATTATTTTTTGTGTGGTTTTCATGAACAGTTTTATAATAGAAACAGGGTTTTTTGGTGCCGGTATTTCTTGAACTCATTCCTGCTGCAGGTCAACACACTGGGGGAGTTCCAGATGTTTCCTGCCTTTTTTTTTTTAACCACAAAGCATTGCAAGTTACTGGGATCTCAATTCTAGATCAGGAGTAGGATAGAATCCAGATCATACACAGAGCTGCAGGAGGACAGAGACAGGACAGGAGCTGGGGTAGGGGCAGGGGTGGGGCAGGAGGTGGGGGTGGGGGTGGGGGTGGGGGTGGGGCAGGAGGTAGGGGCAGGGGGTGGGGTAGGGGGTGGGGGTGGGGTAGGGGCAGGAGGTAGGGGCAGGGGGGTGGGGGTGGGGTAGGGGCAGGACAGGGGGTGGGGTAGAGACAAGGGGTGGGATAGGGCAGGGGGTGGGGGTGGGGCAGGACAGGGGGTGGGGTAGAGGTAGAGGCAGGGGGTGGGGGTGGGGGTGGGGTAGGGGCAGGACAGGGGGTGGGATAGGGGTAGAGGCAAGGGGTCGGGTGGAGGCAGGACAGGGGGTGGGGTAGAGGCAGGGGATAGGGGTGGGGTGGAGGCAGGGGGTGGGGTAGAGGCAGGACAGGGGGTGGGGTAGAGGCAGGGGGTAGGGGTGAGGTGGAGGCAGGGGGTGGGATAGACGCAGGACAGGGGGTGGGGGTGGAGTAGGAGCTGAACGGGGGTGATGTAGGAAAGGGTATAACACAAACTAAAGGAAGGTTGGATGAAACCAAGATGACAGAAGAGTTGCACAATGATCGGAAAAGGAATCTAAGAAAGATAATCAACAAAAACTGAAACTGCTAATCGGAAATTGTCCAGGCCGTGATCCCAGTGGGGAGGGGGGGTCACACTCAGGTACACTGCCTATCTTAGTATCCAACTGTACCCAAATGTTCACAATTCCCTGTGAGATATAGAGATAGGGAGCTGGATAGGAATAGGGATAGGAATAGGGATTTGGTTGTGATATGGATAGGAACAGGAAATAGGAAGAAGGAGATGGATGGAGAGAAGGAAAAATATGCCTCAACCTTGAGATCTGTGAAAGGGTGTCTGATCTGGGGTTTGGGGTGCGGTGGGGCATCCATCCACCATTCTTGTGCCAGTGGAACGAACCCCAAGGAACGTCGCAATTCACAAATGGAAAACTTACGTGAGGTTAAAAGCAACCAGCCTGATCCGTGCCCCAGCACCAGTCGATGGTTTTAGGGGCGAGGCGAGAAAGTTGAGGGATGAGGCATCACGGTGCCAGGATTCCTCCCACTGTAACTGTGCCAGAACCTAGTCACAGGGCCTATTGAGCAGTGGAATTTGCATGGAAGGGAAAAGCACTATCTGTGAGGCTCAGTCCCATACTGTGAAGAGACATTTCTTTATCTGTGAAGCTGTCAAGGGAGCATCCTCCATCCATACAAATGTTTTATTTTTTTCTCCGCCGTCTCTTGAACTTACTCCTGTCCTAGTCAGACAAGCTGAACTGCTTGTTTAAGCTGATCATTCACAAAACATTAAGGTCAAAGGATCGACCTTGTGGTAATCGAATGCAGCATTGTGTAATGACACATGAATGCATCATGTAACTGCAGCTGTCACCTACAATGCATGTTGGAATCTGATACAATTTTCACTCTGCAACACATGACCTGACCAGACAGTTCTTAGGTGTCTCACACAGTTTAGCTGCAGTTGATGGCTGTTGAGTGGTTTGAAGGATAGATGTGATTCTACCCTTCTGTAACGGGAGAACCTGGAGGAAGGGGCTGATAAGAAATGCCAAAGCAGAGTACAAAATGAGATCTGTCATTGTTACCTTCAATGTCATTACAATGTAGAAAAGGTCACGGGTTAAACTGCATGGATTTAAAAAGTCTTGAGTGGAAGTTAGACATTTAAGCACAGTTTACCATGAATGATACCAGATCATTGTCCCTGATCACAGACTGGCAAAACCCACAGGCAGGAACATTTGAGACTGTCCTTTACATTGAACAATAACTTTCTGCATTAATTGGATCTCTTGACAAGAAGAATTTGAAACAGAGGGAGGCCATTTGGCCCATTGTGTACGTGCATCTTCTTCCAAACATTCCAAATCCTAACCACTCGTTGCACAAAAGTTTTTCTTCATGTCGCCGATGGTTCTTTTGCCAATCACCTTAAATCTGTGTCCCCTGGTTATCAGCCCAACAGCCAATGGAAACATTTCTCTTTATTCACTCTGTCTAACCCCTTCATGATTTTGAAAAAGTCTATCAAATCTTCTCTCAGGAGAATATCCCATCTTCTCCAGTATCCACGTAACAGGTCTCCTTATTTAAGGAAGGATGTGAATGTGTTGGATGTGGTTCAGAGGAGGTTTACTAGATTGATGCCTGGAATGAGCGGGTTGTCCTATCAGGAAATGTTGGACAGACTGGGCTTGTTTTCACTGGAGTTTAGAAGAGTGAGGAGAGACTTGATTGAAGATTATAAGATCCTGAACAGTCTCGACAAGGTGGATGTGTTTCCCCTTGTGGGTGAGTCCAGAACGAGGGGGTATCGGTTTAAAATTAGAGGTCACCCTTTTAAGGCAGAGATGAAGAGAATTTTTTTCTCTCCGAGGGTTGTGCAACTTTGGAACTCTCTGCCTCAGAAGGTGGTGGAGGCGGGGTCATTGAATATTTTTAAAGTGGAGGTAGATAGATTATTGTTAGACAAGGGAATCAAAGATTATCGGGGGTAGATGGGAGTGTGGAATTCGAGACACAAACAGATCAGCCATGATCTTATTGAATGGTGGAGCAGGCCCGAGGGGTCGAATGACCTACTTCTGCTCCTAATTCATATGTTTGTAACTGTCATCCCTCATCACTGGATCCATTCAAGTAAGTGCCCTACCCAAAGCCTTCACTTCCTTCCTAAAGTCTGGTGCCCAGAATTAAACACAATACTCCAGCTGGGGCCGAATTGGTGCCTTATGAAGGTTTAGCCGAACTTCTTGGCTTTTGTACTCTATGTCTCTATTTATGATGCCCAGGATCCTGTATTCACTACTTTGTTTATCTGTCCTGTCACCTTCAAAGTCTTGTGCGCAAATATCCCCAAGGACTCTCTGTTCATGAAACCAAGAAATTGATAAAGAAAGAGAAAACAGAATTTGAGAGTAAAGTAGCAAGAGACCAGCTGATAAAAGGAAGAGATCAGTGAAAGTAAATGTGGGCCCATTAGAGGCCTCACAGTAAGTTATTGCGGGGAATAAGGAAATAGCAGAAACATTAAACAAATAATTTATATCAATCTTCTTAGTAGAAAGCACAAAAAATATTCCGGAAATAGTGGGGAACCAAGGCTCTAGCAGAAATGAGGAACTTAAAGAAATTATTATTCGAAAGCAATACTACTGCAGAAATTAACAAGACTAAAAATCAACAATTCCCCTGGACCTGATGGCCTACATCCTAGGATTTTAAAAGAGTTAGCTGCAGAGAGAGTCGATACATTAGTTTTGATCTTCTAGAATTCCCCAGATTTTAGACAATCCCGATGGATTAGAAGGTAGCAAACATAACCCTGCTATTCGAGAAAAGAAGGAAAGAGAAAATGGGAACTATAGGCCAGTTAGCCTGATATTAGCAGTAGGGACGATGCTGGAATCTATTATTAATGAAGTGGCAACAGGGCACTTAGAAAATCATAATATCAGGCAGAGTCAACATGGATTTATGAAAGGGAAGTTGTGTTTGAAAAATTTGTTACAGTATTTTTGAGGATGTAACTATCAGGATAGATAAAGCGGGAACCAATGGATTTTCAAAAAGTATTCAAAAAGGTGCTACGCAAGAGGTTATTATGCAAACTTCGGGCTCATGGGATTGGGGGTGATATATTAACATGGATAGAGGGTTGGTTAACAGTCAGAAAACAAAGAGTAGGGAAAAACAGGAGATTTTCAGGTGGTAGGCAGTAACTAGCGGGATACCACAAGGAACAGTGCTTGGGTTTCAGCTATTTACAGTCTCTATCAACGTCTTAGATGAGGGGACTGAGTATAACAGATCAAAGTTTGCTGACAATAAAAAGTTAAGTGGGAAAGTAAACAGCGAATACGACGTAAAGAGGCTGCAAATGAATATAGACAAGTTGAATAAGTGGGCAAGAACATGACAGATGGAATAAAATGTGGGGAAGTGCAAAATTATCATCTTTAGTAGGAAAAATAGAGAAGGACAATATTTTTTAAATGGTGAGAGACTGGGAAATGTTGGTAGTCAGAGGGATTTAGAAGTCCTCGTACACAAACAACAGAAAGTTTTTTTTTATTCATTCATGGGATGTGGGCGTCGCTGGCCAGGCCAGCATTTATTGCCCATCACTAATTGCCCTTGAGAAGGTGGTGGTGAGCTGCCTTCTTGAACTGCTGCAGTCCATGTCGGGTAGATACACCCACAGTGCTGTTAGGAAGGGTGTTCCAGGATTTTGACCCAGTGACAGTGAAGGAACGGCGATATAGTTCCAAGTCAGGATGATGTGTGGCTTGGAGGGGAATTTGCAGTTTCCCTGTGTTCCTATGTGTCTGTTGCCCTTGTCCTTCTAGCTGGTAGAGGTCATGGGTTTGGAAGGTGCTGTCGAAGGAGCCTTGGTGAGTTGCAGCACTGCATCTTGTATGTGGTACACATTGCTGCCACTGTGCGTCGGTGGTGGAGGGAGTGAATCTTGAAGGTAGTGGATGGGCTACCAATCAAGCGGGCTGCTTTGTGCTGGATGGTGTCGAGCTTCTTGAGTGTTGTTGGAGCTGCACCCATCCAGGCAAGTGGAGAGTATTTCATCACACTCCTGACTTGTGCCTTGTAGATGGTTGGACAGGCATTGGGGAGTCAGGAGGTGAGTTACTCGCCACAGAATTCCCAGCCTCTGACCTGCTGTTGTAGCTACAGCATTTATTTGGTTGGTCCAGTTTAGTTTCTGGTCAATGGTAACCCCCAGGATGATGATAGTGGGGGATTCAGCGATGGTAATGCCATTGAATATCAAGGAGAGATGGGTAGATTCTTTCTTGTTAATGATGGTGTTACAAGATTGCTTCTATGTTTTGTAAAATATGTTTTTAAGGACTTATAGTTGAATTATGGACATTAATTCATCTGGAAGAACAAAGAACAAAGAACCGTACAGCACAGGAACAGGCTATTCGGCCCTCCAAGCCTGCGCCGATCTTGATGCCTGCCTAAACTAAAACCTTCTGCACTTCCGGGGTCCGTATCCCTCTATTCCCATCCTATTCATGTATTTGTCAAGATGCCTCTTAAACATCTCTATGGTACCTGCTTCCACCACCTCCCCCGGCAACAAGTTCCAGGCACTCACCACCCTCTGTGTAAAGAACTTGCCTCGCACATCCCCTCTAAACTTTGCCCCTCTCACCTTAAACCTATGTCCCCTAGTAACTGACTCTTCCACACTGGGAAAAAGCTTCTGACTATCCACTCTGTCCATGCCGCTTATAACTTTGTAAACCTCTATCATGTCGCCCCTCCACCTCCGTCGTTCCAGTGAAGCTTGAAGAGATGTTGAACTTTGTGTTTTTTTAAAAAGAGATCACCAGAAGGCTTCCTGGACTTGGCTTGGAAACAAGCCCTTACTGGAATGCACCTGCTTTCACATAAAATACCAGCAGGGAGCTTGTTGTTTTGACTTGGGAAGATGTTTACAAAGAAGTAACAGGTCAATATTTATAGAGGTCAGAAGGCTTGACTTTTGGACTGTTTTTGGTTTCACTTTGAATTGTTAAAACAACAATTGGTTTTTGCCTGCCAAGAAAACCCAGCTCGTCTCTTTCTCTCTCTTGGAAAGAAACCCTACATATCCAATGTGTCAGTTTCCTTTTTCCTCCTGTAGTTGAAGAAACCCTGCCTATCGAATGTGTGGGAACTGAACCCCTATTGCCTCATTTCTGCTTTAAGGCCTATCTGAAACCCCCGTAGCTGCATTTCTTGGATAGTCTACCTAAACTGATCTTCAATATCCCCTGGGAAGAACTGTTCTAGGAAGATCCCAGTGACAGCCGTCTATACGCATTTGGGACGCCAAAGCAAAACAAAGGACATCTTTCCATATCTTCTATTTTTTTTTCAAGAATGAACAAGTATTGAGCCTAAGTGTTTATCTTTTTGTCTGTTTTTTTTCTTTGTCACAGAGCTGTAAACAAAACATCCCTTTTATTTTTCCAGTTAACCGGTGTTTGTGTATATGTGTGTGAGTGAGGGGCTAAGGTAAAAAAGGAATTTTAATATTTCAATCTGTGTCTATATGCTTTACTTCATTATTGGTTAAGACTTGTTTTATAATAAACTGATACTTTTGTTGTTTATTAAAGAAATCTGGTTGGTGTGTTTTATTCTGGGAAAAATAGAGTATATGATTGACCATATTCGTAAGTGACAAAATTTAAATATATGTTGTGACCTGTGGAGAAGTGCGACTAGAATGAACAGTGCACTCCTCCCACACTAGTCATAATAATGGTCATTGCTTGGCACTTGTGTGGCACGAATGTTACTTGTCACTTATCAGCCCAAGCCTGGATGTTGTCCAGGTCTTGCTGTATATGGGCACGCACTGCTTCAGTATCTGAGGGATTGTTTGATGGGGCCGTGTAGAGGGAGCTTTTCTCTGGATCTAATCCGTGCTGTGCCTGCCCTGAGAGTGTTTGATGGGACAGTGTAGAGGGAGCTTTACTCTGTATCTAACCCCGTGCTGTACCTGTCCAGGAGTGTTTGATGGGACAGTGTAGAGGGAGCTTTACTCTGTATCTAACCCCGTGCTGTACCTGTCCAGGAGTGTTTGATGGGACAGTGTAGA
The DNA here is from genome assembly GCF_036365525.1 of Heterodontus francisci. Lineage (NCBI taxonomy): Eukaryota > Metazoa > Chordata > Chondrichthyes > Heterodontiformes > Heterodontidae > Heterodontus > Heterodontus francisci. The sequence goes on along the minus strand of NC_090380.1, from coordinate 118,909,676 downwards.
GGGATCTTTACTCTGTATCTAACCCTGTGCTGTGCCTGCCCTGAGAGTGTTTGATGGGACAGTGTAGAGGGATCTTTACTCTGTATCTAACCCTGTGCTGTACCTGTCCGGGGTGTGTTTGATGGGACAGTGTAGAGGGAGCTTTACTCTGTATCTAACCCCGTTTTTTTTTATGTGAGGACAGTAGAGGGAGCTTTACTCTGTATCTAACCCCCGTTTTTCTTTGTTTTTACTCTGTATTTAACCTCTTTTTTGGGACAGTGTAGTGGGAGTTTTACTCTGTATCTAACGCCGTTTTTTTTTGGGACAGTGTAGAGGGAGCTTTACTCTGTATCTAACCCCGTTTTTTTTTATGTGAGGACAGTAGAGGGAGCTTTACTCTGTATCTAACCCCCGTTTTTCTTTGTTTTTACTCTGTATTTAACCTCTTTTTTGGGACAGTGTAGAGGGAGCTTTACTCTGTATCTAACCCCGTGCTGTACCTGCCCTGGGAGTGTTTGATGGGACAGTGTAGAGGGAGCTTTACTCTGTATCTAACCCCGTGCTGTACCTGTCCTGGGAGTGTTTGATGGGGACAGTGCAGAGGGAGCTTTACTCTGATTCTAACCCCCGTGCTGTACCTGTCCGGGGAGTGTTTGATCTTTACTCTAGATCTAACCTGTTTTGGGAGTGCTTGATATTAACATCAGAAAGTTCCCAAAGTTGGAAAGTGTTCCATTTCCCAAGGCTCACCTTGATGAGTACAAAAAAAATCATTACAAAAAACCCATCAATTGAATGACAAAACAGAGATAGAGTCAGACAGAATCTTCTTGCAAAACCATACTGTATTTTGAATATTAAAATCCATGAAAGTCATTTACATTTCCTTTAGCATTGAGATATTTGAAGCCTGACTGTGCTGACACTAGTAGAAGGAAAGGCACAATATACCTCATCCTGTTTTAATCAGCATTAGTCATATACGGGGTGATGGGTGAGAAATAGAAATACTATTTGACAATGATTGTTGCTCAGTCTTATGATATGGGCCTTGTGTCAATGCAGATGGGATTTTGGTCTCAACACTCCACCAAGAGGTGTTGTCAGAATCACTCCCATCACTGTCCTGAGAGTGCAGAGACTTTACTAGCTTCAGGGAGCAAATCTTTGCTTACAATTAAAGCTTGCATCCAAATATAGAAAATATTAATCATGAATTATTGGGCTCAAAAGGCATCATCACCAGAAACTTCCAGGACACAAACAGCATGGGATCAATGCAGAGCAAAGTTCCTCCACACTGTACCATCAAACACTCCCAGAGCAGGTACAGCACAGGGTTGGCTGCTGTCTAATTGGAGTGTTGACTGCTGATTGCAGCAACGAGCCCCAGTTGGAGGTTGCTGAGGTGGAGAGAGGAGCTGCATTGAGCAAAGGAAAGCTTCAACAACAATCATCTTTACAATGAAGAAAGAGACTTTTTGTCTGGAGGTGGGTGCTGAACACCAGTAGTTTGCTTTGCTTTGGATTGTTGGGGGAGGAACAAGTGGCCGGAATAACAAGGCGTGGGGCTGCCAATTCAGCAGGAATCTGTGCTGCTGCAACTAGCACACAGGGAAGCTCCCTCCCCACCCCAATTGCCCAGCCTGCGTCAGCTGAAGCTGCCCGACTAAAGAGACGGAAGGTGATAGATAGTGCCAGGTGAAGACGCCTCCCCCAACCAGAAGACCAGAAGACCAAGAGTGCTGGCAAAGACTGTTTTTAAGTGTGCTGTGTGCACCACTTCCTGAGAGCAAGTCATCCATTACAGCCTGTCTTTTCCTCTCCTCTACACCCTCAGCCTCTCCCCTAACCTGTTGTTTGTTTTTTTATATATATATTCAGTATCTCTTGTGAATCTTTCACTTTATTCAATTTGAAAGCCTACAATTTGGGGTGGGTTTAGCTCTTAGACCCATGGCAAGCCCTTCATCACCAGTGGCGGGGCCCTCTGTGGCTGCCCACGTGACCCTGACACCCTTTAAATTGATAACATCCAGCCATGGGGTGAAGAGCTATCCCCACCCCAACATGTCCCTTGAGGCCTGCGTAAAGGCAATGGCCGAGGTTGTCGGGCCCTCGGCAATTGTTGCAGCTTCAAAGATGTATGGGAAGGCTGTGTTCTTCCTGAAGACTGAGTGGGCGGTGTCCCTGGCCCTGAGTAAGGGGCTCACAGTGGGGGGGACCATCCTGCCAGTGGACCCTCTGGGGGCCACTGCACAGCAGATCATGCTATCAAACGTCCCGCCCTTTATTCCCGGTGAGCTCCTCCCCCCCATCTGCACCATCTGGGGGAGGTAAGGTCGGGGATCACCCCAGTCACGCTCGGTCTTCGGGAGAACAGCCTCCGGCATGTCTACTCCTTCTGCTGCCAGCTATTTATGCAGCTGGTGCGGGAGAAGGTCTTGGAGGGTCACTTGAATGTGGAGTTCCATGGGGCGACCTACCGCGTCTTCTGGACCTCGGACGGGGTGCAGTGCCATGCCTGCAAGGGGGTGGGGCATGCTCAAAAGAACTGCCCCAACCTCCCGGCTGCCAACTCCAACTCGGCAGTCCAGGGTGGGTCTACTGCACCTCCTCCCACTCCCCTTACACCTTCAACAGACACCACTCCGTTGGTTCCGGAGGCTGTGGTTTTCACGGCCTCCATCAGGGTGGTGGGTGCCGGTCCCAGTGGGAGGAAGACGCGGAGGAAAAATAAACACCGAAAGGCACGTCCCCTGGACACCGTGGCACAACCCGAGCCTGAGCTCAGCCCAAGGCCCACTCCCGGGGAATCCACCTGCCCCAGGGCTGGGCTCAGGCCCAGGGTAACTCAGCAGAAGGAGGGTGCGGAGGCAGAGGCCTCTGATGACATGGAGGTCTCCGAGCCTCTGTGCCCTGGTGGGAAAAAGAGGAGAAGGCACCCCTCCACAAAGGTAACACAGGGCCCTGAGGTGCAGGGCCCATCTGTTGGAGGGGAGCTGTCTTCTGCTTCAGGTCCCCAGGTTCCTCCTGCCACCACCACCATCAAGGCTGTAAACTCTGGGCAGGAACTCCCTACCCCTCAGGATGGAGAGGAGAGGGAGACCCCTGTACAAGAGGCCCCTCCTGAAGGAGCAAGTGGAGACTTGCTTGTGGTGGGGGAGCCTGGGGACACTCCTGGAGAAGCCTCCCATTCTGCCATTGGTTCAGGTGCTCTGGGTGGAGGGGAGGGTGAGGTCTCAAAGGGTCGGTCCTCCCTGTTAAAATCCACTCTTGACCAGGATGTACCCAATCCATGTATAGTAATAATTGAAAATGCAGCCCCATCTACTGGGTCTGTGGGCGCTGGTGGGGCGGATGATGACCTCCTCTCTCCGCCTTCGGTCTCGGCTCCGGCTGCATTTCCGGAGTCGGGAACTTCCGTCTCCCCTGGACCGCTCATTGGCCTGGGGACGGAGGTAGAGGGGGGTCCTGAACCGCTGGCACCCATAGGCTCCAGTTCCACAGTAGACCTCAGAGAGGACTCCTCCGCCATTGATCCTGGGGGTGGGATCGTGACAGAGGTGGGATCAGCTGGCGCGGCCAGGACGTCCGCCTCACAGTGTGTGGTGGACATGTCGGCCGCTGGCGGTGATGACCCGGAGGAGGATGGGGACTCAATGTGGGGCTTGGAGCACGACCTTGATTCCATCGCCAGTGAGGCGGTGGAGTCCCTTGTGCCTCCCACCGAGTCTCCTCTCATCCCCACAGCGGAACGCCGGGAATTGCTCGTGGTATGCCGGGGTTGCCCGAATAAAGCTCAGCTGGTCCTTGGCCGTTGGTCGAATCTGGCGCTGACCATCCGGTCCGTCCGTGCTGCCCTCAAGTAAACGGGAAGGGTGTGGGCGTGAACCTGGCTGAGCGGCACCTGTTTAAAACGTTCCTCAATGGGTTGCTGGAGGAGTGGAAGGCCAGGTGCACGTCCGCTCCCTCCTCACAGTGGGATGTTGGTGATGGATTTCAGAGTACTTTTGACGTGAAGATAACCATAGCCAGCCTCAACATCAACGGCAGCACGGTGTCTTACCGCAGATTTCGCAACCTCTCAGTCCTCAGGGAAGGGAGATACGCGGTGAGCTTTCTGCAGGAAATCCACACCGTTCCGGAAGACAAAGCCACCTGGCTCCTGGAGTGGCAGGGTGGGGTCTACATGAGTCACCTCACCCCTATTTCTAGTGGGGTGGCTATCTTGTTGGCCCCAACCTTTCAGCTGGAGAACTTGGGGGTCAAGGAGCTGGTGCCGGGCCGCTTGCTCCACCTCGCCGTTCGCCTGGGTAGCGTGCCGCTCCACTTTGTGAACGTGTACGCGCCCAGGCCTGGTGCGCTGCAAGCGAGCTTCTTTGAAGAAGTGTCTGCTCTCTTGAGCTCCATCGATAGCGGTGAGTGTATCATCCTCGGGGGGGATTTTAATTGTACCCTCGAGGGGGAGGATCGCTCCAGTCCCCAGTGTGGTCAAGCATTGGTGGAGAAGTTGAGGGGACTGATCAGCTCCCTCAACTTGATGGACATCTGGCGGAATCTCCATCCTGACTCCAGTGCCTTCACATGGAGGTCTGGAGGAGGAGGGTCCCGGATCGACCGCCTCTACTTTTCGCAGGCGTACGTCTCCCACGTCTCAGCGGCCTCCATGCGGCTGGTGCCGTGCTCGGTGTGGGCGAAATTCACTCCACTCAGCACGCGGGCAGGGTCTGCATACTGGCACTTTAACAACCGGCTGCTGAAGGACGAGCAATTCTGGGACTCGTTCTGTCGATTCTGGACCGACTGGAGAAAGAAGCAGGGTGGCTTCCCCTCCTTGAGTCTATGGTGGGATGTGGACGAGATTCACATCGTGTCTTCTGTCAGGAGTATGCGAAGGGGTAGACCAGGAGGCGGGAAGCCGAGATCGGGCACATCGAGAGGGATGTGCTCAACTTGGAGTCCCGCCTCGGTCATGCCGTCACAGACCCGGCCGTGTGGCAGGCGTACAAAGAGAAGAAGGGCGCGCTGAGGGACCTGCAACTCATAGGGTCCCAAGGTGTGTACATGAGGTCGCGGATCCAGATCCTGGAAGATTTGGACCGCGCTTCACCCTTCTTCTACTCACTGGAAAAATGGCGGGGGGTCCGTAAGCAGCTCGTTGAGCTGCTGGCCGATGACGGATCCTCCATCACGGATCCAGAGGGAATGGGCCTCCTGGTCAGGAACTATTACAGTGCGTTGTTCTCTCCGGATCCATCCAGCGAGGACACAAGGTTTTGTGGGAGGACCTGCCAAAGGTCAGCCCGGAGGGCGCCAAAGGAATGGAGGGTCCACTCACATTGGCGGAGCTGACTGGCGCCCTCCACCAGCTCTCAAGGGGAAAATCCTCGGGGCTAGACGGGCTGACCGTGGAGTTCCTCAGGGCATTCTCGGATGTCCTGGGGGACGATTATGCGCGGGTCCTGCGTGAAAGCCTGGTGACCGGGGAGATGCCCCACTTGTGGCACAGGGCAGTCATCGTCCTGCTGTCAAATAGGGGCGATCTCCGCCTGCTTAAAAACTGGCGTCCAGTCTCCCTCCTCAGCACGGATTATAAGATCTTTGCCCGGGCTATGTCTACCCGCCTGGGCTCCGTGCTGGCCCACATGATCCACCCCAACCAGTCCTACACGGTCCCGGGCCGGTCCATCCAGGACAACATCCACCTGGTCCAGGACTTGATCCATCTTTCCCAGAGGACGGGTCTATCAGACACTTTTCTCTCCCTCGATCAGGAGAAGGCGTTCGACAGGGTGGATCATGAATACCTTATCGGGACTCTGCGCACATTCAGACTCGGGCCGCATATTGTGGGCCGGGTCCGACTTTTATACGCCGCCGCAGAGTGTCTGGTCAAAGTTAGCGGGTCCTTGGCAGCAGCCCTTCGCTTTGGGAGAGGAGTGCGTCAGGGATGCCCCATATCCAGCCAATTGTATACCATCTGCATGGAGCCGCTCCTGTGCCTGCTTCGCAGGAGGTTGACAGGTTTGGCTCCGCGCAGTCCGGCCATGCGGGTCATCCTCTCGACTTACGCTGATGACGTGCTCCTCGCAGTCACAGATCCCGTTGACTTGTGGAGGATGTGCGATTGCCAGCAGACCTTTTCTGCTGTGTCCTCCGCAAGGATCAATTGGGAGAAATGTTCCGGACTCCGGGTGGGTCAGTGGTGGGTGGATTCCCTACCGGAGGAGTTGACACCTTGTGCTTGGAGCACCACGCACCTCATCTATCTGGGAGCCCACCTTAGCCCTGCTGAGGAAGCCTGGCCGGCAAACTGACAGGTGTTGGAGGTGAACGTCACCACTTGGCTGAAGCGCTGGACAGGACTGCTCCGAGTGCTTTCCTACAGGGGCCAAGCGCTGGTCATAAACCAACTGGTGGCCTCCATGCTGTGGTACCGGTTGGTCTCTTTGGCCCCGCCCCCTGCATTTGCCACCAAGATCCAGAAGAAGCTCGTCGATTTCTTCTGGGGCAAGAGGAAACACTAGGTCTCTGCCACGGTCCTGAGTCTCACAATTGTACGTCTGCACCCAGGCTGTGACTCTCCGCCTTCAGACCCTGTAGAGATACCTGTACGCCGAGCATCCTCCCAGCTGGCGACATATTTTTTCCGCCAGGGTCACTGCCTTCAAGATGACACGCAGCTCCCGGTGGAGAACCTTAGCCGTGCCTCTCTGAGGGAGTTGCCTGTCTTTTACCGGGATCTTTTCCGAGTCTGGAACATGGTCGCATCCAGTCAGGGCGCTCCCCCACCGCGGAGGAGAGCGCCTCGACTGTCTGTGCGGCAGGCTCTGGGGACAGACCGATGGGCGGAGGAGTAGTCGAAGCCCCCGGGACGCCCCTCACTGCAGGTGATGAGGGGGCTCAGGAGTGTGGAGTGCTCCCAGCCGAGCTGACTCCCGCTCGGCTGGAACTGCTCATTGGACCCAGGGCTCGAAACTCTCCTCGGGAGCCGATCCCACACAACCCAAGCCACCTCTCGGAAATGCCCTCCGTGCCATTCCAAACGGCGCAGAGGGGTTTCCTGTACCGGCTGCTCCTGCACACTCTCCACATCCTCATCCTCGTCAGCTGGCCAGACAAGACCTGGCGGTCCGTGTTGCCATCTGGTGGTGAGGGGAGACCCTGGTGGAGAGCTCTCTACGCAGGAGTCCTCCCCCTTTACATCAGGGGCCTGGGATGGAGGGTGCTGCACATGGCAGTCCCATGCAATTGACTTTTAAGCAGGTTCACGGACTCCCAGGCTGCCTGTAATTTCTGCAGCCTGGATGAGTCCGTGTTCCACGTCTAGATGGAGTGTGCGAGGTTGCATATTTAAAGGGGCTGCTCCTCAAGTTCTGGCTGCACTTCAGTCCCACGCTTCCGATCTTTGGGCATCCGTTGCAGAGGGGCATGGGCTGGAAGGAGGATCTCCTCATCGGTCTGCTCCTGGGTCTGGCCAAGGTGGCAATTCACAGGTCCTGGCTGCGGGCCATCGGTGGTCCGTCCACCCTGATTGCCTGCCCCTCTTCCGAGGTTACGTTTGTGCCCAGGTGTCCCTGGAGAAGGAGTATGCGGTGTCTGCCGGCACGCTTGAGGCCTTCCGCGACCGGTGAGCACCGCAGGGACTGGAGTGCATCATAGATGCCGAGAATGGCATTTTAATTTGAGTTTTTGGTTTATTTATCTGTTTTCAATAAAGAAAAAAAGACAAAAAAAAGGTGACATGAATGCATGCTATGCTGAATGATAAAAATTTTTAAATCCATCTGCTGGAAACCTGAATTAAACTTTAAAAAAAGGAGACAAAGAACTGATAAAAGATGACTGCTAACAGCTAAAATGGCCACTGCAATTTGCATCTAAATACTCTACATTCCAATATATCAAGGTGGAGACATAGGTCTGGTAAATCTCCAACCAGAACAATGGCCTGTGAATTTTGAATGGGTTACCTGCCCTGTCTTCATTAACAAGACATTCAAGGCAATCTTGGAACATTAACACTGGTGGAGATGGACCACTCAAAGGGTAATCACTGAAACAAGGGAACCCTGATAGAGACTGAAATTCTTATACCTGATCTATTTAAGTTGCAAAAGAGAGATTCACTCGGCCATCATGTGACAGACTCACCATCTGTGTGAAACTAGCTGCTCCTTCTCTCTACAGACAGACAAGCACCAGAAACTGACTAGTATGAAGGACCCAAGTGGGCTCTCTCTCTCTCGAGGCGACCTCACAAGATCAAGCCCTGCCTACTGGCTGCAACCATCCACGTTGCAGACAGAAACCCAGGCAGAAAACCATCTGCATCACCATCTCTAAGAAATCCTGAACCAGCTGGCCACATTTACCATCAGAAATTTCAGGACCACAAGTTCGTCCAGAAGACAACTGTATTACTAGACTCCACAGACTATATACCTTTTTTCTGGACTCTAATCGAACTAGTACTACTGCTCCCTCGTCCCAGCACAGGCATAGCAGTTCATGTAGTGCTGAGAGTATAGCAGGCTTGGCACTCTTGATTATTTCAGGGGTAATGCCATCCTTCCCAGGGGCTTTTTCGCTGGCTAGAGAATCAATGGCATCACTGAGTTCCGATTTGGTTGGCTGTATGTCCAGCTCATCCATGACTGGTAGAGGCTGGGCTGCATTGAGGGCAATCTCAGTGACAACATTCTCCCTGGAGTACAGTTCGAGGTAGTGCTCAACCCAGCGGTCCATTTGTTTGCGTTGGTCAGTGATCGTGTTCCCTGATTTAGATTTGAGGGGGGCGATCTTCTTGATGGTTGGCCCAAGAGCTCTCTTAATGCCATCATACGTTCCTCTGATGTTTCCGGTGTCTGAGGCCAGCTGAATATGACTGCATAGGTGTTGCCAGTAGTCATTTGCGCAGCGCCTGGCTGTTCTTTGTGCAGCGCTTCTGGCTGCTTTAAGTGCTGCGGATATTAACTCGCTGGGGGCTTTCTTGTAGTTCAACAGTGCAACGCGCTTAGTGGCTATGACAGGTTCCAGCTCTTCAATATGAGATTGAAACCAGTCTGCATTTCTCCGCACTTTTGCCGTAGGTGGTCAAAGCTGACTCATAGATGGCGTCTCTGATGTGGGCCCACTTGGTCTTAGCATCCCCTGTGGGAGTGTTTTGAAGGGCTATTACAAGTGAATTTAGTAATTTTTGTAACAGCTGTGGGTGAGAAATTCTGCTCGTGTTGATGCGCGGGTGGCCCTTCTGCTTGGAATGATGCAACTTCTTTGGTCTGAGTCTAACCTTGCTGCACACCAGGGAGTGGTCGGTGTCGCAGTCCGCACTGTGGAAGCTGTGTGTGATTTGAACACTGTTTAAGGCGGCTCGCCTTGTGACGATGAGATCCAGCTGGTGCCAACGACGTGATCTTGGGTGCCTCCATGAAACCTGGTGACAGGGTTTAGTGTGAAAAAACGAGTTGGTGATGCAGCGGTTATGATAGGTACACAACTCAAGCAGTCTCTGCCCGTTCTCATTCATCCTTCCAACGCCATAGCGCCCAAGGCAGGAGGGCCATGAGTCATGGTCGGCCCCAACCCTGGCATTAAAGTCCCCCAGCAGGAATAGGTGTTCGGTGTTGGGGATGCTGCTGATGATGTTATGGAGTTCCTCGTAGAACTGGTCTTTAGCTTCAGGTGGGGAGCAGAGTGTTGGAGCATCGATGCTGAGTAGGTGTACTGGACCAGAGGTGGTGAGCAGTCGGATAGACAGTCTGCATTCTGAGCCATTTGAGGGTGGCTCTATCATGCTGAGCAAGGAGTTTCTGATGGCGAATCCCACTCCATGCTGTCTTGGTTCTTCAGGATCCCTGCCCTGCCAGAAGAAGGTGTAATCTTGCTCTGCTAGAGATCCACTCGCAGGGAGGCAAGTCTCCTGAAGTGCTGCAATGTCTACATTGAGTCTACTGAGCTCGTTGTTAATGATGGCGGTCTTCCGAGAATCGTTGATTTGTGTAAGGTCTTCCAACAGGCCAGGACACATAGTTCTGATGTTCCAGCTTGCAAAGCGAAGGGCTGGTACCTTCTTTCCTTTTTTCGTGTTATTTGGTGCGGTGTAGCATGCGCGATGCCAATATCATCACCCTCTATAAAAACAAAGGTGACCACAGTGACTGCAACAACTACCGTGGAATCTCCCTGCTCAGCATAGTGGGGAAAGTCTTTGCTCGAGTCACTCTAAACAGGCTCCAGAAGCTGGCCGAGCGCGTCTACCCTGAGGAACAGTGTGGCTTTCGAGCAGAGAGATCCACCCTTGACATGCTGTTCTCCCTTCGTCAGATACAGGAGAAATGCCGCGAACAACAGATGCCCCTCTACATTGCTTTCATTGATCTCACCAAAGCCTTTGACCTCGTCAGCAGACGTGGTCTCTTCAGACTACTAGAAAAGATTGGATGCCCACCAAAGCTACTAAGTATCATCACCTCATTCCATGACAATATGAAAGGCACAATTCAACATGGTGGCTCCTCATCAGACCCCTTTCCTATCCTGAGTGGCGTGAAACAGGGCTGTGTTCTCGCACCCACACTTTTTGGGATTTTCTTCTCCCCGCTGCTTTCACATGCGTTCAAGTCTTCTGAAGAAGGAATTTTCTTCCACACAAGATCAGGGGGCAGGTTGTTCAACCTTTCCCGTCTAAGAGCGAAGTCCAAAGTATGGAAAGTCCTCATCAGGGAACTCCTCTTTGCTGACGATGCTGCTTTAACATCTCACACTGAAGAGTGTCTGCAGAGTCTCATCGACAGGTTTGCGGCTGCCTGCAATGAATTTGGCCTAACCATCAGCCTCAAGAAAACAAACATCATGGGTCAGGACGTCAGAAATGCTCCATCCATCAATATTGGTGACCACGCTCTGGAAGTGGTTCAAGAGTTCACCTACCTAGGCTCAACTATCACCAGTAACCTGTCTCTAGATGCAGAAATCAACAAGCGCATGGGAAAGGCTTCCACTGCTATGTCCAGACTGACCAAGAGAGTGTGGAAAAATGGCGCACTGACATGGAACACAAAAGTCCGAGTGTATCAAGCCTGTGTCCTCAGTACCTTGCTCTACGGCAGCGAGGCCTGGACAATGTATGCCAGCCAAGAGCGACGTCTCAATTCATTCCATCTTCGCTGCCTCCGGAGAATACTTGGCATCAGGTGGCAGGACCATATCTCCAACACAGAAGTCCTCGAGGTGGCCAACATCCCCAGCTTATACACACTACTGAGTCAGCGGCGCTTGAGATGGCTTGGCCATGTGAACCACATGGAAGATGGCAGGATCCCCAAAGAAACATTGGACAGCGAGCTCGCCACTGGTATCAGACCCACCAGCCGTCCATGTCTCCACTTTAAAGACATCTGCAAACGCGACATGAAATCCTGTGACATTGATCACAAGTCGTGGGAGTCAGTTGCCAGCGTTCGCCAGAGTTGGCGGGCAGCCATAAAGGCGGGGCTAAAGTGTGGCGAGTCGAAGAGACTTAGCAGTTGGCAGGAAAAAAGACAGAGGCGCAAGGGGAGAGCCAACTGTGTAACAGCCCCGACAAACAAATATTTCTGCAGCACCTGTGGAAGAGCCTGTCGCTCTAGAATTGGCCTTTATAGCCACTCCAGGCGCTGCTCCAACACACCACTGACCACCTCCAGGCGCTTACCCATTGTCTCTCGAGATAAGGAGGCCAAAGAGAACAAAGAGAATCCAACTAGTCTATTCTTCTCCACTCTGTAACCTGTTTGTATGTGTGTGTGAAAGTTGGAGCATAGTTTATTATTCTACTTAGATTGGGTTTTGTTTTTAAGTATAATAAAAAGTAACCACTTTCTTGTTTAAACTCAGAGAAACCTATCTAATTGGTTCTTTAATGATCATTGTACCTAAAATGGTTAAACACTCATTGAATTGGTAAGTATATTCACTTCTCAAAAGAAATAAACCTCGTCCTCACCTGATCGTAACAACAGGTTCAATACAGAGTAAACCTCCCTTTAAACTATCTGTGATTTACTGGAGCTGCAAGTGGTCTGAGAGCCAATGGAGTTTTAATTAACAGAAACTGGTTCATTGAGGCTGAGTTTAACTCACCTGGAAAATGCAGATACGTTAATTATATAAAAATAGCAATTATAGCATTTGATCCACCTGTGCTGAGTGCAATTATTGCACACAAGGTGACTATGGGCTCGGCTAAAGTGGTGGCAGTAAAGAAATTTAACCTAAATCTCCGGGAATTTTTGTTCCATAGCTGTTGTGAAGGAATGCCTGTGTCTGTTATTTTAACTCAGGTGCTAACAACAACAACTTATATTTATATACTATCTTTTAATAAAGCAAAAAATAATAGACACGTTATCAGACAAAATTTGACACCAAGCCACATTGGGACAGGTGACCAAAAGCTTAGTCAAAGAGCTAGGTTTTAAGGAGTATCTTAAAGGAAGACAGGTGAGAGGTTTAGGGAGGGAATTCCAGAACCCAGAGCCAAGGCAGCTGGAGAATTGCAGAACAATGCCATAAGCCATTGAACGCAGATATCCTGCAGTATAATTTTGTGGGCTTTATTCCTTTGTCCAAGATTCCTAGAAATACCAGGTAGCTTTGGCTGGAGATCCCAATCACTTCATTTTACATGAAGTTGTATAATTGCATTGCCTTATTCTGGGATAGAGTTCTCTTGGGCACTTCCACCGTACAGATGGTGCTCTCATTGTGATACAACACTTCCAGAACATGTCTTTTGGCAGTAGGTTCAGGCATTTGAATTTGGCACAGGTCAGGTATGAGTTGGCGCAAGAACAAGAACAGGGTCTGGCACCGGCAAGCCGGTGTGTGCACTCGCCCACACGATCTCTGTCAGATACTCCATCTTTCTGTGTTTAGGAGAGCTAGTGTTGACTGCCTGCTCCGCTCTGTGACAGCAGCACCTCCAACTGTACATTCAGCAGGACTGCTCACTCAGCTGACAGCACATGTGTCCACTGGAAGGGGTGTGTGAGGCTTACTTTCCATATTAGAGTTATTGCTCAGTTATAAATACTGTATCTATAAATTACTACCATTTTATCATGGTGCATGGGGAAGTGGGATTGGATTTGGCTTGGTACAGGGTTATGGAGAAGGAGTGGGGCAGTGGGATTAGTTTGGGATTGCTACTGGACTATGGAGAGGGAGCAGGGCAGTGGGATTAGTTTGGGATTGTTACTGGACTATGGAGAGGGAGCAGGGCAGAGGGATTAGTTTGGGATTGTTACTGGACTATGGAGAGGGAGCAGGGCAGAGGGATTAGTTTGGGATTGTTACTGGACTATGGAGAGGGAGCAGGGCAGTGGGATTAGTTTGGGATTGATACAAGGCTATGGGGAGAGAGCAGGGCAGTGGGATTAGTTTGGGATTGTTACTGGACTATGGAGAGGGAGCAGGGCAGAGGGATTAGTTTGGGATTGTTACTGGACTATGGAGAGGGAGCAGGGCAGAGGGATTAGTTTGGGATTGCTACTGGGCTATGGAGAGGGAGCAGGGCAGTGGGATTAGTTTGGGATTGTTACTGGACTATGGAGAGGGAGCAGGGCAGAGGGATTAGTTTGGGATTGCTACTGGGCTATGGAGAGGGAGCAGGGCAGAGGGATTAGTTTGGGATTGCTACTGGGCTATGGAGAGGGAGCAGGGCAGAGGGATTAGTTTGGGATTGTTACTGGACTATGGGGAGAGAGCAGGGCAGTGGGATTAGTTTGGGATTGCTACTGGACGATGGAGAGGGAGCAGGGCAGAGGGATTAGTTTGGGATTGCTACTGGGCTATGGAGAGGGAGCAGGGCAGTGGGATTAGTTTGGGATTGCTACTGGACTATGGAGAGGGAGCAGGGCAGAGGGATTAGTTTGGGATTGTTACTGGACTTTGGGGAGAGAGCAGGGCAGTGGGATTAGTTTGGGATTGCTACTGGACGATGGAGAGGGAGCAGGGCAGAGGGATTAGTTTGGGATTGTTACTGGACTATGGAGAGGGAGCAGGGCAGTGGGATTAGTTTGGGATTGTTACTGGACTATGGAGAGGGAGCAGGGCAGAGGGATTAGTTTGGAATTGCTTCTGGACTATGGAGAGGGAGAAGGGCAGTGGGATTAGTTTGGGATTGTTACTGGACTATGGAGAGGGAGCAGGGCAGTGGGATTAGTTTGGGATTGTTACTGGACGATGGAGAGGGAGCAGGGCAGTGGGATTAGTTTGGGATTGTTACTGGACTATGGAGAGGGAGCAGGGCAGTGGGATTAGTTTGGGATTGTTACTGGACGATGGAGAGGGAGCAGGGCAGTGGGATTAGTTTGGGATTGTTACTGGACGATGGAGAGGGAGCAGGGCAGTGGGATTAGTTTGGGATTGCTACTGGACTATGGAGAGGGAGCAGGGCAGTGGGATTAGTTTGGGATTGTTACTGGACTATGGAGAGGGAGCAGGGCAGAGGGATTAGTTTGGGATTGCTACTGGGCTATGGAGAGGGAGCAGGGCAGTGGGATTAGTTTGGGATTGTTACTGGACTATGGAGAGGGAGCAGGGCAGAGGGATTAGTTTGGGATTGCTACTGGGCTATGGAGAGGGAGCAGGGCAGAGGGATTAGTTTGGGATTGTTACTGGACTATGGAGAGGGAGCAGGGCAGAGGGATTAGTTTGGGATTGCTACTGGGCTATGGAGAGGGAGCAGGGCAGTGGGATTAGTTTGGGATTGTTACTGGACTATGGAGAGGGAGCAGGGCAGAGGGATTAGTTTGGGATTGCTACTGGGCTATGGAGAGGGAGCAGGGCAGAGGGATTAGTTTGGGATTGCTACTGGGCTATGGAGAGGGAGCAGGGCAGAGGGATTAGTTTGGGATTGTTACTGGACTATGGGGAGAGAGCAGGGCAGTGGGATTAGTTTGGGATTGCTACTGGACGATGGAGAGGGAGCAGGGCAGAGGGATTAGTTTGGGATTGCTACTGGGCTATGGAGAGGGAGCAGGGCAGTGGGATTAGTTTGGGATTGCTACTGGACTATGGAGAGGGAGCAGGGCAGAGGGATTAGTTTGGGATTGTTACTGGACTTTGGGGAGAGAGCAGGGCAGTGGGATTAGTTTGGGATTGCTACTGGACGATGGAGAGGGAGCAGGGCAGAGGGATTAGTTTGGGATTGTTACTGGACTATGGAGAGGGAGCAGGGCAGTGGGATTAGTTTGGGATTGTTACTGGACTATGGAGAGGGAGCAGGGCAGAGGGATTAGTTTGGAATTGCTTCTGGACTATGGAGAGGGAGAAGGGCAGTGGGATTAGTTTGGGATTGTTACTGGACTATGGAGAGGGAGCAGGGCAGTGGGATTAGTTTGGGATTGTTACTGGACGATGGAGAGGGAGCAGGGCAGTGGGATTAGTTTGGGATTGTTACTGGACTATGGAGAGGGAGCAGGGCAGTGGGATTAGTTTGGGATTGTTACTGGACGATGGAGAGGGAGCAGGGCAGTGGGATTAGTTTGGGATTGTTACTGGACGATGGAGAGGGAGCAGGGCAGTGGGATTAGTTTGGGATTGCTACTGGACTATGGAGAGGGAGCAGGGCAGTGGGATTAGTTTGGGATTGTTACTGGACTATGGAGAGGGAGCAGGGCAGAGGGATTAGTTTGGGATTGTTACTGGACTATGGGGAGAGAGCAGGGCAGTGGGATTAGTTTGGGATTGTTACTGGACGATGGAGAGGGAGCAGGGCAGTGGGATTAGTTTGGGATTGTTACTGGACTATGGAGAGGGAGCAGGGCAGTGGGATTAGTTTGGGATTGTTACTGGACTATGGGGAGAGAGCAGGGCAGTGGGATTAGTTTGGGATTGCTACTGGACTATGGAGAGGGAGCAGGGCAGTGGGATTAGTTTGGGATTGCTACTGGACTATGGAGAGGGAGCACGGCAGTGGGATTAGTTTGGGATTGATACAAGGCTATGGGGAGAGAGCAGGGCAGTGGGATTAGTTTGGGATTGTTACTGGACTATGGAGAGGGAGCAGGGCAGTGGGATTAGTTTGGGATTGTTACTGGAATATGGTGAGGGAGCAGGGCAGTGGGATTAGTTTGGGATTGTTACTGGACTATGGAGAGGGAGCAGGGCAGTGGGATTAGTTTGGGATTGTTACTGGACTATGGAGAGGGAGCAGGGCAGTGGGATTAGTTTGGGATTGTTACTGGACTATGGAGAGGGAGCAGGGCAGTGGGATTAGTTTGGGATTGCTACTGGACTATGGGGAGAGAGCAGGGCAGTGGGATTAGTTTGGGATTGTTACTGGACTATGGAGAGGGAGCAGGGCAGTGGGATTAGTTTGGGATTGTTACTGGACGATGGAGAGGGAGCAGGGCAGTGGGATTAGTTTGGGATTGCTACTGGACGATGGAGAGGGAGCAGGGCAGTGGGATTAGTTTGGGATTGTTACTGGACTATGGAGAGGGAGCAGGGCAGTGGGATTAGTTTGGGATTGCTACTGGACTATGGAGAGGGAGCAGGGCAGTGGGATTAGTTTGGGATTGTTACTGGACTATGGAGAGGGAGCAGGGCAGTGGGATTAGTATGGGATTGCTACTGGACTATGGAGAGGGAGCAGGGCAGTGGGATTAGTTTGGGATTGCTACTGGACTATGGAGAGGGAGCAGGGCAGTGGGATTAGTTTGGGATTGATACAAGGCTATGGGGAGAGAGCAGGGCAGTGGGATTAGTTTAAGATTGATTCAGGGCTATGGGAAGAGACTGAGGCAGTGATTATCCTACCAAAGAAGTGGCACAGACATGATGGGCTGAATGGCTTTCTTCTGGGCTGTAAACATCAGTGATTCTATGTTCTTTGAGGTTTGCTGTGAAGTTCAAGTTGCAGGGTGCATGTACAGTAGACACTCTGGCATTGGGCATGCGTTATCAATGTCAGTTTACTGAGCTAACAATTCACAGCTGTCCCAGAGAACAGGTGAAGAAAGCAAGAACTTTCATTTATATAGCAATGAAATAAATGTCTAAATAATCTGTTTTCATGATATTTGTGTTAATTGTATTTTAATTGTGTTTAATTGTATTCAGGTGGTGGGCATTAACTGGGAAATGACTTGGGCTCCTCTAATTATAATTAGGAGCAGGCTGATACAGTGGTTGTTGGGTTTGGAAGTGCATGTTTATAATGTGCAACTCTAAATAATGAATATAAAAATGTGTAAAGATTGGCTCCAGCTCTATCCTTCACCAACTAGCTTTCTGGAGTGGAACAGTCATAGCTGGATGGTAAGATACTGCTGCTGATTCTGATGCTTGGAGGAGAGAGACAGTGTGAAGGAGCCTGAGAGGAGGGAGCTTTCCAAGTTGTTTTGTTGTTGACTCCCCCATATTGGGAGGGAAGAGAGAAGAGGGGGTGAGTGGGTGTGTGTGCTGCTGAAAATTGTCTCAGCTATACACACAACCTTCTCCCTCCCCCATTGCCTGACCCGGGACAGCTGGAGCTGTCTGGGTGAGGTTTTCTTTTAATCACATCAATAAAACCTGGTGGGGACTGTGCCTGGGAAGTTCCGGCTGTCCCAGGTGAAGACATCCCCTCTGCCCTACCAAGAAGATCACTACCAGAGACTTGAATAATCTCCGGAAGGTGAACTGCAGCACTCACCCACCCACCAAGCCCAACTTTAAGTGGTGACACCCACCTCCTTCCCTCCTTCCTTCCTTTCTCCCTCCCTTTTCACTCTATCTGTTTGAGAGGCAACTGACTTGGCCTTCGGTCTCCTCACTAATTTTTGTTGTATCCTTGAGCTGCACAGAGGGGAGGAAGACGCTCTCCCGTACCCATCTAAGGCAGGGGTGGATTTTCCTTTCCAGTGTCTTCAATGCAGATGAAGGCTGTCATCAAGAACATCAGGCCTGACACTTGGAGAGGGTGCAGCTCACAAAGCTTCAGTGGCGATACCATCTTCAACAGTTTTGGGGACTGAAGACCTACGCGGGATTGGCTGCCTCTACTGTTCCCAATGCTCGTGCTGCCCCATCAAGGATGAAGAGCTACACCCGCCCCATCGATGCGTGCAACAAAGCCATGACTGAGGTTGTTGGCCTTTTAGCCATTGTTGCCACCCCAAAGATGTATGGGAAGGCGGTGTTCTTTCTGAAGACCGAGCAGGCGGTGCACCTACCACGTCTTCTGGTTGTCGGATGGTATACGGTGCTATGCCTGTAAAGAGGTGGGGCATGTACAAAAACACTGGCCCGCCTCCCAGGCTGCCAAAACAATGAAGGTAGCCGAGGCTTATGCAGCCGCCCCTTTCCCCACTCCCATTCCTGCATCTGAACCTTCGGGTGTGCAGTCAACGTCGGCAGCTAATCTCACCACAGCCGCTGGTGGGAAGGGAGGGGAATGTCCATGTGGAAGGAAGGCACAGATAAAATACAAACACCTTGAGGTGAGCCCCCTAGATGGAACAAGCCGGTCCACGAGTGATTCCCGTGCCTGTATGTGTCCCAGTGCCCACCAGTGATCCTGCGTAAAGGCCTGCTACCCGACCCGAACCCAATGGGTCCTGGTGACGTGTCGAGGTCGGGTCGCACTTCCGGGTCCGACTTTCGGGCTCAGTTCGTGTCGGGCCGGATCAGACACTCTCTCACCACCTCAGGTCTTTAATGTTAATTTACTTTTTGGGCTTTAAAGGTGGTTTTGTTAAAGTTATTTTAAGCTTGTGCAGGTAAGAAAAAAAGTGAAAAAGGGAAGGTAGGTTAACTGATGGTCAGGTCGGGTGCGGGAAGAAATGGAAGGACTCGGGCCTGGTCCTGCTCAGGGTCGGGTGGGGTTCTGTTGCGCTCAGGTCGGGTCTCCTTTCCAGGCCCAATCAGACCTTTAATCCCGCTGTGTCCCCGTGTATAGCTTTGTGACCGTGCCCGAGCCTGAAACCATGCCCGTTTCGTTGGAACTTTCACACGCCATGGCCGAGCTTGGATGTGGCGAGAGAGAGTGAGGGTGTGGAGTCTGAGACCTAAGCAGACATGCAGGTCTCCCTCTGCATCCCTCTCAGAAAAGGAGGAGGCACCACTCCTCGGAAGAGGGAGAGGGCCCGAAGAAGGGATGTCTCTCCATGGAAGAGGAGTCGGTGTCCCTCGCGGATCCTGCACCCCCTCTATTCCACCACCACACGCTGTCAGCGGCAGACATCCATCCCTCAGGAGGGTGAGACAGATCCCTCTGTCCAGGCTGTAGCTCCCAGAGATGTCAGTGGACCCTGACCAAGGAAGTGGCAGTGGATCCAGCCGGAATAACCCAGTCATTCGTAACCAGGTCAGGTGTCCTGGAGGCTGAGGAGGGCAAGGTCTGACATCCCCCCAGTACCTGCTTGACCTGGTCGAGGATTCGATTCTAAAGCCTCACACACTGGGTCACTGAATGGTGGCGGGGGAGGGGAAGAACTCCTTGCGCCGTCTCTGTCTTTAGTGCCGGTGGTACTGGTGCTAGGGTTGGAGCTTTGCCAGGTATCACCATCCAGCTCGGTGCCTGAGGCAGGGCAGGGCTGCCACCCTCTGGCCGAGACCCGGAGAAGAGTCCAGGGAGGAGGACTGTGCTGTCGATCCTGGGGTTACAGAGGTAGCGCTGGCAGGTGTGGCTGAGATGCCCGCTGTACGCTGAATGATGGGAGGGTCGATTGCTAATAGTGACCACCCAGAGAAGGTCAGTGGCTCAGTGGAGGGCACCAAGAATGATTTGGAGTCCATTGTCAGTGAGGGGTGGACTCCTTCGCGCCCCCTACCGAGTCTCACTTGCAGAACTTCAGGAATTCCTTGTATTACGACTGAGGCAGGAGGAGTGCACTGTTTTTTCTAGTTCAATTTCTCCACGGGTCACAACATAAATTTTAAAATATATATTTATCCAGTTACCGATGCAGTCAATCCTATACTCTACTCTATCCCAGCATAAAATACACCAACCAGGTTTCTTTAATAAATAACAAAATTATCAGTTTATTATAAAACAAGACTTAACTGGTAATGAAGAAAAGCATAAACACAGATTGAAATATGAAAGTTCCCTTTTTAACCTCCTCACACACACACTGAAAAAAATACAGAAATTCTCCCTGCAGAGGTCTATTACAAAAAGCATGCCTTGGCCAAATACTTGCTAATACTTGAAGAAAAAAGAGAAGATATGGAAAGAAGTCAGTTGTCCCTTTTTGGTTTGGTGTCCCAAATGCGTGTAGACGGGTGTCACTGGGATCTTTCTAGAGCAGTTCTCTTCAGGCGACGTTGAGGATCAGTTTGGCAGACTTTCCAGGAGAAATGCAGCATCAGTTTCTCTATTTCTTACACTTGATTCTCTGGATGTTCTCAGAGATGGAAGAGGGTGAGCTGATGGTGGCTGCTGTCTTGGCTGGTTTTCTCCAACTGCCTTCAAAACAGTTCACACCCCAACACACTGTCCGGAGCAAAACCAAAAACAATATCTCAAGAGTCAAGCATCCTCTAAATCTTGATTTGTCACTTCTCTGTAAACATCTTCCCTAGGTCACCAAGGTTTCTGTTGTTTATTGCTTAAAGCACATGACTTCCAGCAAGGTTTTTTTCAAACAACATCTCTGTCTTTTCAATGAACTGTCAACAACAAAGCGAAGTCCAGCTTCTATGAAATCTTCAGCCTTCCAATGAATCCATCTCCATAATTTAAATAGAAGTCCTCAAAAACATAGACTTAACAAAAAATATACAAGCACTTTCAGAACACCTCCATCATTAGAGGAATGAAATGCCATTCTTAGAAGATGAAAAATATCAAAACACATTTACACAGTCATTCTCGTTCTCTCTTTACTTGTAGCGAATATAGTTTGGCTTTGCACCATCTTTGCACTCAGAGAACTCAAAGCAAAGTTAAATCCCAGACAAATCATCCATAATCGCATTACTTTTTCCTCCAATGTAGATAATCTTTAAGTTATAAGGTTGCAATAGTAAACTCCACCGAAATAGTCTGGTTTTTGTGTTTTTTCACAAAGGATAGGGGGTTATGATCAGTAAAGACCAGTGTCTCTTTGTGGTCATAGCACACATCGACCTCATATTGCTTAAGAGCTAGTAATAAGCCTAGGGTTTCTTTTTCCACCATTGACTATCTTTTTTGGTGTTGATTTATCTTTTTGGAAAAGTACCCCACTGGTCTTTCTATGCCTGATTCACGGCCTGGTAACAGGACTGCACTGACCCCCAGATCACTACCTTAAAAGGCTTAGTGAAATTTGGAGCAGCCAACATTAATCAAAATAGCTTCCAGCCTCTCCAAAGATTCTTGGCACTCCCCTGATCACACGACCTTGTTTTTTTTTGCAGCAAATCTGTCAGTGAAGCAGCAATAGTACTAAAATTTGGAACAAACTTGCAGTAGAAAGCACACATCTCCAAAAAACTCATGAATTCTTGCTTAGTCTTAAGGGTGGGGAACTCCACCAATGCTTATACCTTTGCTATTCTTGTCAACACTTGTCCTTGCCCGACTAAAAGCCTGAAGTAGGTTACTGTTGCTTTTGCAAAATTCACTTTTGGCAAGGTTTATTACTAAATCAGCCGATTGTAATTTTCTAAACAGAGTTTCCAGTTGTTTCACGTGGTCCTTCCAAGTATCAATGTATAACAGCACATCATCAAGGTAAACCACACAGTCAGGAATACTGGCTACCACTTGGTTCATTCGTGTCTGAAAAGTTGCTGGGGCATTTTTAGCCTGAATGGCATCACTTGGCATTGGAAAAGACCATCTGGTGTGACAAAAGCCGATATTTCTTTAGCTCGGGGTGTTAAAGGAACCTTCCAATATCCCTTTAACAAATCTATTTTGGTAGGAAATGTGGCACTGCCCACTCTGTCAATACAGTCTTCCAAGTGAGGAATTGGAACATAGGAGCAAGAGTAGGCCATTCAGCCCATCGAGCCTGCCCACCATTCAATACGATCATGGCTGATCATTCACTTCAATGCCTTTTTCCCCTCCTTTCCCCTTATGTCATTTGTATTCAGAAATTTGTCAATCTCTGCTTCAAACATACTCAATGACTGATCTTCCACAGCCCTCCAGAATAGAAAATTCCAAAGATTTACAACCCTCTGAGTAAAGAAATTTCTCCTCATCTCTGTCCTAAGTGGCTTCCCCCTTATTTTGAAATTTTGTCCCCTGGTTATAGACTCCTCAAACAGTGGAGATATCTTCCCTGCATCTACCCTGTCAATCCCTTTAAGTATTTTATAGATTTCAATGAGATCACCTCTCATTCTTTGAAACTCTAGAGAATACAGGCCCAGTTTCCCCAATCTCTCTTCATAGGACAGTCCCGCCATCCCGGGAACAAGTCTGGTGAACCTTCATTGCAAACCATCTCTGGCAATAATATCCTTCCTCAGGGAAGGGGACCAAAACTGCACACAGTACTCCAGGTGTGGTCTAACCAAGGTTCTATACAACTGAAGCAAGACTTCACTCCTCCTGTACTCAAATCCTCTTGCGATAAAGGCTAACCTATACCAGTAGCCTTCTTAATTGCTTGCTGCACCAGCATGTTAGCTTTCAGTGACTTATTGACAAAGACACCCAGGTCCCTTTATACATCTACACGTTCCAATCTCTTATCATTTAAGAAATACTCTGCACATCTATTCCTCCTATCAAAGTGGATAACCTCACATTTTTCCACAATATATTCCATCTGCCACATTCTTTCACACTGACTAAATCTGTCCAAATCCCCTTGAAACCGCTTTGCATCTTCCTCACATCACACATTCCCACCTAGTTTTGTGTCATCTGCGAACTTGGAAATACTACATTTGAGCCCCACATCCAAATCATTGATATACGGTCGGGGAGGCGGTGGTGTAGTGGTATTGTCACTAGACGAGTAACCCAGAGACCCAGGGTATTGCTCTGGGGACCTGGGTGCAAATCCCAACACAGCAGAAGGTGGAATTTGAATTTAATTAATAAATCTGGAATTAAAAGCTAGTCTAATGATGGCCATGAAACCATTATCAATTGTTGGAAAACCCCATCTGGTTCACTAATGTCCTTCAGGGAAGGAAATCTGCTGTCCTTACCTGGTCTGGCCAACATGTGACTCCAAACCCACAACAATGTGGCTGACTCTCACATGCTCTCTGAAATGGCCGAGCAAGCCACTCAGTTGTACCTAACCACTACGAAGTCAATAAAAAAGAATGAAACCGGATGGACCACCTGGCATCGACCTAGGCACCGGAAACGACAACGGCAAACCCAGCCCTGTCGACCCTGCAAAGTCCTCCTTACTAACATCTGGGGTCTTGTGCCAAAGTTGGGAGAGCTGTCCCACAGACTAGTCAAGCAACAGCCTGACATAGTCAGACTCAAGGAATCATACCTAACAGACAATGTCCCTGACACTGCCATCACCATCCCCGGGTACGTCCTGTCCCACCGGCAGGACAGACCCAGCAGAGGTGGTGGCACAGTGGTATACAGTCGGGAGGGAGTTGCCCTGGGAGTCCTCAACATCGACTCCGGACCCCATGAAGTCTCATAGCATCAGGTCAAACATGGACAAGGAAACCTCCTGCTGACTGCCACCTACTGCCCTCCCTCAGCTAATGAGTCAGTACTCCTCGATGTTGAACAGCACTTGGAGGAAGCACTGAGGGTGGCAAGGGCACAGAATGTACTCTGGGTGGGGGACATCAATGTCCATCACCAAGAGTGGCTCGGTAGCACCATTACTGACCGAGCTGGCCGAGTCCTAAAGGACATGGCTGCTAGACTGGATATGCAGCAGGTAGTGAGGGAACCAACAAGATGGAAAAACACAGTTGACCTCGTCCCCACCAATCTGCCTGCCACAGATGCATCTGTCCATGACAGTATTGGCAGGAGTGACCACCACACAGCCCTTGCGGAGACGAAGTCCCGCCTTCACATTGAGGATACCCTCCATCATGTTGTGTGGCACTACCACCGTGCTAAATGGGATAGATTTCGAACAAATCTAGCAATTCAAAACTGGATATCCATGAGGCGCTGTGGTCCATCCGCAGTAGCAGTATTGTGCTCAACCACAATCTGTAACCTCATGGCCCGGCATATCCCCCACTCTACCATTACTATCAAGCCAGGAGACCAACCCTGGTTCAATGAAGGGTGCAGGAGGGCATGCCAGGAGCAGCACCAGGCAAACCTCAAAATGAGGTGTCAACCTGGTGAAGCTACAACACAGGATAATTGCATGCCAAACTGCATAAGCAGCATGCAATAGACAGAGCTAAGCGATCCCATAACCAACGGATCAGATCTAAGCTCAGCAATCCTGCCACACCCAGCTGTGAATGGTGGTGGACAATTAAACAACTAACTGGAGGAGGTGGCTCCACAAATATCCCCATCCTCAATGATGGGGGAGCTCAGCACATCAGTGCGAAAGATAAGGCTGAAGCATTTGCAAAAATCTTCAGACAGAAGTGCCGGGTTGATGATCCATCTCAGCCTCCTCCTGAAGTCCCCAGCATCACAGATGCTAGTCTTCAGCCAATTCGATTCACTCTGCATGACATCAAGAAATGACTGAAGGCACTGGATACTGCAAAGGCTATGGGCCCTGACAATATTCTGACAATAGTACTGAAGACCTGTGCTCCAGAACTTGCCCCACCCCTAGCCAAGCTGTTCCAGTACAGCTACAACACTGGCATCTACTCTGCAATGTGAAAAATTGCCCAGGTATGTCCTGTACACCAAAAAGCAGGACAAGTCTAACCTGGCCAATTACCGCCCCATCAGCCTACTCTCAATCATCAGTAAAGTGATGGAAGGTGTCATTGACAGTGCCATCAAGTGGCACTCACCTAGCTATGACCTGCTCAGTGACACTCAGTTTGTGTTCAGCCAAGGCCACTCAGCTCCTGACCTCATTACTGCCTTGGTTCAAACATGGACAAAAGAGCTGAACTCAAGAGGTGAGGTGAGAGTGACTGCCCTTGACATCAAGGCAGCATTTGACCGAGTATGGCATCAAGGAGCCCTAGCAAAACTGGAGTCAATGGGAATCGGGGGGAAACTCTCTGCTGGTTGGAGTCACACCTAGTGCAAAGGGAGATGGTTGTGGTTGTTGGAGGTCAATCATCTGAGCTCCAGGACATCACTGCAGGAGTTCCTCAGGGTAGTTTCCCAGGCCCAACCATCCTCAGCTGCTTCATCAATGACCTTCCTTCAATCATAAGGTCAGAAGTGGGAATGTTCGCTGATGATTGCACAGTGTTCAGCACCATTTGCAGCTCCTCGGATACTGAAGCAGTCCAGAAATGCAGCAAGACCTGGACTATATCCAGGCTTGGGCTGATAAGTGGCAAGTAACATTTGTGCCACACAAGTGACAGGCAATGACCATCTCCAACAAGAGAGAACCTAACCATCTCCCCTTGACATTCAACCGCATTACCATCGCTGAATCCCCCACTATCAACATCCCAGGGGCTACCATTGACAAGAAACTACACTGGAGTAGCCATATAAATACCGTGGCTACAAGAGCAGGTCAGAGGCTAGGAATCCTGCGGCGAGTAACTCACCTCCTGACTCCCCAAAGCCTCTCCACCATCTACAAGGCACAAGTCAGGAGTGTGATGGAGAACTCTCCACTTGCTTGGATGGCTGCAGCTCCAACAACACTGAAGAAGCTCGACACCATCCAAGACAAAGCAGTCCACGTAAGTGGGACCCCATCCACAAACATTCACTCCCTTAACCACCAATGCACAGCAAGGGAGTTCCAGGATTTTGACCCAGCAACAGTGAAGGAACGGCGATTAGTTCCAAGTCAGGATAGTGTGTGACTTGGATGGGAACTTTCAGGTGGTGGTGTTCCCATGCATCTGCTGCTCTTGTCCTTCGAGGTGGTAGAGGTCATGGGTTTGGAAAGTGCTGTCGAAGGAGACTTGGTGCGTTGCTGCAGTGCATCTTGTAAATGGTACACACTGCTGCCACGGTGCGTCGGTGGTGAAGGGAGTGAATGTTTGTGGATGGGGTGCCAATCAAGCGGGCTGCTTTGTCCTGGATGGTGTCGCGCTTCTTGAGTGTTGTTGGAACTACACCCATCCAGGCAAGTGGAGAGTATTCCATCGCACTCCTGACTTGTGCCTTGTAGATGGTGGACAGGCTTTGGGGAGTCAGGAGGTGATTTACTCGCCACAGGATTCCTAGCCTCTGACCTGCTCTTGTAGCCACGGTATTTATATGGCTACTCCAGTTCAGTTTCTGGTCAATGGTAACCCCTAGGATGTTGATAGTGGGGGATTCAGCAATGGTAATGCCATTGAATGTCAAGGAGAGATGGTTAGATTCTCTCTTGTTGGAGATGGCCATTGCCTAGCACTTGTGTGGTGCGAATGTTACTTGCCACTTATCAGCCCAAGCCTGGATATTGTCCAAGTCTTGCTGCATGTCTACACAGACTGCTTCAGTATTTGAGAAGTCGCAAATGGTGCTGAACATTGTGCAGTCATCAGCGAACATCCCCACTTCTGACCTTATGATTGAAGGAAGGTCATTGATGAAGCAGCTGAAGATGGTTGGGCCTAGGAGACTACCCTGAGGAACTCCTGCAGTGATATCCTGGAGCTCAGATGATTGACCTCCAACAACCACAGCCATCTTCCTTTGCGCTAAATATGACTACAACCAGCAGAGAGTTTTCCCCCTGATTCCCTTTGACTCCAGTTTTGCTGCGGCTCCTTGATGCCATACTCAGTCAAATGCTGTCTTGATGTCAAGGGCAGTCACTCTCACCTCACCTCTTGAGTTCAGTTCTTTTGTCCATGTTTGAACCAAAGCTGTAATAAGGTCAGGAGCTGAGTGGCCCTGTCGGAACCCAAACTGGGTATCACTGAGCAGGTTATTGCTAAGCAAGTGCCACTTGATGGCACTGTCGATGACACCTTCCATCACTTTGCTGATGATTGAGAGTGAACTGATGGGGTGGTAATTGGCCGGGTTGGACTTGTCCTGCTTTTTGTGTACAGGACAGACCTGGGCAATTTTCCATATTGCCGGGTAGATGCCAGTGTTGTAGCTATACTGGAACAGCTTGGCTAGGGGTGGGGCAAGTTCTGGAGCACAGGTCTTCAGTCCTATTGCCGGAATATTGTCAGGGCCCATAGCTGTTGCCGTATCCAGTGCCTTCAGTCGTTTCTTGATATCACACGGAGTGAATCGAATTGGCTAAAGACTGGCATTTGTGATGCTGGGGACTTCAGGAGGAGGCCGAGAGGGCTCATCACCTTGGCACGTCTGGCTGAAGGTTGTTGCAAATGCTTCAGCCTTATCTTTCGCACTGATGTGCTGGGCTCCCCATTTGGATGGGGATATTTGTGGAGCCACCTCCTCCAGTTAGTTGTTTAATTGTCCACCACCATTCACGGCTGGATGGAGTCTGCCTTGGTTACTGCATTAACATTTCTGTAGTCAATGCAGAGTCTAGTTGAAAAGTCAGGTTTAGGTACTAATACCACTGGTGAACTCCAGCTGCTTTGACTGGGTTCTATTAGGTGGTTTTCCAGCATGTATTGGATTTCTGCTTTTACCTAGGCCTCTTTCTCTGGACTCAAGTGATAAGGATGATGTTTTATAGGAAACGATTCCCCTACATTGACATCCTGGCTTATCCCTACAGACTTTTTAAAATGCTGTGAGTAGCCTTGTTAGGTCTTCTCGTTGTTCTGCACCTAAATATGAAAGCATAGTGTTTAATCACCCTAACAATTCATTATTAGCTCACCGGATAGTAGGAGGTTCAATTTGAGAATTGTCTCGTCCTCCTTCTGTCGCCTTTTCATCCTTCACTGTCCCTGCTACCTGACATACCTGTGCTTGCTCATCCTCCTCCCGACGGTGATATTGTTTCAACATATTGATATAACACAGCCGATCCTTTTTCTGGCGATCTGGGGTGTCAATCAAATAACTTTCTTTACCAATTCTCTTGACCACTTTATATGGACCACTGAACTGTCCTTTTAGTGGTTCACCCTGTAAAGGTAGTAATACTAACACCTCATCCCCTGGATGAAATGTTTGGGTCTCGGCATTCTTGTCTGCTCATTTCTTCTTGGTTGTATAGGAAGCTTTTAGGTGTTCCTGAGTCACTTTGCAGGCTCTTGTGAGCTGTTCCCGGAACACAGATACATAATCTAGCGCAGAAAATTCATCCCTCTGTTCTAAAACAGGCATAGTGGCGCAGTGGTTAGCACTGCAGCCTCACAGCTCCAGCGACCCGGGTTCGATTCCGGGTACTGCCTGTGTGGAGTTTGCAAGTTCTCCCTGTGTCTGCGTGGGTTTTCTCCGGGTGCTCCGGTTTCCTCCCACAAGCCAAAAGACTTGCAGGTTGATAGGTAAATTGGCCATTATAAATTGTCACTAGTATAGGTAGGTGGTAGGGAAATATAGGGACAGGTGGGGATGTTTGGTAGGAATATGGGATTAGTGTAGGATTAGTATAAATGGGTGGTTGATGTTCGGCACAGACTCGGTGGGCCGAAGGGCCTGTTTCAGTGCTGTATCTCTAATCTAATCTAATCTAATCTAAAACCCTTTCTATAATTAGTTTTAGAGGACCTCTTATCTCATGTCCATAAACTAATTCATAAAGACTAAAACCGGTATACTCATTAGGTGAATCCCTAGTGGCAAACAAAAGAAATTCTCGCCCTTTATCCCAATCATGGGGATATTCATGACCATATACACTGATCATTGTTTTGAGGGTCTGATGGTACCTTTCTAAAGCTCCTTGTGTCTGTGGGTGGTATGTTGAAGACTTTAACTATGTTATACCCAAATTACCCATAACGTCTTGAAATATTTTAGACATAAAATTGGAACCTTGATCTGACTGAATCTTAATCGGTAATCCATATCTAGTGAAGAACTGGGTTAACTTCTCCACCACTACCTTCGCAAAAATTATTCTCAAGGGAATGGCCTCTGGGAATCAGGGAGCCATATCCATGATAGTGCGTATCTATTGATTTCCCGCTTTTGTTTTCGGTAAAGGTCCTACACAGTCTACCAACACCCTATTAAATGGTTCCCCAATATCTGGTATGGGAATTAGAGGTGCCGGTTTTATGGCAGGTTGTGGTTTTCCCACAATCTGGCACTTATGGTACGTTTTACAAAACTGCACCACCTCCTTGGAAAGACCTACCAGTAGAAATGTTGACCGATACATGATTGGCTCTTCCAGATCCCCACATGTCCCACTCGAGAAATTTCATGGGCTATCGTTAATAATTCCTGGCGATATTTGAGCGGTACCACTATCTGGTAAACAACCGTCCATTCTTCATTCACAGGTCTGTGAAGAGATCTCCACTTCCTCATCAGAATCCCATTTTTAATATAATAGCCTTCTGGAACTCCATTTGCCTCAGCTTCAGTTAGAGTGCTTGTGCCACTTTATTTAACTCTGGATTGGCTTGCCGAGCCTTGAGCAGAAAAGACTGACTGAACATTTCCTGCGGATTATCCAAATTCCCCAAAAAAGTTTCAGATAGTCAACTATCTGACTCTTGTACCAATTCTACCTCCGACAATGAAACTTGTTTAGCCATTGCTTGGGTCACTACAAATGAAGGAAAAATTCCCGGAACCTTTTCCTGCAACTGTTCTGTCTCCTTGACTTCATTTGTTTTTTCCGTGACTACTGGAGAAGCTACTACCTTCACTCTGGCCAAATCATTCCCCAGGAGTCGGTCAACTCCATCTACAGACAAACTATGGACAACTTCTACAGTTATCATTCCAGACGTTAGGTCACACTCCAGATGCAACCGATACAGATACGGGTATATACTCCCTGCCTAAAACATTCATTAAAACCTTGGCATTCAGTGTGCTCTTTGGTGGAAAAGTTATGCCTTCCCCCAGCAAAAGAGTTTGGGTGGCTCCTGTATCCCTAAGTATAACTACAGGTTTAGCTGCCTCACTTGAGGGATGAGGAATTGCTTTTCCTTTTGACAAGAATTCCCTATAACTCTCAGGTAACTGGTTTATGTCCCCCGCACTCACAGCAATTTTTTTACTTGGCCTTACAGCTGCATTCAGAGCTACAGCCTGATCTGTCATACTCTCAGTCAGGGTCCCTTTCTCTGCATTGACCTTGTGTACCCCAATAAGTCCCATGGGTTTACCCAGGAACTTCCAGCACTCTGCACGAAGGTGTCCAACCTTGCGGCAATGGTAACACTCAGGCTTGTGGACCTCACTTCCACCCTCAGCATCTTCCTTTCTGGTCTGAGGAGAAGATCCCAGGGTGCTCCCAGCTGTCCCTTCTTGTCCCTGGCTACTTGCCTTCCTTTCCCCCTCCCACCTTCTATCCTTCTTGGATTTGTGGGGGTGACAGACAAAGGGTTTGGGCTTATACACAAGCTCATAATCATCAGCTATTTCCACTGCCTGTCTGGCTGTCAAAACATTTTAGTTCTCTACATGGGTTCTTACTAATGGAGGGGGTGAATTTTTAAATTCTTCCAGGAGAATTAGTTCCATGAGGCCTCATACATGGCCTCTACCTTTAGTGCCCACTTCCAATGATCAAAACTAATTTGCTTTACCCTCTCAAATTCTTGTAGGTCTGCCCATATAATCTCCAGAGGTTCCAAAATTTCTGCCAGTAAGCTTCAGGGACCAACTCATACGCAGCGAGATAGCTTTTTTTGCCACCATAATCTGCAGAAGCCTCCTCACAAAGCATAGCATAAACTTTATGAGCTCTGCCCATCAACCTGCTTTGCATAAGCAGTGTCCAGCTTTCCTTCTGCCACTTCATCTGTCTGGCTATCTTTTCAAAAGAAATGAAAAATGGCTCTGCATCCCTTTCCTCAATCTTTGTGAGGGCTTGTACAAATTTAAACAGCTCTCTACTGGGTCCTGGGCTGCAGTCTTTCCTCACCAAAATTTTCCTTGGAGCCAAGACCACCCCTTTGTCTTAATTCCATCTTTTTCAATTCAAATTCCCTTCCTTCCCTTTCTCTTTCTCTTTGAAATTGTAGTTCAAATGTATTCATCTCTTTTTTTTCCTCCAGTTGCTTCATTTGTAACTGAATTTTAGCTAATTCAACTGCACTACCATCTGGTTCACCTTTATGCTTCTTCCAATTTCAAAAGATGTGTTATTACTGCAATTATGTCTGCTTTCTTAGCCCCTGGTTTTAACTCTAACAAAAACAGTTCTGCCAAATCCTTTAGCCTAGCCTTGGTCAAATTTCTCAAATCATTCAGTGATACATCCTCCTCACTCAGAAAGGTCATAGCAACTGACAAAGACATTCTGGTAGTGTAGACGTTATGGTAGCGCACAAGAAAACTGTTTTTCCTTTTCCTTTTTTCAATTTTATTACCCCACTTACAATCGCACGTCATCGGCATTGGGTTAGCCCGCACAGAACCTCCAATTATATGTTATGACCAAGGTGGGCGGAGTGCACTGTCTTTTCTTGTTCCACGTCTCCACAGGTCACAACACATATTTTTTTTAATGTTTACCCAGTTACCGATGCGGTCAATTATATACTCTATCCCAGAATAAAATACACCAACCAGGTTTCCTTAATAAACAACAAAATTATTAGTTTATTATAAAACAAGACTTATCCAGTAACAATGCAAAGCATTAACACACAGAGTGAAATATGAAAGTTCCCTTTTTAAATTCCCCTCACACATAAACTCACACACACTCTGAAAAAAAATACAGAAAATCATTCCGCAGAGGTCTGTTACAGAAAAAAAAGACAAAAAAAGAATACTTTGGCCAAATACTTGCAAATTCTTGAAGAAAAAAAGAGAAGATATGGAAAGATGTCAGTTGTTCCTTTTTGGTTTGGCATCCCAAATATGTATAGATGGCTGTCTTGGGATCTTTCTAGAGCAGTTATCTTCAGGCGACGTTGAGGATCAGTTTGGCAGACTTTCCAGGAGAAATGCAGCATCAGTTTCTCTATTTCTTACACTTGATTCTCTGGATGTTCTCAGAGATGGAAGAGGGTGAGCTGATGGTGGCTGCTGTCTTGGCTGGTTTTCTCCAACTGCCTTCAAAACAGTTCACACCCCAACACACTGTCCGGAGCAAAACCAAAAACAATATCTCAAGAGTCTAGCCTCCTCCAAATCCCACAACCTCTCTGTGAACATCTTCCCCAGGTCACCAAGGTTTTTGTTGTTTATTGTTTAAAGCACATGAATTCCAGCAAGATTGTTTTTAAACAACATCTCAGTTTCCTTTCAATGAACTGTCAACAACAAAACAAAGTCCCGTTTCTATGACATCTTCAGCCTTCCAATGAATCCGTCTCCACAACTTAAATATAAGTCCTCAAAAACATATAGTTTAGTTTAGTGATACAGCACTGAAACAGGCCCTTCGGCCCACCGAGTCTGTGCCGACCATCAACCACCCATTTATACTAATCCTACACTAATCCCATATTCCTACCACATCCCCACCTGTCCCTATATTCCCCTATCACCTACCTATACTAGTGGCAATTTATAATGGCCAATTTACCTACCAACCTGCAAGTCTTTTGGCTTGTGGGAGGAAACTGGAGCACCCAGAGAAAACCCACGCAGACACAGGGAGAACTTGCAAACTCCACACAGGCAGTACCCAGAACCGAACCCGGGTCGCTGGAGCTGTGAGGCTGCAGTGCTAACCACTGCGCCACTGTGCCGCCCATATACTTAACAAAAAATAAAGAAACACTTTCATAACACTAGCCAATAGCTTTGGTCGCCGTGACATGGTCCAGCTGGCTCTCGACCAAGGTTGGAGCTGGAGCTGCTCCTCAGGTCTGTCCGCTTTGCTGTAAAGACCACAGCCAAATCGGGCTGCACTGGTTCAAGACGTTCCTCACTGAGCTGCTGAGGGAGTAGAGGATCACGTGTGTAGGTGGTGGTTACACTGGACTCTTGGCATGGAGGCAACCATAGTCAGCCACAACATCAATAACAGCAGGGAGACACATTGTAGGTTTCTCAACCTCTTGCTCCTTGAGGAGTTGGAGTATGCGGTGTGCTTCCTGCAGGAAACACACACCATTCTGGGAGACAAAGCTACGTAGCTCTGTAGTGGCAAGGAGGGGTCTACATGAACTATCTCATCTCCTATTCAGGAGGGATGGCTATCTTGTTGGCCCCACATTTTTAGCCGGATATCTTGGGGGTCAAGGAGCCTGGGTCAAGCTGCCTGCTTCATCTCACTGTCCAGCTGAAAGATGTGCCACTTTACCTAGTGAACGTGTACACTCCCCCAGGTCGGCACACAGCAAGCACGCTTCTTTGAAGACGCGTCTGCTCATCTTGGCTCCATTGACGGCAGCGAGTGCATTATCCTCAGTGGGGATTTCAGCTGGATGCTTGAGGCGAGGGACCTCTCTGGTACCCCGCAAGGCCGCGCAGCAACGGGGAAGTTGAGGGACCTGGTTGAGTCCTACAACTTGGTGGACATCTGGTGAAATCTCCATCCCGACTCCAGTACTTCCAGTTTCATGAGGTCTAGAGGAAGAGGGTCCAGAATTGACCATCTATGCATTTCTTGGGGGTGTATTTCCTGTGCTCTGATGGCTTCCATGCGGCTTGGGCCATGCTCGGCGCACCACCTGATATGGGCAGAGCTGGTTCCACTCTGCGCGCAGGTGGGGTCCTCGTACTGGCATTTTAATCACCTACTGCTGGAGGACGAGTGGTTCTGGGACTTGGTCTGCGATTCTGGGCCAACTGGAAAAGGATGCAGGGGACTTCCCCTCCTTGAGGATATGGTGGGACGTGGTCAAAGCTCACATCTGTTTATTCTGTCAAGAGTACACGAGGGAGTCAAACAGGAGGTGAAAGGACGAGATCAGACAGTTGGAGCGCGAGGTACTTGATCTGGAGTCCCGTCTTGGTCAAGACATCAAGGTCCGGCCCTGTGGAACATGTACGAAGAGAAGAAGAACGCATTGAAGGACCTGCAGCTTCTCGGGTCCCAAGGCATGTGCATGAACTCGCAGCTCCCGGACATTGCCCACGCTGCCCCTTCTTCTACTCACTGGAAAAGGGCAGGAGGTCCGTAAGCAGCCTTTGGGGCTGCTGGCTGATGATGGATCTCTGATCTCAGTGCCCAGGCCCTGTCCCTCTCTGGATCTGACCAGCGAGGATGTTCGCAGAGGTTTATGGGTGGACCTGCCAGGGGTAAGCCCAGAGGGTGCCAAGCGGCTCGATGTTCCGGTCAGCCTGACAGAGCTGACTGGTGCCCTCAACCAGCTCTCAAGGGGTAGGTCCCCGGGGCTGGATGGGCTGACTGTGGAGTTCCACAGTGCGTTCTGGGACATCCTGGGGAGGCAGCTACACATGGGTCCTGGGGAAAAGTCTAGTGACAGGGGAGATGCCCCTCTCCCGGCACAGGGCCGTCATTGTCCTACCCAAGAGGGATGATCTTTGCCTGCTTAAGAACAGACACCCGGTGTCCCTCCTCAGCACGAACTACAAGATCTTTGCCAGGACCACGTCTGCTCACCTTGGCACCGTGCTGGCCAACATGATCCAGCCTGACCAGTCCTACAGGGTTCTGGGCCAGACAATCAATAACATCCATCTGGTCCGGGACCTGACCCACCATTCCCAGAGGGCTGGTCTGTTGGTCACCTTTCATTCCCTGGATCAGGAGAAGGCACTCAACAGGGTGGATCGTGGATAATTATTTGGGACTCTGCGGGCATTGGGTGCAGGACGCATTTTGTCGCCCCGATCTGACTTCTGTATGCTGCCGCAGAGTGTCTGATTAAAGTTAACTGGTCCTTGAGGGAACCACTTTACTTCGGGAGAGGAGTGTGTCAGGTGTATCCATTTCCAGCCAGTTATATACCATCTGCTGGAGCCTTTCCTGTGCCTCTTGCGGGACTGATTCTATACGGGCTGACTGAGGAGGTCATCCTCCTAGTTTATGCCACTGATATGCTCCTCATGGCCTGCGGAGGATGTGTGAGTGTCAGCAGCTCTACTCTGTGGTGTCCTCCGCCAGGATCAACTGGCAGAAATGTTCTAGACTCCTGGTGGGTCAGTGGCAGCTGGACTCCCTGCCAGAGGAGCTCAGGCCTTTTGCCAGGAGCACCACCCACCTCCTGTACCTGGGAATCTATCTTAGCCCTGCCAAGGATGCCTGGCCAACAAACTAGCAAGAGCTGGAGGCCAAGGTCAGCATTCGCCTAGGACACTGGACAGGACTGCTCTGAGTGCTGTCCTACAGGGGTTGAGTGCTGGCCATAAACCAACTGTTTTTTAAATTCTTTCATGGGATGTTGGACATCGCTGGCAAGGTCAGCATTAGTGAACCAGATGGGATTTTATGACAATTGATGACAGTTTCATGGCACCATTACTGAGACTAGCTTTCAATTCCAGATTAATTCATAAATTGAATTTAATTTCCACTAGCTGTCAGGGTGGGATTTGGGCCTGTGTCCCCAGGGTATTAGCCTGGTCCTCTGGATTAGTAGTTCAGTGACATTACCTCTATGCCACCGTCTCCCCGTGCCACTGTGCTGTAGTAATGGTTGGTCACTTTGACTCCCGCCCCCTGCGTTTGCCACCAAGATACAGAAGAAACTAGTGGACTTCTTCTGGGACTAAAGGCAGCACTGGGTCTCTGCCACGGCACTGAGACTTCAACTTAGGGAGGGCACTCAGGTGCTGGTGCTCCTTCGCACATAGGCGGTGACTTTCCACCTTCAGACACTGCAGGGATACCTGTATGTCGAGGATTCTCCTAGATGGTGTGTGCTGGTGACATATTACTTCGGCCAACTGCACAGCCTCAATTATGATGCACAGCTCCTGTTCATA
Organism: Heterodontus francisci; assembly: GCF_036365525.1. NCBI lineage: Eukaryota > Metazoa > Chordata > Chondrichthyes > Heterodontiformes > Heterodontidae > Heterodontus > Heterodontus francisci. The sequence continues at coordinate 118,873,756 of NC_090380.1, read as the reverse complement.
AACTTGGGGGTCTCTGTGCCTCCTTGTAGGAGCTGCCTTTCACCAGGAACTGATCAGGGTCTGGAACATGCTCACCTCCAGGCAGTGCTCTCCCCAATCAGCAGTGTCCAGCTCACGGTTGAAGTCATTGAGAAAGGGCGGCACAGTGGCGCAGTGGTTAGCACCGCAGCCTCACAGCTCCATGGACCCGGGTTCGATTCCGGGTACTGCCTGTGTGGAGTTTGCAAGTTCTCCCTGTGTCTGCGTGGGTTTCCTCCGGGTGCTCCGGTTTCCTCCCACAAGCCAAAAGACTTGCAGGTTGATAGGTAAATTGGCCATTATAAATTGTCACTAGTATAGGTAGGTGGTAGGGAAATATAGGGACAGGTGGGGATGTTTGGTAGGAATATGGGATTAGTGTAGGATTAGTATAAATGGGTGGTTGATGTTCGGCACAAACTCGGTGGGCCGAAGGGCCTGTTTCAGTGCTGTATCTCTAATCTAATCTAATCTAAAATCTAATCTTAAAGTGGTGTTGAGGTGCTCAGGTGTGCAGAGCACTCCCGTATGAGCTGACCCCTCCACCCACACCACCCCCCCCCCCCCCCCCACCCCCCCACCCCCAGTTCAGACAGAATTTCTTATTGGTGCCAGACCCCAAAACCTCCCTCAGGAGACTCGGCCCCACAACATGAGCTGTCTCTTAAAAATTCTCTCTGTGCCATTCCACTCCGCCCAGAGGGTTTCCTGTGTGGCTACTCCTGCAGACTCTCCACTTCCTCACCGTTGTCTGCTGCTGGAGAAGGGAGGCGTCAGGGCTCCCCGGTGGGAGGCACTCTGTTTGGGAGTCCTCCCTTTGCCCATTGGGGATTTGGCATGGAGGGTGTTGAATGTGGCAGTCTCATCCAATTGGATGTTAAGTTGATTCATGGACTCCTGAGTCGTCAGTAATTTCTGCAGCCTGGAGGAGTCTGTGTTTCACATCTATGTAGATTGTGAGAGGCTGCAGCCCCTCTTTCACTATCTGAGGCAGCTGCTCCTCAATTTCTGGCTGCACTTCAGTCCCACGCTCATGATCTTCGGCCACCCAGTGCAGAGGGGAGTGGGCAGATCAGAGGACCTCCTCATGGCACTGCTCCTGGGCCTGGCCAAGGTGGTCATCAACAGGTCCTGGCAGCGGGCAGTGAAGGGTGTCATTCAGGCTTCAAACTACAAGAATTCCATAAAGTTCATTTGATGACATGTCATCTGGAAGTATCAGAGAGAAGGGCCTTGGATCGGGTGCTGCGGCCAACGACATTTTGGTTTCCTTCTGGTGTCACAATTGCGTTTTTGTGTGTCTTCTTGTGATGCTCCAGGTAAGTCTTTTTGGCAAATGCCTTTCCACACATAGTGCACTTGTGCAGCAAGAAGTGTTTAGTGAATTTTACTTCAGTGCCCGGGTCTGCTCCATCAGTTTCCCTGCCAACAACAGCGGAGCCCGTCTGCCTCTCTTCCGCGACTACGTCTGCGCCCGGGTTTCCCTGGAGGTGGAGAATGTGGTGTCAGTTGGTATGCATCAGGCCTTCTGTGACCGGTGAGCACTGGGGGAACCGGAGTGCATCATCACACCAGGAATGTCACTTTAATCTGATTAGCTAAGTTTCCTTGACAGTTTTGGGTTTTTTGTTACAGTATATTAGTGGTGCCCCTTTCAGAAGGGGCACTTAGTTCCTCTTCTTTGGGAACTTTCTGTTTGGATCAAAAGACGTATAAATAGGAATAGACCGAAACTCTGGTTGTTGGGTTTGGAGGTGCATGTTTGATATGTGTGTCTCTGTAAATAAAAGCTTGTAAGTGTATCAAGATTGGCTCCAGCTCTATCATTCACCACCTGCTTTCTCGAATATAACAAATGGTTGACAAATAAATATTAGCAGAGCTAGGACACTGGAAGATCTCCCCTGGTCTTCTTTGCAAAGTGCCATGGGATCTTTTACGTCCACTGAGGATGGGGCCTTGGTTTAACATCTCATCGTAAAGACAGCACTTTCAACAGTGCAGTACTCCTGCCGTATTGCACTAGGAGTGCTAGTCTAGATAAGTGCTCAAAGTTCTAGAGTGAGACATGAACCCACTACCTTCTGACTCAGAGGTGAGAGAACTACACATTGGGCCATAGCTGTCACCTTATAAGCCATAATTTCAGCATTAGAATCTGGAAGATTGTGTCCATTCGAGATATTGTATCAATCCTCATACCCAACCTTTTGCCTCCTGCCTATAAGTTTTCTGCACGTGGTTCTGCTTTTCCTTGCAATGCCCCGAAGTCTACCCCAGCTGAACTTTTACTCCGGAAGCACAAGGAGAGTTTGCAGCCTAAAGGAACGTTGAGAAAAGAAGGAGTGGTCAGGCGATTCATTCTCACCACCCAGGCAGAACTACCCCTGGTGAGAATGGATTTCTTTATGATTCATTCTCGGATTGGTCATCATTTAGTGCCCACTCCTATTTCCCCGAGAAGGTGGTGATTGTGGATCACTTTCTCAAACCAACTGAGTGGCTTACAAGGTCAGTTCAGAGGGCAGTTAAGAGTCAACAACGTTGATGTGGGACTGAAGTCACATATAACAACAACTTCCATTTATAGAATGCCTTTAATGGAGTAAACCCTCCTCAGGCACATCAAATGAACAATTATCAAAGATATTTAGACAGGTGACCAAAGGTTTGGTCAAAGAGGTCGGTTTTAAGGAGCATCTTAAAGAAGGAGAGGGAAAGTCGGAGAGGTTTAGACATGGAATTCCAGAGCTGAGGGACCATACAGCTGAAGGCACAGCCGCCAATGGTGGAGTGACTTAAAATCAGTAAATTATAGACCCAGAGCGGATAAGGACAGCAGAATTCTTTCCCTAAAGGGATATTAGTGAACCAGTTATGACTACAATTCAATAGCTCCATGAATCTGAGATTCTGGCTGCGAGTTTCAGGATGCCAGAAGCACTAAATAGAGGGAGAGCATCAGCAGTTTGACAGCGGCATGTATGAGAAGCAATTCCCTCCCACTCAGCTCTTTTCTTTGTTTTCCTGTATATCTTCCTTCTGATTCTTTCCTCCCACCTGCATCCTCGCTGTGTTGAAATCAAGACTCATTGTAACGTCTCCAACTCAAAATCATTCTTTCCCAGGAAATCAAAAACCATTTACCCTTCTCTCAATTCCTCCTTCAATCTGCTGGCTTTTAAAACCCAAACTTTAAAAAAAAAAATTCATTCTCAGGCTGTGGATGTCACTGACAATTTATTACCCATCCTCAGTTGCCCAGATTTGATATCACTGGGTGTCTTGCTCGTCTCCTTCAAAGGGCAGTTAAGAGTCAATTGAAGTGACCCTTCTTCCGAAGAAGGGTCACTGACCCGAAACGTTAACTCTGCTTCTCTTTCCACAGATGCTGCCAGACCTGCTGAGTGATTCCAGCATTTCTTGTTTTTATTTCAGATTTCCAGCATCCGCAGTATTTTGCTTTTATATAAGATTCAATTGATGTAGGGCTGGGGTTGTCTGTATGCCCAGACTGGGTAAGCGTGGCAGGTTTTCTTCCCAAAAGGGACATTGGTGAACCAGTTGGATGTTTACAACAATCCAATAGCTTTGTAGTTTCTTTTACTCATACCAGCTTTTCAATTCCACCTTCAAATTCTCAAACTGCCCCAGTGGGATTTGAACTCATGTTTTCCAGATTACCCAGTCCTGTAACAAAGCCACAACACCATTGAACCCCCATAAATACAGAGGCTATTTGTCATCAATTCTCAGCTGCACTGTTGTGAAATTGAAGTTAAATTTTTCAGCAAGACGAATGGTTTATTGATAAATCAGGTCAATCACTGTGTGTGTGAAGGGCAGCTGAAAGCTTTTCATTTCTTCCTCTGTGTTGACAGGCTATAAAATATTCCCTCAATGAAGAAAGTCGCAGATAGAAAACAGTCACTCTGTCCCCTGTGAGAACTGCCAACAAGACAGACAAAGCCTGCAACTGAGGGAAGAACTTGACGGGAGCAGGACTAATTGTATAGCTCCACCAAACAGCTAGCACAGGCATGATGGACCGAATGGCCTTTTTCTCTATGCTGTATCATTCTATGATACTATGAAATCTCCTCATTAGGTCACAGTTGCATCCTTTCTGTTTTACCCAAGCTCATGCTGACTCTTGTTGGGGAGCAGAACTAACCCGAATTCTCTGGCTTTTCACTTAAGTGGTCATGTCTGAGAGCTTGGCCGGTAAAGGGAAAATCCCCGTCTCTTGGGCACAAAGGAAAATCAGGCAGGGAGCAAATTCCTGCTCATAATAGAGCCCCTTTGATTTTCCCACCTGTTAATTCAAATGGGTGGAAAATTCAGGTGTCTCACCACGATCTTCCCTGCATGAATTATCTCAACGTACAGCTTTCTTTTACAACGATCCCTTTTACGGCCAAGTGAAACAGCAGGATAATCCACTCTTCAGTGGCAACAGGCGTATCAAGCCTCTGGAGTGGAATTTGAACCCATAACCTTCTGACACAAAGGTGAGAGAATGCAACCTACTGAGCAACAACTGCCACCATTGTCATGTCCCTCTGCTAGTCCAGGGACACTGAGACTAACTTACATACTACCAGCTAGTTCAAGATCTGCTTCTGGCCAGGAAAGAGATTGGGGCTATCCGATGTTTTGTGACTCTTTTACAGACTGTGTTAACTAGAAGAGCTGCACAAGCAACCTAATATCTCCACTCCTGTAAAATATAATAACTGAGGTAAACCCTATCCTGCAACATCCGAGACTGTGAATCAACTGAACTCAGTCCTTGTTGTTTGAAACTGTTCAATATTTATTTGATAAAACATTTAGGTCTGATAAATAATTAAATCTTTTCATCTATAAATTATTATTGAAATGCATTACATATTAAATTGTTCATGAATGATCTATCTCAGCCTACTCCTCAGGTCCCCAGCATCACAGATGCCAGTATTCAGCCAATCTGATTCACTCCACATGACATCAAAACACGGCTGAAGGCACTGGATACTGCAAAGGCTATGGACCCTGACAACAGCCCAACAATAATCCTGAAGACTTGTGCTCCAGAACTAGCCAGGCCCCTAGCCAAGCTGTTCCAGTGCATCTACAATATAGGCATCTACCTGGCAACATGGAAAATTGTCCAGGTAGGTCCTGTACACAAAAAGCAGGACAAATCCAACCTGGCCAATTACCACCCTATCAGTCCACTCCCGATCATCAGCAAAGTGATGGATGGGGTTACCAACAGTGCCATCAAGCAGCACTTAAACAGCAATAACCTGCTCAGTGATGCTCAGTTTGGGTTCCATCAGGGCCACTCAGCTCCAGAACTCATTACAGCCTTGGTCCAAACCTGGACAAAAGAGCTGAAGTCGAGGTGAGGTGAGAGTGACTGCCCTTGACATCAAGGCAGCATTTGACTGAGTATGGCATCAAGGAGCCCAAGCAAAACTGCAGTCAATGGGAATCAGGGGGAAAACTCTCCACTGGGTAGAGTCATATATAGCACAAAGAAAGATAGTTGTGGTTGTTTGAGGTCAAACATCTCAGCCCCCGGACATTGCTGCAGGAGTTCCACAGGGTAGTGTCCCAGGCCCAATCATCTTCAGCTGCTTCATCAATGATCTTCCCTCCATCATAAGGTCAGAAATGGGGATGCTCTTTGATGAATGCACAATGTTCAGTACCATTCACGACTCCTCAGATACTGAAGCAGCTCAGCTTTAAATTAAACAAGAAGGGTGAGGGATCAAGCCTGGGTAAATGTAGCAAACCAAGGGGTACAGTGAAGGCAGGAAAGCAAAATACTAAAATGGAAAATGAAGGTCAGAGAATGGCAGGAAGGGACAGAGAGAAAAACCTCATAACACACCAACAGTCAAGACTAGATGTTACAAAGATAACAACAAGATAAAACTAAAGGCTCAGTATCTGAATGTACGTAGCATTCATAACAAAGTAGATGAACTGATAGCACACATTGAAGTAAATAAATATGATTATATAAATACGCAGTGGCATAGTGGTATTATCACTGGACTAGTAACCCAGAGACCCAGGGTATTTCTCTGGGGACATGGGTTCAAATCCCACCACAGCAGAAGGTGGAATTTGAATTTAATTAATAAATCTGGAATTAAAAGCGAGTCTAATGATGGCCATGAAACCATTGACGATTGTTGTAAAAACCCATCTGGTTCACTAATGTCCTTCAGGGAAGGAAATCTGCTGTCCTTACCTGGTCTGGCCTACATGTGACTCCAGACCCACAGCAATGTGGTTGACTCTTACATGCCCTCTGAAATGGCCGAGCAAGCCACTCAGTTGTACCTAACCGCTATGAAGCCAATAAAAAGGAATGAAACCGGACGGACCACCCGGCATTGACCTAGGCACCGGAAATGACAACGGCAAACCCAGCCCTGTCGACCCTTCAAAGTCCTCTTTACTAACATCTGGGGGCTAGTGCCAAAGTTGGGAGAGCTGTCCCACAGACTCGTCAAGCAACAGCCTGACATAGTCATACTCAGGGAATCGTACCTTACAGACAATGTCCCAGACACTGCAATCACCATCCCCGGCTATGTCCTGTCCCACCGGCAGGACAGACCCAACAGAGGTGGCAGCAGTCGGGAGGGAGTTGCCCTGGGAGTCCTCAACATCGACTCTGGACCCCATGAAATCTCATGGCATCAGGTCAGACATGAGCAAGGTAACCTCCTACTGATTACCACCTACTGCCCTCCCTCAGCTGATTACTCAGTACTCCTACACGTTGAACACCACTTGGAGGAAGCACTAAGGGTGGAAAGGGCACAAAATATACTCAATGTCCATCACCAAGAGTGGCTCGGTAGCACCACGACTGACCGAGCTGGCCGAGTCCTAAAGGACATATCTGCTAGACTGGGTCTGTAGCAGGTGGTGAGGGAACCAACAAGAGGGAAAGACATACTTGACCTTGTCCTCACCAATCTGCCTGCTGCAGATGCTTCTGACCATGACTGTATTGGTAGGAGTGACCACCGCGCAGTCGTTGTGGAGACGAAGTCCCGCCTTCACATTCAGGATACCATCCATCGTGTTGTGTGGCACTACCACCGTGCTAAATGGGATAGATTTTGAACAGATCTAGCAATGCAAAACTGGGCATCCATGAGGCGCTGTGGGTCATCAGCAGCAGCAGAATTGTACTCAACCACAATCTGTAACCTCATGGCCTGGCATATCCCCCACTCTACCATTACCATCAAGCCAGGAGACCAACCCTGGTTCAATGAAGAGTGCAGGAGGGCATGCCAGGAGCAGCATCAGGCATACCTCAAAATCAGGTGTCAACCTGGTGAAGCTACAACACAGAATGCCAAACTGCGTAAGCAGCATGCGATAGACAGAGCTAAGTGATCCCATAACCAACGGATCAGATCTAAGCTCTGCCGTCCTGCCACATCCAGCCGTGAATGGTGGTGGACAATTAAACAACTAACTGGAGGAGGTGGCTCCACAAATATCCCCATCCTCAATGATGGGGGTGCCCAGCACATCAGTGCGAAATATAAGGCTGAAGCATTTGCAACAATCTTCAGCCAGAAGTGCCGAGTTGATGATCCATCTCGGCCTCCTCCTGAAGTCCCCAGCATCACAAATGCCAGACTTCAGCCAATTCGATTCACTCTGCGTGATATCAAGAAACGACTGAAGGCACTGGATACTGCAAAAGCTATGGGCCCTGACAATATTCCGGCAATAGTACTGAAGACCTGTGCTCCAGAATTTGCTGCGCCCCTAGCCAAGCTGTTCCAGTACAGCTACAACACTGGCATTTACCCTGCAAGGTGGAAAATTGCCCAGGTCTGTCCTCTACCCAAAAAGCAGGACAAGTCCAACCCGGCCAATTACCACCCCATCAGTCTACTCTCAATCATCAGTAAAGTGATGGAAGGTGTCAACAACAGTGCCATCAAGCGGCATTTGCTTAACAATAACCTGCTCAGGGACGCTCAGTTTGAGTTCCACCAGGGCCACTCAGCTCCTGACCTCATTACAGCCTTGGTTCAAACATGGACAAAAGAGCTGAACTCAAGAGGTGAGGTGAGAGTGACTGCCCTTGACATCAAGGCAGCATTTGACCGGGTATGGCATCAAGGAGCCCTAACAAAACTGAGGTCAATGGTAATCAGGGGGAAAACCATCCGCTGGCTGGAGTCATACCTAGCACAAAGTAAGATGGTTGTGGTTGTTGGAGGTCAATCATCTGAGCTCCAGGACATCACTGCAGGAGTTCCTCAGGGTAGTGTCCTAGGCCCAACCATCTTCAGCTGCTTCATCAATTACCTTCCTTCAATCATAAGGTCAGAAGTGCGGATGTTCGCTGATGATTGCACAATGTTCAGCACCATTTGTGACTCCTCAGACACTGAAGCAGTCCGTGTAGAAATGCAGCAAGACCTGGACAATATCCAGGCTTGGGCTGATAAGGGGCAAGTATCATTCGCGCCACACAAGTGCCAGGCAATGACCATCTCCAACAAGAGAGAATCTAATCATCTCCCCTTAACTTTCAACGGCATTACCATTGCTGAATCCCCCACTATCAACATCCTAGGGGCTACCATTGACCAGAAACTGAACTGGAGTAGCCATATAAATACCGTGGTTACAAGAGGCTAGGAATCCTGAGGTGAGTAACTCACCTCCTGACTCCCTAAAACCTGTCCACCATCTACAAGGCACAAGTCAGGAGTGTGATGGAATACTCTCCACTTGCCTGCATGACTGCAGCTCCAACAACACTCAAAAAGCTCGACACCATCCAGGACAAAGCAACCCACTTGATTGGCACCCCATCTACAAACATTCACTCCCTCCACCACAGATGCACAGTGGCAGCAGTGTGTACCATCTACAAGATGCACTGCAGCAATGCACCAAGGCTCCTTAGACAGCACCTTCCAAACCCACAACCTCGACCAACTAGAAGGACAAAGACAACAAATACATTGGAACACCACCACCTGCAAGTTCCCATCCAAGTCACACACCATCTTGACTTGGAACTATATCGCCGTTCCTTCACTGTCGCTGGGTCAAAATCCTGGAACTCCCTTCCTAACAGCACTGTGGGTGTACCTACCCCACATGGACTGCAGAGGTTGAAGAAGGCAGCTCACCACCACCTTCTGAAGGGCAATTAGGGATGGGCAATAAATGCTGGCCTGGCCAGTGACGCCCACATCCCTGAATAAATTTTTTTTTAAATGATCTGATAGCCATTCCGGAGACGTGGCTGCGGGATGACAAGGATTGGGGCCTAAATATTGAGGAGTATATGACAAAGAACAAAGAACAAAGAACAGTACAGCACAGGAACAGGCCATTCGGCCGTCCAAGCCTGCGCCGATCTTGATGCCTGCCTAAACTAAAACCTTCTGCACTTCCGGGAACCGTATCCCTCTATTCCCTTCCTATTCATGTATTTGTCAAGATGCCTCTTAAATGTCTCTATGGTACCTGCTTCCACCACCTCGCCCGGCAACAAGTTCCAGGCACTCACCACCCTCTGTGTAAAGAACTTTCCTCGCACAATCCCTCTAAACTTTGCCCCTTGCACCTTAAACCTATGTCCCCTAGTAACTGACTCTTCCACCCTGGGAAAAAGCTTCTGATTAGTCACTCTGTCCATGCCGTTTATAACTTTGTAAACCTCTATCATGTCGCCCCTCCACCTCCGTCGTTCCAGTGAAAACAATCCGACTTTATCCAACCTCTCCTCATAGCTAATACCCTCCAGACCAGGCGACATCCTGGTAAACCTCTTCTGTACCCTCTCCAAAGCCTCCACGTCCTTCTGGTTGTGTGGCGACCAGAATTGCACGTTCAAGAAGAATAGGAAGCTAGGTAACGGTGGAGCGGTAGCACTGTTACTCTTGGATGGCATTGGTGCAGTAGTTAGAGAAGACCTTGGTTCAGGAGATCAGGATGCAGAATCGGTTTGGGTGGAGATGAAGAATAGTAGGGGAAAGAAGTCATTAGTGGGAGTGGTCTACAGGCCCCCTAACAGTAACCATAGTGTGGGACAAAGCATCCAAGAAGAAATATTGGGTGCTTGTGATAAAGGGACGGCAATAATCATGGGCAATTTTAATCTACATATAAACTAGGACAATCAGATTGGCAATAGTAGCCTGGATGAGGAGTTTATAGAATGCTTTTGAGATAGTTTCTTAGAGCAGCACGTTCTGGAACCAACCAGAGAGCAGGTTATATTAGACTTGGTATTGTGTAATGTGACAGGATTAATGAATGACCTCAGAGTAAAGGCACCTCTAGGTAACAGCGACCAAAATATGATTTGAATTTTCCATCCAGTTTGAAAGAGAGGAGCGGATCTAAGACGAGTATTTTAAACTTAAATAAGGGCAACCATGTGGGCATGAAAGCTGAGCTAGCTGAAGTGAACTGGGTTACTAAGCTTGGAGATCGATCAATAGAGAAGCAGTGGCAGTCATTTAAGGGGGATATTTCAGAATACTCAGAATAAGTATATTCCTACTATAAAGAAAAATTCTAAGGGGAGGACCCACCATCAGTGGTTAACTAAAGAATTAAAGGAAAGCATCAAACTTGAAGAAAAAGCATGTAATTGTGCAAAGATGAGTGGCAGGTCAGAATATAAAGAACAGCAGAGAATGACTAAAAGGTTAATCAGGAGAAAGAAATTAGAGTATGAGAGGAAGCTAACTAGAAATGTAAAACCAATAGCAAGAGTTTCTCCACATATTTTAAAAAGAAAAGAGTAAGTAAAGTGAGTGTTGGTCCCCTAGAGAGTGAGAATGAGGAGTTAATAGTAGATAATAAGGAAATGGCAGATGAAATGAACAAATATTTTGCTTCTGTATTCACTATAGATGATACAAAAACATTCCAGTAATATCTGTAAATCAGGAGATGGAAGGAAGAGAGAAATTACAATTACCAGGGATGTGGTACTGAGCAAACTGATGGAGCTGCGGGCTGACAATTCCTCGCGTCCTGATGGGCATCATCCTAGAGTCTTAAAAGAGGTGGCTAATGAGGTAGTGGATGCGTTGGTGTTAATTTTTCAAAGTTCTCTAGATTCTGGAAAGGTTCCATCAGACTGGAAAGTAGAAAATATAACCCCTCTATTCAAGAAGGAGGGAGGAGGCAGAAAACAGGTAACTATAGGTCAGTTAGCTTGACGTCTGTCGTGGGGAAGGTGTTAGGATCGATCATTAAGGAGGCTATAGCTAGGCACTTAGAAAAGGTCAAGGTAATTGGGAATAGTCAGCATGGTTTTGTGAAAGGGAAATCATATTTAACTAATTTATTGGAGTTCTTTGAAGGAGTAACATGCACTGTGGATAAAGGGGAGCCCGTTGATGTACTGTACTTGTATTTGCAAAAGGCATTTGACAAGGTGCCACATAAAAGGTTATTGCGCAAAGTAGGAACTCATGGTGTAGGGGGTAACATATTATCATCGATAGAGATTGGCTGACTGGCAGAAAACAGAGAGTATGCATAAATGGGTCCTTTTCTGAATAGCAGGATGTGACAAGTGGAGTCCCGCAGGGGTCTGTGCTGGGGCTTCAACTTTTTACAATTTATATCAATGACTTAGATGAGGGGAGCGATGGCATGGTAGCTAAAGTTGCAGATAACACAAAGATAGGTAGAAAGAATGTTGTGAAGAGGACATAAGGAGCTTGCAGATTGATATAGACAGATTGAGTGAGTGGGCAAAATCTGGCAGATGGAGTATAATGTGGGAAAATAGGAAGTTGTTCACGTTGGCAGGAAGAGTAAAAAAGCAGAATATTACGTAAATGGGGACAGGCCAACCAGGGGCGATGCCACATTGGATTTGGTACTGGGTAATGAACCCGGCCAGGTGTTAGATTTAGAAGTTGGTGAGCACTTTGGTGATAGTGATCACAATTCGGTTAGGTTTACCTTAGCGATGGGCAGGGACAGGCATATACAGCAGGGCAAAAATTATAGCTGGGGGAAAGGAAATTATGATGCGATTAGGCAAGATTTAGGATGCGTAGGATGGGGAAGGAAACTGCAGGGGATGGGAACAATCGAAATGTGGAGCTTATTCAAGGAGCAGCTACTGCGTGTCCTTGATAAGTATGTACCTGTCAGGCAGGGAGGAAGTTGTCGAGCAAGGGAGCCGTGGTTTACTAAAGAAGTTGAAGAGCTTGTCAAGAGGAAGAAGAAGGCTTATGTTAGGATGAGACGTGAAGGCTCAGTTAGGGCGCTTGAGAGTTACAAGCTAGCCAGGAAGGATCTAAAGGGAGAGATAAGAAGAGCAAGGAGAGGACACGAGAAGTCATTGGCGGATAGGATCAAAGAAAACCCTAAGGCTTTCTATAGGTATATCAGGAATAAAAGAATGACTAGAGATAGGTTAGGGCCAATCAAGGAAAGTAGTGGGAAGTTGTGTGTGGAATCGGAGGAGATAGGGGAAGTGTTAAATGAATATTTTTCGTCAGTATTTACAGTGGAGAAAGAAAATGTTGTCGATGAGAATACTGAGATACAGACTACTAGGCTAGATGGGATTGAGGTTCACAAGGAGGAGGTGTTAGCAATTTTGGAAAGTGTGAAAATAGATAAGTCCCCTGGGCCAGATGGGATTTATCCTAGGATTCTCTGGGAAGCCAGGGAGGAGATTGCAGAGCCTTTGTCCTTGATTTTTATGTCGTCATTGTCGACAGGAATAGTGCCGGAAGACTGGAGGATAGCAAATGTTGTCCCCTTGTTCAAGAAGGGGAGTAGAGACAGCCCTGGTAATTATAGACCTGTGAGCCTTACTTCGGTTGTGGGTAAAATGTTGGAAAAGGTTATATGAGATAGGATTTATAATCATCTTGAAAAGAATAAGTTCATTTGCGATAGTCAGCACGGTTTTGTGAAGGGTAGGTCGTGCCTCACAAACCTTATTGAGTTTTTTGACTAGGTGACCAAACAGGTGGATGAGGGTAAAGCCGTGGATGTGGTCTATATGGATTTTAGTAAGGCGTTTGATAAAGTTCCCCATGGTAGGCTATTGCAGAAAATACAGAAGTATGGGATTGAAGGTGAATTAGTGCTTTGGATCAGAAATTGGCTAGCTGAAAGAAGACAGAGGGTGGTGGTTGATGGTAAATGTTCATCCTGGAGTTTAGTTACTAGTGGTGTACCGCAAGGATCTGTTTTGGGGCCACTGCTGTTTGTCATTTTTATAAATGACCTGGATGAGGGTGTAGAAGGGTGGGTTAGTAAATTTGCGGATGACACGAAGGTCGGTGGAGTTGTGGATAGTGCCGAAGGATGTTGTAGGTTACAGAGGGACATAGATAGGCTGCAGAGCTGGGCTGAGAGATGGCAAATGGAGTTTAATGCGGAAAAGTGTGAGGTGATTCACTTCGGAAGGAGTAACAGGAATGCAGAGTACTGGGCTAATGGGAAGATTCTTGGTAGTGTAGATGAGCAGAGAGATCTTGGTGTCCAGGTACATAAATCCCTGAAAGTTGCCACCCAGGTTAATAGAGCTGTTAAGAAGGCATATGGTGTGTTAGCTTTTATTAGTAGGGGGATCGAGTTTAGGAGCCACGAGGTCATGCTGCAGCTGTACAGAACTCTGGTGCGGCCGCTCCTGGAGTATTGCGTGCAGTTCTGGTCACCGCATTATAGGAAGGATGTGGAAGCTTTGGAAAAGGTGCAGAGGAGATTTACTAGGATGTTGCCTGGTATGGAGGGAAGGTCTTACGAGGAAAGGCTGAGAGACTTGAGGTTGTTTTCGTTAGAGAGAAGGAGAAGAGGTGACTTAATAGAGACATATAAGATAATCAGAGGGTTGGACAGGGTGGATAGTGAGAGTCTTTTTCCTCGGATGGTGATGGCAAACACGAGAGGACATAGCTTTAAGTTGAGGGGTGATAGATATAGGACAGATGTCAGAGGTAGTTTCTTTACACAGAGAGTAGTAGGGGCGTGGAAAGCCCTGCCTGCAACAGTAGTAGACTCGCCAACTTTAAGGGCATTTAAGTGGTCATTGGATAGACATATGGATGAAAATGGAATAGTGTAGGTCAGATGGTTTCACAGGTCGGCGCAACATCGAGGGCTGAAGGGCGTGTACTGCGCTGTAATGTTCTATGTACTGCAGAATTCCGAGGTGCCGAGGGATCTAGGTGTTCTAGTGCATGAGTCACAAAAAGTTAGTATGCAGGTCCAGCAAGTAATAAAGAAGGCTAATGGAATGCTATCCTTTATTATAAGAGGAACTGAAAATAAAAGTAAGGCTGTTATGCTTCAGTAATACAGGGCATTGGTGAGATCACATCTCGAATAGGAGAGAGCGGGGCTTGAGGCCCTTACTTACCTGAGGACCGGAGCGGTGGTATGCGGACCTAGGAAGTGGCTGATCCGGAGTGGCAGCAAGCTCTCCCTCACTCTCTCTGTGACGCCCCACGCTGAGATTCAAAAAACGAGAAAAAAGACTGAGTGACATCACAGGAAATCTGTAAGCTGATTGGTTGGGTAAGTAAGCTGTTAGTGCCTTTAAATAGCTTTAAAAAAGGGGATATTTTTTGGAAAAAAAAACTCAAAACCTACCATCTAAGTGATAAGGTGAGTCCGACTAAAGTGTGTTTTTTAAAATTTGTGTAAGTTATTAATGACTTTAGATTGTAGTGGGTAGTGTTTGGAGTAGAACAAAGCCCCTACTGTAGTTAGTATTTTTTAATTAAGGGAGTAACTAATTAATCGAAGGGTAAGTCATGACAGGAGAGCTCAGCCCTGTGATATCCTCCTCCTGCGCTATGTGGGAAATCAGGGACGCTTCCAGTGTCCCTGACGACCATGTGTGCAGGAAGTGTGTCCATCTGCAGCTACTGGCTACCCGCATTACGGAACTAGCGCTGCAGGTGGATTCACTGTGGAGCATCCGCGATGCTGAGGACGTCGTAGATAGCACATTTAGTGAGGTGGTCACACAGGCTGCACAGGCAGAAAAGGAATGGGTGACCAACAGGCGGAGTAGTAGGCACAGGCAGGTAGTGCAGTAGTCCCCTGTGGCCATCCCCCTCTCAAACAGATATATCACTTTGAATATTGTTAGGGGGGATGGCCTCCAAGGGGAAAGCAGCAACAGCCAAGTTCGTGGCACCACGGATGGCTCTGCTGCACAGGAGGGGAGGAAAGACTGGCAGAGCTATAGTGATAGGAGATTCAATTGTAATGGGAACAGACAGGCATTTCTGTGGCCGCAAACGAGACTCCAGGATGGTGTGTTGCCTCCCTGCTGCTAGGTTCAAGGAGGTCTCAGAGCAGCAGGACATTCTGAAGGGGGAGGGTGAACAGCCAGTGGTTGTGGTACATGTCGGTACCAACAACATAGGTAGAAAAAGGGATGAAGTCCTGCAAGATGAATTTAAGGAGTTAGGAGCTAAATTAAAAAGCAGGACCGCAAAGGTATTAATCTCAGGATTACTCCCTGTGCCACGCGTTAGTGAGTATAGGAACGGGAGAATATACCAGATGAATGCGTGGCTGGAGAAATGGTGCAGGAGGGAAGGAGTTAGATTCCTGGGACTGGTTCTGGGGAAGGTGGGACCTGTACAAGCGGGACAGGTTACACCCAGGCAGGACTGGAACCGATGTCCTCACAGAGGCGTTTGCTAGTGCTGTTGGGAAGGATTTAAACTAGAATGGCAAGGGGACGGGAACCTGAGTGGGGAGACCGAGGAGGAGGAAACAAGGATAGAAATGAAAGGCAGGAAACAAAAAGGCAAAAGTGGAAGGCATAGAAATCAAGGGCAAGAAACAAATATTGCCATAGTCATCTTGGCATTAAGGGCCATAGTGCGAAATAATGCTAAGATGACTAAGAATGTTAAAAAGACAAGCCGAAAGGCATTGTATCTCAATGCACGGAGTATTCACAATAAGGTAGGTGAATTAACAGCGCAAATAGATGTAAATGGATACAATATAGTTGCGATTACGGAGACATGGCTGCAGGGTGACCAAGGATGGGAACGGAACATCCAAGGGTATTCAATATTTAGGAAGGACAGGCAAAAAGGGAAAGAAGATGGAGTAAAAGAGGAAATAAATACAATAGTGAGGAAGGATATTAGCTCAGAGAATCCGACATAGAAACATTGAAAATAGGAGTAGGAGTAGGCCATTCGGCCCTTCGAGGCTACTCCGCCATTCATTATGATCATGGTTGATCATCCAACTCAGTAACCTGTTCCCGCTTTTGCCCCATACCCTTTGATCCCTCCTTTAGACCCAAGAGCTATATCTAACTCCTTCTCGAAACTTACAATGTTTTGGCCTCAACTTCTTTCTGTGGTAGCGAATTCCACAGGCTCACCAATCTCTGGGTGAAGAAATTTCTCCTCATCTCAGTCCTGAAAGGTTTACCCCGTATCCTTAGACTATGACTCCTGGTTCTGGACTCCCCCACCATCGGAAACATCCTTCCTGCATCTACCCTGTCAAGTCCTGTTAGAATTTTATAGGTTTCTATGAGATCCCCCCTCACTCTTCTGAACTCCAGCGAATATAATCCAAACCGACTCACTCTCTCCTCATACATCAGTCCCGCCATCCCAGGAATCAGTCTGGTAAACCTTCGCTGCAGTCCCTCTATAGCAAGAACATCCTTCCTCAGATAAGGAGACCAAATCTGCACACAATATTCCAGGTGTGGCCTCACCAAAGCCCAGTATAATTGCAGCAAGACATCCCTGCTTCTGTACTCCAATCCTCTCGCTATGAAGGACAACATACCATTTGCCTTTTTTACCGCCTGTTGCACTTGCATGCTTACCTTCAGCGACTGGTAGGCGAACACCCAGGTCTCGCTGCATATTCCCCTCTCTCAGTTTAAAGCCGTTCAGATAATAATCTGCCTTCCTACTGAAGTGAATAACCTCACATTTATCCACATTATACTGCATCTGCCATGCATTAGCCCACTCACTCAACTTGTCCAAATCACCCTGAAGCCTCCTTGCATCCACCTCACAACTCACCCTCCCACCCAGTTTTGTGTCATCTGCAAATTTTGAAATATTTAATTTAGTTCCCTCATCTAAATCATTAATATATATTGTGAATAGCTGGGGTCCTGGCACCGATCCCTGCGGTACCCCACTAGTCACTGCCTGCCATTCGGAAAAGACCCGTTTATTCCTACTCTTTGTTTCCTGTCCACCAACCAATTTTCTATCCATCTCAATACACTACCCCCAATCCCATGTGCTTTAATTTTACACGCTAATCTCTTACGTGGGACTTTGTCGAAAGCCTTCTGAAAGTCCAAATAAACCACATCCACTGGCTCCCCCTCATCAACTCTACCTGTTACATCCTTGAAGAATTCTAGTAGATTTGTCAAGCATGATTTCCCTTTCGTAAATCCCTGCTGACTCTGTCCGATTCTACCACTGTTCTCTAAGTGCTCTGCTATAAAAGCTTTGATAATGGACTCTAGAATTTTCCCCACTACCAATGTCAGGCTGACTAGTCTCTAATACCCTGCTTTCTCTCTACCTCCCTTTTTAAATAGTGGGGTTACATTAGCTACCCTCCAATCTGTAGGAACTGTTCCAGAGTCTATAGAATCTTGGAAGATGACCACCAATGCATCCACTATTTCTAGGGCCACTTCCTTAAGTACTTAAGAACTTAAAATCTACTAGAATTCTTCAAGGATGTAACTAGTAGAGTTGATGAGGGGGAGCCAGTGGATGTGGTTTATTTGGACTTTCAGAAGGCTTTCGACAAAGTCCCACATAAGAGATTAGTGTGCAAAATTAAAGCACATGGGATTGGGGGTAGTGTATTGCGATGCATAGAAAGACATGAAACAAAGAGTAGGGATAAATGGGTCTTTTTCCGAATGGCAGGCAGTGACTAGTGGGGTACCATAGGGATTGGTGCGAGGACCCCAGCTATTCACAGTAAATATTAATGATATAGATGAGGGAACTAAATGTAATCTACCCAAGTTTGCAGACGATACAAAGCTGGGTGGGAGTGTGAGCTGAGAGGAGGATGCAGAGAAGCTCCAGTGTGATTTGGACAGGTTGAGTGAGTGGGCAAATACATGGCAGATGCAGTATAATGTGGATAAATGTGAGATTATCCACTTTGGAGGAAAAAACAGAAAGGCAGATTATTATCTGAACGGGGATAGATTGGGAAAGGGGGAGGTGCATCAAAACCTGAGTGTCCTTGTGCACCAGTCGCTGAAAGTAAGCATGCAGGTGCAGCAGGCAGTTAAGAAGGCAAATGGTATGTTGGCCTTCATAGCAAGAGGATTCGAGTACAGGAGCAAGGATGTCTTTCTGCAGTTATACAAGGCCTTGGTGAGACCACATCTGGAGTACTGTGTGCAGTTTTGGTCTCCTTATCTGAGGAAGGATGTTCTTGCTATGGAGGGAGTGCAGCAAAGGTTCACCAGACTGATTCCTGGGATGGCAGGACTGACGTTTAAGGAGAGATTGGGTCGGTTAGGCTTGTATTCGCGAGAGTTTAGAAGAATGAGAGGGGATCTCAAAGAAACCTACAAAATTCTAACAGGACTGGACAGACTAGATGCAGGAAGGATGTTCCCGATGGCGGGGGAGTCCAGGACCAGGGGGTCACAATCTAAGGATAAGGGTTAAGCCATTTAGGAATGAGATGAGGAGGGATTTCTTCACCCAGAGAGTGGTGAACCTGTGGAATTCTCTACCACGGAAAGCAGTTGAGGCCAAATCATTAAATACATTCAAGAAAGAGTTAGATATAGTTCTTAGGGCTAAAGGGATCAAGGGTTACGGGGAGAAAGTGGGAACAGGTTACTGAGTTTGGATGTTCAGCCATGATTGTATTGAATGGCAGTGCAGGCTCGAAGGGCCGATTGGCCTATTCCTGCTCCTATTTTTCTGTGTTTCTGTGAATACTGTGTGCAGTTTTGGTCTCCTTATTTAAGGAAGGATGTGAATGCGTTGGAGGCAGTTCAGAGGAGGTTTACTAGATTGATACCTGGAATGAGCAGGTTGTCTTATGAGGAAATGTTGGACAGACTGGGCTTGTTTTCACTGGAGTTTAGAAGAGTGAGGGGAGACTTGATTGAAGTTTATAAGATCCTGAACCGCCTTGACCAGATGGATGTGGAAAGGATGTTTCCTCCTGTGGGTGAGTCCAGAACTAGGGGGCACTATTTGAAAATTAGGGGTCACCTTTTTAGGACAGAGATCAAGAGAATTTTTTTTCTCTCAGAGGGTTGTACAACTTTGGAAATCTCTGCCTCAGAAGGTGGTGGAGGCGGGGTCATTGAATATTTTTAAGGCGGAGGTAGATAGATTATTGTTCGGCAAGGGAATCAAAGATTATCGGAGGTAGATGGGAGCGTGGAATGGGAGACAGAAACAAGTCAGCCATGATCTTATTGAATGGTGGAGCAAGCTTGACGGGCCAAAAAGCCTACTCCTGTTCCTAACTCGTATGGTCATATGGTATGGTGGTACGGTATGGTATGGTGGTATGGTATGGTATGGTGGTATGGTATGGTGGTATGGTATGGTATGGTGGTATGGTATGGTGTCCACATGTAGCAAGACCTGGACAGGATTCAGTCTTGGGCTGATATGTGGCGAGGGAACATAGGAACATAGGACTTAGGAGCAGGAGTAGACCATTCAGCCCTTCAAGCCTGCACTGCCATTCGATAAGATCATGATTGATCTGGTTGTGGTCTCAACTCCACTTTCCTATCTGCCCCCTATAACCCTTGACAACCTTGTCCTTTCAAGAAGGAGTTAGATATAGCTCTTAGGGTGAAAGGGATCAAAGGATATGGGGATAAAGCAGGAACAGGTTACTGAGTTGGATGATCAGCCATGATCATAATGAATGGCACAGCAGGCTCGAAGGGACAAATGGCCCACTCCTGCTCCTATTTTCTATGTTTCTATGTTTCTATCAAAAATCTGTCTAACTCAGCCTTGAATAAATTCAATGAGCCAGCCTACGCCGATTTCTGGGGAAGAGAATTCCACAGACTAACGAGTCTCTGAGAGAGAAAAAAATTCTCCTCATCCCCCTTGTAAAAGGGAGACCTCTTATTCTTAAACTCGGTCCCATAGTTCTTGTCTTCCCCACAAGAGGAAACAGCCCCCCAGTATCCACTCTATCAAGGCCCCTCAGGAGCTTATATGTTTCAATAAGATCACCTCTTATTCTTCTAAACTCCAATGGGTGTAGGCCCAACCTGTTCAACCTTTCTTCATAAGATAAGCCCTTTATCATTTGAATCAGTCAAGTGAACCTTCTCTGAACTGCTTCTGGTGCAATTATATCCTTTTTCAAATAAGGATACTAAAAATGTACACAGTATTCCAGATGTGATCTCACCAAGATCCTGTACAGCTGCAGTAAAACATCTCTACCTTTATACTCGATTCCCCTTGCAATAAACACCAACGTTCCACTTGCCTTCCTAATCACTTGTTATACCTGCGTACTAACTTTTTGTGATTCATGTACCAGGACACCCAGATCCCTCTGTGCCACCGAATTCTGCAGTCTCTCTCTATTTAAATAGAATACTGCTTTTCTATTCTTCCTGCCGGAGTGGACAAGTTCACATTTTTCCTTATTATACTCTATCTGCCAGATTTTTGCCCACTCACTTAACCTATCTATATCCCTTTGTAGACACTTTATTTTAATATGTTTGTTCGGTATGCTGCCATGTTAGTTAGTTGAACTGGGGAGATTCTTTAATCTACAATAGTTAAAATATTAACATTTTTTACATTTTAACTATATACACTTCACACCAGACTTCTCCAAAGCCATGCTGCATCTATCTTCAAGTCTCTCTCACATGTGATCTATCATGGTGGGAGGTATTCTTTACATTCTCTAACATTAACCCTTTCAGACCCTTATACTACATGTCCCCCCAAGTCTTTATCCAAATGTATATTTACATACATTCACTTTTTTATTTACATACTACCCTATCTCCCTCATAGTCTCTGACGTCATAGATTCAATCTGTCAGGAGGCTTCACAACTCTGTCGCGGTCCTGAGTCTCCCGATTGAGGAGGGCGGCCAGTCGCTAGCGTGCGTCCGCGCCCAGGCTGCGACTCTCCGCCTTCGGACACTGCAGAGATACTTGTACATCGAGCGTCCTCCCAGATGGTGTGCGCTGGCGACGTTTTTTTCCACCAGTGTCACTGCCTTCAAGACGAAACGCAGGTCCCGGCAGAGACCGTTAGCCGTGCTTCTCTGAGGCAGTTGCCTGTCTTTTACCGGGATCTATTCAGAGTCTGGAACATGGTCGCCTCCAGCCAGGGCGCTCCCCCGCCGGCGGAGGAGAGCGCCTCGGCTGTCCGGGCGGCCGGTTCCGGGGATGGACCAACGGGCGGAGGAGTAGCCGAAGCCCCCGGGACACCCCTCACTGTGGGTGATGAGGGGGCTCGAGAGTGTGGAGCGCTCCCGGCCGAGCTGACCGCAACTCGGCCCGAACTGCTCATCGGACCCATGCCCCGAAACCCTCCTCGGAGGACTCGTGCAACCCAAGCCGCCTCTCGGAAATGCCCTCTGTACCATTTCAAATGGCGCGGAGGGGTTTCCTGTACGGGCTGCTCTTGCACACTCTCCACTTCCTCACCCTCGTCAGCTGGTCGGACACGCCCTGACGGTCCGTGTTGCTATCTGGCAACAAGGGGAAAAAGAAAGGAAAAAAAACGGGGTTAGATACAGAGTAAAGCTCCCTCTACGCTGTCCTCATCAAACACTCCCAGGGCAGGTAAAAAAAAAAGAAAGAACGGGTTAGATACAGAGTAAAGGATTGATGTATGAGGAGAGATTGGATCGACTGGGCCTATATTCACTAGAATTTAGAAGAATGAGAGGGGATCTCACAGAAACCTATAAAATTCTAACAGGACTAGACAGGCTAGATGCAGGGAGAATGTTCCCGATGGCTGTGGAGTCCAGAACCAGGGGTCACAGTCTCAGTATACAGGGAATGCCATTTAGAACAAGATGAGGAGAAATTTCTTCACTCAGAGGCTGGTGAACCTGTGGAATTTCTACCTCAGAAGGCAGTGGAGGCCAAGTCATTAAATATATTCAAGAAGGAGATAGATATATTTCTTAATGCCAAAGGGATCAAGGGATATGGGGAGAAAGCGGGAACAGCATACTGAATTAGACGATCAGCCATGATCTTTTTTAAATGGCGGAGCATGTCCGAAGGGCCGAATGGCCTACTCCTGCTCCTATTTTCTGTTTCAATGCTGGCTTATATCCTTGGGTTCTAAAAGAGGTAGCTGCAGAGCTAGTGGATGCACTGGTTGGGCTGAATTTAATGGGGATCCCAGGGATGGGTGATGAGACAGAGGGGTCCCATGGAATTGCCATGGGAGGCAGGGCTGGCAAGGCCAGCATTTAGTGCTCATCCCGAATTGTCCTTGAGAAGGTGGTGGTGAGCTGTTTTTCCAGCGAGTAGAAGGCGCCCTACAAATCTTCCAGGATCTGGATCCATGACCTCATGCCCTATGAACTGCAGGTCTCTCAGTATGCCCTTTTTCTGTTTGTACGTCTGCCACAGGGCCGGGTCCATGATGGCCTGACCGAGATGGGACTCCATGTCAAGCACCTCCCTCTCCAGGTGCCCAATCTTGGCCTGCTGCCTTTTGGATGATGCCTTTGCGTACTCCTGACAGAAGCCCCAGATGTCAGTCTTGCCCACATCCCACCATAGCCTCAAGAAGGGAAGTCCCCCTGCTTCCTTCTCCAGTTTGTCCAGAATCGACGGAACAAGTGCCGGAATCGCTCGTCCACCAGCAGCCAGTTGTTAAAGTGCCAGTACGTGGAGCCCGCCCGCATGCGGAGCGGAGTGAACTCCGCCCAAAGCTGGTGGTGGTCTGAGCACAGCATCAGCCGCATGGAGGCTACCGAAACACAGGAGAGGTACGCCTGCAAAATGTAGAGGCTGTCAATTCGGGACCCTCCTCCTCCAGACCTCCATGTGAAGGAGTCTCCAAATGGAGATTCCGCCAGACGTCCACCAAGTTGAGGGAGCTGATCAGTTCCCTCAACTTCTCCACTGACGCTCGGCTGCACTGGGGACTGGAACCTCGAGGGTACAGTTAAAATCCACCCCCCCCAGCCCCCTGAGGATGATGCAGTCGCCTCTATCGATAGAGCTCAAGACAGCGGACACTTCTTTAAAGAAGCGCGCTTGCAACGCGCCAGGCCTGGGTGCGTACACGTTCACAAAATGGAGCAGCACGCAACCCAGGCAAATGATAAGGTGGAGCAAACGGCCTGGCACAAGCTCCTTGACCCCCAAGATCTCCGGCTGAAAAGCCGGATCCAACAAGATAGCCACTCCAGTAGAAATAGGGTGAGGTGACTCATGTAGACCCCACCCTGCCACTCCAGGAGCCAGGTGGCTTCATCTCCCGGAATGGTGTGTGTTTCCTGCAGAAAGCTCACTGCATATCTCCCTTCCCTGTGGACTGAGAGATTGTGAAATCTGCGGTGAGACCCCCTGCTGCCGTTGATATTGAGGCTGGCTTTGGTTATCTTCATGTCAAAAATACTTTGAAACTCGTCACCATCACCTCACTGGGAGGAGAGCGAAAGTGCACCTGGCCTCCCACTGCCCCGGCAACCCACAGGGGAACACATTGAACCAGCGGCTCACAACCAGTTTCAGTTCCGTGCCCTGGCCCCACTTCATGAGGACAGCACGGACGGACCGGATGATAAGCCTCAAATTCGATCACCAGTTGAGGGCCAGCTGAACTTTATTGCAGCAACCGCTGCAGGCCACAAGGATGTCCTGGAGCTCCACAATGAGAGGAGACTTAGTATGCACGAGGGAGTCCACCGCCTCACTGGCGATGGATTCAAGATCGTCCTCCGTGCCCCACACCGAGCGCCCATCCTCCTCCAGGTCGACACCGCCAGCGGCCAACACATCCACCACACACTGTGGGGCGGACATCACAGCTGCGCCAGCTGGTCCTGCCTCCGTCACGATCTCACCCTCAGGATGGATAGCAGAGGAGTCCTCTCTGGGTCCTTCTATGGAACTGGAGCCTCTGAGCACCAGCGGTTCAGGAGCCCCCTTGACCTCTGTACCGGGACAGTGAGCGGCCCAGGGGAGGTGGTTGTCCCCAACTCCAGAAATCCAGCCAGAGCAGGGACCGGAGGTGGATAGAGGAGGCCATTACCCATCCCGCCAGCGCCCACAGGCCCAGCAGACGGGGCTCTGTGCAAATTAGCCTCTGGGTCAGGTACATCCTGGGTGGCAGCATCAGGCTGCTGGGAGGGTTGGCCCTTACAAGTCTCGCCCCCACCCAGGACACCCGACCCATTGGCTGAAGGAGAGATTTCTCCCTTGGGTCCACAGACTCCCCCACCATTGGGAGTTGCTAAATTAACAGGGGTTTCTCTCCCCACTCCATCCTGAGGGGCAGAAGGCTGCCACCTATGACTCGAGGCCCTGATGGTGCTGCTGGTGGGGGGAGCCCAAGGACTCTCTCCAGGAGATGGACCCTGCAAATCCCGGCCCTCTTCAGAAGAGGGGCGTCTCCTCCTCTTATTCCAGGAGGGACACGGAGGCTCAGAGACCTCCATCTCAGCAGAGGTCTCTGCTTCTATCTCTGCACCCCCCTGTCCAGAATCCCTGGGCCCGAGCTCAGCCACAGAGCAGGTGGGCTCCCCTGGATCAGGCTTAGGGATGAGCTCAGGTTCAGGACGTTTTTCCTTTCCAGGGGGCGCGCCTTTGGGTGCTTTGACTTGCGCCGCGCCTTCCTTCCACCCAGGCGGGTCTCCCCCTCCCCACCGGAGGCCATGAAAACCACGGTGGTTGCTGCAGGTGTAGGGGGTTAGGAGGATGTGCAGCAGTGCCACACTGGGCCGCCGAGGTGGAGTTGGCAACCTGGAGGTTGAGGCAGCTCTTATGAATGTGCCCCACCCCTTACAGGCATGGCACCATGCCCCGTCCGAGGTCCAGTAGACATGGTAGACCACCACCTGGAGCTCCACATTAAGGTGGCCCTCCGTGACCTCCTCAGCCTTTGGACTGAACATTGAGTTCAATCATTTCCGAGCATGACGGGCCCTTTTTATTATTATTTCATTTTATTTTGTTTCATCAATTTTTTACCATTTGCCTGACTTAAACGTGGTTTTTCATGTTTGTGCTTTTGAACAGAGATGTTCATTATTCTGACATTAAGACTCTATCTGAACTAATGCTTTGTCTTTCACCACACCATTAACACACTCCCTTTACCTTGGACCCATGACCTCCTTGTCAGTTAATCTCTCCTGCCTTCTGCCCTATCACACACTTCCCCTTTTGTTCTCTTGCATTCCCTCGCCCCCGCCACCCTGCTTCACTTGCTTAAAGCCTATTACATTTCTAACCTTTGCCAGTTCTGATGAAAGGTCACAGACCTGAAACGTGAACTCTGCTTCTCTCTCCACAGATGCTGCCAGACCTGCTGAGTATTTCCAGCACTTTCTGTTTTTATTTCAGATTTTCAGCAGCTGCAGTATTTTGTTTTTATTTTAAAGTTAAATATACGTTGTGACCTGTGGAGAAATGGGACTAGATTAAACAGTGCACTCCTCCCACCTCGGTCGTAACATAGTCTACAACAGATCCAGGCATGAGGTGAGGAAAACCCCATTGTTAGAAAACTTTGGGAACCATCGGTCGAAAGTCACCTGTTCCACACAAGCACTCTGCGCTCACCAGATGTCATGTCTCAAATTACTCATTTACTATAATCGAAGGTATTATTTTCTGAAAGAAATCTATCCAATTTGCACTTGAATGAATCAACATTATCTGCTTCCATCATTTCCTGGGAGAGCATGTTCCATAGATTGACCAGTTGCTCACTGATATAATGGAACCTTTCAGGCAGACCTTTAAGTCGCTCAAATACCTTTGCTAACAAAATTGATGTATTTCGACGAGTTTGTGAGCTGGCAGTATCCATACAGTCTGAGGTAGCTCCTGATATTGCTGCCATTGATCAACTTTATGGTGTCTCACTTTGGAGGTCATAGGAGTGATTAGACTCCTCGGATTCCCCAGTATACAAAACAAAACGAGGAAATAAAATCAGGAAAATGTCAAAAAAGATGTTGGCCGCAATCTGTCAGTGATGCTGTCAATCTTTTCTCAAGATCTGTGTATGAAGCTAGGTGAGGAGGCGATATCTTGGTAAACTTTGAACTGTCAAAACTGACGGGCCTTGAAATTCCTTGGGGGTCGTGATCCTGCCGGTTCCAGCTGGCTGATGACCTTTGCTGTTTGCCCCTGCCACAGGTCACAGGGTCAGTGGGAGGAGCTACAGGGACTGTTCTTAGGGTGACCTGCAGTGGATCTGTGGCTCTCCTACCCCACTAAGGACACTGAAAATACCGGCCAAAGCTTGCCAGTCCTTGGTGGCAGGGAGGGGAGCATTGAGAAGGGGAGGGGTGGAAAAGGAGTGATGTGTTTCCCCAGAAAAAGGAAGAGGCTCTTGCCTCTGGCTCTCTTTACAGGTTGGGGTTAAAAAGTTCCGTTAGGTAAAACCCTGACTTTGCCCCAATGGGAATGCTGCTGTACTACAGAGTGTCAGGCACTGAGACCACTTTGCTACCCCCTTCTCCCACCTCATAGTGATCACAGCACGAGCCCAGTTGAATATTTAACAACTTCATCTCGGAAAATTGGCCCGGGAGGGTTGCAGGTCAACCATTGGGGCAGAACAGATAATTCCTCCCCCCACCCCCACCCCCACCTTTTAAGGCAACATGTAGGTATTTGGGTGAAACACTGGAGGAATGTGGGCACCATGGAACCACCAAGAGTCTGTGCCTTCTTCAGTTCTCCACTCTGTGCGTTCCACCTCCCTCACCACCTCCCCATGCACTGTACATCATTGCACCAGCTGCCAATTAGGTCACAGTGGGTCACCTTCAGAAGGTCATGGCTTCAATGTCCCACTCCAGAGACTTGAGCAAATGATCCAGGCTGACACTCCAGTGCAGTACTGAAGAAGTGCTGCAGAGTCACAGGGCCCATCTTTCAGATGAGATGTTAAACCGATGTCCTCTCTGCCCTTAATGTGCTGACAGTAATTTGTTGAAATGGAAATCCTGCACTGACAGCTTTCACCCCACGGATGGATGTAAAAGATCCCATGGCCACTATTTCGATGAAGAACAGGGGAGTTCTCCTGGTGTCCTATACAACTCCCTCCTGTATTTCCCAGGGATGGCTCCCTGTGGCTGTCCCACCCCCGGTGAAGATTCCCAGAGTTAGGCAGGAAGCAAACTGCGAGAGCGAATCAGCTGACCATTCCATGGAGACAGACAGCCGATTTGCATAATTAAAGGCCCAATTATGGGGCCAACTAGGGGCCATTTTATGTGGCCGCTGGCCTTTTGCTGACAACAGAGTGGTCCCCCCCACCCCCGTCGCATGGGGAGGCTGTCAGTTTCATAAAGGCTCCTCCATGAGTCAGTCCAAGGGGCCACCAGAGCCAGAGGCTCCATGACCCAAAGAGAGGGCCACAGGCATGAAAGGCAGCCCCCGCGGTCCCAACAATCCCCAAGGAGGGGCTTCCTCTCCATGCCGCACGACCTACTGCCCTTGGCCATTCCTAAATTTAAATTTTCGATTACCTGTCCAAGGATGCCTCCATTTTGAGGTGCCCTGAGATTTCAGACCTGCCTCAGGAGCGCCCACCTCTTCCAGTGGGTCTGTTCAGCCTTCCCAGCTGCCAGCCCTCTGATTAGGCCAACAGCACCAGGAGCCCACCCATCATCCTTAATTAGACAGCGGTTCCGGAGGTGGCCAATTAGGAGGCTGCCTGCAGTATATTCACTGAGCCGGTCTGGCTGCTGGCACATGTGGGCTTGGGATCCATTTTTCGCCCTGATGCCCGGGTCCCAAAGCTCATGGTAAAGTTTAGCCCATAGACTCTGCTGTAAGTCCCACTGTAAACCCTGCCCAGCCTGCAACCCATTAGCTGACAGAGTGATGTCAATACTCACTTTGTCTTGTATTTACATAATAAATTCTTATGTCTGTATATATAATGGTAACTGCTGATGTAAACATTTTGTATTATAATTGCGGCTTTCAACCAGTGGTGGCGTTATTGCACCTCCACTGCCAGGAGAGTATAACAAGCTTGCATTATAAGTGGGGACAGAGAAATTTAAAGCAGAAAAGTTGACAAGAGTTGCATGTCAATTTTCAATAAATTACTTATAAAGGTATTCCCAATGGAAAGTAAAAGACCTTTTGTTATTGAGGTATAAATAGAAGCATTTCAATGTGAGGGTTACTGATAACTCCACAAAACTTTGTAGCAAAAAAAAATTACTGACTGTTGAAGACCAAGATATTTCAAATAACAAAGCTGCTATCACACGCTTGCACATTTACTTTCCTAGCTGTGGACATCTCATTGTAGCTCATTTTTCAGATGTATCAGGACTACAAATAGAAAAGTATGATTCAAGGAAGACAGGTCCTGAAGCCAGTAGATAACCAAAGATGGAAAGTATCATAATCACAAATGTAAGTCAGCAGCTGCAAGGGCAAAACAAAATCCTGGGTATAAGTATCTGAAATTGGAAAATTGTTACTGACTCGAAAACCTTTAGTAAGAACACTCATGGAATGTGCTGTTAACACATGATCACTGTATCTCTGAACTGGTTTACAATGAGGAAGATGAAGAGCTGTGGTTCAGTGGATAGCAATTTCCCTCCTGAGTCACTAGATTGTGGGTTCAAACCCCACTCCAATTGCCTGGGCACAAAATCTAGGCTGACATTTCAGTGCACAATTGAAGGAGCACCACATCTTACATTATACTGAGGCCGCAAGTGCCCTCTTGGGCAAAAGATCATAATGCACTATTTTCATGAAGAGCAGGAGAGGTCTGCCTGTTGTCCTGGTCAATATTTATCCCTCAGCCAACGTCAGTAAAGCAGATTATCTGGTCACTATCACATTGCTATTTGTGGGAGCTTGTTGTGTATAAATTGTTTCCTTCAATACAACAGTGACTAAACTTCAAAAATACTAAATTGGCTATAAAATGCTTTAAGGTTATGTAAAGTGCTGTAGAAATGTAATTTCCTCTCTAGGTGAGCAACAAAGATGGTTCAAGGCTTTAGATTGTGCTACAAAGAGAGACAAGGAAGCTGAATCCTGTCTCATCAGCAAAAAGACAAAAACATTTAGCGCATTGAACCTGGCCCACATCACCAGATCTCCGCTCACACGGTCCCAATTGATACCAACGTCATTAAATTCCATGAAGGGGAAGGCCTCCTAATTACTCACCGGAAGTTGAATACATCCCCGGAGTTTCCTCATGCTGCCGCTCCACAGATCCCAATGATCTTACACCAAAATTACGGCAAACGATCAGGAGAACTCCCAAGGGAACGCAAGCTTTCAACCAATGATGCAACAGGATGGCTAATGTGTGAAATGGAAAAATATGCTTAATGTTGTGTTACGGCCACGTGGTGAGGGGTGTGGGTAGTTCCCACTGTCAACTCCCACCTGAGCGCAGCAAGTGTTTTTGTTATCAGGGTTTAACCCCTTTGTGTTTTATTTGTCAACTAAACAAACAGCTGCAGGTTTTCTTGTAGGTTTAAAACAGAAGAGTAATCATTCGTTGAGCAATATGCCTTATCTCAAAATTGTTGCAACCGCTTCAAATCACACGTTCACTTGCACGCGCGCGCACGCGCACACACGCACAAGAGACAGATAGGGAAGAAAAGGGGTAAGTGGTTTTCAAGTGAGGTTGGGTTTCAGGGTTCACAGTAAACCTGTTGAATTCTCTCGGAAGTCTTGGTTGCAGGCCTGAGGTGTTTGTAGTTTTCTCTTCTGGTTGAAAGTTCAGTTTGAAGACAGAGGATCACTTCTAATTCATTGCTCCATAAGTTGAAAATGTGGAATTTGCAGCAGGGTGCCTTCCCTTCTGGCTTGCTGGATTTTCTCCCAGCTCTCAGCTGGACAAGCTTTTTTGTGATGCTTCTTTCTTGGTATTTCTCTCTCTCTGTCTGTGCCTCGAGGGCTGCCTTTTTAAAGTAATATGTTTCTCAAATCTTATCTCTGCTGGGAGACAGGGATTTTCTTCTCTGTAGTGATTGATAATGGCCCAGGATGTGGCTACTTCACATCTTCTTTGTTTCAGAAGAACCCATTCAATTCAGGAATGTTTCAGGATGGGGGTAATTGACACCTCTCAACCTGGTTAGGCATCCTTTATTCTAAACAGACAGTGTCATGCAGCCATCTTTTGCAGCATTGTCCATTTTTTAAAAAGGTAAAGTCAATTTTTGTCACTCTTCAGCTTGTGTTTGTATTTTTTCATCATCACACTTCTCATAAGGGTGACAGTTGACAGTGGTTTACTGAAATGAAAATTCTACACTGACAGTGTAGCCACAGGGCGCAAACCTTCACCCAAGAAAAATAAGGCATGAGACAAAAAATATTAAAGGAGTTGAAATAATAAAAGAAATCAATGATGTGATATCAGTTGAAAATTTGACTTGCTGTTGTTGCTTTTTTAACAGAGATATTAACACATTTATGTCACCCAATGCAACAAATACAATTAAAGCATTTGAAGGAGAGTGAGACAAATTCAATGGCAGTATAAGACTGTCCGATGGTTTATTTGAAACAGTGGGGCCAGATTACTGAAGAGCAACTGAATAGAGAATGGGCTTTAACTTCTGGACTATTGCACAGGACTGCTCTGTGTAACACCCTCCACCCTAGGTCCCCAATGTAAAGGGGGAGGGCTCCCGTGTAGAGAGCTCTCCACCGGGGTTTCCCCTCGCCGCCAGATGGCAACGCGGACCGCCGGCTGACGAGGGCGAGGAAGTGGAGAGTGTGCAGGAGCAGTTCGTACAGGAAACCCCTCCACACTGTTTGGAACGGCACATTTCCAAAAGGAGGCTCGGGTTGTGCGGGACCGGCTCCTGAGGAAGGTGTTGGGGCCTGGGTCCGATAAGAAGTTCCAGCTGAGTGGGGTCAGCTCAGCCGGGAGCGCTCTGCACTCCCGAGCCACTTCGTCACCCAGAGTGAGGGGCTCCCGGGAGCTTCAGCTACTCCTCCGCCCGCTGGTCCGTCCCCCGAGCTGGCCGCCCGGACAGTCAAGGCGCTCTCCTCCACCAGCGGGGGAGCACCCTGACTGGAAGCGACCATGTTCCAGACTCTGAATAGATCCCGGTAAAAGACAGGCAACTCCCTCAGAAAGGCGCGGCTAATGGTCTCCGCTGAAGGCAGTGACACTGGCAGAAAAAATGCGTCACCAGCGCACACCATCTTGGAAGACACTCGACATACAGGTATCTCTGCAGGGTCTGAAGGCAGAGAGTCGCAGCCTGAGTGTGGATGCACATCAACGACTGGCCGCCCTCCTCAATCGGTGGACTCAGGACCGCGGCAGAGACCCAATGTTTCCTCTTGCCCCAGAAGAAATCGACGAGCTTCTTCTGGATCTTGGTGGCAAATACAGGGGGCGGGGCTAAAGCGACCAACCGGTACCACAGCATCGAGACCACCAGTAGGTTTATGACCAGCGCTCGGCCCCTGTAGGAAAGCACTCGGAGCAGTCCGAGCAGACCAGCGCCCCAGCCGAGTGGTGACCTTCGCCTCCAACTCCTGCCAGTTTGCCGGCCAGGCTTCCTCAGCAAGGCTAAGGTGGACTCCCAGATAGAGGAGGTGCATGATGCTCCACGCAAAAGGTGTTAATTCCATCGGTAGGGAATCCATCCGCCACTGACCCACCAGGAGTCCGGAACATTTCTCCTCATTGATCCTCGCGGAGGACACAGCAGAAACGTTCTACTGGCAGTCGCACATCCTCTGCAAGTCAACGGGATATGTGACCCCAAGAAGCACGTCATCAGCGTAAGCTGAGAGGATGACCTGCATGGCCAATCCACGCAGAGACAATCCCGTCAACCTCCTGTGAAGCAGGCACAAGAATGGCTCCACGCAGATGGTATACAACTGGCCGGACATGAGGCATCCCTGACGCACTCCTCTCCCAAAGCCAAGGGGTGCCGTCAAGGACCCGTTAACTTTGACCAGACACTCTGCGGCAGTGTATAAAAGTCGGACTGGGCCACAAAATGCGGCCTGAGTCCGAATGCGCGCAGAGTCCCGAAAAGGTATTTGTGATCCACCCTGTCGAACTTCTCCTGATCGAGGGAGAGAAAGGCAACTGACAGACCAGTCCTCTGGGAAAGATGGACCAGGTAAATGTTGTCCTGGATGGGCTGACCCGGGACCATGTAGGACTGGTCAGGGTGGATCATGTGGGCCAGCACGGAGCCCAGGCGGGTAGACATAGCCCGGTCAAAGATCTTATAATACATGCTGAGGAGGGAGACCGGACGCCAGTTTTTAAGCAGGAGGAGATCGCCCCTCTTTGGCAGCAGGACGATGACCGCCTTGTGCCACGAGAGGGGCATCTCCCCGGTCACCAGGCTTTCCCCCAGGACCTACGTGTAATTGTCCCCCAGGATATCCCAGAATGCCCTGAGGAACTCCACGGTCAGCCCGTCCAGCCCCGGGGATTTGCCTGTCGAGAGCTGGTGGTGGGCGCCGGTCAGCGCCGCCAACGTGAGCGGAGCCTCCAATCCTTCGGCGCCCTCCGGGCTGACCGTCGGCAAGTCCTCCCACAAAGCTCTGCGCGCGTCCCCGCTGGATGGATCCAGAGAGAACAACGCACCGTAATATGTACAGTCCAGGAGGCCCATTCTCTCCGGATCCGTGATGGAGGATCCGTCATCGGCCAACAGCTCAACAAGCTGCTTACGGACCCCCCGCCATTTTTCCAGCGAGTAGAAGAAGGGTGAGGCGCAGTCCAAATCTTCCAGGATCTGGATCTGCGACCTCATGTACACGCCTCGGGACCCTATGAGCTGCAGGTCGTCAGCGCACCCTTCTTCTCTGAGAACGCCTGCCACAGGGCCGGGTCCACGACGGCATGACCGAGGCAGGACTTCAAGTCGAGCACCTCCCTCTCAAGGCGCCCGATCTCAGCTTCCCACCTCCTGGTCGACCTCTTCGCGTACTCCTGACAGAAGACACAGATGTGATGCTTGCCCACATCCCACCATAGCCACAAGGAGGGGAAGCCCCCCTGCTTCCTTCTCCAGTCGGCCCAGAATCGACAGAACGAGTCCCAGAATCGCTCGTCCTCCAGCAGCCGGTTGTTAAAGTGCCAGTACGCGGAGCACGCCAGTGTGCGGAGCGGCGTGAACTCCGCCCACACCAAGCGGTGGTTCGAGCACGGCACCAGCCGCATGGAGGCCGCCGAAACGCGGGAGACGTACGCCTGCGAAATGTAGAGGCGGTCGATTCGCGACCCCCCTCCTCCAGACCTCCACGTGAAGGCGCTGGAGTCGGGATGGTAATTCCGCCAGACGTCCACCAAGTTGAGGGAGCTGATCAGTCCCCTCAACTTCTCCACCAATGCTTGGCCACGCTGGGGACTGGAGCGATCCCCCACCTCGAGGGTACAGTTAAAATCCCCCCCGAGGATGATGCACTCGCCGGTATCGATGGAGCTCAAGAGAGCGGACACTTCTTCAAAGAAGCTCGCTTGCAACGCGCCGGGCCTGGGCACGTATACGTTCACAAAGTGGAGCGGCACGCTACCCAGGCGAACGGCGAGTTGGAGCAAGTGGCCCCGCACGAGCTCCTTGCCCCCAGAATCTCCGGCTGAAAGGTCGGGGCCAACAAGATAGTCATCCAACTAGAAATAGGGGTGAGGTGACTCATGTAGACCCCACCCTGCCACTCCAGGAGCCAGGTGGCTTCGTCTCCCGGAACGGTGTGGGTTTCCTGCAGAAAGCTCACCGCGTATCTCCCTTCCCTAAGGACTGAGAGATTGTGAAATCTGCATGTAGACCACCCCCCCCCCCGCTGCCATTTATGTTGAGGCTGACTATGGTTATCTTCATGTCAAAAGTACTCTGAAAACCGTCACACCTCACTGTGAGAAGGGAGTGGAAGTGTTCCTGGCCTTCCACTCCTCCAGCAACCCATTGAGGAACACATTAAAACGGCGCCTCTCAACCAGTTTCACGCCCACACTAGCCTCATCAACTCTTTGCATTACTTTATCAAAGAATCTGATCAAGTGAGTCAGACATTGATCACAAATATCGTGAGAGAAATCAGACAGTTGAGAACCACCCAATATCAAGGACTTTACCCTATCCATGAGGAGATGATCCTAGTACTCTTACCAATGAAGATGGTAGAGGAACGGGGTGAGGGGGCATTGTTAGCTTGAAAGAGTGCTACTACCTCTTCTTCTTGTGACCACACCTTGCCTTCATTTTTCCATTTGATCATTCCATTCCAATCTATACTCAAGCAGAATACATCTTTGAAGAACCCAAGCACTGGATCTATACTTTGCAATCTGCCTTAACCATATTCGAATCAAACATTTTACATAGAAACATAGAAAATAGGAGCAGGAGTCGGCCATTTGGCCCTTCGAGCCTGCTCCACCATTCATTATGATCAGGGCTGATCTTCCAACTCAGTAACCTGTTCCTGCTTTCCCCCCCTATCCTTTGATCCCTTTAAACCCAAGACCGATATCTAACTCCTTCTTGAAAACATACAATGTTTTGGCCTCAACTGCTTTCTGTGGTAGCGAATTCCACAGGCTCACCACTCTCTGGGTGAAGAAATTTCTCCTCATCTCAGTCCTGAAAGGTTTACCCCGTATCCTTAGACTATGACCCCTGGTTCTGGACTCCCCCACCATCGGGAACATCTTTCCTGCATCTACCCTGTCCAGTCCTGTTAGAATTTTATAGAACCCCCTCACTCTTCTGAACTCCAGCGAATATAATCCTAACCTACTCAGTCTCTTCACATACGGCAGTCCCACCATCCCAGGAATCAGTCTGGTAAACCTTCGCTGCACTCCCTCTATAGCAAGAACATCCTTCCATAAGGAGACCAAAACTGCACACAACATTCCAGGTGTGGCCTCACCAAGGCCCTGTATAATTGCAGCAAGACATCCCTGCTCCTGTACTCGAATCCTCTCACCATGAAGGCCAACATACCATTTGCCTTTTTTACTGCCTGTTGCACCTGCATGCTTACCTTCAGCGACTGGTGTACAAGAACACCCAGGTCTTGCTGCATATTCCCCTCTCTCAGTTTATAGCCGTTCAGATAATAATCTGCCTTCCTGTTTTTGCTGCCAAAGTGGATAACATCACATTTATTCACATTATACTGCATCTGCCATGCATTAGCCCACTCACTCAACCTGTCCAAATCACCCTGAAGCTTCTCTGCATCCTCCTCACAACTCACCCTCCCACCCAGTTTTGTGTCATCTGCAAATTTGGAGATATTACATTTATTTCCCTCATCTAAATCATTAATATATATTGTGAATAGCTGGGGTCCTATCACCGATCCCTGCGGTCCTCCACTAGCCACTGCCTGCCATTCGGAAAAAGACCCGTTTATTCCTACTCTTTGTTTCCTGTCCGCCAACCAATTTTCTATCCATCGCAATACACTACCCCCAATCCCATGTGCTTTAATTTTACATGCTAATCTCTAATGTGGGACTTTGTCGAAAGCCTTCTGGAAGTCCAAATAAACCACATCCACTGGCTCCCCCTCATCAACTCTACTAGTTACATCCTTGAAGAATTCTAGTAGATTTGTCAAGCATGATTTCCCTTTCGTAAATCCCTGCTGACTCTGTCCGATTCTACCACTGTTCTCCAAGTGCTCCGCTATAAAATCTTTGATAATGGACTCTAGAATTTTCCCCACTACCGACATCAGGCTGACTGGTCTATAATTCCCTGCTTTCTCTCTAACTCCCTTTTTAAATAATGGGGTTACATTAGCTACCCTCCAATCTGTAGGAACTGTTCCAGAGTCTATAAAATCTTGGAAGATGACCACCAATGCATCCACTATTTCTCGGGCCACTTCCTTAAGTACTCTGGGATGCATACCATCAGGCCCTGGGGATTTATCGGCCTTCAATCCCATCAATTTCCCCAACACCATTTCTCTACTAATACTGATTTCCTTCAGTTCCTCTCTCTCACTAAACCCTGTGTTCCCCAACATTTCTGGTATGATATTTGTGTCCTCCTTTGTGAAGACAGAACCAAAGTATGCATTTAGTTGGTCAGCCATTTCTTTATTCCCCATAATAAATTCTCCTGTTTCTGACTGTAAGGGACCTACATTTGTCTTCACCAATCTTTTTCTCTTCACATACCTGTAGAAACATTTAGTCAGTTTTAATGTTCCCCGCAAGCTTGCCCTCGTACTCTATTTTCCCCTTCTTAATCAATCCCTTGGTCCTCCTTTGCTGAATTCTAAACTGCTCCCAATCCTCAGGTCTGTTGTCTTATCTGGCGAATTTATATGCCTCTCCCTTGGATCTAATGCTATCTCTAATTCCCCTTGTAAGCCATGGCTTGGCTACCTTTCCCATTTTACTTTTGCGTCAGACAGGGATAAACAATTGTTGCAGTTCATCCACGCGATCTTTAAATGTTTGCCATTGCTTATCCACCGTCATCCCTTGAAGTAACGTTTCCCAATCCATCATAGCCAATTCGCGCCTCATACCTTCATAGTTTCCTTTACTAAGATTCAGGACCCTAGTCTCAGAATCAACTATGTCACTTTCCATCTTGATGAAGAATATTATGGTCGCTTGTCCCCAAGGGGTCTCGCACCACGAGATTGTCAATTAAAATCGTGGTGTTGCTGAACCAGAATCAATGTCGGTCAGCGAGCACAGGGGTGATAGGTGAATGGGACTTTGTGCGAGTTAGGACATGGGCAGCACAGGTGTGGATGAGTTCAGGTTTATAGAGGGATAAATATCCTTGGGAGAGGTGAGTGACAGATCCCTTCACTTAACATCAGTTTATGTTTTAATAACGGTCTCAAGATGCAGCAGGACCTCTTGACATTAACTGTGCTGAACTCCACAGCAATTTAAACATGGCAATGTTCTGTCGGGCACAGGATATATTGGTATTTCAAGATCAATATTTACACAGACATGAGATTTGTTTACCAGCTTTTCTGCAATTTAATGGAAACGTAACTCCAGGTGGCTTTTATATTTACTTTTTCAGTTAAAATAGTTTAGCAAAGACTTAGCTGTGTTGGCCTTTTACCTCTCAAACCCAGTTTGGTGGGAGGAATACCTTCTCAAGAATCTCACTCAGAGAGGAGACAGGATGGGTGTGGTGGTCAATGGAAAGAGGTAACAAAGATCCTCTGGGGCATTTTCCGAGTTTGACCTAAGGCATAGCTCCAGAACAGTGTAGATGGAACTTTACTCTATATCTAACCCGTGCTGTACCTGCCCTGTGAGTGTTTAATGGGACAGTGTAGAGGGAGCTTTACTCTGTATCTAGTCCATTTTTTTTTTTTTTTTTGCACAAATTGAGTTTTTATTATGCATTATTCATTTCCTTTACAGCAATGGGGAACTTGAGAGCCACAGCAAAAGTGACTCTGCAGGGGACCAGCAGCCCAGAGACGCCCTATGGCAATTCTTCGCTTCCGTCAGTAGTTCAATTCACAGTATAGATCAGGATTTAGATTTTTTTTTTTTAAAAAGCACCCTAGAGATTCTTCCACCCATCGACGGAGCGCGACTCAAGACAGAAGTGGCAATGAAACTAGCTGCTGTCCGCCTTCTTCTCCTGATCAATAGTTTCTTTAGTGGGGAGCGTGTTTTTGACCTCTGGGTCAATCTTCTTCAACTTGCTCTTGTCGAAGGTGGAAACCTCCGTTAAGTCTGGTTTGCTGTACCTGCCCTGTGAGTGTTCAATGGGACAGTATAGAGGGAGCTTTACTCTGTATCTAGTCCATGCTGTACCTGCCCTGTG
Source organism: Heterodontus francisci (assembly GCF_036365525.1). Classification (NCBI taxonomy): domain Eukaryota; kingdom Metazoa; phylum Chordata; class Chondrichthyes; order Heterodontiformes; family Heterodontidae; genus Heterodontus; species Heterodontus francisci. Next base: position 118,835,706 of record NC_090380.1, on the reverse strand, counting down.
AGTGTTTGATGGGACAGTATAGAGGGAGTTTTACTCTGTATCTAACCCGTACTGTACCTGCCCTGTGAGTGTTTAATGGGACAGTGTAGAGGGAGCTTTACTCTGTATCTAACCCGTGCTGTACCTGTCCTGTGAGTGTTTGATGGGACAGTGTAGAGGGAGCTTTACTCTGTATCTAGTCCATGCTGTGCCAGTCCTGGGAGTGTTTGATGGGACAGTATAGAGGGAGCTTTACTCTGTATCTAACCCGTGCTGTACCTGTCCTGGTGTATGTTGCTAGTACTGGGTATCTGAATTGGAAAGGCATCCATTCTACAGTACTAACATCCATCACCTTGACAAGCACAACTCTCACTGAAAAAGTAATTGAAGATGATTTATAAGCCTGTCCTTAGAATTGTAGTTGAGGATGTGGTTGAAAAGTGTAGATGAGCAGAGGGACCTTGGTACCTGTATAGACAAATCCTTAAAGAAAGCAGGGCAAGTTGGTAAGGTGGTTAAAAAAGCCTATAGATTACTTGGATTTATAAATAGAGGAATACATTATGAAAGCAAAGAGATGATACTGGAACTTTATTAATCACTGGCTGGACCTCAGCTGGAATAATGTAAACAATTCTGGGAACCACACTTCAGGAAAGATGGAAGGGTTGGAAAGGATAGAGGGGAGGTTTATTAAGATGGCACTGGGCTGGAGGGAATTCAGTTATGGGGAGAGTTTGGAAAAGTTAGGACAGTTCTCCTTGAAACAGAGAAGGTTAAAAGATGACCTAATACAGGATTTTAAGAAGATGAGAAGTTTTGATAGAACAGATCGAGAAAAATATTCCCTCCAGCGAGTGGATCATTAACCAGAAGTCATAGATTTAAAATCATTGCCAAAATATCTAGAGGGGAGAGGGGCAGAATGTTCTTGATTTAGTGAGTTGTCGGGATCTGGAACGCTCAACCTGAAAGGTGGTGGAAACGATTCCATAAATAATTTTAAAAGGGAGTTGGACAGGAACTTGAGGATGAGGAAGTTATAGGTTTATGGATAAAAGGCAGGGATGTGGGACTGAGCACAACTGCTTTTGCAAAGACCCAACACAAGCATGGTGGGCCGAATGGCCTCCTTCTGTACTGTACATTTCTGTGAATCTACTATATACCAGATATTACAGCCAGCAGGAATGGGCTGCAGCGAACTTTATTTTAGTAGATTCATTTATTCAGTCCATACGAAGCAGTGAACATTCTATCATTTACTGCAGTATAGAATCCTTCAACCATTTTGCCCATCGTTTCTGTGCTGGCTCTTTGAAAGAGCTATCCAATTCATCCCATTGCCCTGCTTTTGTTCCCTATTGCCCTGAAAATATTTCCCCTTCATGTAGTTATCCAATTCCCTTTTGAAAGCTCCTGTTGAATCTGCTTCCACCACCCTTTCAGACAGTTCATTCCAATTCACAACTTGCTGCGTAAAAAAAATCCTCATTCACCCCCTGGTTCTTTTACTAATTATCTTAAATCTGTGTGGTTATTGATCCTCCTGCAAGTGGAAACAGTTTCTCCCTATCTACTCTATCAAAAATCTTCATAATTTAGAAAACCTCTACTAAATCTCCCCTAAGCCTTCTCTGCTGTAAGGAGAAAAATCTCCAGTCTCTCCACATAACTGAAGTCCCTCATATTTGGTACCATTTGAGTAAATCTTTTTTCTGCACTTTCCTCAAGGCCTTGTAATCCTTCCTAAAGTGTGGTGCCCAAAATTGGATCCAAAACTCCAGCTGAGCACTAACCAGTGATCTGGCTTGGAGGGATATGAGCTTGTGTCACACTTACTCCAGTGAATCATGTCACACTACACGGAATACAGTGGTTCTGTTTTGGTTTGAACTTCACAATATGACTGTACCTTGCAGGGCCCAATACTCATTGAGGGGCTTACTACTACAGCCCCATGCTTGCTGACCTATATTGGCTCTCCAGCTGGCACAGCCTGGATTTGCAATCCCTCCATGGCCCCATCCCTCCGTCCTGAGCTTTTGTTACCCTCACCGGTATTCAACACTGAAAACTGGTTTGACAACACTACTTCTCTTTGGCCTCCTTGTCTCAAGAGACAATGGGTAAGCGCCTGGAGGTGGTCAGTGGTGTGTGAAGCAGCGCCTGGAGTGGCTGTAAAGGCCAATACTAGAGTGACAGACTCTTCCACAAGTGCTGCAGATAAAACTGGTGTCGGGGCTGTTACACAGTTGGCTCTCTCTCTTTTTTCCTGTCAACTGCTAAGTCTCTACGACTCGCCACACTTTAGCCCTGCCTTTATGGCTGCCCGCCAGCTCTGGCGAACGCTGGCAACTGACTCCCATGACTTGTGGTCAATGTCACAGGACTTCATGTCGCGTTTGCAGACATCTTTAAAGCGGAGACATGGACGGCTGGTGAGTCTGATACCAGTGGCGAGCTCGCTGTACAATGTGTCTTTGGGGATCCTGCCATCTTCCATGCGGCTCACATGGCCAAGGCATCTCAAGCGCCGCTGGTTCAGTAGGGTGTATATGCTGGGGATGTTGGCCGCCTCGAGGACTTCTGTGTTGGAGATACGGTCCTGCCACCTGATGCCAAGGATTCTCTGGAGGCAACAAAGATGGAATGAATTGAGACGTCGCTCTTGGCTGACATACGTTGTCCAGGCCTCGCTGCCGTAAAGCAAGGTACTGAGGACACAGGCTTGATACACTCGGACCTTTGTGTTCCGTGTCAGTGCACCATTTTTCCACACTCTCTTGGCCAGTCTGGACATAGCAGTGGAAGCCTTTCCCATGCGCTTGTTGATTTCTGCATCGAGAGAAAGGTTACTGGTGATAGTTGAGCCTAGGTAGGTGAACTCTTGAACCACTTCCAGAGCGTGGTCGCCGATATTTATGGATGGAGCATTTCTGACGTCCTGTCCCATGATGTTTGTTTTCTTGAGGCTGATGGTTAGGCCAAATTCGGTACAGGCAGCCGCAAACCTGTCGATGAGTTTCTGCAGACATTCTTTTGTGTGAGATGTTAAAGCAGCATCGTCAGCAAAGAGGAGTTCCCTGATGAGAACTTTCCGTACTTTGGACTTCGCTCTTAGACGGGCAAGGTTGAACAACCTGCCCCCTGATCTTGTGTGGAGGAAAATTCCTTCTTCTGAAGACTTGAACGCATGTAAGAGCAGCAGTGAGAAGAAGATCCCAAACAGTGTAGGTGCGAGAACACAGCCCTGTTTCACACCACTCAGGATAGGAAAGGGGTCTGATGAGGCACCGCTATGCTGAATTGTGCCTTTCATATTGTCATGGAATGAGGTGAGGATACTTAGTAGCTTTGGTGGACATCCAATCTTTGCTAGTAGTCTGAAGAGACCATGTCTGCTGACGAGGTCAAAGGTTTTGGTGAGATCTATGAAAGCAACGTAGAGGGGCCTCTGTTGTTCACGGCATTTCTCCTGTAGCTGGTGAAGGGAGAACAGCATGTCAATGGTGGATCCCTCTGCTCGAAAGCCACACTGTGCCTCAGGGTAGACATGCTCAGCCAGCTTCTGGAGTCTGTTTAAAACGACTTGAGTGAAGACTTTCCCCACTATGCTGAGCAGGGAGATTCCACGGTAGTTGTTGCAGTCACCACAGTCACTCTTATAGAGGGTGATGATATTGGCATCGCGCATGTCCTGTGGTACTGCTCCCTCATCCAAAGCAAAGCAGTTCAGGAAGTGCTCAAAGTATAGCAGGCTTGGCACTCTTGATTATTTGAGGGGTAATGCCGTCCTTCCCAGGGGCTTTTCCGCTGGCTAGAGAATCAATGGCATCACTGAGTTCCGATTTTGTTGGCTGTTCGTCCAGATCATCCATGACTGGCAGAGACTGGACTGCATTGAGGGCGGTCTCAGTGACAACATTTTCCCTGGAGTACAGTTCTAGGTAGTGCTCCACCCAGCGGTCCATTTGTTTGCATTGGTCAGTGATTGTGTCCCCTGATTTAGATTTGAGGGGGGCGATCTTCTTGATGGTTGGCCCAAAAGCTCTCTTAATGCCATCATACATTCCTCTGATGTTTCTGGTGTAGGAGGCCAGCTGAATACGACTGCATAGGTGTTGCCAGTAGTCATTTGCGCAGCGCCTGGCTGTTCTTTGTGCAGCGCTTCTGGCTGTTTTAAGTGCTACGGATGTTAACTCGCTAGGGGCTTTCTTGTAGTTCAACAGTGCAATGTGCTTAGCGGCTATGACAGGTTCCAGCTCTTCAAAGTGAGATTGAAACCAGTCTGCATTCTGCTTCACACGTTTGCCAAAGATGGTCATTGCTGAGTCATAGATGGCGTCTCTGATGTGGGCCCACTTGGTCTCTGCATCCCCTGCAGGAGTGTTTTGAAGGGCTTTTTGAAGTGAATTTAGAAACTTATGTAACAGCTGTATGTAAGAAATTCTGTTCGTGCTAATGTGCATGCAGCCCTTCTGCTTGGAGTGATGTAGCTTCTTTGGTTTGAGTCTAACTTTGCTGCACACCAGGGAGTGATCGGTGTCGCAGTCCGCACTGTGGAAGCTGCGTGTGATTTGGACACTGTTTATAGAGGCTCGCCTTGTGACGATGAGGTCCAGCTGGTGCCAATGACGTGATCTTGGGTGTCTCCATGAAACCTGGTGACAGGGTTTAGTGTGAAAGAATGAGTTGGTGATGCAGAGGTTATGATAGGTACACAACTCCAGCAGTCTCTGTCCATTCTCATTCATCCGACCAATGCCATAGCGCCCAAGGCAGGAGGGCCATGAGTCATGGTCGGCCCCAACCCTGGCATTAAAGTCCCCCAGCAGGAACAGATGTTCGGTATTGGGGATGCTACTAATGATATTATGGAGTTCCTCGTAGAACTGGTCTTTAACTTCAGGTGGGGAGCAGAGTGTTAGAGCATAGATGCTGAGTAGGTGTACTGGACCAGAGGCGGTGAGCAGTCGGATGGACAGTATGCGTTCTGAGCCATTTGAAGGTGGCTCTATCATGCTGAGCAAAGAGTTTCTGATGGCGAAGCCCACTCCATGCTGTCTTGGTTCTTCAGGATCCTTACCCTGCCAGAAGAAGGTGTAATCTTGGTCTCTTAGAGATCCACTCGCAGGGAGGCTTGTCTCCTGAAGTGCTGCAGTGTCTACATTGAGTCTACTGAGCTCGTTGTTAATGATGGTGGTCTTCCGAGAGTCGTTGATTTATGTAAGGTCTTCCAACAGGCCAGGACACATAGTTCTGACATTCCAGCTTGCAAAACGAAGGGCTGGTACCTTCTTTCCTTTTTTTGTCATGCTGTTTGGTGCGGTGTTACAGTCCACTTGTCGGGCAATGACCCTGAGCTCCAAGCACCCATTGAAGCAGGTGGACTATGGCAAGACAGAACCTTTCTGACCGGGGGCTGCTCGGTTTGAGGCGGGCAGTAGCTGTCCAGTGAGATGCGATGACCTCTCCCACCAACAAAGGCAACCCATGGCACCCAATCTCTACGCCAATTGAACTGGACTTATAACCCGTAACTCCTGCCTTCCATGTTGTTTTGGTCGCTGTGAGGCGACTATGGAGTGACCTCTCCATGCGCATGCCTAGGCAGATGTATGGAGGTTGTGAGTTGCCCAAGCATCAAAACCCCCTCTCGGCCTTCCTAGTGGGCTCCAAAAGAGTGCAGAGCACGATGTTTGGCACCGGTATGGCTGCAGGAAATGCCGGAAACTTGCCAAAGGTGACACATGACCGTCTGAGGAGATCCGCTCTGGATTTTATATTAGGGTTCACTCCTTTAGCCTAGGTCTCTCCCGAGATGCCCACAAGGCAGTGGGCACTACACTCACAGAGGATTTCACCTGCACTGTCTCTTCCTCACCTGCCGGATGGCCTCCCACATGTTATCCTCCTGAACTCTCTGTAGCTGTGGGTTGACCACCTCCTGGATTGTGCCCGACAGGAAATTCTCAGCCTCCTGTATGTCCTGCAGTGACTGTAGCCACTCCTCAAGTTCAGAAACCGTGAGCTTGAGTTGGAGCAGCCAGAGGCACTTCCTGCACACATGGCTATCCAGGACACACAAAGTGCTTCACAGGAACATCATCAAACATAATCAACCATTGAGCCACAGATGAAGCTATTAAAAGCATCTTAAAGGAGCAGAGGTATATTTGAAAAGGTCTTCTCGAGAGACAATGGGTAAGTGCCTGGAGGTGGTCAGTGGTTTGTGAAGCAGTGCCTGGAGCGGCTATAAAGGCTAATTCTAGAGTGACAGACTCTTCCACAGGTGCTGCAGATACAATTGGTTGTCGGGCTGTTACACAGTTGGCTCTCCCCTTGCGCTTCTCTCTTTTTTCCTGCCAACTGCTAAGTCTCTTCGACTCGCCACACTTTAGCCCTGCCTTTATGGCTGCCCGCCAGCTCTGGCGAACGCTGGCAACTGACTCCCACAACTTGTGATCATTGTCACAGGACTTCATGTCGCATTTGCAGACGTCATTAAAGCGGAGACATGGACAGCCGGTGGGTCTGATACCATGGACGAGCATCTTGAAGGAGCAGAGGTATATTTGTAAAGGTATAGATACACAAAGGTTTAGGGAGGGAATTCCAGAGCTTAGGGTAAAGGCAACTGAAGGTGCAGCCACCAGCGGTGGAGCAATGAAAATAAGGGATGTACAAGAGGCCGGAATTCGAGGAGTGTAAATATCTCAGAGAGCTGTGGGGCTGGAGGAGGTTACAGAGATAGGGAGGGATGCGGCCATGGAGGGATTTGAAAACAAGGATGAGAATTTTAAAATTGAGGTGATGTCAGGCCTGAAGCCAATGTAGGTCAGTGAGCACTGTGGGTGATGGGTGAACCTGGAGTGTGTAAGGAGACGGCAGCAGAGTTTTGGATAACCTCAATTTTACAAGTATGTCATGTAACAGTATGCATGATTTCCGTGGGCAATTAAACCCTGGCAAAGAATGTATCAGTCACTTGCTCAATGCATCAGTGCTCAGATGATGAGATTTGACAGATATCCCTGCCATTGTTTCAAAGGAGTCATCAGTGTAAATTTTCAAGGCACCATTCACCTTGAAAGTAATCTTAACCAAGGGCTGTTGGGAATGTTCCAGACAATGTATTTCTGGCACCATCTGTCTGGTGCATTGTTGCACACTAATTCAGAGCTCCCAAATTACAGGTCAAGGTAAGTGGTCCTTGTTTTGTACACAGGGCCATTTAAGTAAGGGAAGGTGCAACACAAGGAAAGAGATTGAGTAAAACTGAGGCTAGGCTAAGGGAGAGAGAACGTCAGGCTCATGGTTTTACAAGCTTTACATCGGATTAGTCATATCTATATAGAGTCATTATGGCAAAGAAAGAGGCCATTTGACCCATCGAGTCGATGCTGGCTCTCTGTACAGCAATCCAGTCAGTCCTGATCCCCTGCTCTATCCCAGTAGGTCTGCAAGTTTATTTCCCTCAAATGCCATTCCAATTTCCTTTTGAAATCATTGACTGTCTCTGCTTCTGCCACCCTCGAAGGCAACAAGTTCCAGGTCATTATCAATCACTGTGTAAAAAAGTTCTTTCTCACATTTCCCTCACATCTCTTGCCCAAAAACTTAAATCTGTGTCCCCCTAGTACTTATACCATCAGCTAATGGGAACAGCTTATCTTTGTCTGCCTTATCTTTCTTTCTTCTTCTTTGGCCTCCTTGTCTCGAGAGACAATGGGTAAGCGCCTGGAGGTGGTCAGTGGTTTGTGGAGCAGCACCTGGAGTGGCTATAAAGGCCAATTCTAGAGTGACAGACTCTTCCACAGATGCTGCAGATAAAATTGGTTGTCAGGGCTGTTGCACAGTTGGCTCTCTCCATGCACTTCTGTCTTTTTTCCTGCCAACTGCTAAGTCTCTTCGACTCGCCACTCTATAGCCCCGACTTAATGGTGTCCACCAGCTTTGGCGATCGCTGGCAACTGACTCCCACGACATGTGGTCAATGTCACAGGACTTCATGTCGCGTTTGCAGACGTCTTTAAAGCGGAGACATGGACGGCCAGTGGGTCTGATACCAGTGACAAGCTTGCTGTACAGTGTGTCTTTGGGGATCCTGCCATCTTCCATGCGGCTCACATGGCCAAGCCATCTCTTGTGCCGTTGGCTTAGAAGGGTGTATATGCTGGGGATGTTGGCCGCCTTGAGGACTTATGCGTTGGAGATACGGTCCTGCCACCTGATGCCAAGGATTCTCTGGAGGCAGCAAAGTTGGAATGAGTTGAGACGTCGCTCTTGGCTGACATACGTTGTCCAGGCCTCGCTGCCGGAGAGCAAGGTACTGAGGACACAGGCTTGATACACTTGGACTTTTGTGTTCCGTGTCAGTGCACCATTTTCCCACACTCTCTTGGCCAGTCTGGACATAGCAGCTGACACGTTTCCCATGCACTTGTTGATTTCTGCATCTAGAGACAGGCTACTGGTGATAGTTGAGTCTAGGTAGGTGAACTCTTGAACCACTTCCAGAGCGTGGTCACCGATATTGATGGATGGAGCATTTCTGATGTTCCATGATGTTCGTTTTCTTGAGGCTGATGGTTAGGCCAAATTCGTTGCAGGCAGCCGCAAACCTGTCGATGAGACTCTGCAGGCACTCTTCAGTGTGAGATGTTAAAGCAGCATCGTCAGCAAAGAGGAGTTCCCTGATGAGGACTTTCCGTACTTTGGACTTCGCTCTTAGACGGGCAAGGTTGAACAACCTGCCCCCTGATCTTGTGTGGAGGAAAATTCCTTCTTCTGAAGACTTGAACGCATGTGAGAGCAGCAGGCAGAAGACGATCCCAAACAGTGTAGGTGCGAGAACACAGCCCTGTTTCACGCCACTCAGGATTGGAAATGGGTCTGATGAGGCGCCGCTATGCTGAATTGTGCCTTTCATATTGTCATAGAATGAGGTGATGATACTTAGTAGCTTTGGTGGACATCCAATCTTTTCTAGTAGTCTGAAGAGACCACGTCTGCTGATGAGGTCAAAGACCTTGGTGAGATCAATGAAAGCAACGTAGAGGGGCATCTGTTGTTTGCGGCATTTCTCCTGTCGCTGGCGAAAGGAGAACAGCATGTCAATGGTGGATCTGTCTGCTCGAAAGCCACACTGTGCCTCAGGGTAGACATGCTCAGCCAGCTTCTGGAGCCTGTTTAGAACAACTTGAGCGAAGACTTCCCTCACTGTGCTGAGCAGGGACATTCCACGGCTTTTGTTGCAGTCACCTTATCTTAACCTGCGATAATCTTGTACACCTCTATCAAATCTTCACTCAAACTCTTTTGCTCCAAGGCGAGTAAATCACCAATATTCAGTTCAGTAGTGCATCCAACAATCATCTTAGGACATGTGACACAGAAACAGGCCACTCGGCCCCCCAGTCCATGCCAGCATTTATGCTCCACGTGAGGTTCCTCCATCTTTCCTCATCTAAATCTATCAGTATAACCCTCTATTTCTTTCTCCGTCATGCTTTTATCGAGCTTCTCCATAAATGCATTCATACTATTCACTTCACCCACTTTCGAAGGTAGCGAGTTGCACATTCTCAGCACTTTCTGGCTAAAAACGTTTCTCCTGAATTCCCTATATGATTTCTTGGTGACTATCTTATATTAATGACCTCTAGTTTTGCTCTTCCTCACAAGTGAAACATTTCCTCTGTGACTCATCTCTAAAATTCTTTCATAATTTTAAAGACATTTATTAGGTCACCCCTCAGCCTTCTCCGTTCACCCCTCAGCCTTCTCCGTTCATCCCTCAGCCTTCTCCTCACCCCTCAGCCTTCTCCGTTCATCCCTCAGCCTTCTCCTCACCCCTCAGCCTTCTCCGTTCACCCCTCAGCCTTCTCCGTTCACCCCTCAGCCTTCTCCTCACCCCTCAGCCTTCTCCGTTCACCCCTCAGCCTTCTCCGTTCACCCCACAGCCTTCTCCTCACCCCTCAGCCTTCTCCTCACCCCTCAGCCTTCTCCTCACCCCTCAGCCTTCTCCTCACCCCTCAGCCTTCTCCTCACCCCACAGCCTTCTCCGTTCACCCCTCAGCCTTCTCCTCACCCCTCAGCCTTCTCCTCACCCCTCAGCCTTCTCCTCACCCCTTAGCCTTCTCCTCACTCCTCAGCCTTCTCCTCACCCCACAGCCTTCTCCGTTCACCCCTCAGCCTTCTCCTCACCCCTCAGCCTTCTCCGTTCATCCCTCAGCCTTCTCCTCACCCCTCAGCCTTCTCCGTTCATCCCTCAGCCTTCTCCTCACCCCTCAGCCTTCTCCGTTCACCCCTCAGCCTTCTCCGTTCACCCCTCAGCCTTCTCCATTCACCCCACAGCCTTCTCCTCACCCCTCAGCCTTCTCCTCACCCCTCAGCCTTCTCCTCACCCCTCAGCCTTCTCCTCACCCCACAGCCTTCTCCGTTCACCCCTCAGCCTTCTCCTCACCCCTCAGCCTTCTCCTCACCCCTCAGCCTTCTCCTCACCCCTCAGCCTTCTCCTCACCCCTTAGCCTTCTCCTCACTCCTCAGCCTTCTCCTCACCCCACAGCCTTCTCCGTTCACCCCTCAGCCTTCTCCTCACCCCACAGCCTTCTCCTCACCCCTCAGCCTTCTCCTCACCCCTCAGCCTTCTCCTCACCCCTCAGCCTTCTCCTCACCCCACAGCCTTCTCCGTTCACCCCTCAGCCTTCTCCTCACCCCTTAGCCTTCTCCTCACTCCTCAGCCTTCTCCTCACCCCTCAGCCTTCTCCTCACCCCACAGCCTTCTCCTCACCCCTCAGCCTTCTCCTCACCCCACAGCCTTCTCCTCACCCCTCAGCCTTCTCCGTTCACCCCACAGCCTTCTCCGTTCACCCCTCAGCCTTCTCCTCACCCCTCAGCCTTCTCCTCACCCCTCAGCCTTCTCCTCACTCCTCAGCCTCCTCCGTTCACCCCTCAGCCTTCTCCTCACCCCTCAGCCTTCTCCGTTCACCCCTCAGCCTTCTCCTCACCCCTCAGCCTTCTCCATTCACCCCTCAGCCTTCTCCTCACTCCTCAGCATTCTCCTCACCCCTCAGCCTTCTCCTCACCCCACAGCCTTCTCCTCACCCCTCAGCCTTCTCCTCACCCCTCAGTCTTCTCCGAACCCCTCAGCCTTCACCGTTCACCCCTCAGCCTTCTCCGCACCCCACAGTCTTCTCCTCACCCCTCAGTCTTCTCCGAACCCCTCAGTCTTCTCCGAACCCCTCAGCCTTCTCCGTTCACCCCTCAGCCTTCTCCGCACCCCACAGTCTTCTCCTCACCCCTCAGTCTTCTCCTCACCCCTCAGCCTTCTCCGTTCACCCCTCAGCCTTCTCCTCACCCCTCACTCTTCTCCGTTCACCCCACAGCTTTCTCTTCACCCCTCAGTCTTCTCCTCACCCTTCAGTCTTCTCCGTTCACCCCTCAGTCTTCTCCGCACCCCACAGTCTTCTCCTCACCCCTCAGTCTTCTCCTCACCCCTCAGCCTTCTCCGTTCACCCCTCAGCCTTCTCCTCACCCCTCACTCTTCTCCGTTCACCCCACAGCTTTCTCTTCACCCCTCAGTCTTCTCCTCACCCTTCAGTCTTCTCCGTTCACCCCTCAGTCTTCTCCGCACCCCACAGTCTTCTCCTCACCCCTCAGTCTTCTCCTCACCCCTCAGCCTTCTCCGTTCAACCCTCAGCCTTCTCCGTTCACCACTCAGCCTTCTCCGTTCACCCCACAGCCTTCTCCTCAACCCTCAGCATTCTCCTCACCCCTCAGCCTTCTCCTCACCCCTCAGCCTTCTCCGTTCACCCCTCAGCCTTCTCCTCACCCCTCAGCCTTCTCCTCACCCCTCAGCCTTCTCCTCACTCCTCAGCCTCCTCCGTTCACCCCTCAGCCTTCTCCTCACCCCTCAGCCTTCTCCGTTCACCCCTCAGCCTTCTCCTCACCCCTCAGCCTTCTCCATTCACCCCTCAGCCTTCTCCTCACCCCTCAGCATTCTCCTCACCCCTCAGCCTTCTCCTCACCCCACAGCCTTCTCCTCACCCCTCAGCCTTCTCCTCACCCCTCAGTCTTCTCCGAACCCCTCAGCCTTCACCGTTCACCCCTCAGCCTTCTCCGCACCCCACAGTCTTCTCCTCACCCCTCAGTCTTCTCCGAACCCCTCAGTCTTCTCCGAACCCCTCAGCCTTCTCCGTTCACCCCTCAGCCTTCTCCGCACCCCACAGTCTTCTCCTCACCCCTCAGTCTTCTCCTCACCCCTCAGCCTTCTCCGTTCACCCCTCAGCCTTCTCCTCACCCCTCACTCTTCTCCGTTCACCCCACAGCTTTCTCTTCACCCCTCAGTCTTCTCCTCACCCTTCAGTCTTCTCCGTTCACCCCTCAGTCTTCTCCGCACCCCACAGTCTTCTCCTCACCCCTCAGTCTTCTCCTCACCCCTCAGCCTTCTCCGTTCAACCCTCAGCCTTCTCCGTTCACCACTCAGCCTTCTCCGTTCACCCCACAGCCTTCTCCTCAACCCTCAGCATTCTCCTCACCCCTCAGCCTTCTCCTCACCCCTCAGCCTTCTCCGTTCACCCCTCAGCCTTCTCCTCACCCCTCAGCCTTCTCCGTTCACCCCTCAGCCTTCTCCTCACCCCTCAGCCTTCTCCATTCACCCCTCAGCCTTCTCCTCACCCCTCAGCCTTCTCCTCACCCCTCAGCCTTCTCCTCACCCCACAGCCTTCTCCTCATCCCTCAGCCTTCTCCTCACCCCACAGTCTTCTCCTCACCCCTCAGTCTTCTCCTCACCCCTCAGCCTTCTCCGTTCACCCCTCAGCCTTCTCCTCACCCCTCACTCTTCTCCGTTCACCCCACAGCTTTCTCTTCACCCCTCAGTCTTCTCCTCACCCTTCAGTCTTCTCCGTTCACCCCTCAGTCTTCTCCGCACCCCACAGTCTTCTCCTCACCCCTCAGTCTTCTCCTCACCCCTCAGCCTTCTCCGTTCAACCCTCAGCCTTCTCCGTTCACCACTCAGCCTTCTCCGTTCACCACTCAGCCTTCTCCGTTCACCCCACAGCCTTCTCCTCAACCCTCAGCATTCTCCTCACCCCTCAGCCTTCTCCTCACCCCTCAGCCTTCTCCGTTCACCCCTCAGCCTTCTCCTCACCCCTCAGCCTTCTCCTCACCCCTCAGCCTTCTCCTCACTCCTCAGCCTCCTCCGTTCACCCCTCAGCCTTCTCCTCACCCCTCAGCCTTCTCCGTTCACCCCTCAGCCTTCTCCTCACCCCTCAGCCTTCTCCATTCACCCCTCAGCCTTCTCCTCACCCCTCAGCATTCTCCTCACCCCTCAGCCTTCTCCTCACCCCACAGCCTTCTCCTCACCCCTCAGCCTTCTCCTCACCCCTCAGTCTTCTCCGAACCCCTCAGCCTTCACCGTTCACCCCTCAGCCTTCTCCGCACCCCACAGTCTTCTCCTCACCCCTCAGTCTTCTCCGAACCCCTCAGTCTTCTCCGAACCCCTCAGCCTTCTCCGTTCACCCCTCAGCCTTCTCCGCACCCCACAGTCTTCTCCTCACCCCTCAGTCTTCTCCTCACCCCTCAGCCTTCTCCGTTCACCCCTCAGCCTTCTCCTCACCCCTCACTCTTCTCCGTTCACCCCACAGCTTTCTCTTCACCCCTCAGTCTTCTCCTCACCCTTCAGTCTTCTCCGTTCACCCCTCAGTCTTCTCCGCACCCCACAGTCTTCTCCTCACCCCTCAGTCTTCTCCTCACCCCTCAGCCTTCTCCGTTCAACCCTCAGCCTTCTCCGTTCACCCCACAGCCTTCTCCTCAACCCTCAGCATTCTCCTCACCCCTCAGCCTTCTCCTCACCCCTCAGCCTTCTCCGTTCACCCCTCAGCCTTCTCCTCACCCCTCAGCCTTCTCCGTTCACCCCTCAGCCTTCTCCTCACCCCTCAGCCTTCTCCATTCACCCCTCAGCCTTCTCCTCACCCCTCAGCCTTCTCCTCACCCCTCAGCCTTCTCCTCACCCCACAGCCTTCTCCTCATCCCTCAGCCTTCTCCTCACCCCACAGCCTTCTCCTCACCCCTCAGCCTTCTCCTCACCCCTCAGTCTTCTCCGCACCCCACACCCTTCTCCTCACCCCTCAGCCTTCTCCTCACCCCTCAGCCTTCTCCGTTCACCCCACAGCCTTCTCCTCACCCGTCAGTCTTCTCCGCTCCCCACACCCTTCACCGTTCACCCCACAGCCTTCTCCGTTCACCACACAGCCTTCTCCTCACCCCTCAGTCTTCTCCTCACCCCTCAGTCTTCTCCCCACCCCTCAGCCTTCTCCGTTCACCCCACAGCCTTCTCCCCACCCGTCAGTCTTCTCCGCTCCCCACACCCTTCTCCTCACCCCTCAGCCTTCTCCTCACCCCTCAGTATTCTCCTCACCCCTCAGTCTTCTCCTCACACCTCAGCCTTCTCAGTTCACCCCTCAGTCTTCTCCTCACCCCTCAGTCTTCTCCTCACCCCTCAGCCTTCTCCGTTCACCCCTCAGTCTTCTCCTCATCCCTCAGTCTCCTCACCCCTCAGCCTTCTCTGTTCACCCCTCAGTCTTCTCCTCACCCATCAGCCTTCTCCGTTCACCCCTCAGTCTTCTCCTCACCCCTCAGTCTTCTCCTCACCCCTCAGCCTTCTCCTCACCCCACAGCCTTCTCCGTTCACCCCTCAGCCTTCTCCGTTCACCCCTCAGCCTTCTCCGCACCCCACTGTCTTCTCCTCAACCCTCAGTCTTCTCCTCACCCCTCAGCCTTCTCCGTTCACCCCACAGCCTTCTCCGCTCACCCCTCAGCCTTCTCCGCACCCCACAGTCTTCTCCTCACCCTTCAATCTTCTACTCACCCCTCAGTCATCTCCTCACCCCTCATCCTTCTCCGTTCACCGCACAGCCTTATCCGTTCACCCCTCAGCCTTCTCCTCACCCCTCAGCCTTCTCCGTTCACCCCACAGCCTTCTCCGCTCACCCCTCAGCCTTCTCCGCACCCCACAGCCTTCTCCTCACCCTTCAATCTTCTACTCACCCCTCAGTCTTCTCCTCACCCCTCAGTCTTCTCCTCACCCCTCAGCCTTCTCCTCACCCCTCAGTCTTCTCCGTTCACCCCACAGCCTTCTCCGTTCACCCCACAGCCTTCTCCTCACCCCTCAGTCTTCTCCTCACCCCTCAGCCTTCTCCGTTCACCCCACAGTCTTCTCCTCACCCCTCAGTCTTCTCCGAACCCCTCAGCCTTCTCCGTTCACCCCTCAGCCTTCTCCGCACCCCACAGTCTTCTCCTCACCCCTCAGTCTTCTCCTCACCCCTCAGCCTTCTCCATTCACCCCTCAGCCTTCTCCTCACCCCTCACTCTTCTCCGTTCACCCCACAGCCTTCTCCGTTCACCCCACAGCCTTCTCCTCACCCCTCAGTCCTCTCCTCACCCTTCAGCCTTCTCCGTTCACCCCTCAGTCTTCTCCGCACCCCACAGTCTTCTCCTCACCCCTCAGTCTTCTCCTCACCCCTCAGCCTTCTCCGTTCACCCCTCAGCCTTCTCCGTTCACCAGTCAGCCTTCTCCTCACCCCTCAGTCTTCTCCGTTCACCCCACAGCCTTCTCCGCACCCCTCAGTCTTCTCCTCACCCCTCAGTCTTCTCTTCACCCCTCAGTCTTCTCCTCACCCCTCAGTCTTCTCTTCACCCCTTAGTCTTCTCCTCACCCCTCAGTCTTCTCCTCACCCCTCCGTCTTCTCCTCACCCCTCAGTCTTCTCCTCACCCCTCAGTCTTCTCTTCACCCCTCAGTCTTCTCCTCACCCCTCAGCCTTCTCCTCACCCCTCAGTCCTCACCCCTCAGTCTTCTCCTCACCCCTCAGCCTTCTCCTCACCCCTCAGTCTTCTCCTCAACCCTCAGCCTTCTCACCCCTAAGTCTTCTCTTCACCCCTCAGTCTTCTCCTCACCCTTCTGTCTTCTCCTCACCCCTCAGTCTTCTCCTCACCCCTCAGCCTTCTCCTCACCCCTCAGTCTTCTCCTCACCCCTCAGCCTTCTCCTCACCCCTAAGTCTTCTCTTCACCCCTCAGTCTTCTCCTCACCCTTCTGTCTTCTCCTCACCCCTCAGTCTTCTCCTCACCCCTCAGCCTTCTCTGTTCACCCCTCAGTCTTCTCCTCATCCCTCAGTCTTCTCCTCACCCCTCAGCCTTCTCTGTTCACCCCTCAGTCTTCTCCTCACCCCTCAGTCTTCTCTTCACCCCTCAGCCTTCTCCTCACCCCACAGCCTTCTCCGTTCACCCCTCAGCCTTCTCTGTTCACCCCTCAGCCTTCTCCGCACCCCACTGTCTTCTCCTCAACCCTCAGTCTTCTCCTCACCCCTCAGCCTTCTCCGTTCACCCCACAGCCTTCTCCGTTCACCCCTCAGCCTTCTCCGCACCCCACAGTCTTCTCCTCACCCTTCAATCTTCTACTGACCCCTCAGTCTTCTCCTCACCCCTCAGCCTTCTCCGTTCACCCCACAGCCTTATCCGTTCACCCCTCAGCCTTCTCCTCACCCCTCAGTCTTCTACTCACCCCTCAGCCTTCTCCTCACCCCTCAGTCCTCACCCCTCAGTCTTCTCCTCACCCCTCAGCCTTCTCCTCACCCCTCAGCCTTCTCCTCACCCCTAAGTCTTCTCTTCACCCCTCAGTCTTCTCCTCACCCTTCTGTCTTCTCCTCACCCCTCAGTCTTCTCCTCACCCCTCAGCCTTCTCCTCACCCCTCAGTCTTCTCCTCACCCCTCAGCCTTCTCCTCACCCCTAAGTCTTCTCTTCACCCCTCAGTCTTCTCCTCACCCTTCTGTCTTCTCCTCACCCTTCAGTCTTCTCCTCACCCCTCAGCCTTCTCTGTTCACCCCTCAGTCTTCTCCTCACCCATCAGCCTTCTCCGTTACCCCTCAGTCTTCTCCTCACCCCTCAGTCTTCTCCTCACCCCTCAGCCTTCTCCTCACCCCACAGCCTTCTCCGTTCACCCCTCAGCCTTCTCCGTTCACCCCTCAGCCTTCTCCGCACCCCACTGTCTTCTCCTCAACCCTCAGTCTTCTCCTCACCCCTCAGCCTTCTCCGTTCACCCCACAGCCTTCTCCGTTCACCCCTCAGCCTTCTCCGCACCCCACAGTCTTCTCCTCACCCTTGAATCTTCTACTCACCCCTCAGTCTTCTCCTCACCCCTCAGCCTTCTCCGTTCACCCCACAGCCTTATCCGTTCACCCCTCAGCCTTCTCCTCACCCCTCAGTCTTCCCCATTCACCCCACAGCCTTCTATGTTCACCCCTCAGCCTTCTCCGCACCCCTCAGTCTTCTCCTCACCCCTCAGTCTTCTCCTCACCCCTCAGCCTTCTCCGTTCACCCCTCAGCCTTCTCCTCACCCCTCATTCTTCTCCGTTCACCCCACAGCCTTCTCCGTTCACCCCACAGCCTTCTCCTCACCCCTCAGTCTTCTCCTCACCCTTCAGCCTTCTCCGTTCACCCCTCAGTCTTCTCCGCACCCCACAGTCTTCTCCTCACCCCTCAGTCTTCTCCTCACCCCTCAGCCTTCTCCGTTCACCCCTCAGCCTTCTCCGTTCACCAGTCAGCCTTCTCCTCACCCCTCAGTCTTCTCCGTTCACCCCGCAGCCTTCTCCGCACCCCTCAGTCTTCTCCTCACCCCTCAGTCTTCTCTTCACCCCTCAGTCTTCTCCTCACCCCTCAGTCTTCTCTTCACCCCTTAGTCTTCTCCTCACCCCTCAGTCTTCTCCTCACCCCTCCGTCTTCTTCTCACCCCTCAGTCTTCTCCTCACCCCTCAGTCTTCTCTTCACCCCTCAGTCTTCTCCTCACCCCTCAGTCTCCTCACCCCTCAGCCTTCTCCTCACCCCTCAGTCCTCACCCCTCAGTCTTCTCCTCACCCCTCAGCCTTCTCCCCACCCCTCAGTCTTCTCCTCACCCCTCAGCCTTCTCCTCACCCCTAAGTCTTCTCTTCACCCCTCAGTCTTCTCCTCACACTTCTGTCTTCTCCTCACCCCTCAGTCTTCTCCGTTCACCCCTCAGCCTTCTCCTCACCCCTCAGTCTTCTCCTCACCCCTCAGTCTTCTCCTCACCCCTCAGCCTTCTCCGTTCACCCCTCAGCCTTCTCCGTTCACCCCACAGCCATCTGCGTTCACCCCTCAGCCTTCTCCGTTCACCCCACAGCCTTCTCCGTTCACCCCTCAGCCTTCTCCGTTCACCCCTCAGCCTTCTCCGCACCCCGCTGTCTTCTCCTCAACCCTCAGTCTTCTCCTCACCCCTCAGCCTTCTCCGTTCACCCCACAGCCTTCTCCGTTCACCCCTCAGCCTTCTCCGCACCCCACTGTCTTCTCCTCAACCCTCAGTCTTCTCCTCACCCCTCAGCCTTCTCCGTTCACCCCACAGCCTTCTCCGTTCACCCCTCAGCCTTCTCCGCACCCCACAGTCTTCTCCTCACCCCTCAATCTTCTCCTCACCCCTCAGTCTTCTCCTCACCCCTCAGCCTCCTCCGTTCACCCCACAGGCTTCTCCGTTCACCCCTCAGCCTTCTCCTCACCCCTCAGTCTTCTCCGTTCACGCCACAGCCTTCTCCGTTCATCCCTCAGCCTTCTCCTCACTCCTCAGCCTTCTCTTCACCACTCAGTCTTCTCCACACCCCACAGCCTTCTCAGCTAAGATGAACTTAGGGCTTGGATTAGTACCTGGGAGTATGATGTTATTGCTATTACTGAGACTTGGTTAAGGGAAGGGCATGATTGGCAACTAAATATCCCAGGATACCGTTGCTTCAGGTGGGAT
The DNA here is from genome assembly GCF_036365525.1 of Heterodontus francisci. Taxonomy (NCBI): domain Eukaryota; kingdom Metazoa; phylum Chordata; class Chondrichthyes; order Heterodontiformes; family Heterodontidae; genus Heterodontus; species Heterodontus francisci. Next base: position 118,816,913 of record NC_090380.1, on the reverse strand, counting down.
AGTGAGGGAGGTAAAAGGGGTCGAGGAGTTGCATTACTGGTCAAAGAGGATATCACAGCTGTGCTGAAGGAAGGCACTATGGAGGACTCGAGCTGTGAGGCAATATGGGCAGAACTCAGAAATAGGAAGGGTGCGGTAACAATGTTGGGGCTGTACTACAGGCCTCCCAACAGCGAGCGTGAGATAGAGGTACAAATATGTAAACAGATTATGGAAAGCTGTAGGAGCAACAGGGTGGTGGTGATAGGAGATTTTAATTTTCCCAACATTGACTGGGATTGACTTAATGTTCGAGGTCTAGATGGAGCAGAATTTGTAAGGAGCATCCAGGAGGGTTTTCTAGAGCAGTATGTAAATAGTCCAACTCGGGAAGGGGTCATACTGGACCTGGTGTTGGGGAATGAGCCCGGCCAGGTGGTTGACGTTTCAGTAGGGGACTACTTTGGGAATAGTGATCACAATTCCGTAAGTTTTAGAATACTCATGGACAAAGACGAGAGTGGTCCTAAAGGAAGAGTGCTAAATTGGGGGAAGGCCAACTATACCAAAATTCGGCAGGAGCTGGGGAATGTAGATTGGGAGCAGCTGTTTGAAGGGAAATCCACATTTGATATGTGGGAGGCTTTTAAAGAGAGTTTGATTAGCGTGCAGGAGAGACATGTTCCTGTGAAAATGAGGGGTAGAAATGGCAAGATTAGGGAACCATGGATGACAGGTGAAATTGTGAGACCAGCTAAGAGGAAAAAGGAAGCATACATAAGGTCTAGGCGGCTGAAGAAAGACGAAGCTTTGAAAGAATATCGGGATTGTAGGCACAATCTGAAACGAGGAATTAAGAGGGCTAAAAGGGGTCATGAAATATCTTTAGCAAACAGGGTTAAGGAAAATCCCAAAGCCTTTTATTCATATATATGGAGCAAGAGGGTAACTAGAGAAAGGATTGGCCCACTCAAGGACAAAGGAGGAAAGTTATGCGTGGAGTCAGAGAAAATGGGTGAGATTCTAAACGAGTACTTTGCATCGGTATTCACCGAGGAGAGGGACATGACGGATGTTGAGGTTAGGGACAGATGTTTGATTACTCTAGGTCAAGTCGGCATAAGGAGGGAGGAAGTGTTGGGTATTCTAAAAGGCATTAAGGTGGACAAGTCCCCAGGTCCGGATGGAATCTATCCCAGGTTACTGTGGGAAGCGAGAGAGGAAATAGTTGGGGCCTTAACAGATATCTTTGCAACATCCTTAAACACGGGTGAGGTCCCGGAGGACTGGAGAATTGCTAATGTTGTCCCCTTGTTTAAGAAGGGTAGCAGGGATAATCCAGGTAATTATAGACCGGTGAGCCTGACGTCAGTGGTAGGGAAGCTGCTGGAGAAGATACTGAGGGATAGAATCTATTCCCATCTGGAAGAAAACGGGCTTATCAGTGATAGGCAACATGGTTTTGTGCAGGGAAGGTCATGTCTTACCAACTTAATAGAATTCTTTGAGGAAGTGACAAAGTTGATTGATGAGGGAAGGGCTGTAGATGTCATATCTTTAGTAAGGCGTTTGATAAGATTCCCCATGGTAGGCTGATGGAGAAAGTGAAGGCGCATGGGGTCCAAGGTGTACTAGCTAGATGGATAAAGAACTGGCTGGGCAACAGGAGACAGAGAGTAGCAGTGGAAGGGAGTTTCTCAAAATGGAGACGTGTGACCAGTGGTGTTCCACAGGGATCCGTGCTGGGACCACTGTTGTTTGTGATATACATAAATGATTTGGAGGAAAGTATAGGTGGTCTGATTAGCAAGTTTGCAGACGACACTAAGATTGGTGGAGTAGCAGATAGTGAAGGGGACTGTCAGAGAATACAGCAGAATATAGATAGATTGGAGAGTTGGGCAGAGAAATGGCAGATGGAGTTCAATCAGGGCAAATGCAAGGTGATGCATTTTGGAAGATCCAATTCAAGAGTGAACTATACAGTAAATGGAAAAGTCCTGGGGAAAATTGATGTACAGAGAGATTTGGGTGTTCAGGTCCATTGTTCCCTGAAGGTGGCAACGCAGGTCAATAGAGTGGTCAAGAAGGCATACGGCATGCTTTCCTTCATCGGACGGGGTATTGAGTACAAGAGTTGGCAGGTCATGTTACAGTTGTATAGGACTTTGGTTCGGCCACATTTGGAATACTGCGTGCAGTTCTGGTCGCCACATTACCAAAAGGATGTGGATGATTTGGAGAGGGTGCAGAGGAGATTCACCAGGATGTTGCCTGGTATGGAGGGCGCTAGCTATGAAGAGAGGTTGAGTAGATTAGGATTATTTTCATTAGAAAGACGGAGGTTGAGGGGGGACCTGATTGAGGTGCACAAAATCATGAGAGGTATAGACAGAGTGGATAGCAAGAAGCTTTTTCCCAGAGTGGAGGATTCAATTACTGGGGGTCACGAGTTCAAAGTGAAAGGGGAAAAGTTTAGGGGGGATATGCGTGGAAAGTTCTTTACGCAGAGGGTGGTGGGTGCATGGAACGCTTTGCCAGCGGAGGTGGTAGACGCGGGCACGATAGCGTCTTTTAAGATGTATCTAGACAGATACATGAATGGGCAGGAAGTAAAGAGATACTGACCCTTAGAAAATAGGCGACAGGTTTAGATAGAGGATTTGGATCGGTGTCGGCTTGGAGGGCCGAAGGGCCTGTTCCTGTGCTGTAATTTTCTTTGTTCTTTGTTCTTTGTTCTCCGTTCACCCCTCAGCCTTCTCCGTTCACCCCTCAGCCTTCTCCTCACCCCTCAGCATTCTCCGTTCACCCATCAGCCTTCTCCGTTCACCCCTCAGCCTTCTCCTCACCCCACACCCTTCTCCTCACCTCACACCCTTCTCCTCACCCTTCAGCCTTCTCTTCACCCTCAGCCTTCTCTTCACCCCTCCTCTTTATCCCTCAATCTTCTCCTCACCCCTCAATCAGCCCCTCACCCCTCAGCCTTCTCTCTTCACCCTCAGTCTTCTCCTCACCCCTCAGCCTTCTCTTCACCCTCAGCCTTCTCTTCACCCCTCCTCTTTATCCCTCAGTCTTCTCCTCACCCCTCAATCTGCCCCTCATCCCTCAGCCTTCTCTTCACCCTCAGCCTTCTCTTCACCCCTCCTCTTTATCCCTCAGTCTTCTCCTCACCCCTCAATCTGCCCCTCATCCCTCAGCCTTCTCTTCACCCCTCAGCCTGCTCTTCACCCCTCAGTCTTCTCTGTTCATCCCTCAGCCTTTTCCTCACCCCTCAGCCTTCTCTTCACCCCTCAGCCTTCTCCTCACCCATCAGCCTGCTCTTAACCCCACAGTCTTCTCTGTTCATCCCTCAGTCTTCTCCTCACCCCTTAATCTTCTCTGTTCACCCCTCACTCCTCCTCACCCCTCAACCTTCTACTCACCCCTCAGCCTTCCCTTCACCCCTCCTCTTTATCCCTCAGTCTTCTCCTCACCCCTCAATCTGCCCCTCACCCCTCAGCCTTCTCCTTACCCCTCAGCCTTCTCCTCACCCCTCAGCCTTCTCTTCACCCCTCAGCCTGCTCATAACCCCTCAGTCATCTCTGTTCATCCCTCAGTCTTCTCCTCACCCCTCAACCTTCTCTGTTCACCCCTCAGTCTTCTCCTCATCCCTCAGTCTTCTCCTCACCCCTCAACCTTCTACTCACCCCTCCGCCTTCTCTCTTCACCCCTCAGCCTTCTCTTCACCCTCAGTCTTCTCCTCACCCCTCAGCCTTCTCCTCACCCCTCAGCCTGCTCTTAACCCCTCAGTCTTCTCCGTTCATCCCTCAGTCTTCTCCTCACCCCTCAGCCTTCTCTGTTCACCCCTCAGTCTTCTCCTCACCCCTCAACCTTCTACTCACCCCTCAGCCTTCCCTTCACCCCTCAGCCTTCTCTCTTCACCGTCAGCCTTTTCCTCACCCCTCAGTCTTCTACTCATCCCTCAACCTTCTCTCTTCACTCCTCAGCCTTCTCTCCACCTCAGTCTTCTCCTCACCCCTCAGTCTCATTTTCATCCCTCAGCCTCATCTTCACCCCTCAGCCTTCTCTCTTCACCCCTCAGTCTTCTCCTCACCCCTCAGCCTTCTCCTCACCCCTCAGTCATCTCCTCACCCCTCAGCCTTCTCCTCACCCCTCAGCCTTCTCTTCACCCTCAGTCTTCTCCTTACCCCTCAGTCTTCTCTGTTCATCCCTCAGTCTTCTCCTCACCCCTCAGTCTTCTCCTCACCCCTCAGCCTTCTCTTCACCCTCAGTCTTCTCCTTACCCCTCAGTCTTCTCTGTTCATCCCTCAGTCTTCTCCTTACCCCTCAGTCATCTCCTCACCCCTCAGCCTTCTCCTCACCCCTCAGCCTTCTCTTCACCCTCAGTCTTCTCCTTACCCCTCAGTCTTCTCTGTTCATCCCTCAGTCTTCTCCTCACCCCTCAGTCTTCTCCTCACCCCTCAGCCTTCTCTTCACCCTCAGTCTTCTCCTTACCCCTCAGTCTTCTCTGTTCATCCCTCAGTCCTCTCCTCACCCCTCAGTCTTCTCCTCACCCCTTAGCCTTCTATTCACCCCTCAGCCTTCTCCTCACCCCTCAGTCGTCTCCTCACCCCTCCGCCTTCTCTTCACCCCTCAGTCTTCTCCTCACCCCTCAGCCTTCTCTTCATGCTCAGCCTTCTCTTCACCCTCAGCCTTCTCCTCAACCCTCAATCTGCCCCTCACCCCTCAGCCTTCTCTCTTCACCCTCAGCCTTCTCCTCACCCCTCAATCTGCCCCTCACCCCTCAGCCTTCTCTCTCCACCCCTCAGTCTTCTCCTCACCCCTCAGTCTTTTCCTCACCCCTCAGTCTTCTCCTCACCCCTCAGCCTTCTCTTCACCCTCAGTCTTCTCCTCACCCCTCAGCCTTCTCCTCACCCCTCAGCCTGCTCTTAACCCCTCAGTCTTCTCCGTTCATCCCTCAGTCATCTCCTCACCCCTCAACCTTCTCTGTTCACCCCTCAGTCTTCTCCTCACCCCTCAACCTTCTACTCACCCCTCAGCCTTCCCTTCACCCCTCAGCCCTCTCTCTTCACCGTCAGCCTTTTCCTCACCCCTCAGTCTTCTACTTATCCCTCAACCTTCTCTTTTCACTCCTCAGCCTTCTCTCCACCCTCAGTCTTCTCCTCACCCCTCAGTCTCATTTTCATCCCTCAGCCTCATCTTCACCCCTCAGCCTTCTCTCTTCACCCCTCAGTCTTCTCCTCACCCCTCAGCCTTCTCCTCACCCCTCAGTCATCTCCTCACCCCTCAGCCTTCTCCTCACCCCTCAGCCTTCTCTTCACCCTCAGTCTTCTCCTTACCCCTCAGTCTTCTCTGTTCATCCCTCAGTCTTCTCCTCACCCCTCAGTCTTCTCCTCACCCCTCAGCCTTCTCTTCACCCTCAGTCTTCTCCTTACCCCTCAGTCTTCTCTGTTCATCCCTCAGTCTTCTCCTCACCCCTCAGCCTTCTCTTCACCCTCAGTCTTCTCCTTACCCCTCAGTCTTCTCTGTTCATCCCTCAGTCCTCTCCTCACCCCTCAGTCTTCTCCTCACCCCTTAGCCTTCTATTCACCCCTCAGCCTTCTCCTCACCCCTCAGTCGTCTCCTCACCCCTCCGCCTTCTCTTCACCCCTCAGTCTTCTCCTCGCCCCTCAGCCTTCTCTTCATGCTCAGCCTTCTCTTCACCCTCAGCCTTCTCCTCAACCCTCAATCTGCTCCTCACCCCTCAGCCTTCTCTCTTCACCCTCAGCCTTCTCCTCACCCCTCAATCTGCCCCTCACCCCTCAGCCTTCTCTCTCCACCCCTCAGTCTTCTCCTCACCCCTCAGTCTTTTCCTCACCCCTCAGTCTTCTCCTCACCCCTCAGCCTTCTCTTCACCCTCAGTCTTCTCCTCACCCCTCAGTCTTCTCTGTTCATCCCTCAGTCCTCTCCTCACCCCTCAGTCTTCTCCTCACCCCTTAGCCTTCTATTCACCCCTCAGCCTTCTCCTCACCCCTCAGTCGTCTCCTCACCCCTCAGCCTTCTCTTCATGCTCAGCCTTCTCTTCACCCTCAGCCTTCTCCTCAACCCTCAATCTGCCCCTCACCCCTCAGCCTTCTCTCTTCACCCTCAGCCTTCTCCTCACCCCTCAATCTGCCCCTCACCCCTCAGCCTTCTCTCTCCACCCCTCAGTCTTCTCCTCACCCCTCAGTCTTTTCCTCACCCCTCAGTCTTCTCCTCACCCCTCAGCCTTCTCTTCACCCTCAGCCTTCTCCTCACCCCTCAATCTGCCCCTCACCCCTCAGCCTTCTCTTCACCCTCAGCCTTCTCCTCACCCCTCAATCTGCCCCTCACCCCTCAGCCTTCTCTCTCCACCCCTCAGTCTTCTCCTCACCCCTCAGTCTTTTCCTCACCCCTCAGTCTTCTCCTCACCCCTCAGCCTTCTCTTCACCCTCAGCCTTCTCCTCAACCCTCAATCTGCCCCTCACCCCTCAGCCTTCTCCTCACCCCTCAGTCATCTCCTCACCCCTCAGCCTTCTCCTCACCCCTCAGCCTTCTCTTCACCCTCAGTCTTCTCCTTACCCCTCAGTCTTCTCTGTTCATCCCTCAGTCTTCTCCTCACCCCTCAGTCTTCTCCTCACCCCTCAGCCTTCTCTTCACCCTCAGTCTTCTCCTTACCCCTCAGTCTTCTCTGTTCATCCCTCAGTCTTCTCCTTACCCCTCAGTCATCTCCTCACCCCTCAGCCTTCTCCTCACCCCTCAGCCTTCTCTTCACCCTCAGTCTTCTCCTTACCCCTCAGTCTTCTCTGTTCATCCCTCAGTCTTCTCCTCACCCCTCAGTCTTCTCCTCACCCCTCAGCCTTCTCTTCACCCTCAGTCTTCTCCTTACCCCTCAGTCTTCTCTGTTCATCCCTCAGTCCTCTCCTCACCCCTCAGTCTTCTCCTCACCCCTTAGCCTTCTATTCACCCCTCAGCCTTCTCCTCACCCCTCAGTCGTCTCCTCACCCCTCCGCCTTCTCTTCACCCCTCAGTCTTCTCCTCACCCCTCAGCCTTCTCTTCATGCTCAGCCTTCTCTTCACCCTCAGCCTTCTCCTCAACCCTCAATCTGCCCCTCACCCCTCAGCCTTCTCTCTTCACCCTCAGCCTTCTCCTCACCCCTCAATCTGCCCCTCACCCCTCAGCCTTCTCTCTCCACCCCTCAGTCTTCTCCTCACCCCTCAGTCTTTTCCTCACCCCTCAGTCTTCTCCTCACCCCTCAGCCTTCTCTTCACCCTCAGTCTTCTCCTCACCCCTCAGCCTTCTCCTCACCCCTCAGCCTGCTCTTAACCCCTCAGTCTTCTCCGTTCATCCCTCAGTCATCTCCTCACCCCTCAACCTTCTCTGTTCACCCCTCAGTCTTCTCCTCACCCCTCAACCTTCTACTCACCCCTCAGCCTTCCCTTCACCCCTCAGCCCTCTCTCTTCACCGTCAGCCTTTTCCTCACCCCTCAGTCTTCTACTTATCCCTCAACCTTCTCTTTTCACTCCTCAGCCTTCTCTCCACCCTCAGTCTTCTCCTCACCCCTCAGTCTCATTTTCATCCCTCAGCCTCATCTTCACCCCTCAGCCTTCTCTCTTCACCCCTCAGTCTTCTCCTCACCCCTCAGCCTTCTCCTCACCCCTCAGTCATCTCCTCACCCCTCAGCCTTCTCCTCACCCCTCAGCCTTCTCTTCACCCTCAGTCTTCTCCTTACCCCTCAGTCTTCTCTGTTCATCCCTCAGTCTTCTCCTCACCCCTCAGTCTTCTCCTCACCCCTCAGCCTTCTCTTCACCCTCAGTCTTCTCCTTACCCCTCAGTCTTCTCTGTTCATCCCTCAGTCTTCTCCTCACCCCTCAGCCTTCTCTTCACCCTCAGTCTTCTCCTTACCCCTCAGTCTTCTCTGTTCATCCCTCAGTCCTCTCCTCACCCCTCAGTCTTCTCCTCACCCCTTAGCCTTCTATTCACCCCTCAGCCTTCTCCTCACCCCTCAGTCGTCTCCTCACCCCTCCGCCTTCTCTTCACCCCTCAGTCTTCTCCTCGCCCCTCAGCCTTCTCTTCATGCTCAGCCTTCTCTTCACCCTCAGCCTTCTCCTCAACCCTCAATCTGCTCCTCACCCCTCAGCCTTCTCTCTTCACCCTCAGCCTTCTCCTCACCCCTCAATCTGCCCCTCACCCCTCAGCCTTCTCTCTCCACCCCTCAGTCTTCTCCTCACCCCTCAGTCTTTTCCTCACCCCTCAGTCTTCTCCTCACCCCTCAGCCTTCTCTTCACCCTCAGTCTTCTCCTCACCCCTCAGTCTTCTCTGTTCATCCCTCAGTCCTCTCCTCACCCCTCAGTCTTCTCCTCACCCCTTAGCCTTCTATTCACCCCTCAGCCTTCTCCTCACCCCTCAGTCGTCTCCTCACCCCTCAGCCTTCTCTTCATGCTCAGCCTTCTCTTCACCCTCAGCCTTCTCCTCAACCCTCAATCTGCCCCTCACCCCTCAGCCTTCTCTCTTCACCCTCAGCCTTCTCCTCACCCCTCAATCTGCCCCTCACCCCTCAGCCTTCTCTCTCCACCCCTCAGTCTTCTCCTCACCCCTCAGTCTTTTCCTCACCCCTCAGTCTTCTCCTCACCCCTCAGCCTTCTCTTCACCCTCAGCCTTCTCCTCACCCCTCAATCTGCCCCTCACCCCTCAGCCTTCTCTTCACCCTCAGCCTTCTCCTCACCCCTCAATCTGCCCCTCACCCCTCAGCCTTCTCTCTCCACCCCTCAGTCTTCTCCTCACCCCTCAGTCTTTTCCTCACCCCTCAGTCTTCTCCTCACCCCTCAGCCTTCTCTTCACCCTCAGCCTTCTCCTCAACCCTCAATCTGCCCCTCACCCCTCAGCCTTCTCTTCACCCTCAGCCTTCTCCTCAACCCTCAATCTGCCCCTCACCCCTCAGCCTTCTCTTCACCCTCAGACTTCTCCTCACCCCTCAATCTGCCCCTCACCCCTCAGCCTTCTCTCTCCACCCCTCAGTCTTCTCCTCACCCCTCAGTCTTTTCCTCACCCCTCAGTCTTCTCCTCACCCCTCAGCCTTCTCTTCACCCTCAGCCTTCTCCTCAACCCTCAATCTGCCCCTCACCCCTCAGCCTTCTCTTCACCCTCAGCCTTCTCCTCAACCCTCAATCTGCCCCTCACCCCTCAGCCTTCTCTTCACCCTCAGCCTTCTCCTCACCCCTCAATCTGCCCTTTCACCCCTCAGCTTTCTCTTTAGTTGTTTGAGTGAACCTTATTTCTGGGTTGGAACGGGAAACACACTGCTATCATAAAGTGTTGAGGGCAAGGATAATTTATTTTAATCACAGAAGGAGCCATCTGATACTGATTTAGAGGAATTTTGAAGGGAAAAACCGATCAATCTGATCAAGGTGAGACAGGTAAGGCAAATAAAAGTCTCGGAAGGAAAAGGAATAAGTTGAAATGGTGCAATGTCTGACAGATAACCATAGAACTATGGACGTATACAGAACTGAGGAGACTGTTCGGTTCATCTCATCTGTGCTGGCATTTTGTGAGAGCAATGTAAAACCAAGTCCACTGCTCCGCTCTCTCCCCACAGCCTTGATCTTCCTCTGCTTCAAATGTTTATCTACTCTTCCTTTAACAGACACAAAATTTGCAGCTTCTGCCTTTTGGTAAGCACTCCATGCTCTTAACAACACTGTACATAAAGCAATTTCTCCTGATCTCTTTCCGTACGCTCTTAGTTATTTTATTATTTCCTCCCTAATCAAAATAAATCATCTTTTCCTGTTTATCCTGTGAATACCCTTCATAATTTTAGTGAACTCAGTTAAATCTCCCCTTAACTTTCTCTGCTCCAATATTTGTTCTTCAACTAATATAGTCTCTCTGTGTGAAGTCTTTTCTCTCTGGGATCATGCTGCTGAATCTATTCTATGTGCCTTATATGGCTTTTATGGGGGTAAGACGTACATTATCCAGATCGGGGCATCAGCAACAGAATGGTATAGTGGAAATTCTGATGCCTTTTGAAGTAGTAAAAGAGTGCGATATAGTCTGTTGTAGATGAGAAGGTAGAATCCTATAAATGTGTCCCAGATCACGCTCTCCCTTATCTTGCAAACTAAGATAGAAGTTCAGTTCCTTCACATGCCTTCTCAGTGTCTCCTATTCATCCAGATCATGCAAGTATAGAAAGAAAGAATTTGCATGTCTGTACTGTCTTTCATGGCCTCAGGATGTCACAAAATGCTTTACAGCCAATGAATTATTTTTTGAAATGTCGCTGTTGGAAATTAGGAAATATGGTAGTCAATTTGTGTACAGCAAGCTCCCACAAACAGCAATGTGATAAATAACCACATAATTTGTTTTGGGGATATTAGTTGAAGGACAAATATTGGTCCAGGGCAGCAAGGAGATTTTCCCCTTCTCTTCAAAATAGTGTCATGGGATATTTTGCTCCCAGTTGAGAGAATGGATGGGACCTCAGTTTAAAGTCTCATTAAAAGATGGCACCTCTGACAGTGCAGCACTCTTCAGTATGGCACTGGGAGTGTCAGCCTAGATTTTGTGCTTAATTTGCTGGAGCGGGACTTGAACCCACAACCTTCTGACTCAGCAGCAAGAGTGCTATCAACTGAATTACGGGTGCCACTTGTATACCATTAGTCAGAATTGTGGGCAGTAGCGATAAATTACAGTTGGCACCTGCCAACAGATGTCAGCTAGGATCCTAATAGAAAATGAGAAAAATCAATGTCATAGTGAAAAAAAGTCATCAAAAGAATTCGTACAGGTTGTAAAATAAATATTTGTTACCTGACTAACAACCGTTAAACCAACAGGTTCTAAAATGACTTCTGGACAGTGTTGCCAACCCTCAAAGGTTGAACAAGAATACAAGAAATAGGAGCAGAAGTAGACCATATGGCCCATCGAGCCTGCTCCACCATTCAATACGATCATGGCTGATCTTGGGCTTCAATTCCATTTTCCTGCCCACTCCCCATATCCTTTGATTCCCTGCTAGACAAAATCCTATCTATCCCAGCCTTAAATGTATCCAATGATGGAGCATCTACAACCCTCTGGGGTAGAGAATTCCAAAGATTCACAACCCTTTGATTGTAGTAATTTCTCCTCATCTCAGTCCTGAATAATTGATCCCTTATTCGGAGACTGTGCCTTGTGTTCTATATTCCCTGACCAGTGGGAACAATCTCTCAGCTTCTACCCTATCAAGCCCTTTCAGAATCTTGTATGTCTCAATTGGATCACCTCTCATTCTTCTAAACGTCAGAGAATATAGGTACAATTTACTCAGCCTCTCATCATAGGACAACCCCTTCATCCCAGGGACCAATTTAGTAAATCTTCACTGCACTGCCTCCAGTGCAAGTATATCCTTTCTTAAATGTGGAGAACAAAACTGTACACAGTATTCCAGGTACAGTCTCACCAAAGCCCGGTACAATTTTAGAAGTACCTCTTTATTCCTGTACTCCAATCCCCTTGCAATGAAGGCCAACATGCCATTTGCCTTCCGAATAACCTGCTGCACCTGCATGTTAATTTTGTGCGTTCCTTGTACGAGTGCCCCCAAGTCTCTCTGACCATCAACACTTACCAGTTTCAGACATTTAAAAAAAAATTTTGCTTTTCTATTTTTACGATCAAAGTGAACAACTTCACACTTCCCTACATTATACTCCATTTTCCATTTTGTTGCCCACTCACTTAACCTGTCTATATCTCTTTGCAGCCTGTCTATGTCCTCCCCGTAGCTTACCTTTCCTTCGAGCTGTGTATCATCAGCTAACTTAGATACATTACTCTCTGTCTCTTCATTCAAGTCATTAATATAGAGTGTAAATAGCTGAGGCCCCAGCACTGATCCTTGTGGCACTCTACTATTCACTGCCTGTCAACTTGAAAATGTCCCATTTATGCCCACTCATTGCTTCCTGTCTGTTAACCAATCCTCTATCCATGATAATATATTACCTCCAACACCACGAGCCCTTATCTTGCCCATTAATCTTTTATGTGGCACCTTATTGATTGCCTTTTGAAAATCCAGGTATACTACATCTACTAGTTCCCCTTTATCTACCCTAATAGTTACAGCTTCAAAAAACTCTAATAAATTTGTCAAACAGGATCTATCTTTAGTAAAACCATGCTGACCTAGAACATAAGAACATAAGAAATAGGAGCAGGAGTAGGCCATTCAGTCCCTCAAGCCTGCCCCGCCATTCAATAAGATCATGGCTGATCTGTCCCAGGCTTCAACTCCTCTTTCGGGCCTGCTCCGCATACCCCTCGACTCCCCGAGATTTCAAAAATCTATCTACCTCCTCCCTAAATACATTTAGTGACCTAGCCTCCACAACTTTATAAGGTAGAGAATTCCAGAGATTCACCACCCTCTGAGAGAAGAAATTCCTTTGCATCTCAGTTTTAACTGTGTGCCCCCTTATTCTGTAACTATGTCCCCTAGTTCGAGATTCCCCCACTAGTGGAAACATATTCTCAACATCTATCCTGTCAAGCCCCCTTGAAATCTTATATGCTTCAATAAGATCACCTCTCATTCTTTTAAACTCCAGTGAATAAAGGCCTAACCTGTTTAGTCGTTCTTGATAAGACAACCCCTTCATCCCAGGAATCAGCCTAGTGAACCTTTTCTGAACTGCCTCCAATGCTTGTAAATCCTTCCTTAAATACGTGGACCAAAACTGTACACAGTACTCCAGGTGTAGCCTCACCAACACCCTAAACAGTTGTAACAAGACTTCCCTATTTTTAAACTCTAACCCCCTAGCAATAAAGCCAACATTCCATTTGTCTTCCTAATTACTTGCTGCACCTGCATGCTAACTTATTGTGTTTCGTGTACAATAACACCCAGATTCCTCTGTTATTTTGTCGTCTTTCTCCATCTAAATATTAATCTGCCTTGTTATTCTTCCTATCAAAGTGGATAACCTCACACTTTCCCACATTGAACACCATCTGCCAAGTTTTTGCCCACTCACTTAACCTATCTACATCCCTTTGCAGATTCTTTGTGTCCTCGTCACAACATGCCTTCCCACCTATTTTTGTATCATCAGCAAATTTGGATACACTACACTCTGTCCCTTCCTCCAATTCATTAATATAGATAGTAAATAGTTGAGGCCCTAGGACCGATCCTTGTGGCACCCCACTAGTAACGACTTTCCAACCTGAAAAAGACCCATTGATCCCGACTCTCTGCCTTTTGTGTGTTAGCCAATCCTCAATCCATGCCAACACATTACCCCCAATACCCTGAACTCTTATTTTGTGCAATAACTTTCTATGTGGCACCTTATCGAATGCCTTCTGAAAATCCAAATATACTACCTTTACCAATTCCCCTTTATCCACTCTGCTTGTTATATCCTCAAAGAATTCTAACATATTTGTCAAACATGATTTCCTTTTCATAAAACCATGTTGACTCTGTCTGATTGCATTATGTTTTTCTAAATATCCTATTTCTTCTTTAATAACGGACTCTAGCATTTTCCCAATGACAAATGTTAAGCTAACTGGTCTGAAGTTTCCTGCTTTCTGTCTCCCTCCTTTCTTGAATAGGACTTATTCTAATCATGAGATGCTTTTCCAAGTGCAATGTTAAAGAATAATAGTTTCCGGCATCTGCCCAGTGACTGATGTTAGGCTAACTGGCCTGTAGTTCTCTGTTTTCTCTCTACTTCCTTTCAGGTGAATTCTTCAAGTGAGAACCAGGCCAAACACAATAAGTTGAGAGGGAAGGTGAAGAGGAAAATAAGATTGGCAAAGAGAGAATATGAGAATAGAATGGTAGTCAACATAAAAGGGAACTCACAAATCTTCTACCGACATGTAAATAGTAAGCGGATAGTAAGAGTTGGAGTGGGGCTGATAGGGACAAAGAGGATAATATATGCTTAGAGATACAGGGCAAGGCAAGAATACTTAATGGATACTTTGTATCAGCATTTACTAAGGAAGAGGAATCTGTCAAAATATCGGTAGAAGCGGAGAGAGTAGAGGAAATGGATAGGTAAAAATTGAGAGGGAGCAGGTACTGGATAGGCTGGCTATTCTTAGGGTAGATAAGTCACCTGGTCCGGATGGCTTGCATCCCAGGTTCCTAAAGGAAGTCAGGGTGGAAATAATGGAACGGCTTGCCATAATCTTCCAATCTTCCCTAGATACGGGGAAGGTGTAAGAGGATTGGAGTGTGGTAAATATGACACCCTTATTCAATGAAGTGTGTAAGGACAGTCCTAGAAAATACAGGCAAGTTAGTTTAATATCAGTGGTTTTAGAAACAGGGAAAAAATCAACAGGCACTTGGAATGGTTTGAGTTAATTAAGGAAAGCCAGCATAGATCTGTAAAAGGCAGATTGTGCTTGACTAATTGAATTTTTTTGATGAAGTAACAGAGAAGGTTGTTGAAGGGAATATGGTGGATGTTGTCTTTTCTGGATTTTAAGAAAACGTTTGATGAGGTACGGCATAAAAAGCTGGCTAACAAAATTAAGGCTCATGGAATAGGAGGGTCAGTGTCCAATTGGCTTAAGGACAGAAAACAATGAGTCATATTATATGGTTGTTTTTCAGACTGGAGGATGGTAGTGGGTCAGTGCTAGGACCACTGTTTTTTTTGATAAACATAAATGACTTGGATCTTTGTATACAGATGCGAAATTCAAAATTTGCCGATGATATCAAACTTGGAGGAGTGGCAAACAGTGAGGATGATCTGAATCACCTGCAACATGACCTAGATAGCAGAATGGGCAGAAAAGTGGCAGATGGAACTTAATACAGACAAGTGTGAGGTGATGCTATTTTGGCAGAAGGGATAGGGTGAGGCAAAATAGACTTCATGGCACAGTTCTAAAGAGTTTGTAAGGACAGAGGGATCTGGGGGTTCATGTGCATTGATCTTTGATGGTGGCATGACATTTTGAGAGAGTGGTTCGCAAAGCATATAGAATCTTGGGCTTCACAAATAGAGGTATTGAGTACAAAAGCAGGAAAGTTATCTGAACCTTTATAAAGCTCTGGTTAGGCCCCAACTGGAGTATTGCGTCCAGTTCTGGTCACCACACTTTAGGAAGGATGTGAGGGTCCTTGAGAGGTTGCAGAGGAGATTTACCAGAATGGTTCCAGGGATGGAGGATTTTAGTTACAAAGTTAGGTTGTAAAAGCTGGGATCATTCTCCCTGGGGCAGAGGAGATTGAGGGGAGATTTGATGGAGGTGTACAAGATTATGACAGGATTAGATAAATGAGACAAGGAAAACTGTTCCCTTTAACTGATGGTACAAGGACTAGGGGACAAGAGGGTTTGAAGCTCGGCCTCTGATTTTTACACAGCAAGTGGTAATGGAACTTGGGTGGTGGAAGTGGAGGCGATCACTGATTTCAAAAGAAAATTGGATGGGCACTTGAAGGAAATAAACTTGCAGGGCTACAGGGATTGAGTGGGGGAGTGGGACTGCCTAGATTGCTCCGCGTAGAACTGGCATGGACTCGATGGCTGAATGGCCTCCTTCTGTGCCGTAAATGACTCTATGACTCTCTGACTCTAATGCCTCAATGAGGTCTTACAAAAGTTTTAATTGGCTCATCATTTCTTTTTTGGCAATTGGAAGCTGAAGAAGAAAATGTGGCTGAGAGAAGATTTGCAAGCTGATTGAGCTGGCTGTAAGTTGCAAGCTGTTCATCCACAATTGCCCAGCAATCTGCCTGTTATTTTTCAGCCCTCACCACTGCTCTGGGAAAATATCACCCCTTCACTTATTCCTTCTCTTGCCCATCCTCCTGCCTAGTGTCCACTCTATCTGTTCTGTGATGCTCTCCGAGGTTTCTCTTTGTCGATAATAAGTGCTCTAGAACTGCAAGTTGTTGTTGCCTAATGAGCACACATCCCTTTCACAGGGAAGCTGTGAAGACATTGTCAGGTGTTCTAATTGTCCCTTGGTATTTCATTGTGCTCCTGGTGTCTAGTGTGGTTTAACACAGCCTCGCCCCAGAAATAATACAAAACATCTGACCTTAAGATTCAGTGACATCTGCAGTCAGACTCTGCTTGAGTATATCTAGAATTTCCAGTTTCACTCTGACCCTGCCCGCTACCTCCGGGGATTCACAGTAACTATATGAAGGTCAAGTTAGAACAAACAATTCAATAAAATACACAGCCTCTTGTCTCTTTGGAATTGCAACCAGTTTTTGTCATTTTATTCCCCTGCATGGTTGGTTCTATTCTGTCAAAAGCAAAATACTGTGGATGCTGAAAATCCGAAATAAAATTAGAAAATGCTGGAAATATTCAGCAGGTCTGGGAGAAACTGTGGACAGTGAATTAGAGTTAACGTTTCAGGTTGATGACCTTTAATCAGAACTAAGAAAAGTTAGAAAAGCAATAGATTTTAAGCAAGTGAAAGGGGAGGACTACATCCCACACTGAAGAGTTTCTGCAGAGTTTCATCGACAGGTTTGCAGCTAACTGCAATGAATTTGGCCTAACCATCAGTCTCAAGAAAACGAACATCATGGGACAGGACATCAGAAATGCTCCATCCATCAATATCGGCAACCACTCTCTGGAAGTGGTTCAAGAGTTCACCTACCTAGGCTCAACTATCACCAGTAACCTGTCTCTCGATGCAGAAATCAACAAGCGCATGGGAAAGGCTTCCTCTGCTATGTCCAGACTGGCCAAGAGAGTGTGGGAAAATGGCGCACTGACACGGAACACAAAAGTCCGAGTGTATCAAGCCTGTGTCCTCAGTACCTTGCTCTACGGCAGCGAGGCCTGGACAACGTATGTCAGTCAAGAGCGACGTCTCAATTCATTCCATCTTCGCTGCCTCCAGAGAATCCTTGGCATCAGGTGGCAGGACCGTATCTCCAACAAAGGAGCCCTCGAGGTGGCCAACATCCCCAGCATATACACCCTACTGAGTCAGCGGCGCCTGAGATGGCTTGGCCATGTGAGCCGCATGGAAGATGGCAGGATCCCCAAGGACACATTGTACAGCAAGCTCGTCACTGGTATCAGACCCACCAGCCGTCCATGTCTCCGCTTTAAAGACGTCTGCAAACGCGACATGAAGTCCTGTGACACTGATCACAAGTCGTGGGAGTCAGTTGCCAGAGATTGCCAGAGCTGGCGGGCCGCCATAAAGGCGGGGCTAAAGTGTGGCGAGTTGAAGAGACTTAGCAGTTGGCAGGAAAAAAGACAGAAGCGCAAAGGGAAGAGTCAACTGTGTAACAGCCCCGACAACCAATTTTATCTGCAGCACCTGTGGAAGAGTCCGTGACTCTAGAATTGGCCTTTATAGCCACTCCTTCACAAACCACTGACAACCTCCAGGTGCTCACCCATTGTCTCTCAAGACAAGGAGGCCAAAGTAAGAAGAAGAAAGGGGAGGGTGGAAAAAGAACAAAAAGGAAGGTCTGTGATAAGGTGGATGCAAGATAGGAGAGATTAAATGACGAAAGAGTTGCTGGTGCAAGGCCAAAGGGAATGGTAATGGGACAAGTAAAGAAACAGAAGACGTTTCTAGAGGAGTTGTGAAGGGCAGAATGATGAAAGGCTGCTGTCCGAAAGCAAAAATGAGAAAAACTAAAGTAAAACCAAAAGCTGCAAAAAAACGCAATCAAAATGGGGACAGAGATTATCGTCTTAACTTGTTGAACTCGATGTTGAGTCCAGATGGCTGTAAAATGTCTAATCGAAGGAAGAGGTGCTGCTCCTCAAGCTTATGTTGAGCTTCACTGGAACACTCCAGGAGGCTGAGGACAGAGAGGTCAGTTTCTCCACCATGGTCTCATTCTTTCATGATCTCAGGATGTCCCAAAACACTGTACTGCTAATGAAGTACTGTTCAACTGTCGTCACTGATGTTTTGTTGTGACTGCAGAACCAATTTATACACAGTCAGCTCTGTCAAACAGCAATGTGATAATGATGAGATAATATATTTTAGTAATGTTGGTTGAGGGATAAATCTTGGCCAGGATAGCAGGGAGAGGAACATAAAACAGGAGTAGGCCATTCATCTCTGTGAGCCTGTTCTATCATTCACACTTACCATGATTTATCTGTATCCTAACTTTATCCACCTGTGTTGGCTTCATATCCTTTCAACCCTTGGCTAGCACAAATCCATCAATTTCAGATTTAAAATGATTGAACTAGTGTTTCCTGCTTTTTGTGGGAGAGAGTTCCACATTTCTACCCCCATTTGTGTGAAGAAGTGTTTCCTAACTTCTTTTCTGAATAGCCTAGCTCTGATTTTAAAGCTATATCTCCTTGTCCTAGACTCCCCTACCAGTGGAAAACATTTCTCTATTTACCCCATCTGTTCCTTCAAAAATCTTACACCTCAATCAAATCACCCCTTAACCTTCGATATTCCAGGAAATATGAGCCTGGTTTATTTAATCTCTCCTTATGATCTAACAAATAGCAGGAGTGGTTGTTGATGCCAGGACACTGTTTAAGAAGCAGTGACACTCTGAAATGAGAAGGTGCAGGGTTGCTATTCTGAACTTATCTTGTGATCAAATGGAAACACCTGTTAGCCTGTGTGGATGGCTGCAGTAGGAAGGTCATTCCCCTTGACATTTGATTCATTTTTTGAGCAGCGTGAAATTAAAAATGAGCTATGTAATTAATTTTCTTTCCAGGGATTGAACCCTCTCACCCCAGGCCCCTTCCCTCGCATCCACTGTCAATACGCTTCTGAAGGTGCCGTGAACATAACTTGCACTCAATTGCCCTCCTCCATCGGCAGACACGTGGCAGTACTTCTTCACTGAACACTCTAGACTATGAAATGGAGAGGTGTTTGGCGTTTACCCCGCCTCCCCTCCTCTCCAGTTGCTGCCTCCCCCTCCTGTTTCACACTCCTTCCCATTCTAGCCCTTCCTTTGTTGCTGTTCACTCCCCTTGCTTTCCCCCTGCTCCCCAGCCCCTCCAATACCCTCAGGTCCCTCAAATCCCGACCTATTCCACCCTCTATGTATGCTCTCCCTTTCTTATCCCCATCCCATCCCTGACTCTCCTCTCGAGCTCCTGCCTTGAGCTGCCTATAGCTCCTCCTCCCTATTCCTGGGTACTCTCTCCCACCAGACTGCCCAAATCCTCCCCTCCCTAGCACCTCCTGCTGGTTCAGACCCTACCCTCCTCTCCCATACGGATACTCATTCGCCTTTCCAACCACTTCCCTTCCCACCCCTCAGCCCCTCCCCCACTGTCTCGTCGCTTCCCCATCCTCCGGTATCCTGCCCTTGCTCACTAACTCCTCCCCAACCCCGTTCAGCTCACTAACTCCTTCCCCTCCTTCTAGCCTCCTCCCCCTTTCTCCATTCCCCTCCAGCCCCTCCTCCTCCAGACAATCTCTTCCTCCTCTAGCCCCTCCCCTGCATCACCTCTAGCCCTTCTCCCTCTAGCTCCTCCCCCTCCATTCCCCCTAGCCCCACCCAATCCCTCTCGAGCCCCTCCCCCTACATCCCCCTCTAGTCCCTCTCCCTCCCTCTCCCTCTCTAGTCCCTCCCCCTCCCTCTCCCTCCCTCTCCCTCTCTAGTCCCTCCCCCTCCCCTCGAGCTTAAAGCCTGGCTACCTGACCGGAACCCCCCTGCGAACATGTGTCGTGTTCGGGATCGGGTTGGGTTGGGCTGGATACTGCTTCCGAGAAGTCACTATCCTCTCTAGCCCAGGATTACCCACAACTCCAGCTGCTGGATTAGCCTGCTGCCGGAACAGATGAAGGAGATTTGGGTCAGGTTGGGTTGGGTTGGGTCGGGTCAGGCTTTACTCGAGCTGCTCCCCCTCCAGCCCCCTCTGGACCCTCCACCTGTAGCCGTGCCCACTTGCCCTCCTTTCCCTTGGGACACTCCTCCTCCCTCCACCCCCCTCTAGTCCCTCCCCCTCCATCCTTCCCCTCTAGCCCCTCCCCCTCTAGTCCCCCACTAGCCCCTCCCCCTCTAGTCCCCCACTAGCCCCTCCTGCTATCCTCTCTGGCCCCTCCCACGATCCTCTCTGGCCCCTCCCACTACCCCATGGCTCCTCCCACGATCCCCTGTGGCCCCTCCCACTACCCCCCCTCGACCCTCCACCTCGCCCTCCATCCTCATTCTGCTCCTTCTCTCCAGCGAGCGGTTGCTCAGTCTTCCTTGCTGCTGCCTGCCTTGTTCGATTGTTCGGGCATCGCTGAGCCGGTCTGTTGCTAAGATGGCGGCGGGGTTGCCAGCGGAGGCCCAGCTGGACGGGCTGCTCCGGCTCGACCCCTACCTGGAGCAGCACGGCGATGACCTGCGGCGGAGGTAGGAGAGGCCCGGCTCCGGGCTGCCCGTTAGTGACTGCGCTTTAACCCGCTCCCTGCTGGAGGACAGGCCAGGGCAGTAAAACTCTAACTGAACCCCGAACTAACTACACTGCTAACTAACTAAACCCCTAACTGACTAAACCCCTAACTGACTAAACCCCTAACTGACTAAACCCCTAACTAACTAAACCCCTAACTGACTAAACCCCTAACTGACTTTAAATCTCTCTGTTCTCAAAAGTGATCAATCCTGCAATATTAACTTGTCTTTTCTATCTTGATCTGTTTTATATTTCCAGCACTTTCTGCTCTGCACTGCTGTAACAGTCAATTTTGAAAGTGCTTGCTCTCTGAGTTGAGACCTGCAGCCTGTGTACTTTTGCCCTTGGATGCTGCCTTTGCTCATGTGTCTGACAGCCTGTCACCGGAAAACTTGCCAAGTTAAAGGGCAACTTGGTTTAGCTGCTCTTCTCTTTATGTCCACTCCTATTTTCTCAAGGAAATGGTCTGTCCACTTTCAGATCAATCCTGCTTTATACAAGTCCAGTGAAAATTTCCCAGAGGGAAACTGGACACCAAAAGTTTATTTTAAAATCTTCAAGCTGAGAAAGATCATACTCCCTGCCTCTATTATACTCCTGTCCAATTACTGTACTTTTCCCAGCTGGGCCCCCCAACCTTCTGAAACACTTTCCGCACCATGTCCGAAACTGGTCAAGGGTTGGGATCTAATGTTTACTTTGTTACTGATAGTAGCTCTCTGAAAACGGTAAATGTAATTCATTGGTATCAGAAGTTAGAGAAGCTAACATGGACAAAAATGACTTACTGAAAAAGAAAAATAAGGCATTTTGAGCTGAGTTTATCATCGTACTCAACCTGGGCAAATATTGGACTTCTTGGTTCGGTAACAGGTGATTGTCAGCCCTCCTGCCAAGGCTGTTCTGAAACCAGTCATGGCAGTGAATGTGACAGGGCATGGGGCAGGAGATGTGACAATCTGCATCGAGAATTCCTCTACCCCTCCTTCCTGTGGGGGACAAGTTACCCTTACCCTCCCACCACATTCCTCCACCAGTCCACTCCACCAACCCCATGAAAGAGACATTAGTATCTCTAGAACAAGGGCTCAAAAATGCGATTAAGTAATTCAGCTGTGGCTCACTGCCTAGTTCTCATACCTCTGAGTCAGAAAGATGTGGATCCACTCCAGAAACTCCACATAATCCAGTCTGACACTCCAGTGCAGTACTGAGGGAGAGCTGCATTGTTGAAAATTCCACCTTTTGGATGAGATGTTCAGCCAAAGTCCTATTTGTCCTCACAGGGAGTAAAAGATCCAACAGCACTATCTAAAGAAGAGCAGGAGAGTTCTCCTGGTGTCCTGGACAATATTTATCTCTTACCCATACCACTAAAACAGATGATCTGGTGATTCATCTCATCATCTCATTGTTGTTTGTGGAATCTTGCTGTGTGCAAATTGGCTGCCATGTTTCCTACATTAGAACAGTGACTACACTTCAAAAATACATTGTTGGCTGTAAATCACTGAGGTCATGCAAGGCACCTTTAGAAATATAAGTTCTTTCTGAGCACCAATTGAAACCAAGGGGACATTGTTATGATGACAAAGTGGGCTAAAGGAGTGGTATGTTGAGTTCAATGTCAGTAAGTGTGAAGTGCTACATTTTTGGGTTAAGAACAGAATTTGGGCGTGCTGGGTGAAGTGGAACAGTAGAGAAATTTGGAGGTTCAGGTTCACCAGGCATTTGAGCAATTCCTAAAGTGGGAAAAGGATATTGTATTTAAAGCTGATAGAATGCTTGGTTTTATCGCAAGAGGTCTTAAGACAGATTAATAGATATAAATTTGCTGGTCCATAAGGTGAGAGACTGTCTCTGGGAGCAAGATCCTGCCAAATGCAGTATAATATGAAAGCCAAGACAAAATGAAGAATGACAGACGCTGAAGCAGAGAACTAACTCTTTGGTGGTGCTATAATCTTCTTCTTCTTTGGCCTCCTTGTCTCGAGAGACAATGGGTAAGTGCCTAGAGGTGGTCAGTGGTTTGTGAAGCAGTGCCTGGAGTGGATATAAAGGCCAATTCTAGAGGGACAGATTCTTCCACAGGTGCTGCAGATAAAATTAGTTGTCAGGGCTGTTACACAGTTGGCTGTCCCCTTGCGCTTCTGTCTTTTTTCCTGGCAACTGCTAAGTCGCTTTGACTCGCCACTCTTTAGCCCCGCGTTTATGGCTGCCCGCCAGCTCTGGCAATCACTGACAACTGACTCCCACTACTTGTGATCAATGTCACAGGACATCATGTCGCGTTTGCAGATGTCTTTAAAGTGGAGACATAGACGGCTGCCTGGTCTGATACCAGTGGCGAGCTCGCTGTACAATGTGTCCTTGGGGATCCTGCCATCTTCCATGCGGCTCACATGGCCAAGCCATCTCAAGCGCCGCTGGCTCAGTAGGGTGTATATGCTGGGGATGTTGGCCAACTCAAGGGCTCCTTTGTTGGAGATGCGGTTCTGCCACCTGATGCCAAGGATTCTCCGAAGGCAGCGAAGATGGAATGAATTGAGATGTCGCTCTTGGCTGACATATGTTGTCCAGGCCTCGCTGCCGTAGAGCAAGGTACTGAGGACACAGGCTTGTTACACTTGGACTTTTGTGTTCCGTGTCAGTGCACCATTTACCCATACTCTCTTGGCCAATCTGGACATAGCAGTGGAAGCCTTTCCCATGCACTTGTTGATTTCTGCATCGAGAGACAGGTTACTGGTGATAGTTGAGCCTATAATAGCTTAACATAATGTGTGTGGGCCAAATTATACTGGGCTTCACATTCCAGGCATAACAAGCTTCCTCTGCAATGTCCAGCACTGTCCTACGTTTGTCGATTGAGAGGCTGCACACAAATTAGCGCATGTGTTCCCGCTCAGAGGATCTGATCTGATGAATGAGTGAGTGGCCAGAACACCTGAAAAATCTTCCCCTCCCCCCAAAGGATTTGGGACTGGCGGCTTCATAATGGAATGTTCTGTGGGTGGAATTTTCTTTTTTGCTTCATTAAAAAGTAATTTAATTTTTGGATCTGTAACCAGAATTAGCAATTTAATATGGAAGAAATTCAATATATTAATCCATCGCTGTTTCCTCTAGAAAAGAGAAGGCTTAGGGGTGACGTAAAGTCTTTAAAATTAAGAAAGGGTTTGATGGAGTAGACACAGATGATGCTACCACTTATGGGGGAAAGCAAAGCTAAAAGTCATAACATAGTTAATGACTCCAGTAAGGAATTCAGGAGAAACATGTTCACTCAGAGGATGGTTAGAATGTGGAACTCGCTATCACAAGGAATAGTTGAGGCAAATAATATTCATTTAAGGTGAAGCTAGATGAGTACTTAAGGGAGAAAGGAATAAAAGAATATACTGATCAGGTTTGATGAAGTACAACAACAACAACAACTTATATTTATGTAGTGCCATTACGTAATTAAACGTCCCAAGGCACTTCACAGGAATATTATAATACAAAGTATGACACCAAGTCACAAAAGGAGATATCGGGTCAGATGACCAAAAACTTGGTCAAAGGTTTTAAGACGTGTCTTAAAGAGGAAGGTGAGGCGGAGAGGTGTAAGGAGGGTATTCCAGAGCTTGGAGCCTAGTCAACTGAAGGCTTGGCACAAGAGGCCAAAATTAGAGGAGTGCAGATATCTTGGAGGATGAGATTGGAGGAGATTAGAGATAGGGAGAGGTCATGGAGGGATTTGAAAACAAGGATGAGAATTTTAAAATCAAGATGTTGCTTGACTGGGAGCCAGTGTCGGTCAGCGAGCACAGGGTGATAGGGAATGGGACTTGTTGCGAGTTAAGGCATGGGCAGCGAAATTTTGGATGACCTCAAGTTTATGGAGAGTAGAATGTGGGAGACTAGCCAGGAGTGTGTTGGAATAGTCAAGTCTAGAGGTAACAGAAGTGTGGATGAGGGTTTCAGCAGCAGATGAGCTGAGACAGGTGAAATCAGGTGATGTTACGGAGGTGGAAATAGGCAGTCGTAGTGATGGCATGACTGTGAGGTCAGAAGTGCATCTCGGGATCAAATATGACACCAAGGTTGTGAACAGACTGGCTTAATCTCAGACTGTTGCCAGGTAGAACAATGGCGTTGGGAGCTAGGGGACGGAGTTTGGAGCAGGGACCAAAATCACTGCCTTCAGACTTCCCAGTATTTGATTGGAGGAAATTTCTGCTCATCTAGTGCTGGATGTCGGATAAGTGGTCTGATAGTTTAGCAACAGTTGAGGAGTCGAGATGTGGTGAGGTAGAGCTAGGTGTCGTCAGCGTACGTGTGAAAACTAATGCTGTGCTTCCGGATGATATCACCGAGAGGAAGCATGCAGATGCGAAATAGCAGGAGGCCAAGGATAGATTTTTGGGGGCCACCAAAGGTAATGGTGCAGGAGGAGGAAGAGAAGCCTTTGCAAGTGTTTCTCTTGCTATGATTAGATAGATAAGAATAGAACCAGCTGAGAGCAGTCCCATCCATCTGGACAACAATGGAGAGGCAGTGGAGGAGGATGGTATAGTCAACAGTGTCAGAGTTTGCAGACTGATTGAGAAGAATGAGGAGGGAAAGTTTACCTTTGTCACCGTCACGTAGGATGTCTTTTGTGACTTTGATAGCTATTTCAGTACTGTGGCAGGGCTGAAACCTGATTGGAGGGATTCGTACATGGAGTTTTGGGAACGGATTTGGGAGGCGACAACACACTCAAGGACTTTGGAGAGAAAAGGGAGGTTGGAGAAGGGACAGTAGTTTGCAAAGGCGGTGGGTCTAAAGTTGTTTTTTGAGGAAGAGGTGATGACGGCAGATTTAAAGGAGATAGGGACACTACCCGAAGAGAGCAAACCACTTACAATTTTGGCTAATATGGGGACAAAGGGGTGATAGTTTAGTGGGAATAAGATCAAGGGAACAGGAGATGGGTTTCATGGACAAGATGAGCTCAGATTGGTCATGAGGGGAGAAAGTAGAGAAAGATCTGCTTTCAGGGCAAGGGGGAGGGGGGTGGCGGGGAGAATTATAGGAAGTTTGGCCAGGTGGGCTAGTGGAAGGGAGGGATGTGGCAGAGGCAGCTGATTGGATTGTCTCGATCTTAATAAAAAGTTGTCCAGGAGCTCCTTGCACTTATTATTGAAGGTGAGGGTGGAAGGGACAGGGGAGAGAGGTTTAAGAAGATGGTTTGCAGTCGAGAAAAGAAGCTGGGGGTTATCTTTGCATTCTAAGATAATTATGGAATAGTGAGTAGTTTTAGCAGATCTGGCGGTGAATGATGAAACCAGTTGGCTGCCATATCCTTTCAAGTGTGCATTCCTTGGGCTGAAGGGACTGGAGATGAGAGCTGTACTGGGGGAATGGCCAGGGTGAGAAAGACTGATCTTTTTACTGAGCACGAGGGCATCAAAAGTGGAGATGAGGATGAGGTTGAGCAAATCAGCAGCTGCAGAAATGTTGTGGCTAACAAACGGTGGGAAGAGGCTCATGTGGAGCATAATCACCAGCAGGGACCAGTTGGACCAAGTGGTCTGTTTCTGTGCTGTAAATTCTATGAAGTTCTAAATACAGATAGGAATGTTGTGGGTAGTTGCACCTACTGGAGGAAGGATGTTGAGGCAATGGAGAGAGTACTTTGCAGATTCACTAGGATTGTGACAGGTGTGAGGAAATACAAATATGAAAAAAGATGTGAAAAATTTGGGCTGTTTGAATTAGAATAGAGGAGGTTGCAGGATAATTTGGTAGAAGTCTTTGAGGTAACAGAGAGGGTGAATGATGGCAGTGTAGTTGGTGTCGATATGGACTTTGAAAAAGCATTTGATAAAATACAAAATTTTTAGCAAAATTGAAGCACATGGGATAAAAGGGGCAGTATGAATACAAAATTAGCTAAGGGATTGGCAACTGAGTTGAGTTGACATGGCAGATGAGGTGATGGATTTTGTTAGAAATTAGCAGAGACTATACAAGCTAAATGATACAATTTTAAAGGGTGTGCAAGAGGAGAGAGATATAGGGTTGTTTGTGCACAAATCTTTAAAGGTGGCAGCAGAGGTTAACAAAGCAATTAATAAAGCATATGGGATCCTGTGCTTTGTAAATAGAGGCAGAGTGTACAAAAGCCAGGAAGTTTCGCTGAACCTATGTAAAACTAGTTCATAGGCATTATACTTCAGGAAGGACGTGAAGGCTTTGAAGAGGGTATGAAAGATTTGTTAGAATGGTTCCAGAAGTAAGGGATTACAGTTATATGGATAGACTGGAGAAGCTGGGGTTCTCCTTTGAGCAGAGAAGTTTGGGATTTGAGAGATTTGCCTGCTGTGGCTCAGTTGGGATCACTCTTGCTTCTCAGTCAGAAGGTTGTGGGTTTAAGTCCCACTCCAGGACTTAAGCACAAAAATCCAGGCTGACACTCAGTGCAGTACTCCCTCAGTACTGCACTGATCAGAGGTCTTTTGGATGAGACGTTAAATCGAGGACAGCCTGCCTCCTCGGGATGTAAAAGATCCAGTGGCACTATTTTGAAGAAGAGCAGGGGAGTTATCCCTGATGTCCTGGCCAATATTTATCCCTCATTTAACATCACAGGAACAGATTAGCTGGTCATTATCACATTGCTGTTTGTGGGACCTTGCTGTGTGCAAATTGACTGTCGTATTTCTGACATTACAGCAGTGACCAAAATTTAAAAGTACCTCTTAATGTAACATGATTTGGGACATACTGAGATATGAAAGGCTGATCTAAAACAAACATTTGCATTCATGTGTTTAAAATCATGTAGGGTTTAGTCAGACTAAATAAAGAGAAACTGTTTCCAATGTGTGAGAAGCAAATTTAAAATGAATGGCAAAAGATCCAGAGTCAAACTGAGTAAAAACCTCTCTATGCAGCGACGATTAGGATTTGGAATGTACTGCCTGATGGGGTGGTGGATATAGATTCAATTTTAGAATTAGAATTAGAACATTACAGCGCAGTACAGGCCCTTCGGCCCTCGATGTTGCGCCGACCTGTGAAACCATCTGACCTACACTATTCCATTTTCATCCATATGTCTATCCAATGACCACTTAAATGCCCTTAAAGTTGGAGAGTCTGCTACTGTTGCAGGCAGGGCGTTCCACGCCCCTACTACTCTGAGTAAAGAAACTACCTCTGACATCTGTCTTATATCTGTCACCCCTCAACTTAAAGCTATGTCCCCTCATGTTTGCCATCACCATCCGAGGAAAAAGACTCTCACTATCCACCCTATCTAACCCTCTGATTATCTTATATGTCTCTATTAACCTCTCCTCCTCCTTCCCTCCAACGAAAACAACCTCAAGTCCCTCAGCCTTTCCTCGTCAGACCTTCCCTCCATACCAGGCAACATCCTAGTAAATCTCCTCTGCACCCTTTCCATAGCTTCCACATCCTTCCTATAATGCGGTGACCAGAACTGCACGCAATACTCCAGGTGCGGTCTCACCAGAGTTTTGTACAGCTGCAGCATGACCTCGTGGCTCCGAAACTCGATACCCCTACTAATAAAAGCTAACACACCATATGCCTTCTTAACAGCCCTATTAACCTGGGTAGCAACCTTCAGGGATTTATGCACCTGGACACCAAGATCTCTCTGTTCATCTACACTACCAAGAATCTTCCCATTAGCCCAGTACTCTGCATTCCTGTTACTCCTTCCAAAGTGAATCACCTCGCACTTTTCCGCATTAAACTCCATTTGCCATCTCTCAGCCCAGCTCTGCAGCCTATCTATGTCCCTCTGTACCCTACAACATCCTTCGGCACTATCCACAACTCCACCGACCTTAGTGTCATCCGCAAATTTACTAACCCACCCTTCTACACCCTCTTCCAGGTCATTTATAAAAATGACAAACAGCAGTGGCCCCAAAACAGATCCTTGCGGTACACCACTAGTAACTAAACTCCAGGATGAACATTTGCCATCAACCACCACCCTCTGTCTTCTTTCAGCTAGCCAATTTCTGATCCAAAGCACTAAATCACCTTCAACCCTATACTTCCGTATTTTCTGCAATAGCCTACCGTGGGGAACCTTATCAAACGCCTTACTGAAATCCATATACACCACATCCACTGCTTTACCCTCATCCACCTGTTTGGTCACCTTCTCGAAAAACTCAATAAGGTTTGTGAGGCACGACCTACCGGTCACAAAACCGTGCTGACTATCTCTAATGAACTTATTCTTTTCAAGATGATTATAAATCCTGTCTCTTATAACCTTTTCCAACATTTTACCCACAACCGAAGTAAGGCTCATATCCCAGGTCTATAATTACCAGGGCTGTCTCTACTCCCCTTCTTGAACAAGGGGACAACATTTGCTATCCTCCAGTCTTCCGGCACTATTCCTGTCGACAATGACGACATAAAGATCAAGGACAGGGGCTCTGCAATCTCCTC
The DNA here is from genome assembly GCF_036365525.1 of Heterodontus francisci. Taxonomy (NCBI): domain Eukaryota; kingdom Metazoa; phylum Chordata; class Chondrichthyes; order Heterodontiformes; family Heterodontidae; genus Heterodontus; species Heterodontus francisci. The sequence goes on along the minus strand of NC_090380.1, from coordinate 118,788,049 downwards.
CCTAGCTTCCCAGAGAATCCTATCTTTTTATCTTTTAAAAGAAAATTAGATAAATACTTGGAGGAGAAAAAAGTGCTGGGATATGGGGAAAGAGCAGGTGAGTGGGACTGACTGGATTCCTCAAGAGCTAGTGCAGACTGGATGGGCCAAATGGTCTCCTTCATGCTGTACTATTGTATGATTCCAGGCATGTAAATTAAGATACTGGACAGAGTAGATTAAAAAAAAAAGTTTGTTTCCAGTGGTTGAGGAAACTTACAGGAAGAGATGAAGAGATAAAATTAAATGCAAGAGGTTTAGGACAAAGAGCGGGAGATATTTTTTATCGTGCATGATTGTGGAATGCACAACTGAAATTAGTGATTGAAACCGAGATTGTCAACATTTAAAAATAGGTTACGTAGGTGGTAGAATGAAATGGGAATAAAGGAATATGGGAATCGAGGGAGTAAGTGAGATTAAAATGACTGCTCAGTTGGAGGGTTAACACTAAATGGCCTGTTTCTATGTTATAATTTCTTGAGATTTTGAATGGACTATTGTCATGTAACGCAAAGTTCCTCCCGATAGTAGCTGTAGCATAGTGTGGAAAAGTACCGAAGCAAAAAGCTGCTGAATAGGAGCACTTTAGCTTCTGTGCACCGTTTCTAATTGTAGACATTGATTCATCAGTGTGATGAGATGCTGTTATCAGCAATTGTAACTTGTGGGCTGGAATTCTAATCGAAGTCTCTCACATAGTGGCAGCCATTTGTTAGGCCTTTCCTGTGTTTGCATTTTTGTGAACCAGCTCTTCAGGAAATGTTGATGTAATCTTGATATGAGCTGCTTTTGGTGTGAGGAAAACTTCCTTTTTCAACACTTTTCAAAATACTGTGGTGTTTCCCCCTTGGGTGCAGGAAAGTACTTATCTTTATATAATAAAAGCAAAATACTGCGGATGCTGGAAATCTGAAACAAAAACAAGAAATGCTGGATTCACTCAGCAGGTCTGGCAGCATCTGTGGAAAGAGAAGCACGTTTCGGGTCAGTGACCCTTCTTCGGAACTCCTTATCTTTAGTTGTGTTTGTGTTGAGATGAGTATTTCAGATGTCTGTTCAAGAACTTCAGACACTGAGCACAAACCCTAGCCCGGCACTTCAGTGCAGTAGTGAAGGTACTGTTGGAAGTGCTGTCTTTGGGATGAGGTGTTAAACTGATGGCCTATCTTCCCTCTCAGCAGAATGTAAAAGATCCCATGGCACTTTCTGAAGCAGAGCTGGTGAGTTCTCTCCAATATCCTGACCTATGAACCCTCTAAGGTGCGTGCGTGTGCAGCCATGTAACAATCTGGAATATACCACGCATTAAAATGAACAGGCCACTCACAACAGCGAGTGGGGGTGGGGTACGGGGTATGGGGCTGAGAATCAAATCTCAACAGCAAAAGCACGATTTTCTGGAGAGAGCGAGAAAAATTATAGTTACGATTGGAGGAGCAGCAAGTGTGGGAGAGAGGGAATCTGCGATTGGAGGTGCAGCTAGTGTGGGAGAGAGGGAATCTGCGATTGGAGGAGCAGCTAGTGTGGGAGAGAGGGAATCTGCGATTGGAGGAGCAGCTAGTGTGGGAGAGAGGAAATCTGTGATTGGAGGAGCAGCGAGTGTGGGAGAGAGGGACTCTGCGATTAGAGGAGCAGCGAGTGTGGGAGAGAGGGACTCTGCGATTAGAGGAGCAGCGAGTGTGGGAGAGAAGGAATCTGCGATTGGAGGAGCAGCTAGTGTGGGAGAGAGGAAATCTGTGATTGGAGGAGCAGCGAATGTGGGAGAGGGAATCTGCGATTGGAGGAGCAGCGAATGTGGGAGAGAGGGAATCTGCGATTGGAGGAGTAGCTAGTGTGGGAGAGAGGCAATCTGCGATTGGAGGAGTAGCTAGTGTGGGAGAGAGGCAATCTGCGATTGGAGGAGCAGCGAACGCGGGAGAGGGAGTCTGTGATTGGAGGAGCAGCGAACGCGGGAGAGGGAATCTGCGATTGGAGGAGCAGCGAGCGAGGGAGTCTGCGATTGGAGGAGTAGCTAGTGTGGGAGAGAGGCAATCTGCGATTGGAGGAGTAGCTAGTGTGGGAGAGAGGCAATCTGCGATTGGAGGAGCAGCGAACGCGGGAGAGGGAATCTGTGATTGGAGGAGCAGCGAACGCGGGAGAGAGGGAGTCTGCGATTGGAGGAGCAGCGAGCGCGGGAGAGAGGGAGTCTGCGATTGGAGGAGCAGCGAGCTCAAGTGGGACGAAGGGAAGATGTGTCCAGAAGTGAGCAGCGCATAGTGAGAAGGGCGGGAGGTGAGGAGCTGGACAAGGCCTCAAAGCCTCAGGGCAGACTGAGCTTCAGAAGGTATGCATCAGGTTCATTGGACTAGCATTGTGAGAGGAGGAAAGGTTCGGGAACAATTCTCCAGCAGCTGGTGGCCTGTGATGCAAGGGTAGGGTCTGATGGTGCCTGCGGACTGTCTGATTTTCAGTCCTAGATTCGAGTGAGACTTTGGAGTGCCCCCCATTGAGAAGCTCTCAATAGCCCAGGGCTCAACCTGGAATAGAAAGGCCCACAGCACCTCAAGGCCACAAATCCAGTGGGCACAGCCCACCATGACTAGATAAGCACACATAGACTGCAATGAAGTTGATCAATGGATTTAGTCTCATTGCGTACCTAATGCTTTATGATGGGCAGGTTTAGGATTGTGTTATTGATAGCATCTTAGGCAGTCTCTCTGGAACAAGGAAGCGAGGATGACTTTCTTCTGCTCCAGGGTTGTGTGTCCTTAGGTGACTGAATAGTCCAATTCTGGATCCTCATATTCTGCCGCAGATGGGGCAGGTGGTGTTTGGTGAGACGAGTGAATGGGATGCTCGAAATTCCGAACGCAGCTTCTGCTATTTGCGCTTGGTCGCTGCCTGGGCATGTCTACGTTGTTTGAACTGGCTGGCACCTTAGCGGATGCTTCTCGATTTTGGGCGGTCTTGGGCAAGAGATTCCCATGAATCAGTGGAGGTGTCACATTTTTTCAGGGAGGCTTTAAGGACAACCTTGTGACATTTATCTTCCTCTTGGTCACCTTTTGCCGTGACGGAGCTCGGAGTAGAAAGCTTGTTTTGAGAGTCTTCTGTCAGGCATACGGACAATGTGGCACACCCAATGTAACTGACTAGCCATGACTAGGGATGTTGGCCTGAGAGAGGACACTGATATTGGAGCACCTGTCCTGCCACTGAATTTGCAAGATCTTGCGCAGGCGGCGTTGGCATTTTTCCAGGGCTTTGAGATGTCTGCTGTACAGTGTCCATGTTTCTATGCATACAGGAGGGCAGGTAACTCTGCGGCCCTGTAGACTATGAGCTTGGTGCCTGGTTTGAGGTCTTTTTCATTAAACACTCTTTGTGCACCCGCACACTGGAGGCGATGCTGAGTTTCATTGTCGATGTCTGCCTTTGCAGAGAGGAGGATCCCAAGATATGAGAAGTGATCCACATTGTCCAGTGGTTCGCCGTGGATTTTGATAGTTGGGGAGCAGTATTGCTCTGGGGGAGCAGGCTGGGAGAGGACCTTTGTCTTCCAGATGTTTAGCTTAAGGCCCATTCTTTCATACACCTCTGAATACATCGATGAGGGTTTGAAGCTCGGCGTGTACGCAAGTGTCATCAGCATACCTGCAGTTCATAGTGATCATATATTAGGAGCATGGCCAATTAAGACCTACCTTTAGCATTGACTGAGCCACATCTACCAGCCTGGAAACTGCAGGTTAATTGAAGTTGTCTAGGTTACTGAATAATGGATGAGAGACCAGATTGTGAGCTTGATTTCACTAGCAAGATGAATGGCTTTTTAAAGTTATTTATGATCTAAGCCCAGACTTTCTAGCTATGTGCATCCTCCCCAATCCCTTTGCAATTTGTCCACGATCCTGAATACTTGAACTCTGGTTTCGGGAAAGAGGAGTTCACAGTCTAGGTGTGGGTCTGTGGTTGGAGAGGGAGAATGGGGCTTGTGGGAGGAGAGTAATATTTCCTCAAAGGTGCATGTGTGTGGCTGCGCAACAACCTGGAATGTACCACACGTTGAGATAAGCAGTCTACTCAAAGCTTTGTAAAAGTTCAGTAACTTTTATAATATCTACCCCAGAGGGCTGTGGAAGCTCAGACATTATGTTTAAAGCAGAGATTGACAGATTTCTAAATACCTATGACATAAAGGGATATGGGGATAGTGCAGGAAAAATACATTGAAGTGGATGATCTTTTTGAATGGCAGGGCAGGCTGAATGGCCTGCTCATGCTCCTATGCTCCTATAAGCTGTTCTGCTACAAGAAAGTTGTGCAAAGAGGAGTTTGTAGCCTGCCCAGTACAAAGAAAACTTAGAGGGAATATTGGTCCTGAGCAATATTTTTCCCTCAGCCAACACAGTGGCACAGTGGTTAGCACCGCAGCCTCACAGATCCAGGGACCTGGGTTCGATTCTGGGTACTGCCTGTGCGGAATTTTCAAGTTCTCCCTGTGACCGCGTGGGTTTTCGCCGGGTGCTCCGGTTTCCTCCCACAACCAAAGACTTGCAGGTTGATAGGTAAATTGGCCATTGTAAATTGCCCCTAAATTGCACATGGAATATGCGATTACTGTAGGGTTAGTATAAATGGGTGGTTGTTGGTTGGCACAGACTCAGTGGGCCGAAGGGCCTGTTGCAGTGCTGTATAAATAAATAAAAATAAAAAAATAAAATATCTGGTCATGATCTCATTTTGCGTGATTGCTATGCACAAACTGGCTGCCATGTGTCCTAATTAACAACAGTGACTACACTTCAAAAATTGCGCATTGGCTGTGAAGCGCTTTGGGGCATCCTGAGGTCGTGGAAGGTGCAAAATAAATGCGAGTTCTTTTTAATTCTGCTGTACACAGTTGGGAAAGTGTATTACTAAAGGACAGCAAATGTACTTCAGTAAAACATACTGCCTCCATCCTGGATAATGCAACTCTTCAAACCTTGTTAACATAGATCACAGTTTAGAGTTCTGAAATAAATTCCAGTGTTCTTCCTGAAGAAGAATTTACATCTGTCAGAAATGTCACAAAACACTTCACATAGAATGAATTACCTTGTGCACTTAGAATTATGCCGATAAAGGCAGCAGTCATTTTGTGTACAGCAAGTTCCCTCAATTGCAATGAATTGAAAGGCCAGTTGATCTATTTTTGGTGCCGTAGTTGATGGGTGAATGTTGACCTGCACACTGAGGGACACACCCGCTCTTTGAATTGTGTGGTGAGATCCACCTGAAGCACTGGAACAGTCAGATGAGTCCACGAGTTGAATTAAAAACAGAAAATGCTGCAAGTACTCAGCAGGTCTGATAGCATCTGTGGAGAGAGAAACAGAGTTAACATTTCAGGTTGATGAAAGGTCATCCATCAATCTGAAACATTAACTGTTTTTCTCTCTCACAGATGCTACCTGATCTTGAGTATTTCCAGCATTTTTTGTTTTATTTCAGATTTTCAGTATTTTGCTTTTGCCATGAGTTGAATGCCTTATCTAAAGGATGGCATCTCCAACAATGCACACACTCTGTTCCAATTGAATTGTTAGCGTATTGCTGAAAACAGAGACATTTTGTTGAAGCTTTTCACCTTGCACTTATCAGGACAATATGCAAGAATACCAATGTAAGGGAAGCAACAAATTTATACCATGAGAATAGAGTGCTGATTGGTAGAGGGGTTGCCATGGAGAATGCATCAGTTTATGGTGACTGACAGTTAACTGCCAAGCTTTGTTTGAAATTTAAACCAGGCAGCTTGACTCTGATTAGTCAAGGCATTGCGCTGAGGAATGAACCAGCGAATGGCTGTCACTTATTTTGTTTAGCTTAAACAGGCGCAATGTGTGTACATGTTCTTTCTGTCTGCAAAGAACAGAGCCCTGTGTAGCTTATCCTTTCAGGGTAATCTGAGGTAAACTTATGAATGGGCCTAAGGCCATCATTCTTGGCCCTGAAAAGTGGCCACTCTACCTCAGATTACCTTGGAAGGGTAACGTATCCCAAAAAAAATGACCAACAGGTGAAGCTAGTTGTTTCAGTATAATACATGTGGTGTTCGCCACTAACAGGATGCTGCCGTCAAGCTAAAAAGACGTTCTGCTTATCTCACAAATGAGTAATGTGGCATATGAAATTCAATGCCAGTGTGATGCTAGGTATACAGGCCGCACGTCCCAAAGACTGGCAGATTGTCTCAAACAACATATCCTTTCCGCTGTTCACAATGGGCAAGGTACAGACTGTACCCAACCAGCCCGAGCTTGCAAAGCTCAAAACGTAGTGTCCAACGTTAGATGTGATTCTGCAGTTGGACAGCATTTGCTAAATAATTCTCATTGTGCTAAGAATTACACTGACAACCAATTTAAGATTGTCAGTCGGGCTCGCAGTGTGGCGCATTTGCGCGTACTAGAAACTACATATATTAATACACAGGGCCCTGTTCTTTGCAGACAGAAAGACCATGTACACACATTGTGCCTGTTTCAGCTAAACAAAATAAGTGACAGCCATTCGCTGGTTCATTCCTTATGGCAATGTCTTGACCAATCAGAGTTAAGCTGCCTGGTTTAAATTTCAAACAAAGCTTGGCAGTTAATTGTCAGTCACCGTAAACTGGTGCATTCTCCATGATAAAGTCTCTACAAATCAGAGTCCACTTGCCAACCAGTCAGCACTGTCTTCTCCTATAGTATAAATTTGTTGCTTCCCTTGCATTGGTATTATTGCGAATTGTCCTGATGAGTGCAAGACAAAAAGCTTCGACAAAATGTCTATTTTCAGCAATACTCCAGTTCTGTACTACCAAATAACTATTTGAATTGCTATTATTGATTATGTGTGCAAGTCCTGGAGTGAAGTTTGAACCCACAACCCATGGTCTCAGTGACTTGTGCTTTCAAGTGAGCCCAAGATGATTTTACCATGTGTTTACAATGATTAATGGATTTGATTAGTTAAATAAAGTGAAACTATTTACTCTGGGGAGTCCCGAACAAAGGGCATAACCTAATAATTAGAGCCATGTTGTTCAGGGGCAATGTCAGGAAGTACTACTTCACACAAAGGGTAGTAGAAATCTGGAACTGAAAAGCTCTTGAGACTTGGGGGTCAATTGAAAATTTAAAACCGAGTTTGATAGATTTTTATGTTAGTGTATTAACCATTACGGAACCAAGGGTGGTAGATGGAGTTAAGATACAGTTCAGCCATGATCTAATTGAATGGCGGAACAAGCCTGAAGGGATGAATTGCCTATTCTTGTTCCTGACGCTTAAGATTGGAGTAAAGTGTGGTGGTGACCTTGCAAAGTTTTACATTGGACATTTGAATACCCAGCAGTACAATTATAGACATTGACCTTTTCAATTTGAGTTGTATGTGGTGACTGCACTTTGAGTTGAGCAATGGAATGGTAAAGTGCTTGTGGTTATGGGTCTGTCATTGGCGATGGCAGTGATGGGACTAATTTGAGGTGATGAATTGATGAATTAAGAACTCCCATAAATTGCAGTGTCTCAGCAAAAAAAGGTGTCACACCACATTAAATTGTACTGGCTTAATCCCTAAAAGGTGGCCTTAAAGGTTTCTCAGCAAGTAATTATTGCTTGAGTGACATTGAGCAGGTTTTATATCATCAATTACTGAATTATTAGAAAAAGGGATATTGGAGACTCAAGTTATAGAACATGTGTAGTTTAACAAATCCTTAAGTCACTGACTGGCAAAAAAGGGTAAATCAACAAGTTAACTCAGGTTTGTCAGTGGATTGCTTCCTGTACTAAGTAAGGCACTGCTAGTAACACAATCAACACTTGTTAGTCTCAGACTCAATCCAACTGGGATAAGTCAATTATCCTGACCCCGGATTAAGACAACGCATGGCAGGAAATCTTCGCAAATGTGCAGTGTAATAATGACTCTTCATTGCCCTGTTAAGGGGTCAGGCAGACGAAAACTGTGCTGAAGCTTGTGAAGTGAACAGCTTTAGTCAAATTAACTAATCTTGAAGAGTGAAGCCTGAACTCTGAGCATTTTAAAAACTTTTTTTGTTACATAGGATTTTGCAGCACTGAAGTGACCATTCGACACAGTAGGCCGATGCCTGTGTTTATGCTCCACATGAGTCTCCTCCCACCATACTTCATTTCACCTGATCAGCATGTCCTTTTGTTCCTTTCTCCCTCATGTACATATCTAGCTTTCCTTAAATGCATCTATGCCTCAACCACTCCCTTTAATAGTGAGTTCCACATTCTCCCCCCTCTCTGGGTAAATAAGTTTCTCCTGAATTCTTTATTGGATTTATTACTGACTATCTTATATTTAGATCCATAGTTTTGGTCTCCCCCACAAGTAGAATCATTATGTCTACGTTCACCTTAGCAAACCCTTTCATAATTTTAAAGACCTCTTTCAGGCCACCCCTGAGCCTTCTCTTTTCCAGTTCAGTCTTTCATGATAGCTATAAACTCTCAGCTCTGGTATCAGTTCTACATGTGAACAATATGCTTCAGCCTGACATCAATGTGATATTTGTAGTCTGAGGTTTATTGTTTATTTTATACTCATTAGGGACTGGATTGAGATTGGCTGAACTCGTTACACCTATTGTATTCTACACTCATAGGAATGTAGGAATTGCTGGATAAAAAAGACCACGATCCATACAATCCTGGTAGTCCCATGATACAATGATAATGGCACTGTTGATCAGTCTCTTATTAATTAGTCTGCAACAGACCCAGACAGGAGGTGAGGAAAACCCCCAGTGATGGAGAGACTTGGGAACTATAGGTCCAAAGTCACCTGTTCCTCCAAGCACTCACCATGTCATGTCTCAAGTTACTTCTCTTAATCCCAAAATATTGTTTTCTGAAAGGTGGCTGTGGATGCTGAGTTGTTGACTATATTCGAGAATGAGATCAATAGAGTTTTGAATACTAAGGGAATCAAGGGATAGGGGGATAGGGCAGGAAAGTGGAGTTATGGTAGAAGATGAGCGACAATCTTATTGAATGGTAGGGCATTTGGCCTATTCCTATTTCTTCTTAAATCTATCTATTTTAAATTAATCTGCTTTCACCATCTTCTGAGGGATCCTGTTTCATTGATTAACCATTCCTTCTCTTCCCCCCTTCAGACACAGTCTGTGTTGTCTAGTTCTAGACAAGGTGAAGTAGTTTGTCATGGTTTACGTTATACTGACCCCTTGATTTTGAATCTACATTCCAATGGTGAAAAGCCATTCTGTTCTCCACTGCACCTTTAGGCCCCCTGGGTTCTTTTCCAAAGTAAAGCTGTCACTTGCATGCTTGCTGGTGGCAGCTTCCAGCAGCAAGATTCATTCTTTGGCAACTGCCTGATTTAAAGTATAACAGTGCAAGTGATTGGTGTGTACGCCTAGATGTACCACAGTGTATTTTGCATCTTGTCTATGCTATTTCTAAGATGGTAGCTTGTACAAAGGTGGAAAAAAAGTCAATACAGGTTTTTATAATAATACAACTGCAACTAAACTCTCTTATTTAATGCCTGTTCAGGTAGGCTTCAGGCATATAACAGTGTGTGTTTTATTTATAATTGCCAAGTATGAACTGGGATCAGTGCAAGATTCTGCTTTGGTATCTGTCATTTCACAGCTGTGGGCTTTGTATCAAATGTATCCTGAGTGTCCGGATGTCAGACCCCTGGCTGGTTGCCAATGGAATAATTCTTGCCCCTTGAATGTAATTCAAATGCTCTGTCCTGGGTTGACTTTGGACAGTTAGTCAGAGAGAACCTGAAAGTCACTTGGACCAAAAGAACAGATTGGATTTTGCTCAAGCATTTTACAATAAAAATTCCCTCCACCTTTACCACAAATTTACAAAAGGTATGTATTTTCCTTTGGAAAATCTCTCCCAACTCAAAGGACTTAATGAAAATGAGATGAATAATCTTGCTGGGCAGCTCTGGTTGATATTCCAGTTTATAAATATATTTGCCTCTCAGCTGCTCCCTTTCCTTTACATTGTGCCCTGTTCACAAATGGTTAGGAGCACATTAGCACTGTTGGCTTTGCACTGGGGAATTGCCTCTCTGTGGAACTCCTGAACCTCCGGAGGTCCAGTTCAGGAGCTCTTGTTGTGAACCCATGGCTCTGTGATCACTACATCAGTGGAGGGGCTGCTTGTATGTGACTATCTTTAAAGGGGAGAAATTATCATGGTGTTTGGGTAGGGGAGAATGAGCAAAATAGCCTGATTCAAAGGAGTGAGAGGAAATCTGCTGAATGTAAAGGCTTGTATTTATAGGAACTATATCGCGTTTCATGTATATTGAATTTGAAGTGCAGTGACTGTAAATACATAGCAAAATGTGATCACCAACCTGTGTACAGCAAGACCTCTCAAGTAACAGTCTGGTTTATATTAGTTGAGAGAGAAATGTTTATCACGACAATGGGCCATCTCTCTATTCATCAATATTGCCAAGGGGTCTTTAATACTCCTGGGAGAGGCAAATTGGACCTTGGTTTTAATGTTTCAGCTGATATGGCATTTCATAATGGAGTACTCTTTCAGAACAGCACTGGAGTGTCAGCCTCGAATAATTTTCTCAAGCCCCGCAGTAAATATTTAAACTCTGGAGGTGATTCAGAGATTTGAATTTTGAGGAACTTGAGATCGTCAGATTGGAAGGATCATTATTGAGTGGACCTTGTGGAAGAATGCAAGGAACGAAACAATTTAAGACCGGTGAACCAAGAGAACCAACTTAAAAGCTGGGCAGGGTAGGTTCAAACTGCAGAAGAGCAGGCTTAGGGTTGTGGTCAGGAAATTCTTCACAAGTCATCTACACTTGGAATGGATGTTAGGGCAGGGTGGTGGAATCAAAAACATTAAGATGTAGTTGATACAGTGATTGGATAGTGGAGTTGGGGGGGCAGCAGGGGAATACTGGCTCAGTGGGTAATACTCTTGCCTCTGAGTCAGAAGGTTGTGGATTCAAGTCCCACTTGAGACACTTGGGCACACAAATCCTGGCTGTCATTCCTAGCACCAGTATTGAGTGCTGCAGTGTCGGAGGTGCTGTCTTTCGGATGTGGTGTTAAGCCGAGGCTGCATCTGCCCTCTCAGGTGTACGGACATAAAAGATCCCATGGCATTATTTTGAAGAAGAGAAGGGCAGTTTTCCCTGGTGTCCGGACCAATGTTTATCTTTCAACCCACAGCACTGAAACAGATCATCTGTTCATTATCACATTGCTGTTTGTGGGACCTTGTTTCCCTACATTATAACAATGACTACTACACTTTCATTGGCTGTAAAATGCTTTGGGACATCCTGAGGTTATGAAAGGCACTATATAGATGCAAGTCATTTGTTTTTTTCCAGACAGACGAGTGAGGATGGATTGAATACTGTTCTCAGTGCAGGCAGGAAAGTCTGAATTGCCTCCTCCTGTGCTGAAATCTTTCATCCATGTTTATCTTTGATCTTATAAATCACAAATTAGGGCAGGTCCTGGGGTTCTAAACTACCAGGATCAGCATCTCGCCTGGGAAAGATTCTGACCTCTGTTTAGCTCAGTGGCAACTGGAGGCGATGGAACAGTTTATAACCACGAGGCTCCATCTTGACTTGAAAAATGCAGAATGATGAATTTATAGAGTCATAGAGTTATACAGCACAGAAACAGGCCCTTCGGCCCATCTTGTTTTTGCAGGCCATCAAGCACCTATCTATTCTAACCCCAATTTCCAGCACTTGGCCCGTAGCCTTGTATGCTCTGGCGTTTCAAGTGCTCATCTAAATACTTATTAAAAGTTGTGAGGGTTCCTGCCTCTACCACCGCTTCAGGCAGTGTGTTCCAGATTCCAACCACCCTCTGGGTGAATTTCTTTTCCTCAAATCCCCTCGAAACCTCCTGCCCCTTACCTTAAATCTATGCCCCCGATTATTGATCCCTCTGCTAAGGGAAAAAGTTTCTTCCTATCTATCCTATCAGTGCCCCTCATAATTTTATATACCTCAATCATGTCCCCCCTCAGCCTTCTCTGCTCTAAGGAAAACAACCCTAGCCTATCCAGTCTCTCTTCATAGCTGAAATGCTCCATCCCAGGCAACATCCTGATGAATCCCCTCTGCACCCTCTCTAGTGCAATCACATCTTTCCAATAGCATAGTGCCCAGAACTGTACACAGTATTCCAGCTGTGGCCTAACTAGCGTTTTATACAGCTCCATCATAACCTCCCTGCTCTTATATTCTATGCCTCGGCTAATAAAGGCAAGTATCCCATATGCCTTCCGAACCACCTTATCTACCTGTGCTGCTGCTGATCTATGGACAAGTACACCAAGGTCCCTCTGACCCTGTGCACTTCCTAGGGTCCTACCATCCATTGTATATTCCCTTGCCTTATTAGTCCTCCCAAAATGCATCACCTCACACTTCTCAGATTAAAATTCCATTTGCCACAGCTCCACCCATCTTACCAGCCCATCTCTATCGTCCTGTAACCTAAGGCTTTCCTCCTCACTATTTACGACACCGCCAATTTTCATGTCATCTGCGAACTTACTGATCATACCTCCTATAGTCACATCTAAATCATTAATGTACACTACAAACAGCAAGGGTTCCAGCACTGATCCCTGCGGTACACCACTGGTCACAGGCTTCCACTCGCAAAAACAGCCCTCGATCATCACCCTCTGCCTCCTGCACGAAGCCAATTTTGGATCCAATTTGCCAAATTGCCCTGGATCCCATGGGCTCTTACCTTCTTAACCAATCTGCCATGCGGGACCTTATCAAAAGCCTTACTGAAGTCCATGTAGACTACATCAACTGCTTTACCCTCATCTACACTTCTAGACACCTCCTCGAAAAATTCACTCAAGTTTGTTAGACATGATCTCCCCCTGACAAAGCAATGCTGACTATCCCTGATTAATCCCTGCCTCTCCAAGTGGAGATTAATTCTGTCCCTCCAGAATTTTTTCCAATAGTTTCCCTACCATGATGTTAGAGTCACCGGCCTGTAGTTAACCTGGTTTATCCCTGCTACCCTTTTTGAATAATGGTACCACATTCGCTGTCCTCCAGTCCTCTGGTACCTCTCCTGTGGCCAGAGAGGATTTGAAAATTTGTGTCAAAGCCTCCCTTGCCTCATATAACAGCCTCGGATACATCTCATCTGGGCCAGGGGTTTATCCACTTTTAAGCCCGCTAACACAGCTAATACCTCCTCCCTTTCAATGCTAATTTGTTCAAGTATATCACAGTCCCTCTCCCTGATCTCTACACCTACATCGTCCTTTTCTGTAGTGAACATAGATGAAAAGTAGTCATTTAAAACCTCACCTATGTCCTCTGGCTCCACACGCAGATCGCCCCTTTAGTCCTTAATGGGCCCTACTCTTGCCCTGGTTATCCTCTTGCCCTTAATATACTTATAAAAGATCATGGGATTTTCCTTTTCTTGCCCGCCAGTGCTTTTTCATGTTCCCCCTTTGCTCTCATTACTTTTTAACTACCCCCCCAACACACTTTCTATCCTCCTCTAGTGCTGCTACTGTTTTCAGCGCTCTGAATCTTCCATAAGCCTCCTTTTTTTTTCTGATCCAATCCTCTATATCTCTTGACATCCAGGGTTCCCTGGACTTGTTGGTCCTACCCTTCACCTTAATGGGTACATGTTGGCCCTGAACTCTCACTATTTCCTTTTTGAATGACTCCCACTGATCTGATGTAGACTTTCCTACAAGTAGCTGCTCCCAGTCCACTTTGGCCAGATCCTGTTTTATCATATTGAAATCGGCCTTCCCCCAATTCAGTACCTTTTATTTCCTGTCCATCTTTGTCCTTTTCCATAACTACCTTAAATCTTAGAGTTGTGCTCACTATCCCCGAAATGCTCCCCCACTCACACTTCTACCACTTGTCCGGCTTCATTTCCTAGGATTAGGTCCAGTACCGCCCCTTCTCTTGTAGGACTTTCTACATGCTGGGTCTTGTATGCACTTTAATAATTTTGCCCCCTTTAAGCCTTTTGCACAAAGACTATCCGAGTTGATATTGGGGAAGTTGAAATCCCCTACTATTACGACCCTATTGCTTTTACACCTCTCTGAGATTTGCCTGTATATCTGCTCCTCGAATCTCCCTGACTGTTTGGAGGCCTGTAGTACACACCCAGCCAAGTGATTGCCCCATTTTTGTTTTTTAAGTTCTACCCATATGGCCTCATTTGAGGAACATTCTCAGATACCATCCCTCCTTACTGCAGTAATTGACTCCTTGATCAACAGTGCAATGCTACCTCCACTTTTACCTCCTCCCCTGTCACGCCTGAAGATTCTATATGCTGGAATATTGAGCTGCCAGTCCTGCCCTTCCCTCAACCACGTCTCTGTGATAGCAATAATAATCATATTCCCATGTGTTAATCAACGCCCTCAATTCACCTGTCTTGCTCGTAAGGCTCCTTGCGTTAAAATAGATGCAATCCAGCCTTGCATTATTCGCTTGTGCCTTAACAGGACTATATTTGCTCTTTTGCTCTGCCTTCCAGACTGACTCAGTTTCTCTTCTATATGTAACTGTGCATCACCCGAAACTGTACCTCCACTCTGTATCCCCTCCCCCTGCCAAATTAGTTTGACCCCCCCCCCACCAAACAGCACTAGCAAACCTCCCAACAAGGCTGCTGGTCCCGTGTTCAGGTTCAGGTGCAACCTGTCCCTCCTTCGCCAGAAACAGACCCAGTGATCCAGGAAACTAAAGCCCTCCCTCCTGCACCATCTCCCTAGCCACTTATTCATCTGCTGTATCCTCCTATTCCTGTACTCACTGGCACGTGGCACCAGGAGTAATCCAGAGATTACAAACTTTGAGGTCCTGCTTTTTAGTCTGCTATTTAGCTCCCTAAATTCTTCTTGCAGGACCTCATCCCTCTTTCTACTTATGTCGTTGTTACCAATATGTA
Source organism: Heterodontus francisci (assembly GCF_036365525.1). Lineage (NCBI taxonomy): Eukaryota > Metazoa > Chordata > Chondrichthyes > Heterodontiformes > Heterodontidae > Heterodontus > Heterodontus francisci. The sequence continues at coordinate 118,773,003 of NC_090380.1, read as the reverse complement.
CCACGACCTCTGACTGTTCACCCTCCCCCTTCAGAATGTCTTGTTACTCCGTGACATCCTTGACCCTAGTGCCAGGGAGGCAACATACCGTCCTGGAGTCACGTTTGCGGCCACAGAAACGCCTGTATGTACCCCTTGCGATAGAATCCCCTATCACTATAGCTCTCCTGCTCCTTTTCCTCCCTTCCTGTGCAGCTAAGCCACCTGTGGTGCCACAGACTTGGCTCTTGCTGCATTCCCCTGAGAAGCTATCTCCCCCAACAGTATCCAAAGCGGAAAATCTGTTAGCTAGGGAGCTGGACCTAGGGGACTCCTGCACTACCTGCCTAGTTCTCCTATTCTGCCTGGCGGTCACCCATTCTCTTTCTGCCTGAGCAGTCTTTACCTGCGGTGTGACCACTTCCCTATACGTGCTATCCATGATGATTTCAGACTCGTGGATGCTCCACAGTGTCTTCAGTCACAGCTCCAGATCCGAAATGCAGATTTCGAGTAGCTGCACCTGGAGGCACTTCCTGCACACGTGTTCGCCCTGGACACTGGAAGTGTCCCTGACTTCCCACGTTGCACAGGAGGAGCACTCCATGTTGCCGAGCTGCCCTGCCATGACTTGCACTTAATTTACTCCCTTAAATGACCCAAAAATTAGATTATTTACACTAGGGATCTTGATTCCCTAAAAAAAAAACACTACCTACTATATTAGAAATGGGGAATAAAAACAAGAAATGCTGGAACCACTCAGCAGGTCTGGCAGCATCTGTGGAAAGAGAAGCAGAGTTAACGTTTCGGGTCAGTGACCCTTCTTCGGAACTGACAAATATTAAAAATGTCACAGGTTATAAGCAAGTGAGGTGGAGGTGGGGCAGGAGATAACAAAGGAGAAGGTGCAGATTGGACAAGGCCACATAGCTGACCAAAAGGTCATGGAGCAAAGGCAAACAATATGTTAATGGTGTTTAGATTAGATTAGATTAGATTAGAGATACAGCACTGAAACAGGCCCTTCGGCCCACCGAGTCTGTGCCGACCACCAACCACCCATTTATACTAATCCTACACTAATCCCATATTCCTACCACATCCCCACCTGTCCCTATATTTCCCTACCTATACTAGGGGCAATTTATAATGGCCAATTTACCTACCAACCTGAAAGTCTTTTGGCTTGTGGGAGGAAACCGGAGCACCCGGAGAAAATCCACGCAGGCACAGGGAGAACTTGCAAACTCCACACAGGCAGTACCCAGAATTGAACCCGGGTCGCTGGAGCTGTGAGGTGTGTTGAAAGACAAAACATTAGTACAGAATAGGTGTTAACGGACTGAATATTGAACAGCAGCAAGTGCAAACATGATAAAAAAACAGTGGGTAAGCAAACTGAGCAAACTAAGATGAAATTAAATAAATGCAAAAAAAAGGTTGTAAAAAATGTAAAAAAGAAAAAAAGAAGAAAAAACAAAAAGCAACTAAAAATGCAACTAAAATGGTGGGCTGTCATGCTCTGAGATTATTGAACTCAATGTTCAGTCTGGCAGGCTGCAGTGTGTCTAATCGGTAAATGAGATGCTGTTCCTCGAGCTTGCGTTGATGTTCACTGGAACACTGCAGCAATCCCAGGACAGAGATGTGAGCATGAGAGCAGGGGGGAGTGTTGAAATGGCAAGCAACGGAAGCTCAGGGTCCTGTTTGCGGACCGAGCGGAGGTGTTCCGCAAAACGGTCATCCAGTCTGCGCTTGGTCTCCCCAGATTTCCAGCATCTGCAGTATTTTGCTTTTATTTTAGAAATGGGGAAGCTAGCTCAGTACATGAGGGAGGAAAGAATAGGATATGCTGACAGTATGAGATGAATTAGGATGGGAATTGGCTCATCTGGAACATAAACACTGGCATAGACCTTTTGGGCCCAATGCCTGTTGCTGTGCTGTAAAGTCAGTGCAAGAAAGCCTCACCTTAGGGGTCATTTTTAAAATATCTTTACAATGCTGCTTGCTGCACTGGTGGAGCATACCTTCCCTCCAATCAACAGTTTTGAAAATCAGCAGGTTCTTATTCATCTTGAAATCTTTTCCATTTAGCCGTCAGGCTTGTTCTGTTAAGTGTGGCTGAGCTTTTTTATTATCTCTCATTGGAGGCATTTCATGTCTTGATATTCTAAAGGACTATACAATGGATCCTGAGTTGTTGGTAAAAGCTTTGAGTGGACCGTTGTTTTGAATTGGAGTCAGAAGTCATGGGCAGAACCATAGTAACATCTCCAGTAATGTAGAAAGTGGTAACACAGACTGCCAAAGCTCAGGCTTCCCCAGTCATCATCTCCATACCAAATGCATTCAGTGCTGCAAGAAAAATGAATGATGCTCAATTATCTTTTTGCTTCTTGCGTGCGCAGCACGTTTTCCTCAATAGCTTGTAAATGTTTATTTTTAATCATAGAGTCGTACAGCACAGAAACAGGCCCTTCGGCCCACCACGTCCATACCGATCATAATGCTTATCTATACTAATCCCACCTGCCTGCATTAATTCCATATCCCTCTATGCCTTGCTCATCCAAGTACCTGTACAGATGCCTCTCAAGTTGAGGTTTGTCCAACTCTTGAATTCTACCCCTGTATCTGGAGGGACTCTAGGAACATTTCAATGCTTGACAGAAAAGCTAAAGATGGGTGACCTGTCTCTCCCTGCCCCCTTTGTCCTTCTATCATGGTGTGATTTGAAGCTGTGTTCCAAATTTATGCCATTTAATACCTTGTATATAAGGTTGCCTCTCAGTTTCTTGCTCTTAGTGCTGAATAATACACATTTTTTTTAGTCTTCGTAATTCAGTCCCTCTGATGCTAAAGACTAGTTGCTTGATACTTCTCTCAAATGCTTAAACGCCTCCCTTGTGTTTTGGTGAAACTTTTAAAAAAAAGTGTATTCACAGGATGCGAGCATCGCTGGCAGCATTGATTGTCTTCCCTTTGTTCTTGAGAAAGTGATAGTGAGTTGCTGCCTTGAGTACAATTGAGAGGGCAGTTAAGAGTCATCCACATTACTGTTGGTCTGGAGTCACATATAGTCCAGATTGGGTAAGGTTGACAGATTTCCGTCCCTAAAGGGCACTAGTGATGGATTGTCATTAAAAACCCAGTAGATTCATGGTCACCATTATTGATGCCAGCTTTTTTTTTCCAGGTTTATTTAATTAGCTGAATTTCTATTCCCCAGCTGCTGTGGTGGGATTTGAACTCATGGCCGGAATTTTACATTGGGCAGGAGGCCCCACCACTGGCCGAAAAGTCAGTGGGGAGCCCGCCTCTGTCAGGCCTGGGGAGCCAGGATGGGATTTTCCGCAGCCCAGGTCCTTAATTGGTCTTGGGCGCGGCTTCCACCTCTTTGAGGCAGGAAGCCCTGCCTAATGGAGCTGCCAGCCAATTAGTGGGCTGGCAGCTCTTAGTCCCAGTAGCAGCACCGGGAGTGGTGGACACTGCTGGGACTACACCTAGCCATCGGAGGCAACAGGAAGGATGGCCCTGGAAATCAGCTAAGTTTTTAGGGCCTCGCTGGGGACAATAGGCTGGGCCCAGTCAAGGCAATGGGGGTAGGTTGAGGGCAGTGTTGTGCGTTGAGGGTGGCCCTCCGTGCGTCACAGGGTACCCGATCAGGAGGGCTTCCCCTTCCAGCCCGCAAGAAACCAAGTGGGGTTCTTGGGGCTTTTGCAGTCTAGCTGCTGATGGTAAAATACCTGCGGCGGCAGGAGGAGGCCCTTTAAGTGGCAGTTAATTGGCCATTTAAGGGCCTTGATTGACCAGTGGGCTGTTCCTTGTCGCCTCTGTTCTCGTTAAATTGCAGTGGGGGCAGAAGGAAGTCGGGAATGTCCCTCCCTGCCTCCCACTCAATTTCACCCTCTTTTCTCCCCCCAACCCCCCCAAACCCCTGCCACCAGCCTGCTCATTGGGGGGCCATAAAATTCCAGCCCATGTCTCTGGATCATTAGTCCAGGCCTCTGGGTTACTAGTCTAGTAACCACTATGTTAACATACCCTGTAAAGATGATAGAAGTCGTCAATCTTGCCATCCCAGGGATCAGCCCAGTAAACCTTTCCTGCACTCCCGCCATGGCAAGAACATCCTTCCTCAGACAAGGAGACAAAAACTGCACACAATATTCTAGATGTGGTCTCACCAAGGCCCAGTATAACTGCAGCAAGACATCCCTGCTCCTGTACTCAAATCCTCTTGCAATGAAGGCCGACATACCATTCGCCTTCCTAACTGCTTGCTGCACCTGAATGCTTGCTTTCAGCAACTGGTGTATAGGCGACCCAGGTCTTGTTGCACCTCCCCCTTTCCTAATCTACCACCATTAAGATAATCTGCCTTTCTGTTTTTACAACCAAAGTGGATATCCTCACATTTACCCACGTTATCCTGCATCGGCCATGCATTTGCCCACTCACCCAACTTATCCAAATCACATTGGGGCGGTGCAGTGGTTAGCACCGCAGCCTCATGACTCCAGCGACCCGGGTTCAGTTCTGGGTACTGCCTGTGCGGAGTTTGCAAGTTCTCCCTGTGACCGCTTGAGTTTCCGCCGGGTGCTCCGGTTTCTTCCCACAGCCAAAGACTTGCAGGTTGATAGGTAAATTAGCCATTGTAAATTGCCCCTAGTATAGGTAGGTGGTAGGAGAATTGAGGGAAGGTGGGGATGTGGTTGGGAATATGGGATAAATGTAGGATTAGTATAAATGGGTGGTTGATGGTCGGCACAGACTTGGTGGGCTGAAGGGTCTGTTTCGGTGCTGTATCTCTCTATGACTATATGACTTGGTCTTTAAATCTAAGGAGGGGTTCAGTAGGCTAGACATAGAGAAGATGTTTCTACTTGTGGAGGAGACCAGAACTAGGGGCCATAAATATAAGATAGTCACTAATAAATCCAATAAGGAATTCAGGAGAAACGTCTTTACCCAGAGAGTGATGAGAATGTGGGTCTTGTATGGAGTAGTTGACATGAATAGCATAGATGCATTAAAAGAAGCTTGATAAGTACGTGAAGGACAAAGGGATCGAAGGATATGCTGATCAGGTGGGAAGAAGTTTGTGTGGAGCATAAATGCCGAATGGCCTGGGTTGGTGCTCTAATTTCTATAATACATGTGGTCTCATTAGAATAGAATACAGCTTGATATGACTTCCTCAGATTTGTGTTCTCCTGATTTTGCTGCATAGTCCAGCATCTGATTGTTGCTCCACAGCAAGAGGATACTGGAGCTTACTGATACTGCTCAGCCTTTTCTTGGGCCTATGGTTTCTGCTTTCAGACTACTGATTGGAGGAAGCTGCAGAGCAGACATTTTGTCCAGAGCAGTGTTGTCCAATAGAAGTTGCTGAGTAGCCACAGGTGTGACTATGGTGATGCTATTTTAGCCACATGCACTAATTTAAGTTGAAAATACATTACTGACAAGTGCACAATAAATGTATATTTCTTTCTTTCTTTTGGGCCTCCTTATCTCGAGAGACAATGGATACGCGCCTGGAGGTGGTCAGTGGTTTGTGAAGCAGCGCCTGGAGTGGCTATAAAGGCCAATTCTGGAGTGACAGGCTCTTCCACAGGTGCTGCAGAGAAATTTGTTTGTTGGGGCTGTTGCACAGTTGGCTCTCCCCTTGCGCCTCTGTCTTTTTTCCTGCCAACTACTAAGTCTCTTCGACTCGCCACAATTTAGCCCTGTCTTTATGGCTGCCCGCCAGCTCTGGCGAATGCTGGCAACTGACTCCCACGACTTGTGATCAATGTCACACGATTTCATGTCGCGTTTGCAGACGTCTTTATAACGGAGACATGGACGGCCGGTGGGTCTGATACCAGTGGCGAGCTCGCTGTACAATGTGTCTTTGGGGATCCTGCCATCTTCCATGCGGCTCACATGGCCAAGCCATCTCAAGCGCCGCTGACTCAGTAGTGTGTATAAGCTGGGGGTGTTGGCCGCTTCAAGGACTTCTGTGTTGGAGATATAGTCCTGCCACCTGATGCCAAGTATTCTCCGAAGGCAGCGAAGATGGAATGAATTGAGACGTCGCTCTTGGCTGGCATACGTTGTCCAGGCCTCGCTGCCGTAGAGCAAGGTACTGAGGACACAGGCCTGATACACTCGGACTTTTGTGTTCCGTGTCAGTGCGCCATTTTCCCACACTCTCTTGGCCAGTCTGGACATAGCAGTGGAAGCCTTACCCATGCGCTTGTTGATTTCTGCATCTAGAGACAGGTTACTGGTGATAGTTGAGCCTAGGTAGGTGAACTCTTGAACCACTTCCAGAGCGTGGTCGCCAATATTGATGGATGGAGCATTTCTGACATCCTGCCCCATGATGTTCGTTTTCTTGAGGCTGATGGTTAGGCCAAATTCATTGCAGGCAGCCGCAAACCTGTCGATGAGACTCTGCAGGCATTCTTCAGTGTGAGATGTTAAAGCAGCATCGTCAGCAAAGAGGAGTTCTCTGATGAGGACTTTCCGTACTTTGGACTTCGCTCTTAGACGGGCAAGGTTGAACAACCTGCCCCCTGATCTTGTGTGGAGGAAAATTCCTTCTTCAGAGGATTTGAACGCATGTGAAAGCAGCAGGGAGAAGAAAATCCCAAAAAGTGTGGGTGCGAGAACACAGCCCTGTTTCACACCACTCAGGATAGGAAAGGGGTCTGATGAGGAGCCACCATGTTGAATTGTGCCTTTCATATTGTCATGGAATGAGGTGATGATACTTAGTAGCTTTGGTGGACATCCGATCTTTTCTAGTAGTCTGAAGAGACCACGTCTGCTGACGAGGTCAAAGGCTTTGGTGAGATCAATGAAAGCAATGTAGAGGGGCATCTGTTGTTCACGGCATTTCTCCTGTATCTGATGAAGGGAGAACAGCATGTCAATAGTCGATCTCTCTGCACGAAAGCCACACTGTGCCTCAGGGTAGACGCGCTCGGCCAGCTTCTGGAGCCTGTTCAGAGCGACTCGAGCAAAGACTTTCCCCACTATGCTGAGCAGGGAGATTCCACGGTAGTTGTTGCAGTCACCGCGGTCACCTTTGTTTTTATAGAGGGTGATGATGTTGGCATCGCTCATGTCCTGGGGTACTGCTCCCTCGTCCCAGCACAGGCATAGCAGTTCATGTAGTGCTGAGAGTATAGCAGGCTTGGCACTCTTGATTATTTCAGGGGTAATGCTGTCCTTCCCAGGGGCTTTTCCGCTGGCTAGGGAATCAATGGCATCACTGAGTTCCGATTTGGTTGGCTGTATGTCCAGCTCATCCATGACTGGTAGAGGCTGGGCTGCATTGAGGGCAGTCTCAGTGACAGCATTCTCCCTGGAGTACAGTTCTAGGTAGTGCTCAACCCAGCGGTCCATCTGTTTGCGTTGGTCAGTGATTATGTCCCCCGATTTAGATTTGAGGGGGGTGATCTTCTTGATGGTTGGCCCAAGAGCTCTCTTCATGCCATCATACATTCCTCTGAAGTTTCCGGTGTCTGAGGCCAGCTGAATATGACTGCATAGGTGTTGCCAGTAGTCGTTTGCGCAACGCCTAGCTGTTCTTTGTGCAGTACTTCTGGCTGCTTTAAGTGCTGCGGATGTTAAATCGCTGGGGGCTTTCTTGTAGTTCAAAAGTGCAATGCGCTTAGCGGCTATGACAGGTTCCAGCTCTTCATTATGAGATTGAAACCAGTCTGCATTTCTCTTCGCACTTTTGCCGTAGGTGGTCAAAGCTGACTCATAGATGGCGTCTCTGATGTGGGCCCACTTGGTCTCAGCATCCCCTGTGGGAGTGTTTTGAAGGGCTGTTACAAGTGAATTTAGAAATTTTTGTAACAGCTGTGGGTGAGAAATTCTGCTCGTGTTGATGCGCGGGTGGCCCTTCTGCTTGGAATGATGCAACTTCTTTGGTCTGAGTCTAACCTTGCTGCACACCAGGGAGTGGTCGGTGTCGCAGTCCGCACTGTGGAAGCTGCGTGTGATTTGAACACTGTTTAAGGCGCTCGCCTTGTGACAATGAGGTCTAGCTGGTGCCAACGACGTGATCTTGGGTGCCTCCATGAAACCTGGTGACAGGGTTTAGTGTGAAAGAACGAGTTGGTGATGCAGAGGTTATGATAGGTACACAACTCAAGCAGTCTCTGCCCGTTCTCATTCATCCTTCCAACGCCATAGCGCCCAAGGCAGGAGGGCCATGAGTCATGGTCGGCCCCAACCCTGGCATTAAAGTCCCCCAGCAGGAATAGGTGTTCGGTGTTGGGGATGCTGCTAATGATGTTATGGAGTTGTTCATAGAATTGGTCTTTAGCTTCAGGTGCGGAACAGAGTGTTGGAGCATAGATGCTGAGTAGGTGTACTGGACCAGAGGTGGTGAGCAGTCGGATGGACAGTATGCGTTCCGAGCCATTTGAGGGAGGCTCTATCATGCTGAGCAAGGAGTTTCTGATGGCGAAGCCCACTCCATGCTGTCTTGGTTCTTCAGGATCCCTGCCCTGCCAGAAGAAGGTGTAGTCTTGCTCTGCTAGAGAGCCACTCGCGGGGAGGCGAGTCTCCTGAAGTGCTGCAATGTCCACATTGAGTCTACTGAGCTCGTTGTTAATGATGGCGGTCTTCCGAGAATCGTTGATTTGTGTAAGGTCTTCCGACAGGCCAGGACACATAGTTCTGACGTTCCAGCTTGCAAAGCGAAGGGCTGGTACCTTCTTTCCTTTTTTCATGTTGTTTGGTGTGGTGTATCAGTCCACCTTTCGGGCAATGACCCTGAGCTCCAAGCACCCATTGAAGCAGGCAGACTGTGGCGGGACAGAACCTTATTGACCGGGGGCTGCCCGGTTTGAGGCGGGCGGTAGCTGTCCAGTGAGGTGCAATGACCTCTCCCACCGACAAAGGCAACCCGTGGCGCCCAGTTTCTACGCCAATTTATCTGGACTTATAACCCGTAACTGCTGCCTTCCGTGTTGTTTCAGTCGCTGTGAGGCAACTATGGAGTGACCTCTCCATGGCGCATGCCTAGGCAAATTTATGGAGGTTGAGAGTTGCCCAGTCGTCAAAACCCCCCTCTCGGCCTTTCTGGTGGGGTCCAAAGGAGTGCAGGACACGACGTTTGGCACCAGTATGGCTGCAGGAACTGCCGGAAACATGCCAAAGGTGACACATGACCGCCTACGGGGTTCCGCTCCGGATTTTCTGTTAGGGTTTACTCCCTTAGCCTTGGTCTCTCCCGAGACGCCCACAAGGCAGTGGGGTTGTTGGGGCCCCTACACAGGTGTAGGATGGTGCCGGTGGGAGGAGGGGATGCAAGGGGGAGGGGTAGAAGGAGAGGGTGGGGGGGGGGTGCAGGGGAAGGGGGTGCGGGGTGAAGATGGTGCGAGGGGGGGGCGGGCTGGGACTGGGTTGTGAGGGGGTGAGCTGAGAGGGTGGAGCAGGGAAGGGGACGGGGGTGGGGGGGGGGGGGGTGTGGAAGGGGGGGGGAGGGGGGGTGGAATCTGGTGCAGGTAATAAACCATTTCCTCAGTGCCCACCATCGACGTCCGGAAAGCTCATCCACGTCCTTCGGGAGGTGAAGCATCATTTGGCAGACTTAGAGGTGATTACATTTGCTAAGGGTTTTTTTTTGCAGTGGTTTAAATAAAGGCATGCAGCATTGCCGACAGTGCGCTGCAGATGCTCTCCGAGCCATCTCCCGCTGGCGCTTTGAAGTTGCGGCCGGGGGGGCCGTTCATGGATGTTTTGGGTGTTCGGGGCACCTTTTCCCAGGACTTCTCTCGGGTCCCGCAGCTCCTTCTTCACCTCAATGGACTTACCGCACGCCGTGGCTGCAGACACTCTGGACTGTGAAGACAGCAGGATCGGAGATTAAAGTATCGGCAGCTGTGCTCGTCAGTTTCATCCGGATCAATTTCATTGAGAAAACAAAGAGCAGGTGTGGCTGGGGGAGGGCAGTGGGCCCAGGTAACATACACTAAACTAACTGTTAACTTTTAGATAGGGCTAAAATGAACTGATTTAAAGAGCCAGGGGAATTTAAACAGTTTAAGAGGGCAGATTGGGGGAGAAAACGTTAGGGATGGGAGCAGATGGCCATGGATAGAGTTGAACAGCAAGGGAGCTTCCTAGGGAGCTTCCAGCCCAGGAGCCATCTTGAAAGCCTTGAAATGTATATTTACTTAACTATTTACCACCAGGAAGTGAAGAAATCACAATGATCAAAAAAAAGCTTGCACGCCCTCCTTTTCATTTTACAATTTTAACATCAAACACAAAAAGATAATACCAATACATGCCCAACAACAACGTGTATTTTAATGCAGGCCCAGTGTGCTTCACAGGTGAATTCCCTGATAAAATTTAACACTGAGGCATGAGGTATTGGTAGAGATGCCCAAAAGCTTGGTCAAAGCGGTAGGTTTTAAGGAGTGCCTTAAAAGAGGAGCGCAAGATGGAGAGGGAGTGAATTCCAGAGTTTAGGGCCTAGGCAGCTGAAAGCTGGCTGTCAATGGTGGAACGATGGAAATGAGGGATGTTGAAGAAAATACAATTGGAGGAATGCTGAGATCTCTGAAGGTTGTAGGGCTGGAAGAGATTAAAGAGATAAGGAGGGGCAAGGCTATGGAGGATTTTGAACACAAGGATGAGAATTGTAAATTGAGACGTTGCTGGACTGGCAGCCACTGTAGCTCAGCAAGCACAGGAGTGATGGGTGAATGGATTGGTGTGAGTGGCAGAGGAGGTTTGGATGAGCTCAAGTTTATGGAGCGTGCAAGATGGTGTCTGTTACTAATCAGATATTTAGCCACATCTGGATCAATTAGCTAGTAGCTTAATGTTTTGGACAACATTGGTATAGAGACTGCTCTCCAGATTCATGGTTGGGGCCAGAGGACTGTGGGCTAAGTTGCCAACTCATGTTATCAGGAAGACACGATTCCTAGATTGTCTTCCACCAGAAGTTTGAAAGCTTAAAATGCAACAGCAAATGTCATAGAAATTAACTACCCACTCTATTAGCCAATCAGTGATTATAATCCGGGATAAGATTTTATTTTTAAAAAAGGTCTTGAGAAAACTCAGGTGGGTGAATGAATGTTTTGTGGGCTTTCATATTTAAACAATTGGATAAACTAGCTGAAGTAGGAAAAGTAATTATAATTTTCGCACTAAAATGTTTTGATTTTGAAGGAAAAAATTAGTGTTGAAATGCCTTTGTTCTGAAATAAATTTTAACTGAAATATAAAATATTCCAAAAATACATTTGGATTAAAACTAATCACTTCAAGAAGCTGGCTGTCAATGACCCTTGAATCCATTTTGCATGGTTAAGCTCTGTTTTCGAGTCTGATGTTCCGTTATATAGAAAATTATGGCTTATCTGTATTGTCGAGGTGGTGAATGACCTACTCCTCCTAATTCGTATGTTCGTGTGTATGTTTGTAACTCCATTGACCTGCCTTGACTCCGTATTCTTTAATACTCTTGCCTAGCAAGAAACTAACAGTCTCAGATTTAAAATTAACAACTGATCTTGCATCCTAGTGTTTTTATAGGAGAAAGTTCCACTCTTCTAACACCCTCTGTGTTAAGAAGTGTTTCATAACTTCTTTTCTGAATGACCTGGCTCTGATTTTAAGGTCACGTCTCCTCGTCCTGGACTCCCGCCAGCGAAAAAAATTCTCTCTCCACTCTTATCAATTCCTTTCAAAATCTTTAAAACCTTTAATCAACTCACCCCTTAACCATCTATATTCTAGGGAACAAAAGCCTGATTCATGTATGCTCTCATAATCGAACCCTTGAAGCCTTGGTAACATTCCAGTGAATCTGCATTGCGCTTCTTCCAAGCCAGTATATCCTTTCTAGGGTGCGGTGCCCAGAAGTGTACACAGTACTCCTGATGTGCTGTAAACCAGTGATTTGTATAACTGTATCAAAACTTCCTCTCCTTTATGTTCTAGCCCTCCAGTAATAAAGGTTAGCATTTCATTTTGATTATTTTTTGCACACAACCACAACATTTTGGTGATCTGTGTACATGGACCTGTCTTTAGACTGCCACTGATCCTATCTTTTCACTAATTAAAATATACTGGGATCAGTCCTTTTTGGTCCAAAGCGGATGACCTAATACTTAACTGCATTGAGATCCAGCTACTGCCCTCTGGTGACTTTAGATTGGTTTGTCAATATATGACTGTTCCCACTGGCAGAACTTCACAATGGAACCAACATTGTTTATTTATGTTGACTGTTTAACGTTGGAACATTAAAAAAATTAATACGTTTTTTTTGTTTGGTCAGAATATTGAGGGATATGGATCAAAGGAGTTGAGGCACAGATCAGCCATAATAGAAAATTCATCATGTCTGTGTCAGCTGAGAAAGAGTTATCCAGTCTAATCCCACCATCTTGGTCTGTAGCTGTGTAGGTTATGGCACCTCGAGTGGATGTTCAAACGTCGTTTGAGGGTTTCTGCCTCCATCATCCTTTCAGGCAGTAGGTTGCAGACCTCCACCATCCTCTGGGTGAAAACATGTCTCCTCAACATCTCACTCATGCTTCCACCAAGTACTTTAAATCTATGCCTCCTGGTATTGACCTCTCTGCTAATGGAAATAGGTCCTTCCTATATACTCTATCAAGGTCCCTAATAATTTTATACACCTAAATTAAATCTCCCCTTAGCCTCTCTATTCCAAAGAATACAAACCCAGCTGATCCAGTTGTTCCTCATAGCGAAAATTCTCCATCCTGACATTCTTGTGAATCTCTTCTGTACTCTTTGTGATCACATCATACCTTTAATGTGGTGACCAGAAATTTATGCATTACTCTAGCTGTGGTCTAACTAGTGTTTTATGCAGCTCTAGCATAAACTGCCTTCTCTGATACTCTAGGCATCATCCAGAAATGGAAAGTATCCCATACTCTGCCTCGACCACCTTATCTAGCTGTTCTGCCTTCAGGGATCTGTAGACATGCACCTCAAGGTCCCTCTGTTCGTGTATACATTTCAGAATCCAACTATTTACTGTGTGTTCTCCTGCCTTGTTTGTCCTCCCCAAATGTAGTACCTCCCCCTTAGCTAGATTGAGTTCCATTTGCCACTTTTCTGCCCATCTGACCAGTCCACTGATATCTTCCTGCAGTCTGCAGCTTTCTTCCTCACGATCAACCACATGGTCAATTTTCATATCATTTGCAAACTACCTATGCCCGATACATTTAATTCTAAATCATTGATATATACCACAAATATCAAGGGACCTAGTGCTGAGCACTGTGGAACCCCATTGGAAATGGCCGCCTTGTCACAAAAACACTCATTGACCTGAACCCTTTACTTCCTACCGCTGAGCCAATTTTGGATCCAACTTACTGCTTTTCCTTGGATCCCATGAGCTTCTAATTTTCTGATCAGTCTGTCACTTGGTACCTTGTTAGAAACCTTGCTGAAATTCATGTACATCAAACACGCTACCCTCATCCTCCTTGTGACTTCCTCAAAATAAAATCTCATTAGTCAGCCGTGACCTTCCCTTAATAAATCCATGCTGACTGTCCTTTATTAACCTGTGCCTATCTAAATGGCGATTGATGTTCTAATTTAATGGCGGAGCAGGTGTGAGGGGCTGAATGGTCTACTCCAGTTCCTGTGTTGTCTTGGCGTTTATCACTCAGGATTTTCGATCAGATTTTTCAAGTAAAATGAAAAGTCTGTCCATTGTGGAACCTTAACTCTTGGTCTCCCTGAGCAGTCTCCTCTCTGACAATTTTCTTAACTTCAAGCTAATGCTTCAACTCAAATAGCCCAGTTTGGCAGGTGAACAGTGAGGAAATAAAAATATAGAAAATATGGAAACACTCAACAGGTCTGGCAGCACCTGTGGAGAGAGAAACAGAGTTAAAGTTTCAGGTCGACCTTTCATCAGAACTGGAAGAAGTTAAAATTTCACAGTTTGTAAACAAATAGGGAGTCAGGAAAAAGGGGTGTGGTTGGAAAGAACAAAGGGAAGGTCTGTGATCGGGTGGAAGACAGGAGTAGTTAGATGACAAAAGGGGTGATGCAAGACAAAAGGGCTGTCATTGAGACGAGTATAGAAACAAAACATGGGTCCAGAAGAGATGCACATGTTAACAGCAGAACCATTACCAGCATCTGCTTTCCAAGAAAATGGGATCAGTGGATGTCGTCTGAAGTTATTTATCTCACTGTAGAGGATGAAAGACTGAAAGTTGCCAAATTGAAAAATGAGGCCTGTTCCTCGAGCTTGCGTTGAGCTTCATTGGCATAAGGTAGCAGACCAAGGATAGAGGTGTCAGGACAGGAGTGCAACAGAGAATTGACAAATGTAAGTAGTGGAGCTTGCTTCTTAATTATTTTGGCTGTAAACTCTTAAGTGGACAAGAATGTGTACATTGGTCACCTGCCTTGTGCTCACTTCTTTCCATGTGCTTTGACATGGAAAGCAACATGTACTTATGTCTAGATGGGGTTCTGGAACGATCAATAGGTATGAGTTGTGCAGGTTGGAAAGGTTTCAGCCTGAATTTTATTTTCTGCTATCCTGTCCCCTGTTAAGCTGTGGAAATCAGATTTACTATCAGGGCGGCACAGTGGCGCAGTGGTTAGCACCGCAGCCTCACAGCTCCAGCGACCCGGGTTCAATTCTGGGTACTGCCTGTGTGGAGTTTGCAAGTTCTCCCTGTGTCTGCGTGGGTTTCCTCCGGGTGCTCCGGTTTCCTCCCATATGCCAAAGACTTGCAGGTTGATGGGTAAATTGGCCATTATAAATTGCCCCTAGTATAGGTAGGTGGTAGGGAAATTTAGGGACTGGTGGGGATGTGGTAGGAATATGGAATTAGTGTAGGATTAGCATAAATGGTTGATGGTTGGCACAGTATCGGTGGGCCGAAGGGCCTGTTTCAGTGCTGTATCTCTAAATAAAAGAAAACAGCAGTGAAAACTACGCATTTCTCTGCAGGTAAAATATGAAAGAATTCTCAAACACACTGGACCAAAATCTAAATGCCTAATCTACATCATCATCGATTAAAGAAGGCTAAAGGGAGATTTAATAGATGTGCTCGAGGGATTTTGAGCGAGTAGATGGGGAAAAATTGTACTGGCAGGAGGGTCAGTAACCAAAGGGCACAGATTTAAGATTATTGGTTAAAAAGCCAGAGGGGTGATGAGAATATTTTTTATGGAGTGACTTGTTGTGATGTGGAATGCACTGCCTGAAAGGGCTATGGGAAAATAGCAGGGAATGGGTCTAATTGGGTAGCTCTTTCAAAGATCCAACACTGGCTTGATGGGCTCATAACCTATTTCCATGCTGTATAAATTATTCTTTTCCAATACCTTCACTTTACCCACTTCCTAAAAAAAAAAATCACTCCTTGTTCAGAGTTATTTGTTCAAAAATGGAAACTTACAGAAAAGATATAATTAATTGAGAGTAGCCAATCGTTAAACGTTTTGACAGTTCCGGAAACATGGCATTGGTCGAAATGTGAGCACTTTCTTCACCTTGACTATAGTAGGTAAATTGCAATGCAGTTTGTGTTCTGTTACAGCCTTGTCACTGGAATATCAGGAGGCAGTTAGTAGGTAATTTACTGCTGATCATTGCCTCTGCTTTAACTTTAAATTGAGGATATCTTCCATTGTCTTGTGTAGCACTGCCAGAGTGCTAAATGAGATAGATTTTGAGCAGATTGAGCAACTCAAAACTGGACATCCGTGAGGTGCTTGGGCCATCAGCAGCAGCAGAATTGTACTCAACCACAATCTGTAACCTTATGGTCCAGCATATCCCCACTTTACCATTACCATCAAGCCAGGGATCAGCCCTGGTTCAATGAAGATTGCAGGAGGGCATGCCAGGGGCAGCAGCAAGCGTACTTAAAAATAAGGTGCCAACCTGGTGAAGGTACAGCCCAGGACTACGTGCATGCCAAACAGCGTAAGCAGCATGCGATAGACAGAGCTAAGCGATCCCACAACCAACAAATCAGATCTAAGCTCTGCAGTCCTGCCACATCCAGTCGTGAATGGTGGTAGACAATTAAACAACTAATAGGAGGAGGAGGAGGAGGCGGCTCCACAATATCCCCATGCTCAATGATGGGGGAGCCCAGCACATCAGTGCAAAAGACAAGGCTGAAGCATTTGCAACTATCTTCTGTCAGAGGTGCCAAGTGGATGATCTATCTCAGACTCCTCCTGAAGTCCCCAGCATCATAGATGCCTGTCTTCAGCCAATTCGATTCACTCTACGTGATATCAAGAAACGGCTGAAGGCACTGGATACTGCAAAGGCCATAGGCCCTGACAATATTCTGGCAATAGTGCTGAAGACTTGTGCTCCAGAATTGGCCGTGCCCCTAGTCAAGCTGTTCCAGTACAGTTACAACACTGGCATCTACCCGACAATGTGGAAAATTGCCCAGGTACATCCTGTATACAAAAAGCAGGACGAATCTAACCCGGCCAATTACCACCCTTTCAGTATACTCCCGATCATCAGCAAAGTGATGGAGGGGGTCGTCGACAATGCTATCAAGCGGTACTTACTCAACAATAACCTGCTCGCTGATGCTCAGTTTGGGTTCCGCCAGGGCCACTCAGCTGCTGATTTCATTACAGCCTTGGTCCAAACATGGACTAAAGAGGTGAACTCCAGAGGTGAGGTGAGAGTGACTGCCCTTGACATCAAGACAGCATTTGACCGAGTATGGCATCAAGGAGCCCTAACAAAACTGCAGTCAATGGGAATTAGGGGGAAACCTCTCCATTGGTTGGAGTCATACCTAGCTCAAAGGAAAGATGGTTGTGACTGTTGGAGGTCAGTCATCTCCGTTCCAGGACATCACTGCAGGAGTTCCTCAGGGTAGTGTCCTAGGCCCAACCATCTTCAGCTGCATCGTCAATGACCTTCCCTCTATTATAAGGTCAGAAGTGGGGATGTTTGCTGATGATTCCACAATGTTCAGACCATTCGCGACTCCTCAGATACTGAGGCAGTCCGTGCCCATATGCAGCAAGACCTTGACAACATTCTGGCTTGGGCTGATAAGTGGCAAGTTTATTTTATTTTATTTAGCGAATGCAAATCCCTGGAGCCAAGCGATAGTCTCTTTATTTGCTGAGTTTAAGGTAATCATCCGCCACTTAGTCTGGAGAGGGGACATTCCTTGGTAATGTGTGCAGCATTGTTTGTACTGAGGTCCCAGTGGTGGGGGTTGGCTGTGCAGGGACCCTGGCTTGTCGTAAACCTGTTTAGCAAGGACCACTCTCGCTGTGGTCGTTCAAAGCCTGCCATTTGACAGATGGGGTTTGTCACATGGAACTTGTTAGTGACTTCCCGTGTTTCCCCGTTCCTTGAGCCATACGATGTCTGCTAGTAGATCTTGCTCAGGATGATTGCTCCATATGGAGCACCGAGATGGAAGGTGGGCAGTAGTTGGATTGAACATGTGGCAAGTTACAGTCGCACCACACAAGTCCCAGGCATCTCGAGCAAAAGAGAATTCAACCATCTCCCCTTGACATTCAATGGCATTACCATCACTGAATCCCCAACTATCAACATCCTGGGGGTTACCATTAACCAGAAACTGAACTGGATCAGCCACATAAATACTGTGGCTATAAGAGCAGGCCAGAGACTGGAAATTCTGCACCGAGTAACTTGCCTCCTGACTCCCGAATGCCTGTCCACCATCTACAAGGCACAAGTCAGGTGTGTGATGGAATACTCTCCACTTGCCTGGATGAGTGCAGCTCCAACAACAAGAATCTGACACCATCCAGGACAAAACAGCCCACTTGATTGGCACCCTATCCATCACCTTGAACATTTACTCCCTCCACCACAGATGCACGTTGGCAGTAGTGTGTACCATATACAAAATGCAGTGCAGCAGCTCAGCATGCCTCCTTTGACAGCACCTTCCAAACCCGTGATCTCGACCGCCTAGAAGAACAAGGGCAGCAGATGCATGGGAACACCACCATCTGCAAGTTCCCCTCCAAGCCCCACACCATCCTGACTTGGAACTAGATCACCGTTCCTTCTCTGTCGCTGGGTCAAAATCCTGGAACTCCCTTCCTAACAGGATTGTGGGTGTACCTACACCCCATGGACTGCAGCAGTTCAAGAAGGCAGCTCACCACCACCTTCTCGAGGGCAATTATGGATGGATACTAAATGCTGGCCTAGCCAGTGACGCCCACATCCCGTGAAAGAATAGAAAAAAAATGCCAAGTGTTATGGTTGTGATACAATGGGCTTCTTTTCCTGTGATACTAAAACCTCCTGGACTCACTCATCCAGGAGTGGAAGTGACCCATTTTAAATCATTTCAAATGAGCTGGGGTTCTTCTAAATGGTTTACAGCTGTGACTGTGGGTAGAAATTGAGAGTTTCCTGAATACTGACCTGCTGCACAATACAAGTTCTCCTTGTGTTGTTTATAGTTGCTGCAGGCATTGCTTCAAATCTTCCATCATTATACACAGTGGGTGTTTTCGGATACCGCTCTTGACGCAACAGGCTTGCAGTAGATGCATTGTGTCTTCAATACAAAACAACAGGTGAATTTTTATTTGTTGTCATTGACTACAGGGTTGTAGTAATGCATGCTAATGTACTGTGTTTACTTGAACTGTGAAAAGCATGCAATTAGAATTTCTCTTTCAAACTTGGGCTATGTCTAGTGAGAATATATTGAAGTGTATGACATGAACAACATATTGCATTTATATGGCACTTTTATAGTTACGTCTGGGGTAACAGGTGAGGATTTCAGAAGCAGATGAGCTGAGGCAGGGCTGGAGACAGGTGATTTGAAATGGAAATAGGTAATCTTGGTGATGGAGAAGATGAGCGTTTGGAAGCTTATCTTGGGTTAATAGGATACCAAGGTTGCAAGCGGTTTGGTTCATAGTAAAACTTAACAATGCAGGGGAGAATCAGACAGAATTTGTCACTGAATCACATGAGATATTAGGACAGTTGGCCAAAAGTATGGCCAAAGAGTTAGGTATAAGGGAGTGCCTTAAAAAAGGAGAGAGATGCAGAGAGGTTTAGGGAGAGAGTTCCAGAGCTTAGGGCATAGGCAGCTGAAGGCATGGCCACCAGTGGTGGAGCGATTAAAATCAGGGCTACTCAAGAATTGGAGGAGTTTGATATCTTGGAGGGTTGTGAGGCTGGAGGAGCTTACAGAGATAGGAATGGGCAAGACCATGGAGGATTTGAACACCAGGTTGAGAATTTTAAAATCAATACATTGTTTAACTGGGAGCCAATGTAGGTCAATGAGCACAAGGGTGAATGGAACCTGGTGCGAGTTGGGTTTGTGCAGTTTTGAATGAATTGATGTTTATGGTTTATGGAGGATGGAAGGTGGGGGCGCTGGGCTAGCGAGCATTGGAATAGTCACATCTGGGGTAACAGATGAGGATTTCAGAAGCAGATGAGCTGAGGCAGGGCTGGAGACAGGTGGTGATCTGAGATGGAAATAGGTAATCTTGGTGTTGGAGAGGATAAGCGTTTGGAAGCTTATCTTGGGTTAATAGGACACCAAGGTTGCAAACGGTTTGGTTCAGCCTCAGACAGTGGCCAGGGAGAGGCATAGAGTTAAAGCATTAGTGGTTTCAGGCCTGTTGTCGGTGGGAGTGGTTTGATACGATCTGTTTCATAAGTACTGCAAACAATGTTCAAACAATGGAGGATAAGCCAGATGAAAATAATTGAATTATGTCTTTCTGCACAGTCGATCAGAAAGCGGAATTTACATGTTTGAATAATGCAATCAATAGATACACTGCAAAACAAACAGTAGAATAATGTTGGACAGGGGTTGAGGGAATAAACCAGAAGAGACGCAGGAAACATTGCTAGTTTTGGAACTGCATATTTCATAGTCGTTGACATTTAAATGATTTGAAATTACTTTCCCTCGAGATAATGGTAATGTGTGAAGTGGTATTTTACATTCTTGTAAAGCAATAAATCCTGATACTTGTATAATAACTAATGTAATACCCTGTGCTAAAAATCTAACTACCTTCAGTGAAATACTGCATCACCCATTTCCATCAGAGTTCCATTTATGAATTGCATGTGGAAAATGAGTCCGTGTACAGTTGTACGTGCAGCAGGATTCTGGACACCTGGCATCACATTCACCTTCTGGAAAGAGCTGGTTGTGTCACGCTAGTGCTGAAAGTAGTCTTTAAATAGTCAGATAAGTGAAGAATCCCAGCCAGCTTAAATAAAACAGACCATTTTATATCACTGCAGTGATTGCAAAACTGTCAAAATATAAATGATTCCAATTAACCTGTTCATGACAAAACTGTAGTACAGGGTGCCCGATTGAATGTGTGTTCTTTTAATGTTAGGGACTCGTCTGATCGTCGGCTGTTTTCCTTTGGAAGGCTCCTGGTCCTTTCCACGGCAGTGGGAGTCAGCTGTGGCTCAGTGGATAGCACTCTTGCCTCTGAATCTGAAGGTTGTGAGTTCAAGTCCCCATTGCAGAGACCCTGGGCAATAATCCAGGCTGACAGTCCCTCAGTGCAGTAGAGTGAGTGTTGCACTGTTGGAGGTGTTATCTTTTGGGTAAGGCCCTGTGTGCTCCCTCATATGGAAGTAAGCAGTCTTGGTGATCAAGAGGATTTGGGATTGGACGCTCAGCTCAAAATCAAATAGGACTGAAATGAATTAAATATTAAAACATTACATTGCCATATCTATATTCTTAAGATAAGTGAAATGTTACTTTTGCCTTGCCTTAGCAATGTTGAGAAAATGACTTCAATGGGGGCTGGTAATCACTTCATTACATAAGTACATAAGAAATAGCATCAGTAGTAGGCCATTTGGCTCTTGAGCCTGATCATGGCTGATCTACCTCAACTCCACTTTTCTGCATGATCCACACATCCCTTAATTCTCTTAGTACCCAAAAATCTGTTGACCTCTGTTTTGAGCATACTCAATGACTGAGCATCCACAGCTCTCAGTGGTAGAGAATTTGACTGAAGAAATTTCTGCTCATCTCTGTCTTAAATGGCAGGCTTCTTATTTTGAGTTTTCAGTTAGATTAAGGATAGGGAGGGACAATATAGATTTAATGGTAATTTCTAAAGAATGTGCGGGGACAGAGGGACCTGGGGGTTCACTTGCATAGATCTTTGAAGGCAGCAGGACATTTTGAGAAAATAGTTTGCAAAGCGTATGGGATGTTAAGTTTCGTAAATAGAGATATTGACTATAAAAGCAGGGAAGTTATGCTGAAGCTTTATAAAGCTCTGGCTAGCCCACACCACTTTAGGAAGGATGTGTGGGTCCTTGAAAAGGTGCAGAGGAGATTTGCCAGAATGGTTCAAAGAGATAAGGGACTTTAACTACAAGGGTAGGTTGGAGAAGCTGGGGTTGTTCTCCTTGGAGAGATATACAAGATTATGACAGGTTTAGATAAGGGGCTGACAAGGGAATACTGTTTCCATTGTTAGGACTGAGGCGGGAGGAGTGCACTGTTGATTCCAGTCCCATTCTCAAACACTTCTCCACAGGTCACAACATATATTTAAATTTTCCCGCTTACCGAAACAGTCAATCATAGACTCTATTTTTATCCCAGAATAAACACACCAAAAGGTTTCTTTGATAAACAACAAAATTATCTGTTTATTATAAACCAAATCCTAACCAATAACAAAGTAAAACATACACACAAATTGCAATATTAAAGCCCCTTATTTATCCTAGCCCTCACGCATGCACACACGCACATACATACACACCAGTTAACCAGGAAAAAATAAAAGGGATTTTGGTTTACTGTTGTTGCAAAGAAATAGAAGGAATTTAAAAAAAAACACTTGGGCTGAAAAGAAGGTCTGGAAAGATGTCCTTTGTTTTGGTTTGGCATCCCAAATGCGTATAGGTGGCCATCACTAGGATCTTCCTAGAACAGTTCTTTCCAGGCAATGATGATCATTTTGGTTAGGCTTTCCATGAGTTGCAGCTACTGAAGCTCCAGTTAGGCCTTACAGCAGGAGTGTAGCAACAAGGTTTCAGTTCCACGCATTGTACATACAAAGGTTTCTGCAAACATGCAGGATTTCTTCAAATACAGGAAGAAATAGGAATCTGACACACTGGAAAGATAGGATTTCCTTTCAAGAGAGAGAGATGAGCTGTCGTCTTCTGTTGCAGGCCAAAGACCAACTGTCTGTTGTAATAGTTCAAAAATGAAACCAAAACTTTCCAGAAGTCCCGGTTTCTTGACATTTATAAATCTTGGCCTGTCATTTCTTTGTAAACATCTCTCCAAGTCAAAACAACCCCTGCTGATTTTTATTTGAAAACAGGTGTTTCCATTGTTACGACTGTTTACAGTTCAAACCTTCTGGTGACATCATTAAAAAAAAACAGCCAAAGTTCCAGCATCTGTGGAATCCTTTTCAGAGTGATTTGGGCAAGTTGAGTGAGTGGGCGAATGCATGGCAGATGTAGTATAATGTGGATAAATGTGAGGTTATCCACTTTGGTAGCAAAAACAGGAAGGCAGATTATTATCTGAACGGCTATAAACAGAGAGGGGCATATGCAATGAGACCTGGGTGTTCTTGTACACGACTTGCTGAAGGTAAGCATGCAGGTCCAACAGGCGGTAAAAAAGGCAAATGGTATGTTGGCCTTCATAACGAGAGGATTCGAGTACAGGAGCAGGGATGTCTTGCTGCAATTATACAGGGCCTTGGTGAGGCCACACCTGGAATATTGTGTGTAGTTTTGGTCTCCTTATCTGAGGAAGGATGTTCTTGCTATAGAGGGAGTGCAGCGAAGGTTTACCAGACTGATTCCTGGGATGGTGGGACTGACGTATGAGGAGAGATTGAGTCGGTTAGGATTATTCTTCATCCAGGGAGAAGACTCGGAGGGTGGAGTTCGGGACTGGTAAGTTACCTCGGGTGAAAAAAAAACCTAAAAAAAAATGAAAAAGTGAAGTCACAGGAAAGCTGTGACCTGATTGGCTGGTAGGGAATCTGCACTGAATTTGAAAATAAAACATTGATAAAAATTGATTAAAACCCTAATTAGCTAATTAATTAATAAGAGGAGGAGTGACTAAACCGGAGGGAGGAGATGACTGTATTTAGCATTGAATATTTATAGTCGAAATCTAGCACTAGGGACCATATAGTTAATTGTAACTTAATTTAGTAAGGATTTCTTGAGGCTGATGTTCAGGCAAAAGCAGAGTCTCATCGACAGGTTTGCAGCTGCCTGCAATGAATTTGGCCTAACCATCAGCCTCACGAAAACGAACATCATGGGACAGGACGTCAGAAATGCTTCATCCATCAATATCGGCGACCACGCTCTGGAAGTGGTTCAAGAGTTCACCTACCTAGGCTCAACTATCACTAGTAACCTGTCTCTCGATGCAGAAATCAACAAGCACATGGAAAAGGCTTCCACTGCTATGTCCAGACTGGCCAAGAGAGTGTGGGAAAATGGCGCACTGACACGGAACACAAAGGTCCGAGTGTATCAAGCCTGTGTCCTCAGTACCTTGCTCGACAGAAGAGAGCCCTGGACAACGTATGTCAGAGCGGCGTCTCAATTCATTCCATCTTCGCTGCCTCCGGAGAATCCTTGGCATCAGGTGGCAGGACCGCATCTCCAACACAGAAGTCCTCGAGGCGGCCAACATCCCCAGCTTATACACCCTACTGAGTCAGCGGCGCTTGAGATGGCTTGGCTATGTGAGCCGCATGGAAGATGGCAGGATCCCCAAGGACACATGGTACAGCGAGCTCGCCACTGGTATCAGACCTACCAGCCGTCCATATCTCCACTTGAAAGACGTCTGCAAACACGACATGAAGTCCTGTAACATTGATCACAAGTCATGGGAGTCAGTTGCCAGCGATCGCCAGAGCTGGCGGGCAGCCATAAAAGCGGGGCTAAAGTGTGGTGAGTCGAAGAGACTTAGCAGTTGGCAGGAAAAAAGACAGAAGCGCAAAGGGAGAGCCAACTGTGTAACAGCCCCCACAACCAATTTTTTCTGCAGCACCTGTGGCAGAGTCTGTCACTCTAGTATTGGCCTCTATAGCCACTCCAGGCGCTGCTCCACAAACCACTGACCACCTCCAGGCACTCACCCATTGTCTCCCGAGACAAGGAGGCCAAAGAAGAAGAATTTATTAACGATTTAATAAGTATTTAATTATTTTAAATGAATTTATTATATTAATTCGTGCTAGAAATGTCAATTAGAGGGGTAAATTGCTTCACCTGCGAGATGTGGGAGGTCCGTGACGCTTCCAGCGTTCCGGACGACTGCATCTGCAGGAAATGGGCGGCACAGTGGCGCAGTGGTTAGCACCGCAGCCTCACAGCTCCAGCGACCCGGGTTCAATTCTGGGTACTGCCTGTGTGGAGTTTGCAAGTTCTCCCTGTGTCTGCGTGGGTTTTCGCTGGGTACTTTGGTTTCCTCCCACCACCAAAAGACTTGCAGGTTGATAGGTAAATTGGCCATTACAAATTGCCCCTAGTATAGGTAGGTGATAGGGGAATATAGGGACAGGTGGGGATGTGGTAGGAATATGGGATTAGTGTAGGATTAGTATAAATGGGTGGTTGATGGTCGGCACAGACTCGGTGGGCTGAAGGGCCTGTTTCAGTGCTGTATCTCTTTAAAAAAAAAAAGTGTACCCAGTTGCGGCTCCTCACAGACCGCATGGATCGATTGGAGCAGCAATTGGATACACTTAGGAGCATGCAGGTGGCAGAAAGCGTCATAGACAGGAGTTTTAGTGAGGTGGTTACACCCAAGGTGCAGGCAGATAGATGGGTGACCGCTAGAAGGGGCAGGCAGTCAGTGCAGGAATCCCCTGTGGCTATCCCCCTCTCTAACAAGTATACCATTTTGGATACTGTTTGGGGGGGGGGGATGGCCTATCAGGGGAAAACAACAGCAGCCAGAGCAGTGGCACCACGGCTGTTTCTGTTGTTCTGCAGGGAGGGGCAAAGCGCAGAAGAGTAATAGTTATAGGGGACTCTATAGTCAGGGGCACAGATAGGCGCTTCTGTGGACATGAAAGAGACTCAGGATGGTATGTTGCCTCCCTGGTGCCAGGGTCAAGGATGTCTCTGAACGGACAGCGGGCATTCTGAAGGGGGAGGGTGAACAGCCAGAGGTTGTGGTACACATCGGTACTAATGACATAGGCAGGAAGAGTGACGAAATTACTCCCTGTGCCACATGCCAGTGAGGCTAGATATAGGAAGATAGTGCAGCTAAACGCGTGGCCGAACAGCTGGTGTAAGAGGTGGGGTTTCAGATATCTGGATCATTGGGATCTCTTCCGGGACAGGTGGGACCGGTACAAGACGGACGGGTTGCATCGAAACTGGAGGGGCACAAATGTCCTGGCTGCGAAGTTTGCTAGCGTCACTCAGGAGGGTCTAAACTAGTGTGGCAGGGGGGTGGGAACCAGAGCAGTAGGTCAGCAGGTGAAATAAATGAGGGGGAACTAGTAAATAAGGCCAGTGGGACTAAGAGGAAGAGCAGGCAGGGAGATGTTGCGGAGCACAGCAGGACTGGTGGTCTGAAGTGCATTTGTTTCAATGCGAGAAGTATAACAGGTAAGGCAGATGAACTTAGAGCTTAGGAACTATGATGTTGTTGCTATTACAGAGACTTGGTTGAGGGAAGGACAGGATAGGCAGCTAAATGTTCCAGGCTTTAGAAGCTTCAGGCGGGATAGAGGGGGATGTAAAAGGGGTGGGGGAGTTGCATTACTGGTTAAGGAGAATATCACAGCTGTACTGTGGGAGGACGCCTCGGAGGGGTCATGCAGCGAGGCAATATGGGTGGAGCTCAGGAATAGGAAGGGTGCAGTCACGATGTTGGGGGTTTACTACAGGCCTCCCAACAGCCAGCGGGAGGTAGAGGAGCAGATATGTAGACAGATTTTGGAAAGATGTAAAGGTAACAGGGTTGTAGTGGTGGGTGATTTTAACTTCCCCTATATTGACTGGGACTCACTTAGTGCTAGGGGCTTGGATGGGGCAGAATTTGTAAGGAGCATCCAGGAGGGCTTCTTGAAACAATATGTAGATAGTCCAATTAGGGAAGGGGCCGTACTGGACCTGGTATTGGGGAATGAGCCCAGCCAGGTGGTCGAAGTTTCAGTAGGGGAGCATTTCGGGAACAGTGACCATAATTTTAAGGTACTTGTGGATAAGGATAAGAGTAGTCCTTGGGTGAAGGTGCTAAATTGGGGGAAGGCTAACTGTGCGGAGTTTGCAAGTGTGACCAGTTTCTACAGCAGCTTGGCAATGGGTGCCAACGTCAAAAACAACAACTCACAGTGTCGCTTGGCAGCTTCACGTGCAACACTTGTGGCAGAACCAGTCTCTCAAGGATTGGCCTTCACAGCCATCAACAAAGGTGCAACAAGAGAAGACAGCCCACCAGAATGGATTGTTTGCTGCGTGTCCATGATCTTTCATAGATGGCAGGATGCCAATCAACCAGTTTTGGTCTGCCCACAAGCGGAAACACCTTCTCTATATCTACCCTGTAAAACCCTTCCATAATTTTGAAAACATTCAATCAGATCACCCCCGAGCCTAATGTGCGAGAAGTGAACTCCAGCCTGTTCAGTCTTTCCTGATGGTGATGATGTTCGCGTCTGAGAGCATCCTTTAGAAGCTTTTTTCGAACTTCTCCAATGTTTTATTCCAGACAGAGGAAATGATAGATGTGGTTTCCCTTTTCACCTCTCAACTGACCACAGACAGTGTTTTTATTAGAATTGTGTTTTAACCCTTGAGCGTTTTAATGGACAATAAACAGATAAATGACAGGTTTTCTCATAGACTTAAAGAAAGATAAATGTTTATTAAACAAAAACCAGAAAATTAGCAACTTCACACACACACATACACACACAAGATAGAGACAGGGGCGGCACAGTGGTTAGCACCGCAGCCTCACAGCTCCAGCGACCCGGGTTCAATTCCGGGTACTGCCTGTGTGGAGTTTGCAAGTTCTCCCTGTGTCTGCGTGGGTTTCCTCCGGGTGCTCCGGTTTCCTCCCACATGCCAAAGACTTGCAGGTTGATAGGTTAATTGGCCATTATAAATTGCCCCTAGTATAGGTAGGTGGTAGGGAAATATATAGGGACAGGTGGGGATGTGGTAGGAATATGGGATTAGTGTAGGATTAGTATAAATGGGTGGTTGATGGTCGGCACAGACTCGGTGGGCCGAAGGGCCTGTTTCAGTGCTGTATCTCTAAACTATAACAATATTAGGCAGGAACTGAAGAATTTAGATTTGGGGCGGCTGTTTGAGGGTAAATCAACATCTGACATGTGGGAGTCTTTCAAACATCAGTTGATTAGAACCCAGGACCGGCATGTTCCTGTGAGGAAGAAGGATAAGTTTGGCAAGTTTTGGGAACCTTGGATAACGAGGGATACTGTGAGCCTAGTCAAAAAGAAAAAGGGAGCATTCGTAACGGCTAGCAGGCTGGGAACGGATGAAGCCCTTGAGGAATATAAAGGAAGTAGGATGGAACGTAAGCAAGGAGTTAGGAGGGCTAAAAGGGGTCATGAAAAGTCATTGGCAAACAGGATGAAGGAAAATCCGAAGGCTGCTTATACGTATATAAAGAGCAAGAGGGTAACCAGGGAAAGGGTTGGCCCACTCACGGACAGAGGAGGGAATCTCTGTGTGGAGCCAGAGGAAATGGACGAGGTGCTAAATGAGTACTTTGCATCAGTATTCACCAAAGAGAAGGACTTGGTGGATGATGAGTCTAGGCAAGGGAGTGTAGATAGTCTGGGTCATGTCGTTATCAAAAAGGAGGAGGTGTTGGGCGTCTTGCAAAGCATTAAGGTCGATAAGTCCCCAGGCCCTGATGGGATTTAACCTAGA
The DNA here is from genome assembly GCF_036365525.1 of Heterodontus francisci. Taxonomy (NCBI): domain Eukaryota; kingdom Metazoa; phylum Chordata; class Chondrichthyes; order Heterodontiformes; family Heterodontidae; genus Heterodontus; species Heterodontus francisci. The sequence goes on along the minus strand of NC_090380.1, from coordinate 118,745,024 downwards.
ATACTGAGGGAGGCAAGGGAAGAAATTGCTGGGGCCTTGACAGAAATCTTTGTATCCTCATTGGCTACAGGTGAGGTCCCAGAGGACTGGAGAATAGCCAATGTTGTTCCTTTGTTTAAGAAGGGTAGCAAGGATCATCCAGGAAATTATAGGCCGGTGAGCCTTACATCAGTGGTGGGGAAATTATAAGAGAGTATTCTTCGGGACAGCATTTACTCCCATTTGGAAACAAACGAACTTATTAGTGAGAGGCAGCATGGTTTTGTGAAGGGGAGGTCGTGTCTTACTAATTTGATTGAGTTTTTTGAGGAAGTGACGAAGATGATTGATGAAGGAAGGGCAGTGGATGTTGTCTATATGGACTTCAGTAAAGCCTTTGACCAGGTCCCTCATGGCAGACTGATGCAAAAGGTGAAGTCACATGGGATCAGAGGGGAGCTGGCAAGATGGATGCAGAACTGACTTGGTCATAGAAGACAGAGGGTAGCAGTGGAATGGAGGGATGTGACTAGTGATGTTCCGCAGGGATCTGTGCTGGGCCCTTTGCTTTTTGTAGTATATATAAATGATTTGGAGGAAAGTGTAGCTGGTCTGATTAGTAAGTTTGTGGACGACACAAAGGTTGGTGGAGTTGCGGACAGTGATGAGGATTGTCAGAGGATACAGCAGGATATCGATCGGTTGGAGACTTGGGCAGAGAAATGGCAGATGAAGTTTAATCCGGACAAATGTGAGGTAATACATTTTGGAATATCTAATACAGGTGGGAAGTATACAGTAAATGGCAGAACCCTGAGGAATATTGACAGGCAGAGAGATCTGGGCGTACAGGTCCACAGGTCACTGAAAGTGGCAAAACATGTGGATAAGGTCGTCAAGAAGGCATACGGCATGCTTGCCTTCATCGGTCGGGGCATAGAGTATAAAAATTGGCAAGTAATGCTGCAGCTGTACAGAACTTTAGTTAGGCCACACTGAGAATATTGCGTTGAATTCTGGTCGCCACACTACCAGAAGGACGTGGTTGCTTTGGAAAGGGTACAGAAGAGGTTTACCAGGGTATTGCCTGGTCTGGAGGGCATTGGCTATGAGGAGAGGCTGGATAAACTCGGATTGTTTTCACTGGAACGACGGAGGTGGAGGGGCGACGTGATAGAGGTTTACAAAGTTATGAGCGGCATGGACAGAGTGGATAGTCAGGAGCTTTTTCCCAGGGTGGGAGAGTCAGTTACTAGGGGACATAGGTTTAAGGTGAGAGGGGCAAAGTTTAGAGGGGATGTGTGAGGCAAGTTCTTTACACAGAGGGTGGTGAGTGCCGGGGGACGTGGTGGAAGCAGGTACGATAGCGACATTTAAGAGGCATCTTGACAAATACATGAATAGGATGGGAATAGAGGGATACGGTCTCTGGAAGTGCAGAAGGTTTTAGTTTAGGCAGGCATCAAGATCGGCGCAGGCTTGGAGGGCTGAATGGCCTGTTCCTGTGCTGTATTGTTCTTTGTTGTTATATTTGCTGGAGTTCAGAAGAGTGAGGTGGGATCTCACAGAAACCTATAAACTTCTAACAGGACTTGGCAGGGTAGATGCAGGAAGGATGTTCCCAATGGTGGGGGAGTCCAGAACCAGGGTTCATACTCTAAGGATACGGGGTAAACCTTTCAGGACTGAGACGAGGAGAAATTTCTTCACCCAGAGAGTGGTGAGCCTGTGGAATTTACTGCCCCAGAAAGCAGTTGAGGCCAAAACATTGTATGTTTTCAAGACGGAGTTAGATATAGCTCTTGGGTCTAAAGGGATCAAAGGGTATGGGGCGAAAGCAGCAACAGGTTACTGAGTTGGATGATCAGCGATGATCATAATGAATGACGGAGCAGACTCGAAGGGCCAAATGGCCTACTCCTGCTCCTATTTTCTATGTAAGTTTCTCTGTATGTTTACAACACAAATTCTCAAAACTTAACAAAAAATGTCAATACTCGTAACACCATTAGCTTATGGTACAAGGACTAGGGGACACAGTTAAGGTTTGGGCAAGAGATGCAGGGCGGATGCGAGGAAGAACTTTTTTAAGCAATGAGTGAAACTCGCTGCCTGTGAGGGTGGTGGAAGCAGGGATGATGAATGATTTCCAAAGGAAATTGGATGGGCACTCAAGGGAAATTAAGTTGCAGGGCCCCAGGGATCGAGCGGGGAAGTGGGACTGACTGGATTGCTCCGCGGAAAGCCGGGATGGACTTGATGGGCCAAATGGCGGCCTCCTGTGCTGTAAATGCTTCTAGATGTTTTAATGTTTTTACAGTGTTTTAAACGAGCAGAAGTCCACCCTCCCCAGTAGAATACTTGACTATGTGGGTCAAGTGTTTGTAGGGCTTTAGAAGTGAACTATTTTTCAAAGATTTTAGTAAATATTTCTCCAACTAGCAGAATTGCGTATCGATTTCCTTCTAGCTCACCCTCCCCTTGTCAATCTTCTACACTTGGGGCCTGTTGACTCTGTATGTAATATCTCCCATTATCATTTGAGCCATGAAGATTAGTTACAAATCGATATTTTCCTTTCTCAATCGCCCATACCCAAAGAAAAGTTGATAATAGTTACTGACTTATATTTGCTTAAATAATGAAATGGATGACCTGTAATAAACTTTTACTTAGAATTTACAGCACAGAAACAGGCCATTTGGCCCAACTGTTCTATACCTGAGTTTATGCTGCACATGAGCCTCCTCTTACCCAACTTCATCTCACCCTATCAGAATATTCTTCTGTTCCTTTCGCCCTTCTGTTTAGCCACCTGCCGTTCAGTTTGTCTATACTATACATCTCTACTCCATGTGGTAGCGGGTTGCACATTCTCACCACTCTCTGGATAAAGACATTTCTCCTGAATTCCCTGTTGCATTTATTAGTGACTACTTTATATTTACGACCAATGTTCCTATTAAACTGCATGGCAGCCTGGAAGGTTCTGGGGCAAATACATTTAAAGGGACAGCACACTGAAAAAGCTGCACACCACAACTTAACTATTAAAGGGACCATTGTTTATGACCCCTAATTCTGAAATAGGAAACATTTCCCCTATGTCTACCCTATCAAAACCCTTTCACAATTTTCAAGATCCTAATCAGGTCGTCACTCAGCCTTCTCTTTTCTAGAGATGAGTTCCTATCCACACTTCAAGATGAAAACAAATTGGATGGAGGGAGAAGGGGCTGTATCCTGCCAAATCAATCTTGCTGTCATTTTTTGAGGAGGAGACCTCCCAGGTGGACTAGATACGCAACGCCCTGGTGCGCGTTGACTTCTAATCTTTCACGTGAAAGGTTGCAAATTAAACTTAAAGTAGTGGGATTTAAGGGAAATATATGGAAGGATAAGAAAATAGTTGAGAGCTAGGAGCCAGCAGGCCCTTAAGTTTTTTTTTTTTAGTAATTGTTCAGGATGTGGGTGATGCTGGCAAGGTCGCATTTATTGTCCATCCTGAATTGCAGTGAGTTGACCATGTAGTGTGGTTCCTGATTCACGTGAACCAGACTGGGACGAGGTGACAAATTTCCTTACCTGAAGGGCATTCGTGAGCCACTCGATCTCCCCCCCCCCACTCGATCTCTCCCCCACTCGATCTCCCGCGATCTCTCTCATTGAAACACAGAAATTAGGAGCAGGAGTAGGCCATTTGGCCCTTCGAGCCTGCTCCGCCATTCATTGTGATCATGGCTGATCATCCAATTCTGTAGCCTTTTCCGGCTTTCGACCCATACTCTTTGATCCCTTTAGACCCAAGAGCTACATCTAACTCCTTTTTGAAAACATTCAATCTTTTGGCTTCAACTACTTTCTGTGGTAGCGAATTCCACAGGCACACCATTCTCTGGGTGAAGAAATTTCTCCTCATCTCAGCCCTGAAAGGTTTACCCTGTATCCTTAGACTCTGACCCTTGGTTCCAGACTCCCACACCATCGGGAACATCCTTCCTGCATCTACCCTGTCAAGTCCTATTAGAATTTTATAGGTTTCTATGCAATTCCCCCCTCACTCTTCTGAACTCCAGTGAATATAATCCTAAGCGACTTAATCTCTCCTCATAAGTCAGTCCCGCCATCCCAGGAATCAGTCTGGTAAACCTTCGCTGCACTCCCTCTATAGCAAGAACATCCTTCCATAAGGAGACCAAAACTGCACACAACATTCCAGGTGTGGCCTCACCAAGGCCCAGTATAATTGCAGCAAGACATCCCTGCTTCTGTACTCTAATCCTCTCGTTATGAAGGCCAACATACCATTTGCCTTTTTTGCCGCCTGCTGGATCTGCATGCTTACCTTCAGCGACTGGTGTACGAGAACACCCAGGTCTCGTTGCATGTATCTGCCTTTCTGTTTTTGCTACCAACGTGGATAACCTCACATTTATCCACATTATACTGCATCTGCCATGCATTAGCCCACTCACTCAACTTGTCCAAATCAACTTGAAGCCTCTCTGCAACCTCCTCACAACTCACCCTCCCACCCAGTTTTGTGTCATCTGCAAATTTGGAGATATTACATTTAGTTCCCTCATCTAAATCATGAATGTATATTGTGAATAGCTGGGGTCCTAGCACCGATCCCTGCGGTACCCCATTAGTCACTGCCTGCCATTCGGAAAAAGACCCATTTATCCCTATTCTTTGTTTCCTGTCTGCCAACCAGTTTTCTATCCATCGCAATACACTACCCCCAATCCCATCCGCATTAATTTTACACGCTAATCTCTTATGTGGGACTTTTTCAAAAGCCTTCTGAAAGTCCAAATAAATCACATCCACCGGCTCCCCCTCATCAACTCTACCAGTTACATCCTCTAAGAATTCTAGTAGATTTGTCAAGCATGATTTCCCTTTCGTAAATCCCTGCTGACTCTGTCCAATTTTACCACTGTTCTCCAAGTGCTGTGCTATAAAATCTTTCATAATGGACTCTGGAATTTTCCCCACTACTGACATCAGGCTGACTGGTCTACAATTCCCTGCTTTCTCTCTACCTCCCTTTTTAAATAGTGGGGTTACATTAGCTACCTTCCAATCTGTAGGAACTGTTCCAGAGTCTATAGAATCTTGGAAGATGACCACCAATGCATCCACTATTTCTAGGGCCACTTCCTTAAGTACTCTGGGATGCATACCATCAGGCCCTGGGGATTTATTGGCCTTCAATCCCATCAATTTCCCCAACACCATTTCTCTACTAATACTGATTTCTTTCAGTTCCTCTCTCTCACTAAACCCTGTGTTCCCAGATCGACCTCGACCTCAATCGATCTCTCTCGGCCCCACCACCTCGCTCTCGGCCCCCCTTCCCGCTCTTTGCCCTGCTCCCTACCCCGCTCCCTCGTCTGCCTCTCTCTCGCCATCTGCCTCTCTCTCGCCGTCTGCCTCTCACGCTCTCTCTCGCCGTCTGCCTCTCGTGCTCTCTCTCGCCGTCTGCCTCTTGCCCTCTCCCTGTCTCGTGTGTAGTCCTGTTTGAAGCTTGTGGGGTCAGATACTGTATTACATAAACTGCTATTAAGTGAATTTAGTTTGGAGAAGTAGTCAGCGTTGATGTGTTTGAGGGGCAGTACAGCACCAGCTGTAATTATCTGTGGCCAGCATGTACTTCTAACTTGCACCTTCCAGAATTCCAGGGAGAGTTAATGCAGTGAGACTGAGGAAAATTTGCCTGATATTTTCCACCGCCTCACCTGCACCCCACCCCCCCCACGCCGTTACTCTCCCTGATATTTCCACAATTTGCATCGTGCCACTGACTTTAACATGTCCTGTTTTATGACATTGCCATAGTTTGATTTAGATTGTCGTCTTACGATTCTCTGACCAGAATTGGGTGTCCTTAGGTTTTCAGTATATGGCTAAGGTGTTGAACTTGTGTAGTATTTTCCTTTTCCTTCCATTAGTCATGTTGAGGATTAGAAAGTTCTTGTGGGCATATATTTTCCCTGTGCATGTACATAACATAAATTCGAATTTATATCTATTGCTGTCGTTGTACTTTTCAGTGAGAAGGTCTTGTGGCATGTTGCATCTCAGCTGATACTGATACCCACATCACGCCTGTGTGCTGACTGTTACTGCATGCTGTGCTCATTATTCATAAGGTCACTTTTGTGACAGTGAAGTGACCTTTTGGAGTTTATTTTTTCTTGTGTAACTCTGCTGGGTGGACTGTCGTGCCATAGGACATGTCTGTTGAATTTCAAATTGAGGTTTTAAGTAGCGTTGTGCAACTCATTTATTTTCTGAATCTAGAGCGTCAGCAATCTGATCAAAGTATTAGTTGAGGTATACCTGGGGGAAATGGCCGTCCGTATTCTCTCCAGATTTAAAAAAAAATTCGTAGCATTGTTAAGTCTCCAAGTCATGGCTCATGACTGCTCTGTTAATTTTTACTGGAGTTCTCTTTTGGATATGCAACAAACCATTGCACATTTTGATTGGTGCCTGTGTTTGGGGTAATGCATCGGCTTGCTGATGTACCTGGGACAAAATGGGTTCAAGGTTTGAAGCAGTTTGTTTCTCATTGATCCTTGATATTCAAATGAGTCATGAATTAAATGGGTTATTTCCCTATCTTTGGTCCTGTTGGCCGGGAATACTATTCTTCCACAAGCTTTGGTTGTGGAGGTGGGGGTGGTGGGGAGAGCTTCTGTCCCCATTGACATTTTGGGAATTTTTTATTTTCTTTCATTGGGCTCGAATTGCACTGGCAACATGCAAGTACTGAAAGTAGTTAAAATTCGTACAGAGAAGGGAATGACATGGAGTGGACATTGCAGTCTCAGTTTAGAGCTTCATAAATACTCCAAACTGAAAATATCATTCATCTCCAGTTTTCAGACATTTCAGTGGAAGTTACAATAACATTACTGATTCCAAGTTGGTTTACTGCCTGAATGTTAAAAAGTCAGCTAACCAGAACATATTCACTTTAAAAGTTAAAATTCCTGTGATTGATGCACGATTGAGAAAAAAAGTCTTGTGGAAGTCCTTAATAGGAACATTCAAGACTTTGCAAATGATTTCCTAATGGCAGTTCAGAATGCCTTGGCTAAAGAGTCTCAAATGATATCTTCTGGAAGAGCATTTCTTAAGATATGTTTTTTATTTTATGGGTTGTGAGCATCGCTGGCATTTGTTTCCCATCCCTAACTGCCCTCGAGAAGGTGGTGGTGAGCCGCTTTCTTGAACTGCTGCAGTCCATCTGGTGTAGGTACACCCACAGTGCTGTTAGGAAGGGTTTTTGACCCAGTGACAGTGAAGGAACGGCGATATAGTTCCAAGTCAGGAGGTGTGTGGCTTGGAGGGAACTTGCAGCTGATGGTGTTCCCTTGTGCCTGTTGCCGTTATCTTCCTAGGTGGTAGAGGTCGTGGATTTGGAAGGTGCTGTTGAAGTGGCTTGGCGAGTTGCTGCAGTGCATCTTGTAGATGGTGTACACTGCTGCCACTGTGGTGGAGGGAGTTAATGTTGAAGGTGGTGAATGGGGTGCTGATGAACTGCTTTGTCCTAGATGGTGTTGTTGGAGCTGCACTCATGCAGGCAAGTGGAGAGTATTCCATCACATTTGTGCTATGTAGATGGTGGATAGAGGCTTTGGGGAGTCAGGAGGCGAGTTACTCACTGCCGAATTCCAGCATTTTTGCTTCCCATAAGTCGCCTTCCACCCCTTGTCATCTAAGTCATACCAGAAAGAAAGATGGACTTCCATTTTTACAGTTCTTTCACAACCTTAAGATGTCCCAAAGAGCTTTGCAGCCAATAAAGTACCTTTTGAAGTACCTGTTGTAATTTAGGAAATGCAGTAGCCAATTTGCACGCAGCAAACTCCCACAAACAGTAATGTGATAATTACCAGATCATCATCTTTAGTGATGATAAGGTCTAATTGTTGGTCAGAACACTGGATAGAATGGCCCTGCTCCTCTTGGATATAGTGCCATGGAATCTTCCATGTCTATCTGAGAGAGCAGATTTTTTTTTATTTGTTTGTGGGACATGGGTGTCTCTCGCTAGGCCAGCATTTATTGCCCATACCTAATTGCCCTTGAGAAACTGAGTGGCTTGCTAGGCCATTTCAGAGGGAATTTTTTAAGAGTAACCACATTGCTGTGGGTCTGGAGTCACATGTAGGCCAGACCAGGTAAGGACGGCAGATTTCCTTCCGTTTTGTTTTTGACATTGGTGAACCAGATGGGTTTTTACGACAATTGACAGTCGTTTCATAGTCATCATTAGATTAGCTTTTTAATTCCAGATTCATTAATTGAATTGAAATTTTACCATCTGCCATGGGATACGAACCCATGTCCCCAGAGCATTAGCCTAGGCTCTGGATTACTAGTCCAGTGACAGTACCTCTACGCCACTGCCTACCCCGATTCAGGCCTTGGCTTAATGCTTCATCCAGGAAATGGCATCATTGTCAATACAAGACACCCTCAGTACTGCACTGGTGTGTCAGCCTGGATTATGGGCTCATCTCCAGCTTGGGATTTGAACCTCCGACTGTGATGTCCTCTGGATTGGAGTGAGGTTTAGCCGAGTTTGGTATAAGATACGTGAGACAGAGACTGCAGGCTGCTGAATATAAAGGATTTTTCTTTATTCTGTTTGACTTTCAGTTTCCCTTTGCTAGCATGTGTGTTCTACAGCAGCCGCAAATGTACACAATGCACATTGCAGTTTCAAAACACGACAGCGCTACATCCCTCCCCTTCTTAGTAAATGAGAGACATAGCACGTTTCAATAGTTTGTTTCTAAAAATATAACAATAACAATATAAATAAATAGTTCCCTTCGTTACATCGGCACTGAAGTGTGCTGGGCGGTTTCTCACATGAGTGGATATTGTCTGACATCAAATGTAGTCTCTTTTGATTCATGTTCTTCATCTGAGATGTAGATGTCAGAATTGGATTCAATGTTTATAAGTGGTGTTTTCATTGCTTTAATGAATGACGCTTTTCTTGTGGTGATTTGCGAATTGCGTTTAGTGATCATTGATCCTTTTGTGTTAGTCACAACAAATGGTTGGATGTCATAAAGAGTTGTTTTTTTTCCAACCTGACCATCATGTTTCATAGAGTCATACAGCACAGAAACATGGCTTAGTGGTATTGGCACTGGACTAGTAACCCAGAGACCCCGGGTACAGTTCTCATAGAGTTATACAGCTATACAGCACAGAAACAGGCCCTTCGGCCCACCTTGTCTGTGCCGGCCATCAAGCCTATCTATTCTAATCCCATTTTCCAGCACTTGCCCCGTAGCATTGTATGCTATGGCGTTTCAAGTACTCATCTAAATGCTTCTTAAATGTTGTGAGGGTTCCTGCCTCTACCACCCATTCAGGCAATGCGTTCCAGATTCCAACCACCCACTAAATAAAAAATATTTTCCTCAAATCCCCTCTAAACCTCCTGCCCCTTACCTTAAATCTGTGCCCCCTGGTTATTGACCCCACTGCTAAGGGAAACAGTTTCTTCATATCTACTCTATGCCCCTCATAGTTTTACATACCTCAATCGGGTCCCCCCTCAGCCTTCTCTGCACTAAGAAAAATAACCCGAGGCTATCCAGTCTCTCTTCATAGCTGAAATGCTCCAGCCCAGGCAACATCCTTGTGAATCTCCTCTGCACCCTCTCCAGTGCATTCGCATCCTTCCTATAGTGTGGTGACCAGAACTGTATACAGTACTCCAGCTGTGGCCTAACTAGCGTTTTGTACAGCTCCATCATAACCTTCCTGCTCTTATATTCTATGCCTCGGCTAATTAAAGGCAAGTATCCCAAATGCCTTCCTAAGCACCTTATCTACCTGCGCTGCTGCCTTCGGTGATCTATGGACAAGTACACCAAAGTCCCTCTGACACTCTGTACTTCCTATGGTTCGACCATCCATTGAATATTCCCTTGCCCTGTTAGTCCTTCCAAAGTGCATCACCTCACACTTGGCAGGATTAAATTCCATTTGCCACTGCTCTACCCATCTTACCAGCCCATCTCTATCGTCCTGTAACAGGGACATGGGTTTGAAATCCAACACAGCAGAAGGTGGAATTTGAATTCAGTTAATTCAATTCAAAGCTAGTCTAATGATGGCCATGAAACCATTGTCGATTTTTGTAAAAACCCATCTGGTTCACGAATGTCCTTTAGGAAAGTAAATCCGCTGGTCTGGCCTACATACGACTCCAGACCCACAGCAATGTGGTTAACTCTTTAAAAAATGCCCTCTGAAATGGCCTAATAAGCCACTCAGATGTTTCAAGCCGCTTCAAAGTTAATAAGGAATGCAACCGGACGGACCGCCCGGCAACGACTGAGGCACTGGAAACGACAATGGCAAACCCAGCCCTGTCGACCCTGCAAAGTCCACCTTACTAACATCTGGGGGCTTGTGCCAAAGTTGGGAGAGCTGTCCCATAGACTAGTCAAGCAACAGCCTGACATAGTCATACTCACGGAATCATACAATGTCTCAGACACCGCCATCACCATCCCTGGGTATGTCCTGTCCCACCGGCAGGACAGACCCAGTAGAGGTGGCGGCACAGTGGTATACAGTCGTGAGGGAGTGGCCCTGGGAGTCCTCAATATCGATTCCAGACCCCATGAGGTCTCATGGTATCAGGTCAAACATGGGCAAGGAAAGCTTTTGTTGATTACCACCTACCGCCCTCCCTCAGCTGATGAATCAGTACTCCTCCATGTTGAACACCACTTGGAGGAAGCAGAGGGTAGCAAGGACGCAGAATGCACTCTGGGTGGCGGACTTCAATGTCCATCACCAAGAGTGGCTCGGTAGCACCGCTACTGACCGAGCTGGCCGAGTACTAAAGGACATAACTGCTAGACTGGGTATGCGTCAGGTGGTGAGGGAACTGACGAGGAAGAAGCATACTTGACCTCATCCTCACCAATCTGCCTGCCTCAGATGCATCTATCCATGATAGTATTGGTAAGAGTGATCACCGCACAGTCTTTGTGTAGACCAAGTCCCATCTTCACATTGAGAATGTCCTCCATCATGCTGTGTGGTACTACCACCGTGCTAAATGGGATAGATTTAGAACAGATCTAGCAACTCAAAACTGGGCATCCATGAGGCATTGTGGGCCATCAGCAGCAGAATTGTATTCGACCACAATCTGTAACCTCATGGCCCGGCATATCCCCCACTCTACCATTACCATCGAGCCGGGGGATCGACACTGGTTCATTGAAGAGTGCAAGAGGGCATGCCAGGAGCAGCACCAGGCATACCTCCAAAATGAGGTGTCAACCTGATGAGACTGCAACCCAGGACTACTTACTTGCATGCCAAACAGCAGAAGCAGCAGGTGAGAGACAGAGCTGAGTGATCCAACAACCAACGGATCAGATCTAAGCTCTGCAGTCCTACCACCTCCAGTCGTGAATGATGGTTGACAATTAAACAGCAAATAGGAGGAGGTGGCTCCACAAATATTCCCATCCTCAATGATGGGGGAGCCCAGCACATCAGGGCAAAAAATAAGGCTGAAGCATTTGCAACAATCAGCTGAAAGTGCCAAGTGGATGATCCATCTCAGCCCCCTCCTGATGTCCCCATCATCAGAGACGCCGGTCTTCAGCAAATTTGATTCACATCGCGTGATATCAAGAAATGACTGAAGGCACTGGATACTGCAAATGCTATGGGTTCCAACAACATTCCGGCAGAAGTACTGAAGACCCGTACTCCAGAACTAGTCGCACTCCTAGCCAAGCTGTTCCAGTACAGCTACAATACTGGCATCTACCCGGCAATGTGGAAAATTGCCCAGGTATGTTCTGTATACAAAAAGCAGGACAAGTCCAACCCAGCCAATTATCACCCCATCAGTCTATTCTCGATCATCAGTAAAGTGATGGAAGGTGTCGTTGACAGTGCTATCAAGCAGCACTTGCTCAGTGACGCTCAGTTTGGGTTCTGCCAGGGCCACTCAGCTCCTGACCTCATTACAGCCTTTGTTCAAACATGTACAAAAGAGCTGAACTCCAGGGGTGAAGTGAGAGTGACTGCCCTTGACACCAAGGCAGCATGTGACCGAGTATGGCATCAAGAGCCTTAGCAAGACTGGAATCTATGGGAATCAGGGGGAAAACTCTCCACTGGTTGGAGTCATACCGAGCGCAAAGGAAGATGGTTGTGGTCATTGGAGGTCAATCATCTCAGCTCCAGGACCTCACTGCAGGAGTTCCTCAGAGTAGTGTCCTAGGCCCAACCATTTTCAGCTGCTTCATCAATGACCTTCCTTCAATCATAAGGTCAGAAGTGGGGATGTTCGCTGATGATTGCACAACGTTCAGCACCATTCCTCAGATACTGAAGCAGTCTGTGTAGAAAGGCAGCAAGACCTGGACAATATCCAGGCCTGGGCTGATAAGTGGCAAGTAACATTTATGCCACATAAGTGCCAGGCAATGACCATCACCATTTCCCCTTGACATCCAATGGCATTACGATCACTGAATCCCCCACGATCAACATCCTGGGAGTTACCATTGACCAGAAACTGAACCGGACTAGCCATATAAATACTGTGGCTACAAGAGCAGATCAGAGGCTTGGAATCCTGTGGCGAGTAACTCACCTCCTGACTCCCCAAAGCCTGTCCACCATCTACAAGGCACAAGTCAGGAGTGTGATGGAATACTCTCCACTTGCCTGGATGGGTGCAGCTCCAACAACACTCGAGAAGCTCGACACCATCCAGGATAAAGCTGCCTGCTTGATTTGCACCCCATCCACAAACATTCACTTCCTCCACCACCGACGCACAGTGGTAGCAGTGGTAGCATCTACAAGATGCACTGCAGCAATTCACCAAGGCTCCTTTGACAGCACCTTCCATACCTGCGACCTCTACCACCTAGAATGCCAAGGGTAGCAGTTGCATGGGAACACCACCACCTGCAAGTTTCCCTCCAAGCCTCACACCATCCTGACTTGGAACTATATCACTGTTCCTTCACTGTAGCTGGGACAAAATCCTGGAACTCCCTTCGTAACAGCACTGTGGGTGTACCTACCCCACATGGACTGCAGCGGTTCAAGAAGGCAGCTCACCACCACCTTCTCGAGGGCAATTAGGGATGGACAATAAATGCTGGCCTTGTCAGTGATGTCCATATCCCATGAATGAATAAAAAAAAGTACTTTATCTCCTGGCTTAAGTGGTGTAGCTCTAAATTTCATGTTTCACTCTGCATTTACTTTTATATGACCCTTCTATTCTTTATTGCATTCATGTTGATCATTAGCTCCGCAGGGTAGTTCAGGATGACGTGTGCATAGGATGTGCAACGATGAGTGTAGCTGGAGGTTGTCCAGTAGTCGAATGAGGAATCGCTCTGTAATTACGCAGAAATTGCTATAGCTCTTGCTTCCATCACTTGTTCTCAGCTGTAGCTCCGCATATTACTCTTTTCAAGGTTCACATAAATCTCTCGCCTTCTCTACTAGCTCTTGGCCAACAGAGTGTGATTTTTCTATGAGTGAACTGTAGGTTAGTTCACAAATTTACTGAACTCATCACTGTTGAATGGGGTAAATAAAAGCAAAATACTGCGGACGCTGGAAATCTGAAACAAAAAAAAGAAATGCTGGAATCAGCAGGTCTGGCAGCATCTGTGGAAAGAATGGGGGCCCATTATCACTTCTTACCATTTGAGGGATTCCAAACAAGGTGAAGATCTACTTTTGTTGGAGTTGATATAACTAATTCCACGATTGGGAATTCACTGCAGTTGTTCACTTGTGGGCAAATCTGCGAAGTCAACGCTGGCTTCAATCCATGGTCCTCGAGCTAGTTTACTCATCTTGAGAGCATCATGAAGGTTTGACATTGTGGTTGCTTGACCACCCACTCGAGTAGAAAGTTGGATACTCAAAGTACAAGAGCAGCAGTTCCAGGTTGAGTATCAACCAGGCAAGCTCAAACCAGGGGACTATCTTTTATGCTCTACCATGCAATCAATTCCTGGTAACCACACCTTTTTCCAAAGGAGTAGTTTGGTCTTGACTATTCCCTGGTGCCCTTCATGTGCTGTATCAACAACACATTGCCTCATTGAGTTCTTGCGTAATGCAAGATCAGATGTGGTTGTAATGGTGAGCTCATTTCGAACATTGTGAAGACCTTATAGTGTGTGAGTGATTTCACTTAGAGTCACAGAGTTATACTGCACAGAAACAGGCCCTTCGGCCCATCGAGTTCATGCCAGTCATCGAGCACTTATCTATTCTAATCCCATTTTCCAGCACTGGGGCCCGTAGCCTTGTATGTTATGACGTTTCAAGTACTCATCTAGACGCTTTCTCTAACATGTCTTTCCAGTTTCAGGATTCCATAGCCTTCATACATAATTGCAAAACCTCATCTTGTTTTGTTGCTGCTTTGATGTCAGCTTGTTTTAGCGACTTTGGCACTGCATTTATGCTTACGTAGTTATGATGTTTGGCAACCTTTTCCTCATGACTAGTAGGACTGACTGTCAGCAATGGATGCCACAAAAGAGAGTGCGCTGGGTTGAGCTTGCCTGGTCGATACTCAACCTGGAACTGGTGCTCTTGTACTTTTATGTATCCAACATTCTATTCGAGTGGGTGGTTTGCTATGTGGATTGCTGAACAGAATAACTAGTGGTCTATGATCAGTTATTACTTTAAATTCGCTTTCATATAAGTAGAGATGAAAGTGTAAGATAACCCACGTGATTGAGAGCGCTTCTCTCTCTATGAATAACATTGCTTTACAGGCATTAATGATCTGCTTGCCATCACAACGATTGATGACCTACCTGTCTTGTTCTATGCGAGAACTATGCCCAAACCTGCCGGGCCTGCATCCATGACGAGCAGGGTAGCTTTCTCAGGGTCGAAATAGGCATTCGTGCAACTTGCTGACAAATGTCGTTTGATCTGGCATACCGCCTGATTTAGTCCACTCCCAATTGTTAGTCTCTTTTGTCATTGCATGGGAGGGGCAGATAGCGTAGTGAGGTCAGGAATGAAGTGACGACAGTACATGATGAGACCTAGCAGACTCCAGACTTCTTGCATGTTTGTAGGATCTGCAGTGTTTGCAATGGCTTCAACTCTCCAAGGATCAGGTGATACTCCTTCACCACTAAACACATGACCAAAGTTTTCAATTCTGCTTTCATTGAACAAGAACTTGTCTTTGTTCAAGTTGAGGTTACATTCTCTGAGACATTGTAGACATGCACCGTCTCGAGTTCCTTTTCGGTGTGGCCATAGATGAGAGTGTCATCACTGATGTTCAGCGCGTCTTCAAGTCTTTGAAGTGCAGAATGAATCAAGTGCTGAAATATCTCCGCTGCTGACCTGACTCCAAAAGTTGAGCCTCTTGTATTGAAAAAGACCGATAGGAGTAGAGAATACAGTAAGATACCTCGATTCTTCTGCAAGCTTGATTTGATGGTAACCTGCATTGAGGTCAAGTTTAACAAAGTGTTTAGCACCATTCACTTTCTCTATGAAATCGATTATCGGTGTCAAGTGTCTTTCTCATCATATTGCTTAATTTGATTATCGCATATCAACACAGATTCTAATCTGGTTCTCGCTCTTGGCTTTCTTGCTGACTTATATGGGTGAGACCCAAGCAGTAGGTTCATCCCCAACTTTCTCAATAATGTCTAGGTCGAGTAGATGTTGAAGTTCCTTCTCTGTCTGTTTCCTGACATGAAATGTATTTTTCGCCATTGATGCGCAACTGGGGGCAGATTAGGGTCTACATGCAGCTTGCAGTTTTCAGTTTTCCAGTGAGTAAAGCAATCCGTATACAGTTCAAGAATGTTTGTTATGTGTAGGAATCGCGTATATGACTGCAATCATGTGCCGATCTGTTTCTGTGTGGAAACTGAAAAGTGTATCACATTCTCCAGATATGACATAGAACAGAGTCTTTCTTCTAGTGTCTGTGATTGAGACTGGTGTTTGAGGTTCTGAGGATTTTCAGTGGTTTGTCACTGTTGTAAGGGATTTTTTTGGATTCTCTGGTTTGCAGAGAATGGGGCAATCTTGAAATAAAAACAGAAAGTGCTGGAAATACTCCGGTCTGGCAGCATCTATGAGGAGAGAAAGAGTTAACGTTTCAGGTCTGTGACCTTTCATCAGAATCTTAACAGACCTGAAATGTTAGCTCTGTTTCTGTCTCCACAGATGCTGCCAGACCTGCTGAGTATGTCCAGCACTTTCTATTTTTATTTCAGATTTCCAGCATCCACAGTATTTTGCTGTTATTTTAGGGGCAGTCCTGAGGTTTGTTGAATATTTTGTCTCCCATGACAAAGCAGATGCTGCTGTGTCTGAGAGCATCTATTTCTGAGCAGCTATGCATGGCTGTTGTGGCAGAGAGAGGGGACAAAAGTATGTTCAGGGTCATCCACCTCTATATTAGCTACATTCTGTTGCCCTTTTGCAATGGTACGCACACATGACACCTTCTGGTGGTATTGGAGTTAGTGGTTGATTTTGCTGATGAGCAAAAAACACTAACAAAGTGGTTGGATTTTCCACAGGCTTTACACTGTTTACCAGTAGCAGAATATTCTGACCGGTGTGGGAAAGCACAGCCACAATGAAAACATTCTTTGGACAAGTCGCAACTCTGTTTGTGAGATGGCTATTGTTGCTTTGCAGGTGGTTTCCTGGTACGTGAGCATTGAATAGTGTTCACAGGAGTTGAAATTAGACTGTGGTAGTAACTGCTAGCAGCCTCAACTTCAGTAGCTCTGAACTCTGAGAGTGACAGTGATCGTGCTAACTCCAACAGCTCTAACAACTTCCTGTCTTTCTCGAGTGCTTTTCGGCATAGTTGACTGGAGTGACAGCCTTTGATTATTTGCGTTTTGATTTCCCATTCGACCTGCTCAACGTCACCGAAGTCACATCTGGTTGCTGTATTGGTCAATTGCTTAGTGTGTCGGAAGACAATGATTTTGCATAGGGTGTTTTTCTTGTGCGTAAAGTAGGTTGCCAGTGCATTTTTTGCTGAGTTGTAGTCATTTCACTCAGGTGTAAGTGTCTCAAAGATATTTTTTAGTTCTTCACCTTCATTGTGTGGAGGCAAGACCTTTTTCCTTGTCGTCTGTGATTGCGAGACCTGCCATCGCGCCTTTGAAACGTCACAGCCACTTCTGCCAACGTTGGGATACAGGTGATGGCTCTGGATGCAGATCAAAAGGTGATAGATTGGGTATAAACAACACCATATTGATCAGCAGTGCAGTGATACTGCGTGATCAGGTATCCAGGATTACTTTTCTTTCAGGGAAAATTTCTCTGCAATGATCCGAGATTTTTTTTTTGATTGGATGGTTATTTTGGAGAGATCAGTGTGTGAGTATACACTGTACAAGCTTCCTGTGTGTCACTCTAACACAGTCTCCAACTTAAACTGATGTCGGTAAAAGTAGACAAAAACCTTCTGAAATTTTCATACCTGGAAGCAATGTTTCCAGTTTTTCACCATCCTTTTTCTGTTTACCTCGTCGTCATTGGGATGTTCTTGGGTCTTGAGTGAGATTTAACCAAGTTTAGTAGAAGGTATGAGACGGAGACTGCAGGCTATTGAACACAAAGGTTTCTTCTTTATTCTGTTTTACTTTCACTTTGCCTTTGTTAACATGTGTGTTCTACAGCAGCTCCAAGTGTACCTGAAGCACATTGCAATTTCAAAACACTGCAACACTACAACGACCTTCTTAGTCAGTTGTAAGAGTGATATCTACTGAATCATGCTGACATATGATGTGCTGCCAGAACAGCAGCACTGAAAGTATCAACTGTAATTTTGCTCTTTGTTTGGGATGCATTGTACTGCCACTCAGGAGTATTGGGGTGGGAGGTGGGGGGAATGGGAGGGGAAGCGTTGGTGGGTAGGGGAGCTATCACAAGGCTCCTGCTTTATCAGATACCACCAGTGGCACAATGAACTCTCTTTCCCAGAGAGTAGTGGAGGCTGGGTCATTGACTATATTCAAGACAGATTTTTGATTGACAAGTGAGTCAGTGGTTATGGTGGGCCGGCAGGAAAGTGAGTTAAGGCCACATTCAGATCAGCCATGATCTTATTGAATGGCGGACCAGGCTCGAGGGGCTGAATGGCCTATTCCGGCTCCTATTTCCTATGTTCTTATGAATGTGGTTGAGGATTGTGTATTTGTCTTTTTCCTTCCCTGGTCTGCCGTGTCATCTTTCCCTGCCCCAGTGACCTGGCAGAGTTTGGCGAATCGTGGGTTATAGTCTGTGTGCTTCAGGATATGATGCAGTGCAGCGATGGTAGCAACAAAAAAAAACTTGCATTTATATAGCATCTTTAATATAGAAAACATCCCAAGAGTTTCGCAAAAGTGATATCAAACAAAACACACTTCAGTACTCCACCGATACTGTGCATTGATTTTACTGGCATTTCAGTACTGGACGGTATGTAGTTATTTTTATTTCCAGTTTAATTAAAAAAAAATCATGTAGGTTTGTTTGATCCCTGATGTCTTGCCTAAATTGCTAAGGGCCTCATTAATCCAAACAGCTGCAAGTTCCTCCATTTTGGAAAAAAAATATTGCTTTTCTTGTTTGTGAATTCAATTTATCTGGTATCTTGTTAATTTAAGTGAATCTCTGTAGACATAAATGAAAGGATGTTTGCATCTGTCAGGCACACATTTGTTTTCCTGATCAGATCATGAGAAACCTGGCAAACCATTACAGTTTGTGTAACCATCACTAATTGCCTTTCCAGATGTGATCTGTTTTCAAAACCTCACTTCAAAAGAATTAAAAGGTTAAAAGCTAGGACTTCAACAATGTACTTCTGCGTTCTGATGGTGAAGCAAAGGATTTGGTGATATCAGGCTAACCTTGTGTACACCAAACTTCAAAGATGAGCAACTTACTAACTGAAAACGGCATGAAAAAAAAACATAAATTAATTTTCAGCAGTAAACAGGAATTTGATTCTCCAAGGGAACAGGTTAATATGTCATAATTCATTTTCTGAAGTTAATTGAATTTGTTTTATATTTATACTGTTTGTTGTACACATCCGCCCCTTCCGTGGCAACATGCACTTCACTGTATAGTTTGATGGCTCCACTTCCGACAGTTTCGGAGTGAAGAATGGAGTGAAACAGGGTTGTGTCCTAGCCCCCACTCTGTTTGGCATCTTCTTCTCCACGCTTCTGACTTTTGCCTTCCCTGCAGATATGAAAGGAGTCTACTTGCACACTAGGTCAGATGCGACGCTCTACGATCTATCAAGGCTGAAAGTGAAGACAAAAACACAACGCATCCTGATCGGAGAACTCCTCTACATTAATGATGCTGTGCTAGTCGCTCACACGGAAACTCAGCTACAAAGCGGGCGGCGCAGTGGCTTGCACCGCAGCCTCACAGCTCCAGCGACCCGGGTTCAATTCTGGATACTGCCTGTGTGGAGTTTGCAAGTTCTCCCTGTGACCGCGTGGGTTTCCGCCGGGTGCTCCGGTTTCCTCCCACAGCCAAAGACTTGCAGGTTGATAGGTAAATTGGCCATTGTAAATTGCCCCTAGTGTAGGTAGGTGGTTGGAGAATTGTGGGGATGTGGTAGGGAATATGGGATTAATGTAGGATCAACTATCACCAGTCTCTTGATGCAGAAATCAACAAGCGCATGGGAAAGGCTTCCACTGCTATGTCCAGACTGGCCAAGAGAGTGTGGGAAAATGGCGCACTGACACGGAACACAAAAGTCCGAGTGTATCAAGCCTGTATCCTCAGTACCTTGCTCTACGGCAGCGAGGCCTGGGCAACGTATGTCAGCCAAGAGCGACGTCTCAATTCATTCCATCTTCGCTGCCTCCGGAGAATCCTTAGCATCAGGTGGCAGGACCGTATCTCCAACACAGAAGTCCTCGAGGCGGCCAACATCCCCAGCTTATACACACTACTGAGTCAGTGGCGCTTGAGATGGCTTGGCCATGTGAGCCGCATGGAAGATGGCAGGATCCCCAAAGACACATTGTACAGCGAGCTCGCCACTGGTATTGGACCCACCAGCCGTCCATGTCTCCGCTTTAAAGACGTCTGCAAACGTGACATGAAGTCCTGTGACATTGATCACAAGTTGTGGGAGTCAGATGCCAGCGATCGCCAGAGCTGGTGGGCAGCCATAAAGGCGGGGCTAAAGTGTGGCGAGTCGAAGAGACTTAGCAGTTGGCAGGAAAAAAGACAGAAGCGCAAAGGGAGAGCCAACTGTGTAACAGCCCTGACAACCAATTCTATCTGCAGCACCTGTGGAAGAGCCTATCACTCTAGAATTGGCCTTTATAGCCACTCCAGGCGCTGCTCCACAAACCACTGACCACATCCAGGCGCTTACCCATTGTCTCTCAAGACAAGGAGGACAAAGAGAGAAGTATAAAATGGGTGGTTGATGGTCGGCACAGACTCGGTGGGCCGAAGGGCCTGTTTCAGTGCTGTATCTCTAAATAAATAATAAAAAAATAAAAAGACTCATGGACTTTCTCTCCCGTGCCTGTAACTTGTTCTCCTTGACTTTAAGCCTCAAGAAAACCGTGGTCATGGGATAAGATGTTGCATCTTTGCCCCGAGCACACTAAATAACACCCCACTGGAATTGGTTAGCGAATTCTGCTACCTTCGTTCCATGGTGACAAACAATCTGTCCTTTGATGCAGAGCTTGATACATGCATAGGGAAAGCAGCTACCAACTTTGACTGTTTCTCGAAATGCGCATGTGATAACACCAAGCTGACCCTTAGGACCAAGCTGATGATTTTATAAGGCCTTTCTGTATGTCTGTGAAACACAGGCAACTTAAAGCTACCAGGAAAAGGAGGTCAATGATTTCCATCTTCGCTGACTGCAGTACATTATGGGTATATCCTGTCACGACAAAATCACAAATGTGGCAGTCCTCTCAAAGGCAGAGTTCCCAAGTGCTTTGGCACTAATCAAACGGTGGCGGCTTCGGTGGGTCTGACATGTCGCATACCGAAGGACCTTCTATATGGTGAGGCAACCGGGGCCAGACGACCAGTGGGGTGCCCAAAGCACCACTTCAAGGATGCTTGCAAGCATGACTTGAAGGCCCTAAATGTTGACGGTCTTACCTGGAAGTCAGTAGCTGGTGAAAGAGGGAAATGGCGACACATCCTGTGGACTGGTGTGCACAACCATGATGACCAGTTGCTGCAGCAGCTTGGCAACAGGCGCCAACATCAAACATAACTCAGCATGACTTGGCAGCTTCACATGCAGCACATGTGGCAGAAGCTGCCTTTCAAGGATTGGCCTTCACAGCCATCAACAAAGGGTCACCAAGAGAAGACACCCCACTTAAATGGATTGTTTGCTGCATGTCCATCATCTTTCATAGATGGAAGGATGCAAATATATAGTGTGTGCTATTTACTACCAATCTTGTGCAAACTATGCCAGCCATCACTCAGTTAGTTGCATTCTTGCCTCTGAATCAAAAGGTCATGGAGACAAGCCCCAATCCAGAGACTTGAGCAAAACATTTAGGCTGACACTCCCATGCAGTACTGAGAGAGTCCTGCCCTGTCGGAGGTGATGTCTTTCAAAACCTCTCAGGTGTATGTAAAAGATCCCATGTTGTTATATTGAGCTCTCCTCAGCCAGCATCATCAAGCACAGATTATCTGTTCTTAAATTTCATGAGCTGGGATAGCAGTTGGAAGGAGTTGCCTGGTGGCTTCATGTGAGTGCTCTTCTTATCCAGGATTTGATGTCGGCCATGATGGTATTGCAGTGATCAAAATTGATACTGTTGAAGCTCTGTGTTTCTAACCTTGGTGTGACTGTAGTATGGTGTGTGTCCAAAGCTGTGGTCAGGAGGGCTGGGGCAATGCACTGACACCTTCCATGACGAGTTGTGCTGCTCACCTTGCCACTTGTTTTGTTTAGTTTAGTTTAGTTTAGAGATACAGCACTGAAACAGGCCCTTCGGCCCACCGAGTCTGTGCCGACCACCAACCACCCATTTATATTAATCCTGCACTAATCCCATATTCCTACCACATCCCCACCTGTCCCTATATTTCACGACCACCTATCTATACTAGGGGCAATTTATAATGGGCCAATTTACCTATCAACCTGCAAGTCTTTTGGCATGTGGGAGGAAACCCACGCAGACACAGGGAGAACTTGCAAACTCCACACAGGCAGTACCCAGAATTGAACCCGGGTCACTGGAGCTGTGAGGCTGCGGTGCTAACCACTGTGCCTTGAATGTGATTTTCATTTTCTGGGATAATGTATTGGTGCCAGCTATTTAAATAATGCATTAACAGTACTGTTGTGTGTAACTCGCCTCCATACATTACCACAACTCACTGCATTTATGTCACTCATACAACCTTTTAAAATCCATGCCATCTTGCTCTAATGTGCTTTGTTTCTGGGCTCCAAGGACAGTGCAAAGAGTCGATCTTTATTTGAATTTAAACAGCATTGTAAAAAAATTCTGGCGTTTAAGTAAGCACTCTTGATTGATCAGTAATGTGCTTGTCCTTGAAACTGGTTCTTTTCAATTTAGCTGTACTCTAGCTTTTTCATTATTGCTAAAGTACTGTAAAGATTTTTTTCCAGCTGCAAGCCACACCACTGGTACAATAATGTTGCTGCAAAATATTTTCATCTGTAATTGTGCTGGATGTAGCTTTCACATTTGTAGTGGGACTCTAATCATAGCCAAACACTAGTTAAAGAAAATTAACATGCTGCTTTTTCTGAGGTTATCACAGAGAGCAGATTTTTATATTAACCAGAGATAGAGATAGTGCCACTGTCTCTTTATATACCAGTATATCGCCCTTTGCATCGCTGTCAGGTGGTTCTGGAACTCTGCATCCTCCAAGTTCACCCATCACCCATCTTCATTGACCTACATTGCCTTCAGAACCGACAACACCTTGGTTTTTAAATTCTCATTCTTGTTTTCAAATCCCTCCATGTTCTCGTCCCTTCCTATCTCTCACCTATTCCAGCCCTACAATCCTCCAAGATCTCTGCACTCCTCCAATTGTGGCCTCTTGTGCATCCTCCATTTCCATCGCCCCACCATTGGCAGCTGTGCCTTCAGCTGCCTGGGCCCTAAGCTCTGGAATTCCCTTCCTAAACATCTCTGATTCTCTACCTCTCTCTCCCCCTTTAAGACGTTAATAAAAACCTACCTCTTTGACAAAGCTTTTTGTCACATGTCCTACTATCACTTTCTTTAGCTCGGTGCTAATATTCTTTTTTCAGTTTAGACTCCTGTGAAGTGCCTTGGGACATTTTACTATGTTAAAGGAACTATATAAATGTGAGTTGTCGAAGCACGTTTTCTGCTGAGAATTCATGTAATTGTATTTCTGATTGACTTATGACTTTGCTTATGGAGAAAAATGAATGAAGAATTTTGATTTGCAGTATTGTGCTGTATTTACTTTTATATTGATTGATACAGTCGACTTTTAATTCAAAGGTGCTTAATTCAAAAGTTTTGATTCCTTTTCGTATGCTACTTTTGTTATTTATGTTGCTTAATTCAAATTACTGGTAAATTTAATCATTTTTCAAAGTAAAAGCACCGCTTTGAATTATCAGCAGTAGGCATCAACCAGCACGTGGTAGCTGGGCTGCTGCTAATCTCTCCGATCAGTACAGAGCAGAGATATAGCTCAGCATTCTTTGTGCTTTGTTAATTGGTGCTTGCCTGTGGTCTGTGTCTGTGTTCTTTCAGCTTTCACTCTATATCATAGAATGATGCAACAAAGTAGGAGACCATTCAGCCCTTTGTACCTGTGTGGCTGTTTGAAAAAGCTATCCAATTCCTTCCACTCACCTTTCTCCCCATAGCCCTGCAAACTTTTCTCGATCAAGTATAATTTCCTTTTATTCTTCAACAGCAGTACATTGCTGTAACCTCAGGCTTTGTTTTTAATAGTTCCTGGGATGTGAGCATCACTGGCTGGGCCAGTATTTATTGCCCATCCCTAATTGCCATTGAGAAAGTCATGATGAGCTGCCTTCTTGAACTGCTGCAGTCCATGTGGGGTAGTTACACCTACAGTGCTGTTCGGAAGGGAGTTCCAGGATTTTGGCGCAGTGACATTGAAGGAACAGCGATAGAGTTCCAAGTCAGGATGGTGTGTGATTTGGAGGGAGACTTGCAGGTGATGGTGTTCCCATGCAACTGCTGCCCCTGGCCTTCGAGGTGGTAGAGGTCGCGGGTTTGGAAGGTGCTGTCTAAGGAGCCTTGGTGCATTGCTGCAGTGCATCTTGTAGATGGTGTACACTGCTACCACTGTGCGTCAGTGGTGAAGGGAGTGAATGTTTGTAGATGGGGTGCTAATTAAATGGGCTACTTTGTCTTGGATGTTGTTGAACTTCTTGAGTGTTGTTGCAGCTGCAACCATCCAGGCAAGTGGAGGGTATTCCATCACATTCCTGACTTATGCCTTGTAGATGACTTTGGGGAGTCGGGAGGTGAGTTACTCACCGCAGGATTCCTAGCCTCTGACCTGCTCTTGTAGCCACAGTATTTATATGGCTACTCCAGTTCAGTTTCTGGTCAGTGATAACCCCCAAATTGTTTATAGTGGTGGATTTAGTGATGGTAATGCCATTGGATGTCAAGGGGAGATGGTTAGATTCTCTCTTGTTGGAGATGATCATTGCCTGGCACTTGTGTGGCGCGAATGTTACTTGGCACGTTTTAGCCCAAGCCTGGATATTGTCCAGGTCTTGCTGCATTTCTACACGGACTGCTTCAGTATCTGAGGAGTCGCGACTGATGCTGAACATTGTGCAATCATTAGCGAACATCCCCACTTCTGACCTTATGATTGAAGGAAGGTCATTGATGAAGCAGCTGAAGATGGTTGGGCCTAGGACGCTACCCTGAGGAACTTTCAACTTGTATTTATTTAGAATCACAGAATCATACTGCACAGAAGCCATTCAGTTGATCATGCCTGAACACCCTGCTTTTGTAATTGGAGTCAGTCATTTTTGGCACAGAAGGAGGCCACTTACCCCATTGAGTCCCCGCCGGCTCTTCATGGAGCTATCCAGTCAGTCCCATTTCCCGGCTCGATCCCCGTAGTCCCGCAAGTCTATTTCTCTCAGGTGGCCATCCAACTTCCTCTTGAAGTCATTGATTGTCTCCAATCCGTCACCCTCGTGGGCAGCGAGTTCCAGGTCATTACCATCCACTGCATAAAAAAGTGTTTCCTCACATCCCCCTCCCCCCTGTCTTTTGCCCAAAACTTTCAATCTGTGTCCCCTATCTGTGTACCATCAGTTAGTGGGAGCAGTTTTTCCTTGTTTAACTTATCCAGGCCTGTCATAATCATATCCTGTTAAATCTCCCCTCAATCTCCTTTGCTCTAAGGAGAACAAACCCAGCTTTTCCAACCTAACCTTGTAAAAAAAAAAAAAAAATCCTCCATCCTTGGAACCATTATGGTAAATCTCCTCTGCACCCTCTCAAAGACCTTTACATTCTTCCTAAAGTGTGGTGACCAGAACTGGACGCGATACTCCAGTTGGGGCCTAAGCAGAGCTTTGTAAAGGTGGCAGATTTCTTGTTACATTGCTCATAATGAGTCTGAGGATTTTCTGTTTTATAATAACTGATTACAGTTGCTGAACAAGACAAATTCCATTTTTATAGATCAAAAAAATGTTTCATGAGTTTGAAATTACAGCTGGACAATTCAGGCGTGAAATGAGTAACCACTTCTTTGTACAAAGGGCAATAGAAATGTGGAACTTTCTATGTGGATGCTGGGGCGCAATTGCAATTTTGAAGACGGGGAATGATAAATTTTTATTGGTTAAGGTTAATGAGGGATATGGAGCTGCAATGGGTAAAAGGAGTTGAGGTACAGATCAGTCATGATCTAACTGAATGGCACAACAGGCTCGAGGGGCAGAACGGTCTCCTCCTATTCCCATATTTCTATTAAATGGCATTCTGAGTTTTCAGAACTCAAGCTATTATCCTGTGGACCCTGTGATTTTTAATATACTGTGTCATACTAGGCCCACACTTGCCAAGAATGAGGCACATGAATTTTATCATGACCATTGATTTTAAACTGTTACTGGAGTGAAAGAAGGACTTGTTAAACAGATCAGCCGTGATGCATATTAACAGACAGCGTTTGGAAGGACAAAGCAGCCATTCCCTGACATATTCAACCCGCAATGGACTTTTGATCACCAGACGTTGACGGTGGGGGAGCTGTCATTCCAGGTTGACTGCTAAAATGGCCGAATACACAAACGGACATGGTCAAACCAGCTAGTCACATGACTAACCTGCTGGGCAACCTGAGTTTTTTTTTTGAATTTGTACGAACAGTTTTGGCAGAAATTAGAATGCTCTTGGATTGAGACGATCTCTCCTGGCTGACTCACCATAGCCTTTCCTGTCTGCCTGCTCCCTTGTCTTCCTGCTTCCATCTCTTTCTCACAAGCCTCTGAATCCACTGAAGACACATGAACCCCAAGAGAGAAAAGTCTCCTACAGTGAACAAGGTTTAAGAAGAATACTGGGCCCCAACAAAAAGCAAGATCGACCTACAATCAAGGACTCTACAGTGAGCTCGAAGAACCATAACAAAAACTCTCCGGATATTGCCTCAAATTTTTCCACTTTTTATTTCTTGTGCCCTTTTCTGTCTCTCTTTGCATGTGTGTATCGCGTATGCATGCTGGCGTGGGGCGCGTCGTGTATCCGTAGGCGTGCACCAAATTAGAGTTTAAGTTTAATAAATTTCAACTTTTCTTCTTTAAACCTAAGAAAGCCTTTTCGTGCTGGTTTCTTTGCCTTTTAATTGGAAAGCGGTGAACTGGAAAGGATTCACCAAGGGGGAGCTAAAAACATGATTTGTTTAAAATTAAACCCTGTTACGTTAAGACCAGGTGAAGGCTGAGAGGGACCCTGAGATACCTTTCTCAGCTGGTCGTAACAAATGTCTGAGACTAAACCACATTGTTCACAATCTTGGTGTCATATTTGACCTCGAGATGAGCTTCTGACCACATATTTATGCCATCACTAAGACCGCCTATTTCTTCCTCTGTAACATCATCCGACTATGCTCCTGCCTCAGCTCATCTACTGAAACCCTCATTCATGTGTTTGTTACCTCTTAGACTTGAATATTCCAATGCACTCCTGGCTGGTCTTCCACATTCTACGCTCCGTAAACTTGAGGTCATCCAAATAAAGCCTGGCTTGGGTATAAAATTAAAATACGACCCAAAATCAGCCAACCTGAACTCCACCCGGCCCGAGTCCTTCAATTTTTTTTACATGTCCGAACCGAACCCGACACGTAGTCAGGTTTGGTCAGGTAGCCAGGCTTTACTGCAGAGTGCGGAGTCTGGACTGCACGTTTCCTGCCTTGACGCCTGAATGTTCATTTGAAGATTACTTCCTGGAGCAAGGCAGCACTGTCCATGTCCAACCCAATCCGAGCCTGAATGCTGGACCTGAAAGAGAGAGTCGACCCGAACCCAACACTTGTAGTCGGGTCTGGTCAGGGATTTAGGTTGGGTAGCCACGCTTTCCATTCAAAACTTTGCTGCCTGTTTCTTTACTTGCCTAAGTCCCATTCACCCTGTGCTCACTGACGTGCATTGGCTCCCGGTCAAGCGACATCTTAGTTTTAAAATTCTCATCGGTGTATTCACATCCCTCCATGGCCTTATCCTCTCCCTATCTCTTCAAACTCCTCCAGCCCACAATCCTCTAAGTTATCTGCCTCTTGAGCATCCCTGATTTTAATGGCTCCAACATTGGTAGCCATGCCTTCAGCTGCCTAGGCCCTAAGCTCTGGAATTTCCTCCTTTAAACCTCTCAGACACTCTACTTCTACCTTTTACTTTTAAGATGCTCATTCAAACCATCTGCTTTGATCAAACTTTTCATCATCTGCCCTCATTTCCTTATGTGACTCGGTGTCCAATTTTGCTTTATAACGCTCCTGTGAATTACATTAAAGAAAGGCACTGTATAAATATAAGCTGTATATATATTTAATGTTTATTCTGTATGATTTTTAGAGCTAATAAAGCACAATGAAGTGTTGAGGAAGTCAAACAAGTTGTAGTTAGATATCTGGTATTTACAACACTCTGGTGGATGAGTGTGTTTTTACTCCACTGGATTGTTGCTATTACTGAGACTTGGTTGAGGGAAGGGCATGATTGGCAACTGAATATCCCAGGATATCGATACTTCAGGTGGGATAGAGAGGGAGGTAAAAGGGGTGGAGGAGTTGCATTACTGGTGAAAGAGGATATCACAGCTGTGCTGAAGGAGGGCACTATGGAGGACTTGAGCAGTGAGGCAATATGGGCAGAACTCAGAAATAGGAAGGGTGCGGTAACAATATTGGGGCTGTACTACAGGCCTCCCAACAGCGAGCGTGAGATAGAGGTACAAATATGTATACAGATTATGGAAAGATGTAGGAGCAACAGGGTGGTGGTGATGGGAGATTTTAATTTTCCCAACATTGATTGGGATTCACTTAGTGTTAGAGGTCTAGATGGAGCAGAATTTGTCAGGAGCATCCAGGAGGGTTTTCTAGAGCAGTATGTAAATAGTCCAACTCGGGAAGGGGCCATACTGGACCTGGTGTTGGGGAATGAGCCCGGCCAGGTGGTTGACGTTTCAGTAGGGGACTACTTTGGGAATAGTGATCACAATTCCGTAAGTTTTAGAATACTCATGGTCAAAGACGAGAGTGGTCCCAAAGGAAGAGTGCTAAATTGGGGGAAGGCCAACTATACCAAAATTCGGCAGGAGCTGGGAAATGTAGATTGGGAGCAGCTGTTTGAAGGTAAATCCACATTTGATATGTGGGAGGCTTTTAAAGAGAGGTTGATTAGCGTGCAGGAGAGACATGTTCCTGTGAAAATGAGGGATAGAAATGGCAAGATTAGGGAACCATGGATGACAGATGAAATTGTGAGACTAGCTAAGAGGAAAAAGGAAGCATACATAAGGTCGAGGAGGCTGCAGAAAGACGAAGCTTTGAAAGAATATCGGGAATGTAGGACCAATCTGAAACGAGGAATTAAGAGGGCTAAAAGCGGTCATGAGATATCTTTAGCAAACAGGGTTAAGGAAAATCCCAAAGCCTTTTATTCATAAGGAGCAAGAGGGTAACTAGAGAAAGGATTGGCCCACTCAAGGACAAAGGAGGAAAGTTATGCGTGGAGTCAGAGAAAATGGGTGAGATTCTAAACGAGTACTTTGCATCGGTATTCACCGAGGAGAGGGACATGACGGATGTTAAGGTTAGGGACAGATGTTTGATTACTCTAGGTCAAGTCGGCATTAGGAGGGAGGAAGTGTTGGGTATTCTAAAAGGCATTAAGGTGGACAAGTCCCCAGGTCCGGATGGGATCTATCCCAGGTTCGTGAGGGAAGCGAGAGAGGAAATAGCTGGGGCCTTAACAGATATCTTTGCAGCATCCTTAAACACGGGTGAGGTCCCAGAGGACTGGAGAATTGCTAATGTTGTCCCCTTGTTTAAGAAGGGTAGCAGGGAAAATCCAGGTAATTATAGACCGGTGAGCCTGACGTCAGTGGTAGGGAAGCTGCTGGACAAGATACTGAGGGATAGGATCTATTCCCATTTGGAAGAAAATGGGCTTATCAGTGATAGGCAACATGGTTTTGTGCAGGGAAGGTCATGTCTTACCAACTTAATAGAATTCTTTGAGGAAGTGACAAAGTTGATTGATGAGGGAAGGGCTGTAGATGTCATATACATGGACTTCAGTAAGGCGTTTGATAAGGTTCCCCATGGTAGGCTGATGGAGAAAGTGAAGTCGCATGGGGTCCAGGGTGTACTAGCTAGATGGATAAAGAACTGGCTGGGCAACAGGAGACAGAGAGTAGCAGTGGAAGGGAGTTTCTCAAAATGGAGACGTGTGACCAGTGGTGTTCCACAGGGATCCGTGCTGGGACCACTGTTGTTTGTGATATACATAAATGATTTGGAGGAAAGTATAGGTGGTCTGATTAGCAAGTTTGCAGACGACACTAAGATTGGTGGAGTAGCAGATAGTGAAGGGGACTGTCAGAGAATACAGCAGAATATAGATAGATTGGAGAGTTGGGCAGAGAAATGGCAGATGGAGTTCAATCCAGGCAAATGCGAGGTGATGCATTTTGGAAGATCCAATTCAAGAGTGAACTATACAGTAAATGGAAAAGTCCTGGGGAAAATTGATGTACAGAGAGATTTGGGTGTTCAGGTCCATTGTTCCCTGAAGGTGGCAACGCAGGTCAATAGAGTGGTCAAGAAGGCATACGGCATGCTTTCCTTCATCGGACGGGGTATTGAGTACAAGAGTTGGCAGGTCATGTTACAGTTGTATAAGACGTTAGTTCGGCCACATTTGGAATACTGCGTGCAGTTCTGGTCGCCACATTACCAAAAGGATGTAGATGCTTTGGAGAGGGTGCAGAGGAGGTTCACCAGGATGTTGTCTGGTATGGAGGACGCTAGCTATGAAGAGAGGTTGAGTAGATTAGGATTATTTTCATTAGAAAGACGGAGGTTGAGGGGGGACCTGATTGAGGTGTACAAAATCATGAGAGGTATAGACAGGGTGGATAGCAAGAAGCTTTTTCCCAGAGTGGGGGATTCAATTACTAGGGGTCACGAGTTCAAAGTGAAAGGGGAAAAGTTTAGGGGGGATACGCGTGGAAAGTTCTTTACGCAGAGGGTGGTGGGTGCCTGGAACGCGTTGCCAGCGGAGGTGGTAGACGCGGGCACGATAGCGTCTTTTAAGATGTATCTAGACAGATACATGAATGGGCAGGAAGCAAAGAGATACAGACCCTTAGAAAATAGGCGACATGTTTAGATAGAGGATCTGGATCGGCGCAGGCTGGGAGGGCCGACGGGCCTGTTCCTGTGCTGTAATTTTCTTTGTTCTTTTTGTTCTTTGTTCTTTGACAACACTGAGAATGGTCCACTGGTGTCTGATTTTTCTTTCTTCATTCTGTCTATCAGGGTCTCACTTGCAACGCTTTTGTACGTCTCTAATTGTCCTTGAGAAGGTGGTGGTGAGCTGCCGCCTTGAAGCGCTGCACTCCATTTGGTGAAAGTGCACAGTACTGTTAGGGAGGGAGTTCCAGGATTCTGACCCAGTGACAGTAAAGAAACAGCGATAGAGAAAAAAACAGCGGTATAGTTCCAAGTCAGGATGGTGTGTGACTTGGAGTGGATCTTGGTGGTGGTGGTGCCTCTGCCCTTGTTCTTCTGGGTGGTTGAAGTTGCAGGTTTGGAAGGTGCTGTCATAGAAACCTTGGTGAATTGCTGGACATTATCTTGTTGCTGATGCACACTGCTGCCATGCTGCGCTGATGGTAGAGTGTTTAAGTCAGGAAGGTGTGAGACTTGGTAGTGATAGTTTTTCTGTACATTTGCTGCCCTTCTCTGTCTAGGTAGTGAACATTGTGGGTTTGGGAAGTCCATTTGTGTCTGATGACACTTGTGGGATGTTTTGCTATGTTAAAAGCATTAGCTTTTCTACCTGATATACACCCAACATTGTTTTGACACTTCAGCTAACTTTCTGAAAAAAAAGGATGGCGGCATTGCTGATTTGAAGCCTGGACACAGTTTTTATCCTTGTTCACAACCAATAGTGGAGCTGAAATGCTTTGGAAACTATGCAGGGTTTATACTGTCAGCTTTGATAATAAGGAGAGAACAGTTGCACACAATTTTTTTTGTGAGTGCAGCAAACTGCACAGGAAATGCAGAATGGCTGAGAAATTCTTTGCATCTTCAGTTTGAAACAGCAGTGTGTGTCAGAAAGGAAAACTTGCATTTCTATATTGCCGTTCACAACCTCAGGATGCCCCAAAGTACTGTACAGTAAATGAAGTACTTTTGAAGTGTAGTCATTGTTGTAATGAATGAAAAGCCGCAATCAATTCGCATATAGCAAGATCCTACAAAGGCAGCACCTTCGTCAACGCAGCACTCCCTCAGGATTGCACTGAAGTGTCAGCTGAAGTTTTGTGTTCAATCTCTGGAATGGGGCTCGAGCCCTGAATCTCTGACTTGGAAGCAAGAGTGCTGTCCACTGAGTCATGTCTGACGCTTGCAATATAAATTACAAGAACATTGTAAAAAAAAAAAAAATGGTTCTGACTTTGGGAGACAGCAGGACTTGGGTTTAATAATGAAGTGATCCATTTTGATGGGAGAACACAGAGAGACCATATAAAATGAAGGGTGCAATTCTAAAGGGGTTGCAGGAGCAGAGGGACCTGGATGTATATGTGCATAAATCATGGAAGATGGCAGGACAGGTTGAGAGAGCGGTTAATAGAGCATACAGAATCCTAGGCTTCATTCATAGGGGCACAGAGTAAAAAAAGCAGGGAAATTCTGTTAAACTTGTATAGAACACTGGTTCGGCCTCAACTGGAGTATTATGTCCAGTTCTGGGCGGTATACTTTAGGAAAGATGTGAAAGTTTTAGAGAGAGTGCAGAAAAGATTCACGAGAATGGTTGAGGGACTTCAGTTACATGGATAGAAGTTGGGACTATTTCCTTTCGAGAAGAGAAGGTTGAGAGGAGATTTGATAGAGGTCTTCAAAGTCATGAGGGTTCTATACAGAGTAGATAGGGGGAAACTGTTTCCATTGGTGGAAGGATCGAGAACGAGAGGGCACAGATTTAAGGAAATTGGCAAAAGAAGCAATAGTGTCATGAGGAAAAAACGTTTTCACGTAGCGAGTGGTTAGGATCTGGAATGCACTGCCGAGAGTGTGGTGGAGGCAGGTTCAATTAAGACATTCAAGAGGGAATTGAATCGTTATCTGAAAAGGAAGAATTCAGGGCTATGGGGTGAAGGCGGGGCTGTGGCACTAGGTAAATTGCTGTTTCGGAGAGCCAGCGCAGACACAACAGACTGGCCTCATTCTGTGCTGTAACAATTCTAAGATTGTGATAGTGGTAGCAGCTGACTATTGGAGTGCAAGCAGGTTCATATCCGTTTCATAAGTTAGCATTGCCCGAAGTCGCAATCTCACTGTTCAGTCTTTATTTTTGTCAGCACTGCCATCAACTTTCTTTTGATTCTGTATAATTTTTTGCTGATGGAAAGCATATTGTACTGGAGACTGGTTACAACCAATAGCAGCATGTGCTACAAGCCAGGGGTTGGGGTGGTTGTATGGAGTCTTCAGAGACAAGATTGAATCTGGAACTCTCCAAGCAAGGCTATCTGTCAAAAAATACCAGAACAGAGTGTGTTAGAACAGTTGCTTTGCAGCAGCATGGATCCTGAATTTAATTGGTGGCTGTCATTTGAAGTTAGCTACCTCTTGTGCACTGAGTTTAATTCTGTACCTTCACGAGGGATGAAATCCCTTTGGTGATAACATTGTTGGTGAAGTGCAGGTAAGGGATTCCCTAAGTCAATGGAATGTCTGACTGGAATTTACTATGCACACCTGCCTTTATGTTGCAGATACTTTTCCCCCCATCATTTTCTTCCGTGCTCCTTTTCTCTCCATTTCTTAAAAGGATCGATTCCATCTAATGTTGTTATTCCCAGGCAGTGATTGACTCCCCTCAGTCCCCCAATGCACTGCACTTTGTCATTCTTCATGTGTGAGGCTGGCACCTGAGTGTTGGTGAGATACTTCACCATAGAGATATCGTGAGCCCATACCTGATATCTGCAATGTTTTAGTTTTTTTTAAAAAAAAGACTCTTCACCTACTGTTAATTCTCCAGTGCCATTTTCTCCAGTCTTCTGCCATTTCTCTGAAATCTTAATATATTTCTTTTTATTTTTCCCTCCCCCCAAGGTACAATAAATTTACAAATTTGGCAAAAAGTATCAAAGAGAATGAAGGAAGTCTTGACCACTTTTCTCGTGGCTACGAGTCCTTTGGTATCAACCGACAGGCTGATGGTGGGATTTATTGCAAGGAGTGGGCCCCAGGAGCAAAATCCGTGTCTCTTGTTGGAGAATTTAGTGAGTATTTGAGTATTTATCATCTATGTGAACCTGCTTTTACTTGATCACAACAATATATATTCTTAAAAAGGAAAAATCTTGCAGATGCTGGAAATCTGAGATAGAAACAGAAAGTGCTGAAAATACTCTCCTTTCCCTTGATGGAACACTGTTTTTTGGGGGAGGGTGGTTGCTTAAGTTCAGAAGCTTTTATCCACAGTTGGTATATTTGTTTTGTTTGTGGAAAATAGAATTTGTTACCTTTAAGTGATGCAGTTGGATATAGAGCAAAGGGTAAATGGAGTTGAGGGACAGATCAACCATCATCTGATTGAATGTTGGAGGGTTGTAGGGCTGAAATGTCCTGTTTCCTTGGTAGAACTTCTGCGTTATTCTGTGACTGATTTTCTTGAATACATATGAACAGACAAATGTGATGGACAGGGAAAGATCAGCTGGCCCATCACGCCTGTCTCATATAGTCTTCATTTGTCTTATGAATCAGGCCAAGAACTTTCCTACCCTCAGGTGTCATGTAGTCTCCTGGGAGAGGCAACAACAAACCAGATCAAAAATCTAAGGCCAATACAGCTGGAGAAGTATTTGGAAAATTCCTCTCTGATTCCTGTAGGCAACCAAAATCCGTCAACAGCAGAGAAAAGCCTGACCTCTCAGAGATCAATAAATGAAAAAGAAAATTTAGAATTACAGGTTTGTGGCAGGGATGAATGGTGAGGTTTTGAGTGAGTTAGACTTCAGTTAGGTTGGCACCAGGGATGCTGGTGAAGTGGGTGTTGGAGAGGTTGAGATAATGGGAGGGTAGATGAAGGGGGTGGATTAAGGGCCAAGGGAGTGATGTTCCAGAGGAGGAATTAAGTGGTTTTTGTGCCTAATATGATATGGGGTTTGAAGCTCAGCGTTGAGCGAGATTGCACACTGTCCGATTTAGTCTTGGGAAACAACTGCTGGTGGGTCTGAAGTTTTAGTAGGAGCTGTTACCATCACTAAACTGAGTGTAATGTTTAAAATGGGAAATTTAAAATGTAACTTCCTATTGGTGCTGTTCAGAACAAAGTGAGGATTCCATAAATTTATATTTGAGAAGAAATATGTTCAGGAATAACCAGACCATCAAACTTCAGACTGTTATGACGTGTAAAAATGTGTTTTTAATTACAGAACTGCTCATGATATATTGGAGGTATTTTGTGTTTTGACCTGGGTATCATTAATGTTCACAGTGAAATTGCTTATTTGATACCTTTCCTCCTCTGGAATTACTATCCTGCAGACTATTGATTTGAACTTGCAGGTGAATATCTGGCAGTGTATATATTTATCATCCCCCTCTTCCACTCTGCGCAAAATTGAGCTCATGCAAAACTGCTGCCCGGATGCTAACTTGCGCCAAGTCCTGTTGGTCCATCACCCCTGATTTCGCTGACCTACATTGGCTTCCAGTTTGACAAAGCCTCTTTTTAAAAAAAAAAAATTCACATCTTTGTATTTAAAATCTTCCATTGCCTCGCCCTTCCTCTCTCTAACCTTCTCAATAACCCCCTGAGATATCCAATTCTGGTCTCTTGCATATCCCCGATTTTAATTGTTCCACCATCGGCAGTGGTGCCTTTAGCTGCCAACATCCTAACCTCTGAGATTCCCTTCCTAAACCTCTCCACCTCTCACTCTCCTTTAAGATGCTGTTTAAAATCTACTTCATTGATTAAGCTTTTGGCGATCTGCCCTAATATCACCTTCTTTGGCTCGGTGTCAATTTTCTATCTTATTAAGCTCCTATGAAGCACCAGGGATGTTTACTTCATTAAAGGTGCTATATAACTGCATGTTGTTGTTGCTCAGGTAGGAATGTCACATGTGCTGTTATAAAGCACCTGCTGCCTGCAGGAAGTTCAGACCTGCCAACATATGTTTGTTGAAATGACTCCAATTTACACCTCAGTGAGATGATTTGAGGTGCCTGACCAACACTAATGCAAATGATGATGTCGCTGCTGGCTCTAAGCTGTGTGCATTCGTTTCATATTGTAAATCTGTGGGTTTTTTTTATTGACTTGAGTTATATTGATTTTAGTCTGTAAAAGAACTGATCTGAATTTGACCAAGAAGACTTGCGGACTATTGCATTCTATTAAGCACATGATTACATTAGTTTGATCTCTTAACCCCCTACCCCATCATTAAAAATGCCTTCTACTGTTAGTCCTATAAAAGAACTTGCGGCCAGCTTCATACTCCCTCCTCCACACCTCTTGCTTTCCACACCCCTGAGCAGTCAAATGCCTGTGCTGCCATTTAACTCCTGATGGTGAGTGGAAGTAAAGGTTATGGGCAGTTTAATTTATCTGCCCTATTTCAGTATGTTCCTGCAGATTGGAAAGTCGCAAATGTCACCCCACTATTTAAGAAGCGAAGGAGAGAGAAAACAGGAAATTACATACCTGTTAGCCTTACATCAGTCATTGGGAAAATGCTAGAATCTATTCTAAAGGATGTGATAAATGGACACTTGGATAATAATGATCTGATTGGGCATAGTCAACATGGATTTATGAATGGGAAATCATGTTTGACGAATCTGTTGGAGTCTTTTGAGGATGTTACTAACAGAATTGATAAAGGGGAGTCGGTGGACGTGGTATACATGGAATTTCAGAAGGCTATTATTGATAAAGTCCCCGACAGGAGGTGGGTGAGCAAAATTAAAACATGTGGGATAGGAGGTAATATACTGGCATGGATTAAGGATTGGTTAACGGGCAGAAAGCAGAGAGTAGGAATAAACAGTCATTGTCGTGTTGGCAGGCTGTGACTAGTAGGGTGCCAGCAGGAATCAGTGCTTGGACCCCAGCTGTTCACAATATATATCAATGATTTGGGTGTGGGGGACCAAATGTAATATTTCCAAGTTCACAGATGACACAAAACTAGGTGAGAACGTGTGTTGTGAAGAGGATGCAAAGCGGCTTCGAGGGGATTTAGATCGAGTGGGGAAGAATGTGGCAGATGGAATATAATGTGGAAAAATGTGAGGTTATCCTCTTTGATAGGAGGAATAGATGTGCAGAGTATTTCTTAAATGGTAAGAGATTAGAAAGTGTGGATGTACAAAGGGACCTGGGTGTCCTTGTCAATAGGTCACTGAAAGGTAACCTGTTGGTGCAGCAAACAATTAGGAAGGCTAATGGTATGTTAGCCTTTATCGTAAGAGGATTTGAGTACAGGAGTAGTGAAGTCTTGCTTCAGTTGTATAGATCCTTGGTTAGACCACACCTGGAGTACTGTGTGCAGTTTTGGTCCCCTTCCCTGAGGAAGGATATTATTGCCATAGATGGAGTGCAATGAAAGTTCCCCAGACTTGTTCCCGAGATGGCGGGACTGTCCGATGAAGAGAGATTGGGGAAACTGGGCCTGTATTCTTTAGCGTTTCAAAGAATGAGAGGTGATCTCATTGAAACCTACAAAATACTTAAAAGGATGGACAGGGTGGATGCAGGTAAGATGTTTCCCCTGGTTGGGGAGTCTAGAACCAGGGGACATAATTTCAAAATAAGGAGGAAGCCACAGGGACCGAGATGAGGAGAAAGTTCTTTACTCAGAGGCTTGTGAATCTTTGGAATTCTCTACCCTAAGGGCTGTGGAAGTTCCGTCATTGAGTATGTTTAAAGCAGAGATTGGCAGATTTCTAAATACAAATGACATAAAGGGATATGAGGATAGTGTAGGGGAAAAAGGCATTGAAATGGATGATCAGCCATGATCATAATGAGTCATTAGTCATAGAGTCATACAGCACAGAAACAGGCCCTTCGGCCCATCGTGTCTGTGCCGGCCATCAAGTACCTAACTATTCTAATCCCATTTTCCAGCACTTGGCCCATAGCCTTGTATGCTGTGGCGTTTCAAGTGCTCATCTAAATACTTCTTAAATGTTGTGAGGGTTCCTGCCTCTACCACCTCTTCAGGTAGTGTGTTCCAGTTTCCAACTACCCTCTGAGTGAAAGATTTTTTCCTCAAATCCCCTCTAAACATCCTGCCCCTTACCTTAAATCTATGCCCCCTGGTTATTGACCCTTCTGCTTAGGGAAAAAGTTTCTTCCTATCTAACCTATCAATGCCCCTCATAATTTTCTATACCTCAATCAGGTCCCCCCTCAGCCTTCTCTGCTCTAAGGAAAACAACCCTAGCCTTTGAGTCTCTCTTCATAGCTGAAATGCTCCAGCCCAGGCAACATCCTGGTGAATCTCCTCTGCACCCAGTGCAATCACATCCTTCCTATAGTGTGGTGCCCAGAACTGTACTCAGTATTCCAGCTGTGGCCTAACTATTGTTTTATACAACTCCATCATAACCTCCCTGCTCTTAACTTTATTAGCCGAGGCATAGAATATAAGTATCCTATATACCTTCCTAACCACCTTATCGACCTTCAGTGATCTATGGACAAGTACACCAAGGTCCCTCTGACCCTCTGTACTTCCTAGGGTCCTACCATCCATTGTATACTCCCTTGCCTTGTTAGTCCTCCCAAAATGCATCACCTCACACTTCTCAGGATTAAATTCCATTTGCCACAGCTCCATCCCTCTTACCAGCCCATCTATATCGTCCTGTAATCTAAGGCTTTCCTCCTCACTATTTACGGCATCACCAATTTTCGTGTCATCTGCGAACTTACTTATCAGACCTCCTATATTCACGTCAAAATCATTAATGTACAGTACAAACAGCAAGGGTCCCAGCACCGATCCCTACGGTACACCACTGGTCACAGGTTTCCAACCCTCGACCGTCACCCTCTGCCTCCTGCCACTAAGTCAATTTTGGATCCAATTTGCCAAATTGCCCTGGATCCCATGGGCTCTTACCTTCTTAACGAATCTGCCATGTGGGACCTTATCAAAAGCCTTACCGAAGTCCATGTAGACTACATCAACTTCCTAGTCACCGCCTCGAAAAATTCAATCAAATTTGTTAGACACTATCTCCCCCCGACAAAGCCATGCTGACCACTTTTAAGCCCGCTAAAACAGCTAATACCTCCTCCCTTTCAATGCTAATATGTTCAAATATATCACGATCCCCCTCCCTGATCTCTACACCTACATCGTCCTTCTCCATAGTGAACACAGATGAAAAGTAATCATTTAAACCTCACCTATGTCCTCTGGCTCCACACACATATTGCCACTTTGTCCCTAATGGGTCCTACTCTTTCCCTGGTTATCCTCTTGCCCTTAATATACTTATAAAACGCCTTAGGATTTTCCTTTATCTTGCCCGCCAGTGTTTTTATCATGTCCCCTCTTCGCCTCTCCTAATTACTTGCTTAAGTACCCCCCTACACTTTCTAAACTCCTCTCGTGCCTCCACTGTTTTCAGCACTCTGAATCTTCCATAAGCCTCCTTTTTATCCGAACTCAATCCTCTATATCCCTTGACATCCAGGGTTCCCTGGACTTGTTAGTCCTACCATTCACCTTAACAGGCACATGTTGGCTCTGAACTCTCACTATTTCCTCTTTGAATGACTCCCACTGGTCTGATGTAGACTTTCCTACAAGTAGTTGCTCTCAGTCCACTTTCGCCAGATCCTGTTTTATCATATTGAAATCTGTGTTCCCCGCAATCCAGTACCTTTATTTTGGGTCCATCTTTGTCTTTTTGCATACCTACCTTAAATCTTAGAGTTTAGTTTAGTTTAGTTTAGAGATACAGCACTGAAACAGGCCCTTTGGCCCACCGAGTCTGTGCCGACCATCAATCACCCATTTATACTAATCCTACACTAATCCCATATCCCTACCACATCCCCACCTGTCCCTATATTTCCCTACCACCTACCTATACTAGGGGCAATTTATAATGGCCAATTTACCTATCAACCTGCAAGTCTTTGGCATATGGGAGGAAACCGGAGCACCCGGAGGAAACCCACGCAGACACAGGGAGAACTTGCAAACTCCACACAGGCAGTACCCAGAATTGAACCCGGGTTGCTGGAGCTGTGAGGCTGCAGTGCTAACCACTGCGCCACTAGTTCTAGTCGCTATCCCCCAAATGCTCCCCCAGTGACACTTCTGCCACTTTTCCGGCTTCATTCCCTAGGATTAGGTCCAGTACTGCCCTTTCCCTTATAGGACTTTATACATACTGACTCAAAAAGCGCTCCTGTATGCATTTTAAGAATTCCACCCCTTTAAGCCTTTTGCACTAAGACTATCCCAGCTGATATTGGGGAAGTTGAAATCCCCTACTATTATTACCCTATAATTTTTACGCCTCTCTGAGATTTGCCTCCATATCTGTTCCTCTAACTCTCTCTGACTGGTTGGAGACGTGTCGTACACTCCCAGCCAAGTGATTGTCCCCTTTTTGTTTTTACCCATATGGCCTCATTTGAGGAACCTTCTAAGATATCATCCCTCCTTACTGCAGTAATTGACTCATTGATGAACATTGAATGGTGGGGCAGGCTCGATGGGCTGAATGGCCTTCTACTTCTCCTATGTTCCTATGTATGCTAAGCTGAGAGAGCCAGGAAAGTCCTCCCTCTCTCCATCCCTGTTTCATTATCTATTGTTGGATTAGATTTTCTCGTAAGATTTTATCTTTATTGGGACTGTTTCACTATTTACATTGGAGCAGTCATTTTGTACTGTGTACGTACATATACTTTAACTTGCATTTCTAGAGTCCCATTAACGTAGCAAAAATAAACCCAAAGCACTTCACTGTTGGTCTCAGACCTCCACAGGAAAGGAATTAGGGGAAAAAGATGCATGCGCAGTGGTTGGCTTTAAGGACGCTTTCATAGGTCGAAGAGAGCAGTAGCATGGAAGAGGGGCTCCTGAAGAGAGATTTTGGCTGAATGTATGTTTGATGGGGAGTAAAGAATAATTGGTAGGGTGCAAGCAGCGATGCAGGACCAGAGAATATTGCAGAGATGTGCTGGAGTGGGACTTAATCAGGATTTTGAAGCGATTCATTGAGTGCCAGTGCCAGTTAAGGTTGGGAAAGTCTTCGTATTGCAAGAAAGGATGCAGAAACCTTGGAGAAGTGCAAAATAAAAATCAGAATTGAGAGGTCATATTTACCAGGAAAAGTTGAACAGGCTGATGCTAAGAGAAGGCTGAGGGGTGACTTAATAGAAGTCTTTAAGATTATCAAAGTTTTGGTTGGGTGGAGGTAGAGTTTATGCTGCAAATTCTATGTAATTGACTGTAATATGAAGTGGCCAAGAATGGTGTTTGATGGCTTGAAGGGGATAGAAACAGGGTGCGTGAAGAGAGAACCATTCACAGGGCCGTAAGACTTTAGAGCTTGGAAAG
The DNA here is from genome assembly GCF_036365525.1 of Heterodontus francisci. Lineage (NCBI taxonomy): Eukaryota > Metazoa > Chordata > Chondrichthyes > Heterodontiformes > Heterodontidae > Heterodontus > Heterodontus francisci. Next base: position 118,703,547 of record NC_090380.1, on the reverse strand, counting down.
GTAGCTGAGTGGGTTGGGGTTGGTTAAGGGAGAAAAGGTAGATTTCATGGAGAAAACAAGTTTAGAGAGGGTTTGGGAAGGGAGATGGAGATTGTAATGGTTAATATTTAAGTGTGGTTGGGGGTGGAGGAAGACAGGGAGGCTGTGTTAGCAAGCAGGTCATTTCAATCATGTTAGTTGCAATTGACAATACTGTCAGGACTCAGGACAAGTTGAGAAGGCTGTTTAAAAAAGCATGCAGAATCCTTGGCTTCATAAATAGAGGGATAGAATTTTTTTTAAAAAGGAAGTTCTGCTAAACCTTTATAAATCACTGATTAGGCCTCAGTTGGAGTATTGTGTTCAATTCTGGGGACTTTAGGAAGGATGTCCAGGATTTCGAGAGGGTGGAGAAGAGATTTGCTAAAAAGGTACCAGGGATGAGGGTCTTCAGTTATGTGGAGAGACTGTTGAAACTGCGGTTGTTCCCGAGGGCAGAGAAGTTAAGGGGAGATTTGGTAGAGGTGTTCAAAATTCTGAACGGTTTTGTTAGAGTAAATAAAGAGAAACTGTTTCCAGTGGCAGAAGGGTCAGTAACCGGAGGATGCAGATTTAATATCATTGGCAAAGAGCCAGCTGCAACATGAAGAAATTTTTGTTATGCGGGGTATAATTGTGATCTAGAATGCACTTCCTGAAAGGGTGGTGGAAGCAGAATCATAGAATGGTTACAGCACAGAAGGAGGTCATTCGGCCCGTCGTGTTCATGCCAGCTCTCTCAAGAGCCACTCACCTCGTCCTGCTCCACAGCCTGTTCCCCCATAGCCTTGCAAATCTTTTCTCTTCAGATAATTATCCAGTTCTCTTTTGAAGGCCTCAATTGAATCTGCCTCCATCACACATGCAGGCTGTGCATTCCAGATCCTAACCACTCGCTGTGTAAAAAAGCTTTTCCTCATGTCGCCATTGGTTGTTTTGCCAGTCACCTTAAATCAGTGTCCTCTGGTTCATGACCCTTCTGCCAATGGGTACAGTTTCTCCCTATCTACTCTGTCCAGACCCCTCATGATTTTAAGCACCTGTATCAAATCTTCTGTTAATCTTCCCTTCTCCAAGGAGAACAGACCCAGCTTCTCCATTCTATCTGTGTAACTGATGTTCCTCATCCCTGGAACCAGTTTCGTGTATCTTTTCTGCACCCTCTCTAGTGACTTCACATTCTTTCTAAAGGGTGATCCCCAGAACTCCACACAATACTCCAGTTGAGGCAGAAGCAATGTTTTATGCAGGTTTATCATAACTTCCTTGTTCTTGTACCCAATGTCCCTGTTTATAAAGACCAGGATCCATTATGCTTTATTAACTTGTTTCTCAACCTAGCCTGTAACCTTCAATGATTTGTGCACATATACCCCCAGGTCCCTTTGCTCCTGAAGCCCCTTTACAATTTTACACTTTAGTTCATATTGCCTGTCCTCGATCTTCCTCCCGAAATTAAACACTTTTCTGCATTAAATTTCATCCGTCACTTGACTGCCCATTCCACCAGCTTGTCTATGTCCTCTTGAAGTTTATCGCCATCATAGAGTCATAGAGGGATACAGCCCCGAAACAGGCCCCTCGGCCCACCAAGTCCGTGCCGACCATCAACCACCCATTTATACACTAATCCTACACTAATCCCACTTCCCTCTCCCATCCCCACCTTCCCTCAATTCTCCTACCACCTACCTACACTCGGGGCAATTTACAATGGCCAATTTACCTATCAAACCGCAAGTCTTTGGCATGTGGGAGAAAACCGGAGGAAACCCACACGGTCACAGGGAGAACTTGCAAACTCCACACAGGCAATACCCAGAACCGAACCCAGGTCGCTGGAGCTGTGAGGTTGCGGTGCTAACCATTGCGCCACTGTGCCGCCCCACATCCTTCTCATATTTCACAATACTTCCAAGTTTTGTGTCAGCTGCAAATTTTGAAATTGTGCCCTGGACACCCCAAGTCTAGGTCATTAATATATATCAAGAAAAGCAGGGGTACCAACACTGATCCCTGAGAATAAAAACAAAATACTGCAGATGTTGGAAATCTGAAATAAAAACAAAGTGCTGGAAAAACTTAGCAGGTCTGGCAGCATCTGTGGAGAGAGAAGCAGAGTTGACGTTTCAGGTTAGTGACCTTTCATCAGAACTGGCAAAGGTTAGAAATGTCTTTTCTTCTTTTGGGCCTCCTTATCTCGAGAGACAATGGATACGCGCCTGGAGGTGGTCAGTGGTTTGTGAAGCAGCGCCTGGAGTGGCTATAAAGGCCAATTCTGGAGTGACAGGCTCTTCCACAGGTGCTGCAGAGAAATTTGTTTGTTGGGGCTGTTGCACAGTTGGCTCTCCCCTTGCGCCTCTGTCTTTTTTCCTGCCAACTACTAAGTCTCTTCGACTCGCCACAATTTAGCCCTGTCTTTATGGCTGCCCGCCAGCTCTGGCGAATGCTGGCAACTGACTCCCACGACTTGTGATCAATGTCACACGATTTCATGTCGCGTTTGCAGACGTCTTTATAACGGAGACATGGACGGCCGGTGGGTCTGATACCAGTGGCGAGCTCGCTGTACAATGTGTCTTTGGGGATCCTGCCATCTTCCATGCGGCTCACATGGCCAAGCCATCTCAAGCGCCGCTGACTCAGTAGTGTGTATAAGCTGGGGATGTTGGCCGCTTCAAGGACTTCTGTGTTGGAGATATAGTCCTGCCACCTGATGCCAAGTATTCTCCGAAGGCAGCGAAGATGGAATGAATTGAGACGTCGCTCTTGGCTGGCATACGTTGTCCAGGCCTCGCTGCCGTAGAGCAAGGTACTGAGGACACAGGCCTGATACACTCGGACTTTTGTGTTCCGTGTCAGTGCGCCATTTTCCCACACTCTCTTGGCCAGTCTGAACATAGCAGTGGAAGCCTTACCCATGCGCTTGTTGATTTCTGCATCTAGAGACAGGTTACTGGTGATAGTTGAGCCTAGGTAGGTGAACTCTTGAACCACTTCCAATGTAATAGGTTTTAAACAAGTAAAGTAGGGGTGGGGGTTAAGAGAACAAAAGGGAAGGTGTGTGATGGGGCAGAGGGCCGGAGAGATTAACTGAAAAGGTCATGGGACAGAGGCAAAGAGTGTGCTAATGGTGTGATGAAAGGCAAAGCATTAGTGCAGAGGGAGTATTAATGACAGAATAATGAGCAGCCCTTGCCAAAAGCATAAACATGAAAAAAACAGTAGGCAGGCACATGGTTTAAAAAAAAAAGATGGAATAAAATTAAAATAAGAAAGGGCCAGTCATGCTCTGAAATTATTGAACTCAATGTTCAGTCTGGTTGGCTGTAGCATGCCTAATTGGAAAATAAGGTGCTGTTCCTCAAGCTTGTGTTGATGCTCACTGGAACACTGCAAACAGGCCCAGGACAGAGATGTGGGCATGAGAGCAGTGGGATGTGTTGAAATGGAAAGCGACTGGAAGCTCGGGGTCCCGTTTTCGGACTGAGTGAAGGAGTTCTGCAAAGCGGTCACCCAATCTGCATTTGGTCTCCCCAATGAGGAGACCGCATTGTGAGCAGCAAATACAGTATACTAAATTGTACAAGTAAATCGCTGCTTCACCTGAAAGGAGTGTTTGAGGCCTTGGATAGTGAGGAGGTAAAGGGGAAGTATTACATCTCCTGCGATTGCATGGAAAGGTGCCGTGGGAAGGCGACGAGGTGTCGGGGGTATTGGAGGAATGGACCAGGGTGTCGTGGAGGGAATGATCCTTTCGGAATGTTGACAGGGGAGGGGAAGATGTGTTTGGTGGTGACATGACGTTAGAGGTGGCAGAAATGGCAGAGGATGATCCTTTGGATGTGTAGGCTGGTAGGGTGGAAAGTGAGGACATGGGGAACCCTGTCGTGGGTCCGGGAGGGAGGGGAAGGGGTGAGGGCAGAAGTGCGGGAAAGGGGTCAGACATGGTTGAGGGCCCTGTCAACCACAGTGGGGGGGGAATCCTTGGTTAAGGAAAAAGGAAGACACATCAGAAGTGCTGTTGTGGAAGGTTGCATCATTAGAACAGATGTGTCGGAGATGGAGAAATTGGGAGAATGGGATGGAGTCCTTACAGGAAGCAGGGTGTGAGGAAGTATATTGGAGGTCGCTGTGGGAGTCGGTGGGCTTATAATGAATATTAATGGACTGTCTATCCCCAGAGATGGAGACAGAGAAGTCGGGGAAGGGAAGTGTCGGAGATGGACCATGTGAAGATGAGAGAAGGGTGGATATTGGAAGCAAAGCTGATATAGTTTTCAAGTTCGGGGCGGGAGCAGGAAATGGTACTGATACAGTCATCATTCTACCAGACAAAGAGTTGGGGGAGGGGGCCTGAGTAGGACTGGAACAAGGAATGTTCGACATTTTAGTTTTGGTGACTGCAGCTTGACAGTAGCGAAGGTGCGAGAGCGAGCTTACAGCTGGGAAGTCAATTTCAGTATAAGTTTAAAAGTGAATTCCCTTTTGTTTTCGGAGGACCAGGGGACTGCTGGGTAAGTAAAAACTATATATTTGGGTGGTGGCTGTACCTGAGACACTACACGTGTAGTGTCTCCCACCCACCACCCTCCTCTAACCAAAAAAAAAGGACTCTGTTGTGTTGATAAGGTAAGCTTTTTATTTAAGAAGTTCTGTCCGTTGGATTGCTAACCTAACAGGTTTTGACATTTTTTTTTGGTTTTTCAGAAGATTTGTTGGGAATTTAGAATAGAGGAAATGGAAGTTAAGGCAGTTGTATGTTCCTCCTGCAGAATGTGGGAGGTAAGGGTCGCCAAGAGTGTCCCTGCTGACTGCATCTGCGGGAAGTGCACCCAACTCCAGCTCCTCGAGAACCGCGTTAGGGAACTGGAGCTGGAGCTGGATGAACTTCGGATCATTCGGGAGGCGGAGGGGGTTATTGAGAGGAGTTATGGGGAGGTAGTCACACCTCAGGTAAAAGAAGTAGGTAGATGGGTTACCGTCAGGGGAAGGAGAGGGAACCAGCAGGCAGTGCAGGGATCCCCTGTGGCCGTTTCCCTCAACAGCAGGTATACCGTTTTGGATACTGTTGCGGGGGATGACTTACCAGGGGTAAGCAATGGGGTACAGGTATCTGGCACAGAGTCTGTCCCTGTTGCTCAGAAGGGAAGGGGGAAGAGGAGCAGAGCATTAGTCATTGGGGACTCCATAGTTAGGGGAACAGATAGGAGGTTCTGTGGGAACGAAAGAGACTCACGGTTGGTATGTTGCCTCCCAGGTGCCAGGGTTCGTGATGTCTCGGATCGTGTTTTTGGGATCCTTAAGGGGGAGGGGGAGCAGCCCCAAGTCGTGGTCCACATAGGCACCAACGACACAGGTAGGAAGAGAGATGGGGATTTAAGACAGAAATTCAGGGAGCTAGGGTGGAAGCTTAGAGCGAGAACAAACAGAGTTGTTATCTCTGGGTTGTTGCCCGTGCCACGTGATAGCGAAGCGAGGAATAGGGAGAGAGAGGAGTTGAACACGTGGCTGCAGGGATGGTGCAGGGGGGAGGGTTTTGGTTTCCTGGATAATTGGGGCTTTTTCTGGGGTAGGTGGGACCTCTACAAACAGGATGGTCTTCACCTGAACCAGAGGGGTACCAATATCCTGGGGGGGAGATTTGTTAGTGCTCTTCGGGGGGGTTTAAACTAATTCAGCAGGGGAATGGGAACCTAAATTGTAGTGCCAGTGTACAGGATGTTGCGAGTAGTGAGGTCAGGGATAAGGTTACAAGGACGCAAGAGGGCACTGGCAAGCAAGAACCTGGTTTAAAGTGTGTCTACTTCAACGCCAGGAGCATCCGGAATAAGGTGGGTGAGCTTGCAGCATGGGTTGGTACCTGGGATCTCGATGTAGTGGCCATTTCGGAGACATGGGTAGAGCAGGGGCAGGAATGGATGTTGCAGGTTCCGGGATTTAGATGTTTCAGTAAGAACAGAGAAGATGGTAAAAGAGGGGGGGGTGTGGCATTGTTAATCAAGGAGAGTATTACAGCGACAGAAAGGACATTTGAGGACTCGTCGACTGAGGTAGTATGGGCCGAGGTTAGAAACAGGAGAGGGGAGGTCACCCTGTTGGGAGTCTTTTATAGACCTCCAAATAGTTCCAGAGATGTAGAGGAAAGGATAGCGAAGATGATTCTCGACAGGGGCGAGAGTAACAGGGTAGTTGTTATGGGGGACTTTAACTTTCCAAATATTGACTGGAAATACTATAGTTCGAGTACTTTAGATGGGTCTGTTTTTGTCCAGTGTGTGCAGGAGGGTTTTCTGACACAGTATGTAGACAGGCCAACCAGGGGCGATGCCACATTGAATTTGGTACTGGGTAATGAACCCGGCCAGGTGTTAGATTTAGAAGTTGGTGAGCACTTTGGTGATAGTGACCACAATTCGGTTAGGTTTACCTTAGCGATGGGCAGGGACAGGTATATACCGCAGGGCAAAAATTATAGCTGGGGGAAAGGAAATTATGATGCGATTAGGCAAGATTTAGGATGCGTAGGATGGGGAAGGAAACTGCAGGGGATGGGAACAATCGAAATGTGGAGCTTATTCAAGGAGCAGCTACTGCGTGTCCTTGATAAGTATGTACCTGTGAGGCAGGGAGGAAGTTGTCGAGCGAGGGAGCCGTGGTTTACTAAAGAAGTTGAAGCGCTTGTCAAGAGGAAGAAGAAGGCTTATGTTAGGATGAGACGTGAAGGCTCAGTTAGGGCGCTTGAGAGTTACAAGCTCGCCAGGAAGGATCTAAAGGGAAAGCTAAGAAGAGCAAGGAGAGGACACGAGAAGTCATTGGTGGATAGGATCAGGGAAAACCCTAAGGCTTTCTATAGGTACATCAGGAATAAAAGAATGACTAGAGTTAGATTAGGGCCAATCAAGGATAGTAGTGGGAAGTTGTGTGTGGAATCAGAAGAGGTAGGGGAAGTGTTAAATTAATATTTTGCGTCAGTATTTACAGTAGAGAAAGAAAATGTTGTCGAAGAGAATACTGAGATTCAGGCTACTAGGCTAGATGGGATTGAGGTTCACAAGGAGGAGGTGTTATCAATTTTGGAAAGTGTGAAAATAGATAAGTCTCCTCGGCCAGATGGGATTTATCCTAGGATTCTCTGGGAAGCTTGGGAGGAGATTGCAGAGCCTTTGTCCTTGATCTTTATGTCGTCATTGTCGACAGGAATAGTGCCGGAAGACTGGAGGATAGCAAATGTTGTCCCCTTGTTCAAGAAGGGGAGTAGAGACAGCCCTGGTAATTATAGACCTGTGAGCCTTACTTCGGTTGTGGGTAAAATGTTGGAAAAGGTTACAAGAGACAGGATTTATAATCATCTTGAAAAGAATAAGTTCATTAGCGATAGTCAGCACGGTTTTGTGACGGGTAGGTCGTGCCTCACAAACCTTATTGAGTTTTTCGAGAAGGTGACCAAACAGGTGGATGAGGGTAAAGCAGTGGATGCGGTGTATATGGATTTCAGTAAGGCATTTGATAAGGTTCCCCATGGTAGGCTATTGCAGAAAATACGGAAGTATGGGGTTGAAGGTGATTTAGAGCTTTGGATCAGAAATTGGCTAGCTGAAAGAAGACAGAGGGTGGTGGTTGATGGCAAACGTTCATCCTGGAGTTTAGTTACCAGTGGTGTACCGCAAGGATCTGTTTTGGGGCCACTGCTGTTTGTCATTTTTATAAATGACCTGGAAGAGGGTGTAGAAGGGTGGGTTAGTAAATTTGCGGATGACACTAAGGTCGGTGGAGTTGTGGATAGTGCCGAAGGATGTTGTAGGGTACAGAGGGACATAGATAGGCTGCAGAGCTGGGCTGAGAGATGGCAAATGGAGTTTAATGCGGAAAAGTGCGAGGTGATTCACTTTGGAAGGAGTAACAGGAATGCAGAGTACTGGGCTAATGGGAAGATTCTTGGTAGTGTAGATGAGCAGAGAGATCTTGGTGTCCAGGTGCATAAATCCCTGAAGATTGCTACCCAGGTTAATAGGGCTGTTAAGAAGGCATATGGTGTGTTAGCTTTTATTAGTAGGGGGATCGAGTTTCGGAGCCACGAGTTAATGCTGCAGCTGTACAAAACTCTGGTGAGACCGCACCTGGAGTATTGCGTGCAGTTCTGGTCACCGCATTATAGGAAGGATGTGGAAGCTATGGAAAGGGTGCAGAGGAGATTTACTAGGATGTTGCCTGGTATGGAGGGAAGGTCTTACGAGGAAAGGCTGAGGGACTTGAGGTTGTTTTCGTTGGAGAGAAGGAGGAGGAGAGGTGACTTAATAGAGACATATAAGATAATCAGAGGGTTGGATAGGGTGGATAGTGAGAGTCTTTTTCCTCGGATGGTGATGGCAAACATGAGGGGACATAGCTTTAAGTTGAGGGGTGATGGATATAGGACAGATGTCAGAGGTAGTTTCTTTACTCAGAGAGTAGTAGGGGCGTGGAACGCCCTGCCTGCAACAGTAGTAGACTCGCCAACTTTGAGGGCATTTAAGTGGTCATTGGATAGACATATGGATGAAAATGGAATAGTGTAGGTCAGATGGTTTCACAGGTCGGCGCAACATCGAGGGCTGAAGGGCCTGTACTGCGCTGTAATGTTCTAATGTTCTAATACCCCACAAAAAGACAGGCATAACTAGGACGCCTGAGGGTACCCATAGCAACACCTTTTATTGGATGGAAGTGAGTGGAGTTGTAGGAGAAGTTGTTCAGTGTGAGAACAAGTTCAGCCAGGCGGAGGAGGGTGGTGGTGGATGGGGACTGGTTGGACCTCAGTTCAAGGAAGAAGCGGAGAGCCCTCAGACTGTCCTGTTTGGGGATGGAGGTGTAGAAAGATTGGACTTGCTTGGTGAGGAGGAGGTGGTTCGGGCCAGGAAACTGGAAATTTTCAAAATGACATAGGGTATTAGAAAAGTCACAGATATAGTTGGGAAGACAGAAGACCGGGGAGAAAAGATAGAGTCAAGATGGGAAGAAATAAAGTTCAGTGGGATCCCTGGGAACCCCACTATATATCTTCCTCCAGTCTGAAAAACATCCATTCACAACTACTCTGTCAATTTTGTATCCATGCTGCTGCAATCTCTTTTATCCCATGGGCTCTAACTTTGCTGACAGCCTGCTATGTGGCACTTTATCAAATGCCTTTTGGAAGTCCATGTACACCATATTAACCCATTGCCATCATCAACCCTCTCAGTTATGTTATCAATAAATTAAGCAAGTTAGTTAAACACGATTGCCCTGAACAAATCCGTGCTGGCTTGCCTTAATTAGTCCACATTTGTCCAAGTGACTATTAATTCTGTCCCGAATTATTGTTTTCTAAAAGCTTTCCCATTACTAAGGTTAAACTGACCGGCCTGTAGTTGCTGGACTTGTCCTTACACCCTTTTTTGAACAATGGTGTAACATTTGCAATTTTCCAGTCCTCTGGCACCGCCCCTGTATGTCAGGAGGATTGGAAGATTATGGCCAATGCCTCAGAATTGCCACCTCTAAGTATTCTTGGATGCATTTCATTCGTTCCTGGTGACTTGTCAACTTTAAGTTCAGCCTATCACTACCTCCTTTTTCTTAATTTTTAGCCCATCTAGTGTCTCAGCTAACTCTTTCACTATGACTTGGGCAGCATCTTCTTCCTTCGTACCTCAGCCATGCCCACTGTTTCCATGCTTAAATCTTCTTTTAGGTCCCTAATTGGCATCACTCCTTTTACCACCTGTTTACTATTAATATGCCTACAGAAGACTTTTAGATTCCCTTTTGTATTAGCAAGTCTCTTCTCATGCTCTCTCTTTGCTTCTCTTTTTTTCTTTTTTTTTTCACTTCCCCTCTGAAATTTCTATATTCAGCTTGGTTTTCAATTGCATTATCCACCTGACATCTGTCATATGCACCCTTTTTTCTGCTTCATTTTGCTCTCTATCTCTTTCATCATCCAGGGAGCTCTGGATCTGTTCGCCCTACCTTTCCTGCTCGTGGGAATGTACCTTGACTATCTCCTCTTTAAAAGTAGACCATTGCTCAGTTACAGATTTGCTTTTTAATCTTAGATTCAAATTTACTTGGGCCAGATTTGCTCTCACTCCATTGAAGTTGGCCTTCAATTTATTATCTTTACTCTGGATTGCTCCTTGTCTTTTTCCATAGCTAACCTAGACATTATGATGCTATGGTCACTGTACCCTAAATGTTCCCCTACTGACACAGGATTCACTTGACCCACTTGATTCCCCAGAACCAGCAATGCCTCCTTCCTTGTTGGACCAGAAACATATTGATGTAGAAAATTCTCCTGAACACGTTCTAGAAACTCTTTCCCTCTCTGCCCTTTACACTATTATCCCAGACTATATTCGGATAATTAAAGTCCTCCATTATAACTGCTCTATAATTCTTGCACCTCTCTGTAATTTTCTTACAAATTTGTTCCTTGGAAAATATATTCCAATAAACCAGCAGTGTTGCACATCTTCCCACGAGTCGGTGGCCCATAGAATACCCCAGCAATATAATGGTACCCTCTCTTGTTTCTTAGCTCTAACTAAATAGATTCTGTCCTTCACCCCCACTAGGCTATCCTCTCTCTCCAGCACTGTAATGTCCTCCTTAATCAATACAGCTACCTCTCTGCCTTTCCTTCCTTTGCTATCTTTCCTAATAGCTTTGTATCCCTTTTTTCTTCTTTCATGGGATGTGGGTGTCACTGGCAAGGCCATCCCAAATTGCTCTTGACAACTGAGTGGGTTGCTAGACTATCTCAGAGGGTAGTTAAGAGTCAACCACATTGCTGTGGGTATGGAGTCACATGTAGGCCAGACCAGGTAAGAACAGCAGATTTCCTTCTCTAAAGGACATTAGTGAACCAGATGGGTTTTTAATGACAACAGATATGGCACTATTACTGAGAGTAGTTTTCAATTCCAGATTTTTCAAATAATGAATTGAACTTATTAATTAATTGAATTTAAATTCCACCAGCTGCCGTGGTAGGATCTGAACCTGTGTCCCCAGGGCATTGGCCTGGGTCTCTGGATTACTATTTCAGTGACATTGCCACTATGCCACCATTTCCCCACAGATATTTCGTACCCATTCCTGCCCTTTTTTGAGCCAGCTCTCAGTTATAGCCACAAAATCATTTTTCCAGGTTGCTATCTGCGTCTGCAGCTGACCAACCTTATTTATCACGTTCCGCACATTCATATACGTGCTCAGTAAAACTAATTTAGACCTTATTACATTCCCTCTTGCACTGAACCTACGTAATACCTTCTTATTTCCTACTCTAGTACTATCTGTCTCTCCCAATTCTCTGTGCACCTTGGTTTCCCTCTCTAAATTTCCCTCCTGGTTCCCACACCCCTGCCAAGTTAATTTAAATCCTCCCTCACAAAGGTAGTTAAGGATTGTATAATATTAAAAGAAAAGGCCTTTAAAGATGCCAGAAATGGTAGTAAAACGAAGGATTGGGAGAATTTTAGAATACAGCAAGGGAGGGGCCAAGAATCTGATGAAGAAAGGGAGAATAGAATATGAATGTAAACTAGCAAAAAACATAAAAATGGACTGTAAAAGCTTCTATAAAAAGATACATTTGGCTAAGACAAATGTGGGTGCATTGCAGGCAGAGTCATGAAAATTTATAATGGAGACTAGAGAAACGGCAGAGAAGTTAAATGATTACTTTGTACCTGTCTTCACTGAGGAAGATGCAAGAAATCTCCCAGAATTCGAGATCCAAGGGACCAGGGAGAATGAGGAATTGAAGGAAATTAGTATTTGTAAGAAGGTTGTATTGGAGAAATTAATGGGGCTGAAGGTTGATAAGTCCCCGGACCTGATATTCTACATCCCAGAGTGTTGAAAGATGTAACTACTGGAGATAGTGGATGCATTGGTGATCATCTTCCAAAACTCTGCAGATTCTGGAGCGGGTCCTGCAGATTGGAAGGTCGCAAATGTCACCCGACTATTTAAGAAGGGAGGGAGAGAGAAAACCGGGAATTACAAACCTGTTAGCCTTACATCAGTAATTGGGAAAATGCTGGAATCTATTCTAAAGGATGTGATAAATGGACACTTGGATAATAAAAATTGGGCATAGTCAACATGGATTTATGAATGGGAAATCATGTTTGACGAACCTGGGAGTTTTTTGAGTATGTTACTAACAGAATTGATAAAGTGGAGATGGTGGACGTAGTATACTTGGATTTTCAGAAGGCTTTGATAAAGTCCCCCACAGGAGGTTGGTTAGCAAAATTAAAGCACATGGGGTTGGAGGTAATATACTGATATGGATTAAGGATTGGTTAACGGGCAGAAAACAGAGCAGGAATAAACGGGTCATCCTCATGTTGGCAGGCTGTGACTAATTTGGTACTGCAAGGATCAATACCTGGGCCCCAGCCGTTCACGCTATATATCAATGATTTGAATGTGGGGACCAAATGCAATATTTCCAAGCTCGCAGATGACACAAAACTAGGTGGGAATGCGCGTTGTGAGTAGGATGCAAAGCGGCTTCGAGGGGATTTGGCCAGGCGAAGTGAATGGGCAAGAATATGGCAGATGGAATATAATGTGGAAAAATGTGAAGTTATCGACTTTGGTCGGAGGAACAGATGTGCGCAGTATTTCTTAAATGGTAAGAGATTAGAAAGTGTAGATGTGCAAAGGGACCTGGGATTCCTTGTCAATAAGTTACTGAAAGCTAACATGCAGGTGCGGCAAGCAATTAAAGTGCATGGGATTGGGGGTAGTGTATTGCGATGGATAGAAAATTGGTTGGCAGACAGGAAACAAAGAGTAGGGATAATGGGTCTTTTTCCAAATGGCAGGCAGTGACTAGTGGGTTACCGCAGAGATTGGTGCTAGGACCCCAGCTATTCACAATATATATTCATTATTTAGATGAGGGAACTAAATGTAATATCTCCAAATTTGTAGATGACACAAAACTGGGTGAGTTGTGAGGAGGATGCAGAGAGGCTTCAGGGTGATTTGGACAAGATGAATGAGTGGGCGAATGCATGGCAGATGCAGTATAATGTGGATAAATGTGAGGTTATCCACTTTGGTAGCAAAAACAGGAAGGCAGATTATTATCTGAACGGCTATAAACAGGTCCAACAGGTGGTAAAAAAGGCAAATGGTATGTTGGCCTTCATAGCGAGAGGATTCGAGTACAGGAGCAGGGATGTCTTGCTGCAATTATGGAGGGCCTTGGCGAGGCCGCACCTGGAATATTGTGTGCAGTTTTGGTCTCCTTATCTGAGGAAGGATGTTCTTGCTATAGAGGGAGTACAGCGAAGGTTTACCAGACTGATTCCTGGGATGGCGAGATTGACATATGAGGAGAGATTGAGTCGGTTAGGATTATATTCGCTGGAGTTCAGAATAGTGAGGGGGGATCTCATAGAAACCTATAAAATTCTATCAGGACTTGACAGGGTAGTTGCAGGAAGGATGCTCCCGATGGTGGTGGAGTCCAAAACCAGGGGTCATAGTCTAAGGTTACGGGGTAAACCATTCAGGACTGATGAGGAAACATTTCTTCACCCAGAGATTGGTGAACCTGTGGACTTCGTTACCACAGAAAGCATTTGAGGCCAAAATATTGTATGTTTTCAAGAAGGAGTTAGATATAGCTTTTGGGTTTAAAGGGATTAGAGGATATGGGGCGAAAGCGGGAACAGGTTACTGAGTTGGATGATCAGCCATGATCATAATGGCGGAGCAGGCTTGAAGGGCCAAATGGCCTACTCCTGCTCCTATTTTCTATGTTTCTATTAGGAAGGCTAATGGTATGTTCGCCTTTATCGCAAGAGGATTTGAGTACAGAGGAAGTGAAATCTTGCTTCAATTGTATCGTTCCTTGGTTAGACTGCACCTGGAGTACTGTGTGCAGTTTTGGTCCCCTTACCTTAGGAAGGATGTTATTGCCATAGAGGGAGTGCAACGAAGGTTCACCCGACTTGTTCCTGGGATGGCAGGACTGTCCTATGAAGAGAGATTGGGGAAACTGGGCCTGTATTCTTTCGAGTTTCAAAGAATGAGTGGTGATCTCATTGAAACCTACAACATACTTAAAGGGATTGACATGGTAGACGCAGGTGGGATGTTTCCCCTGTCTAGAAGCAGGGGACATAATTTCCAAATAAGGGGGAAGCCACTTGGGACAGAAATGAGGAGAAATTTATTTACCCAGAAGGTTGTGAATCTTTGGAATTCTCTACCCCAGAGGGCTGTGGAAGTTCAGTTATGGAGTAAGTTTAAAGCGGAGATTGGCAGATTTCTAAATACAAATGACATAAGGGGATATGAGGATAGTGTGAGAAAAAGGCATTGAAGTGGATGATCAGTCATGATCGTATTGAATGGTGGAGCAGGCTTGATGGGCTGAATGGCCTACTCCTGCTCCTATGTTCCAGTAGCACTAGCAAATCACCCTGCAAGGACATTCGCCCCTGGCTCTGTTCAGGTGCAACCCATCTGGCCTATACAGGTCCCACCTTCTCCAGAACTGGTCCCAATATCCCAGGAATCTGAAGCCCTCCCACCTGCACCACCATCTCCAGCCACGCATTCATCTGCTCTATCCTCCTTTATCTATACTTGCGTGTTGTAATGGGAGTAATCCAGAAATTACTACCGTTGAGTTCTTGCTTGCTAGTTTCTTCCCCAACTGCCTGAACTCTGCCTGCAGGACCTCATCCCTCTTTCTACCTAGTAACATAATAGTAACTTTCAAAGGGGAATTGGATAAATACTTGAAGGGAAAAAAATTGAGAAAAGAGCAGGGGAGTGCAATTAGTTGGATGGTCACCTGTGCTGTAAGATTCAATGATTCTATTGATCCTGTATCTATTGCGCTGTGTACTTTGTGCGATATAACCTGATATTGGTAATAACACGTAATCGTGCCCCCTATTGATAAACCATTTGTCTACTTGTGCCAAACTGCATTAACTGATTGAAGACCTTGAGCCCTTATGTATAATTTTGGCCAAAATATTTCCCCTGTAGATCTGACTTGCTCGAAGTGCAATGTGGCTCTTGGAGGCAGGTTTTGCCTCATCACAGAATATTCAGGTTGAGGATTATCATCTTTCCTTGGAAAATATATTCCAATAAACCAGCAGTGTCGCACGTTGCAACAAAATAAGTAGGTGTACCTGGATGCTCAGTATCTGGCGTCCGGTCCAAATAGAATCTTAAAGAACAAAAGGAGGTATGCTTTACATTTTCCCTCTCAAATTCTTATCTGGTTCTCCTTTAGAAGCTTTAGATTCTGCATCTGTCACTGTTTCTGATAAGGCATACCATATCCAAAAATGATACAGCATAGAAGGAGGCCATTTGATCCATCGAGCCTGTGCTGACTCTTTGAAAGAGCTGTCCAATTAGTCCCACTTCGCCTACTCTTTCCCCATATCCAGCAAATTTTTCCTTGCCAAGTATTTATCTAATTCTCTTTTGAATATTACTGTTGAATCTGCTACCACTGCCCTTTCAGGCAGTGCATTCCGATCACAACTCACGACAAACATTTTCTTTCCTTGCCTTGTCTCTGGTTCTTCCAATTATCTTAAGTTCTGATGATAGGTCACAGACCTGAAATGTAAATTCTGTTTCTCTCTTTACAGATACTGCCTGACCTGCTGAGCATTTCCAGCATTTTCTGGTTTTATTTGAGTTCCAGCAGTATTTTGCTTTTATCTTCAATCTGAGTTGTCTGGTTGCTGACCTTTCCATACCTCAGTTACTCTGTAATTTCTGCCAATTTATAAGCCCATATTTTAAATGCAGCTATTTATTAGGTGGCTAGCCAAAGTTTGCCCATTAATTATTCTTCTCCCTGATTTTCATTTTAATAATCTTTCTTGTGACTTCTAAATCAATAGTAACAGTAAATATATTAACTAAAACAAAAATTGTTGGAAATCTATAAAGCAGTCAACATCTTAAGTAGGTTATATAGATTAATGTTTCTGGTATTGCCCTTGATGTGTAAAAGGAAAGATGAGCAAACATTTAGCAGAGTTGAGAGAGAGAGAGACTGTTTCTTTGCACTGACGGAGAGATGCATTATGTCTTCAATTACCTCTCACAGGAGCAGATGTAGCACTTGTCATTCATCTCCACCCACACCATTATCATAGAATCAAGCAGCACAGGAGGAGGCCATTCTGCCTATCGACTGCTAATTCTTGAAAGAGCTATCCAATTAGTCCCACTATTCCCTGCTCTTTCCCAATGGGCCTGCAGTTTTGACTGCTTCTATCCTATCTCCCTTTTACCTTCTCTGCTTTAAGGAGAACAACCTCAGTTGTCTCCATGTAACTGAAGTCATTCATCCCGGTACCATTTTAGTAATTCTCTTCACCCACTCCAAGACCTTAACATTGTTCCTAATGTGTGGTTCCCAGAATTGACCACAAAACTCCAGCTGCGGCTTCATCAGTGTTTCATAAAGGTTTAGAATAACTTCTGAAGGTTTGTACTCTCTGCCTCTATTAGTAAAAGCCAAGGATCCCATATGACTTTTTAACAGCCTTCTCAACTTATCCTGCCACCTTCAAAGGCTTATATACATTCACCCCCACTCCTCTCTGTTCCTGCACCCCTTTTAAAATTGTACCATTTAGTTTACAGTGCCTCTCATTCTTCCTACCAAAATTTATCGCTTTCCACTTCTCTACATTAAATTTCAACTGCTGTGTGTTTGCTATTTCATGAGTCTTATGTCCTCTTGAAGTCTGTCTCTATCCTCCTCACTGTTAACTAGATTTCCGATGTTAGGTTGACTAGCCTGCAGTTGTTGGGTTTATCACTCTCTTTTCCCCCCCCCCCCCCCTTTTTCAAACAGGGGTGTAAAATTTGCAATTCTCCAGTCCTCTGGCACTGCTCCCATTATCCAAGGAGGGTTGCAAGATTGTGGCCAGAGTTTCTGTAATTTCAACCCCTACTTCCCTTAGCAACCTAGGATGTAACCCATCTGGACTAGGTAGGAATATAGGAGCAAGAATAGGCCATTTAGCCCCTGAGCCTGTTCAGTCATTCAGTGAGATCATGGCTGATCTTTGCCCTAAATCCCTTCATTCCTTTGTTTCAGAAAAGTTTATCAATCTCCTATTTAAAACTGATATCTGCCACCCTTTGCATGCAGAAGTGATTTCTAATTTCACTCCTGAAAGGTCGGGCTCTAACGTTTAGATTACGCCCCCCCCCCCTACCTTTTCCCCTTAATATCTTGAAAACTTCGATCAAATTACCCCTTGACCTTTTAAATTCCAGGAATTCAACACTAGCTTAGGAACATAGGAGCAATAGTAGGCCATTCAGCCCATCGAGCCTGCCCTGCCGTTCAATATGATCATGGCTGATCACTTCAATGCCTTTTTCCTACACTATCCTCATATCCCCTTATGTCATTTGTATTTAGAAATCTGTCAATCTTTGCTTCAAACATACTCAATGACTGAGCTTCCACAGCCCTCTGGGGTAGAGAATTCCAAAGATTCACAACCCTCTGAGTAAAGAGTTTTCTCCTCATCTCTGTCCTAAGTGGCTTCCCCCTTATTTGAAAATTATGTCGCTTTGTTCTAGACTCCCCAACCAGGGGAAACATCTTACCTGCATCTACCTGCCTATCCCTTTCAGTATTTTGCAGGTTTCAATGAGATCACCTCTCATTCTTTGAAACTCTAGAGAATACAGGCCCAGTTTCCCCAATCTCTCTTCATAGGACAGTCCCGCCATCCCGGAAACAAGTCTGGTGAACCTTTGTTGCACTCCCTCTAATACAATAATATCCTTCCTAAAGTAAGGGGACCAAAACTGCACACACTACTCCAAGAAACTAAAGTTGTATACAATTGAAGCAAGACTTCACTACTCCTGTACTCAAATCCTCTTGCGATAAAGGCTAACATGCATTAGCCTCCCTAATTGCTTGCCGTACCTGCATGTTAGCTTTCGGTGACTTATTGACAAGGTTACCCAGGTCCCTCTGTACATCTACACTTTCTAATCTCTTACCATTTAAGAAATACTGCGCACATCTGTTCCTCCTACCAAAGTGCATAACTTCACATTTTTCCTCATTATACTCCATCTGCTATGTTCTTGCCCATTCACTAAGTCTGTCCAAATCCCTTCGAAGCCGCTTTGCATCTTCCTCACAACTCACATTCCAACCTAGTTTTGTGTCATCCGCGAACTTGGAAATACTATATTTGGTCCGCACATCCAAATCATTGACATATATTGTTTAATCTCTCCTTGTAATTTAATCCTGGGAGTCCCCAGGTATTATTCTAGTAAAATAAAAACAGAACTTGCTGGAAATACTCAGCAGGTCTGGATGCATCTGTGGAGACAGAAACAGAGCTAACATTTCAGGTCAATGACCTTTCATCAGAACTCATCATTCTAGTAAATCTACACAGCACTTCCTCCAAGGCCAATATATTCTTTCTTGGGTGTGTTGCCCAGAACTGCTCACAGTACTGCAGGCGTGGTCTAACCAGGGCTTTGAATAGACTTAAGACCGAGGCAGGAGGAGTGCACTGTTAATTCAGTCCCACTTCTCCACAGGTCACAGCATATCAGTAAACTTTCCCACTTACAGAAACAGCCAGTTAGATACTCTATTTGTCCCCAGAAGAAAGCACACCAACCAGGTTTCTTTAATAAACAATAAAATTATCCATTTATTATGAAAACCAAGTTTTAACCAATAATGAAGGAAATATATATGCGAAACGAAGTATTAAAGCCCCGTGTTATTATTCCAACCCTCACACACACGCACATACATCCAAAAACCGATTAACCGGGAAAAAAGGGATTTTTGTTTACAACCGTTTCAAAGGAATAATAAAAACACTTATACTGAATTGAAGAGATGGAAGTCCTTTGGTTTGACGAGGTGTCCCAAAGTCGAATAGTTGGCTGCCACTCGGAGTCTTTACAGGCGAGGTTGATCAACAGCCTGTTTTGGGTAGGTGTTCAAAGAAATTCTACTTCAGAAGTTTCACATAAGTCTTCCATCAGGTGTGCAGCAACAGGTGTCAGTTCTCACACACATTCGATGCAGAAGTCCTTTTTAAAGATGCAAGGTTTCTGCAAGCATTCAGGGTTTCTTAAAAATTTCAGGAGGCAAGAGTACCACTTCATACAGGCTTTTGCTTTTCATAGCAGGGATTCTTCAAAGAGAAGTAACAGTTATCTGTTTTTTCTTCTGATCGCCTGGCAAGTCCATATGCAGAATCCAACTGCCTGCTTTTAATCCAAAAACCAGCATCTTTTAACAGTTCAAAGTGAAACTAAACTTTCCAAGCTAAGTCATAAATTCATTCTTGTCACACGCAACAAAGGGTAGCTCTTGGATCAAAACCCCTTTCCATGTTTACTGGGAATCACATGCTTTCCAGAAAAACATTTTTACAGGTCAACCTTCTTTCAGAAAAAACACCCAAAGGTCAAATTATTCAATTTTTAAAAATACAGATTCCAAGTTTTCACAAAAAATATATGGAAATTCCATAACAATCGCTGTAACATAACTTCTAACCCCTTGTAGACTAGTCCTCTAGACATAAAGGCCAGCATTCCATTAGATTTTTGATTATTCTCTGTACCCGTTCATGACATTTTAATCTATGCAGTTGGATCCCCAAGTCTCTTTGAACCTCCACATGTTTCTAACTCGTCTCCATTTAGAAGGTACTCTGTTCTATTCCTTTTCGGTCCAAAGTGGATGACTTCACATTTGCCTACATTGAAATCCATTTGCCACATTCTACTTTAAGAATTGCTGACCTTTTAAATAAATCCTCTTTATCTATTATTATCCTATCTATATGGCTATGGCCTCCTCCTTTACTGTGACAGTGGCAGAGGTTTTTCTTTAGTGAAGTCAGATGTAAAGTACTCATTTAGTACCTCACCATGCCCACTGCCTCCATAAGATGATTTTCATTTTGGTCCCTAATTAGTCCTGACATTCCTTTGATTACTATTTTACTATTTATATGTTTATGAAAGACTTTTAGGTCACCGGCTATTCTATTCTCATTGTCTCTTTGTCTTTCTTCCTGCCTTTTTCAGTTCTTCTCTGTACTTTTTTTTGTAGGGCTTGAATAGTATTTTTGAGCAATACTTCCACTACTCCCTATCTTATCTGCGCATTTCCTATCTTTGCTGGATTCATTGTAGCCTGGAATATTTAATGCCCCTTCTTCCCTTCTTTGAGCAAAGTCTGTTATTGCCGCTATATCATCATCCTAGGTGACTGCTTGTGTTTACAATGCACTAACAGTAGTTAGCATGCTCTGAGCATTTACAGACATGCACTCGAAACCCATTTTAGGCTGAGTTGCATTCCCACCCCCGCCCCTGCGACTGAACCCTCCTATTTCTGAACCACTCGTCATTCTAATGCTAAAACAAAAGCAAAATACTGCAAATGCTGGAAATCTGAAATAAAAACAGAATGTACTGGAAATACTCAGCAGGTCTGGCAGCATCTGTGGAGAGAGAAACAGTGTTAACATTTCAGGTCTGTGATTTTTCATCAGAACTGCCCTTTTACATTCTCTCTGCTCACCGTCCAAGGCCCCAAATACTCCTTCCAGGTGAAGCAGTGATTTACTTGTACTTCTTTCAATTTAGTGTACTGTACTCATTGACACCGACCACTCCCTGGTGTGCAGCAAGGTTAGACTCAGACCAAAGAAGTTGCATCATTCCAAGCAGAAGGGCCACCCGCGCATCAACACGAGCAGAATTTCTCATCCACAGCTGTTACAAAAATTTCTAAATTCACTTGTAACAGCCCTTCAAAACACTCCCACAGGGGATGCTGAGACCAAGTGGGCTCACATCAGAGACGCAATCTATGAGTCAGCTTTGACCACCTACGGCAAATGTGTGAAGCAGAATGCAGACTGGTTTCAATCTCGTATTGAAGAGCTGGAACCTGTCATAGCCGTTAAGCGCATTGCACTGTTGAACTACAAGAAAGCCCCCAGCGAGTTAACATCCGTAGCACTTAAAGCAGCCAGAAGCACTGCACAAATAACAGCCAGGCGCTGCGCAAATGACGACTGGCAACACCTATGCAGTCATATTCAGCTGGCCTCAGACACTGGAAACATCAGAGGAATGTATGATGGCATTAAGAGAGCTTTTGGGCCAACCATCAAGAAGATCGCCCCCCTCAAATCTAAATCGGAGGACAAAATCACTGACCAACGCAAGCAAATGGACCGCTGGGTTGAGCACTACCTAGAACTGTACTCCAAGGAGAATGTTGTCACTGAGACTGCCCTCAATGCAGCCCAGCCTCGACCAGTAATGGATGAGCTGGACGCACAGCCAACAAAATCGGAACTCAGTGATGCCATTGATTCTCTAGCCAGCGGAAAAACCCCTGGGAAGGACAGCATTATTACCCCTGAAATAATCAGGAGTGCCAAGCTTGCCATACTCTCAGCACTACATGAACTGCTTTGCCTGTGTTGGGACGAGGGATCAGTACGTCAGGACATGCACGATGCCAATATCATCACCCTCTATAAAAACAAAGGTGACCGCGGTGACTGCAACAACTACCGTGGAATCTCCCTGCTCAGCATAGTGGGGAAAGTCTTTGCTCGAGTCGCTTTAAACAGGCTCCAGAAGCTGGTTGAGTGCGTCTACCCTGAGGCACAGTGTGGCTTTCGTGCCGAGAAATCGACCATTGACATGCTGTTCTCCCTTCGTCAGATACAGGAGAAATGCCGCGAGCAACAGATGCCCCTCCACATTGCTTTCATTGATCTCACCAAAGCCTTTGACCTCGTCAGCAGACGTGGTCTCTTCAGACTACTAGAAAAGATTGGATGTCCACCAAAGCTACCAAGTATCATCACCTCATTCCATGACGATATGAAAGGCACAATTCAACATAGCGGCACCTCATCAGACCCCTTTCCTATCCTGAGTGGCGTGAAACAGGGCTGTGTTCCCGCACCCACACTTTTGGGGATTTTTTTCTCCCTGCTGCTCTCACATGCGTTCAAGTCTTCTGAAGAAGGAATTTTCCTCCACACAAGATCAGGGGGCAGGTTGTTCAACCTTGCCCGTCTAAGAGCGAAGTCCAAAGTACGGAAAGTCCTCATCAGGGAACTCCTCTTTGCTGACGATGCTGCTTTAACATCTCACACTGAAGAGCGTCTGCAGAGTCTCATCGACAGGTTTGCGGCTGCCTGCAACGAATTTGGTCTAACCATCACCCTCAAGAAAACGAACATCATGGGACAGGACGTCAGAAATGCTCCATCCATCAATATTGGCAACCACGTTCTGGAAGTGGTTCAAGAGTTCACCTATCTAGGTTCAACTATCACCAGTAACCTGTCTCTAGATGCAGAAATCAACAAGCGCATGGGTAAGGCTTCCACTGCTATGTTCAGACTGGCCAAGAGAGTGTGGGAAAATGGCGCACTGACACGGAACACAAAAGTCCGAGTGTATCAGGCCTGTGTCCTCAGTACCTTGCTCTGTGGCAGCGAGGCCTGGACAACGTATGTCAGCCAAGAGCGACGTCTCAATTCATTCCATCTTCGCTGCCTCCAGAGAGTACTTGGCATCAGGTGGCAGGACCGTATCTCCAACACAGAAGTCCTCGAGGCGGCCAACATCCCCAGCTTGTACACACTACTGAGTCAGCGGCGCTTGAGATGGCTTGGCCATGTGAGCCGCATGGAAGATGGCAGGAACCCAAAGACACATTGTACAGAGAGCTCGCCACTGGTATCAGACCCACCAGCCGTCCATGTCTCTGCTTTAAAGACGTCTGCAAATGCGACATGAAGTCCTGTGACATTGATCACAAGTCGTGGGAGTCAGTTGCCAGCGTTCGCCAGAGCTGGCGGGCAGCCATAAAGGCGGGGCTAAAGTGTGGCGAGTCGAAGAGACTTAGCAGTTGGCAGGAAAAAAGACAGAAGCGCAAGGGGAGAGCCAACTGTGTAACAGCCCCGACAAACAAATTGTTCTGCAGCACCTGTGGAAGAGCCTGTCACTCTAGAATTGGCCTTTATAGCCACTCCAGGTGCTGCTCCACAAACCACTGACCACCTCCAGGCGCTTACCCATTGTCTCTCGAGATAAGGAGGCCAAAGAAGAAAGAAGAAGAAGACTCATTGCTTACAATGCAGTCTCCTCTACAATGGGGAGACTAAACCCAGATTGGGTGACCGTTTAGTGGAACACCTCCGCTCAGTCTGCAAGTATGACCCCGAGCTTCCGGTTGCTTGCCATTTTAATTCACCTCCCTACTCTCGCCCGCATTTCTGGCCTCGGCCTGCTGCAGTGTTCCAGTGAAGCTTATAGGGCGGCACAGTGGCGCAGTGGTTAGCACCGCAGCCTCACAGCTCCAGCGACCCGGGTTCAATTCTGGGTTCTGCCTGTGTGGAGTTTGCAAGTTCTCCCTGTGTCTGCATGGGTTTCCTCCGGGTGCTCCGGTTTCCTCCCACATGCCAAAGACTTGCAGGTTGTTGGGTAAATTGGCCATTATAAATTGCCCCTCGAATAGGTAGGTGGCAGGGACAGGTGGGGATGTGGTAGGAATATGGAATTAGTGTAGGACTAGTATAAATGGGTGGTTGATGGTCGGCACAGACTCGGTGGGCCGAAGGGCCTGTTTCAGTGCTGTATCTCTCAAACTAAAAAAACTTAACTCAAGCTCGAGGAACAGCATCTCATCTTCCAATTAGGTACTCTACAGCCTTCTGGACTCAGCATTGAGTTCAGCAATTTCCGACTATGACTGCTATTTTGATTGGTTTTTAACTGTGAGAGAGTCTTAAACTTGCTTTTCATGTTTTTACTTTCGGACAGAGCTGTTCATTATTCTGCCATTAACATGCTCTCTGGACAAGTGCTTTGTCTTTTACTACAGCTATTAATACTCGCTTTGCCTTTTGTTCCATGACACCTTTGTCATTTAATCTCTCATTCCCTCCGCCCTATCAGAGACCTTCCCTTTTGTTCTCCCCCCCCCACCCCCCTTTCACTTGCTCAAAATCTGTTAAATTTCTAACCTTTGCCAGATGAAAGGTCACAGACCTGAAACATTAACATTCTCTACAGATGCTGCCAGACCTGCTGTGCATTTCCAGCACTTTCTGTTTTTATTTCTTTCTAATGCTGTTTGTCTCTCCTGGTTCTCTGTACACCTTGTATTTCCACACTAATGCTTCATCCTGGTGTGTCTCCCTCTGCCAAATTAACCTACATTAAAAATGAAATGAGCTCCAATGTCTCCTCACAACTACAGCCTGGTACCATCTTAGATGTGTCACTTCTGTGCCATCTCCCTATGAATGGATATCAGCATCCTGCCATCTACTGGATGTCACTTCTGGTGTTTGAACCCAAGCCTCTGCCCTTTTTGAACTTTGGTCCTATTGAAAGCAGCATCATTGTCAAAAAAGAATACCTTTTCATTTGCACCAAATCCCTGATGTCCTGATTGAATCATGCTGAATTTGCATGTTCAATCTGCTGATTCTTCTGATCTAAGCAGCAATTGAAAACCCCCTTGTGGGATCTTTGAGACTAAGATTGCTGACCATGGCAAAAAAAACACTGGGAATTGGAGTAATTCATTAGTTGGTATTCATTATCTTTCACTTTGTTGCTTTCCATTCAATTCTTTTGAAAGTGAACCAGATACTTGAGGTGCCTTTTTAATTTAATTTGTCAACAGTGCCTGAATTGGTTCCCCAGGTTGTATAAATTTAATAAGGAACGTGCTCCCTACCTTTATTGTTTTACTGAGTTCACTAATAGATTTTCTTTTTTCGCTATCCATTTCAAAAGCTGGAGTGGAGTTGACATCCAGCTTGTGTCATTGCTATTTCTGATAACCTTTGTAAATTATTGGTTAAGCCTCAGCAGGAGTAGAATTATAGTTTCATAGAATAGTTACAGGACAAAAGTAGGCCATTCAGCCCATGCTGGCTCTCTGCAAGAGCAGTTTAGCTAGCCCCACTCCCTGGCTCTTTCCTCATAGTTCTGCAGGTGTTGATCAAATTCCCTTTTGAAAGCCATGATTGAAACTGCCTCTACTGTACTTTCAGGCAGTGCATTACAGATCATGATCACCCGCTGTATAAAAAACATGCAGCCTTTGGATCTTTTGCCAATCAGCTTCAATCCGTGTCCTCTGGTTCTTGATCCTTTTGCCAATGGGAACAGTTTCTCTCTGTCCTCTTTCTCGACCCCTCATGATTTTGAACATCTCCATCAAATCTCCAGTCAACCTTCTCTCCAGCCCCAGCTTTGCCTGCTCATAACTGAAATCTCTCAGCCCTGGAACCATTTTCGTAAATCATTTTTGCACCCTCTCTAAATACTTCCTAAAGTATGGTGCCAGAATTGAACACAGTACTTCAGTTGAGCTCAGACCAGTGTTGTTATAAAGGTTCTTTGTAACTTTTTTTTATTCGTTCGTGGATCGTGGGGTCGCTGTTGCCCATCCCTAATTGCCCTTGAGAAGGTGGTGGTGAACTTTTTTGCTTTTGATTGCTATGCCTCTAATTATAAATGGACATCTTGTATGTCTATTTAACTACTTTCTCAACCTGCCCCGCCAGCTTTAACAATTTGTGCATAAATACCAGCAGCTGTCTCTGTTCCTGCATCCACTTTCGAATTATACGCTTTATTTTATATTGTGTCTCCTTTGTTTTCCTACCACAATGTATCACTTCACACTTCTCTGCATTATATTTCATTTGCCACTTGTCTGCCCATTCCACCAGCCTGCCTGACCTCGATGTCTGTCACTATCCTCCTCACAGTTCACCATACTTCCAAGTTTTGTGCCATTTGCAAATTTTGAATTTGTGCCCTGACTACCCTCCAAATCATATGTCAAGAACAGCAGTGGTCCGAATGCCAAACCCTGGAGAACACCACTCTATATCTTTTCCCGGTCAAAAAAAAACCTCTTCATCATTACTCTATTTTCTGTCACTCAGCTAATTTTGTATCCATGCTGCAACTGTCCCTTTTATTCCATGGCTTCAACCTTGCTGGCAAGCCTCATGTGACACTTTATCAAATGCCTTTTGGAAATCCATATATACCATATCAACCTCATTACTCCCCTGAACCCTTTCTGTTACCTCATCAAAAATATAAGTCAAGTTATTTAAACATGATTTTCCTTTAACAAAAAACAAAGAACAGTACAGCACAGGAACAGGCCATTTGGCCCGCCAAGCCTGCGCCGATCTTGATGCCTGCCTAAACTAACACCTTCTGCACTTCCGGGGCCCATATCCCTCTATTCCCTTCCTATTCATATATTTGTCAAGATGTCTCTTAAACGTCGCTATCGTATCTGCTTCCACCACCTCCCCTGGCAGCAAGTTCCAGGCACTCACCACCCTCTGTGTAAAAAAACTTGCCTTGCACATCCCCTCTAAACTTTGCCCCTCGCACCTTAAACCTATGTCCCCTAGTAACTGACTCTTCCACCCTGGGAAAAAGCTTCTGACTATCCACTCTGTCCATTCCGCTCATAACTTTGTAAACCTCTATCATGTCGCGCCTCCACCTCCGTCGTTCCAGTGAAAACAATCCGAGTTTTTCCTGCCTCTCCTCATAGCTAATGCCCTCCAGACCAGGCAACATCCTGGTAAACCTCCTCTGTACCCTCTCCAAAGCCTCCACGTCCTTCTGGTAGTGTGGCGACCAGAATTGCACGCAATATTCTAAGTGTGGCCTAACTAAGGTTCTGTACAGCTGCAACAAGACTTGACAATTTTTATACTCTATGCCCCGACCGATGAAGGCAATCATGCCGTATGCCTTCTTGACTACCTTATCCACCTGCGTTGTCACTTTCAGTGACCTGTGGACCTGTACGCCCAGATCTCTCTGCCTGTCAATACTCCTAAGGGTTCTGCCATTTACTGTATACCTCCTACCTGCATTACCTCACATTTGTCCAGATTAAACTCCATCTACCATTTCTCCGCCCAAGTCTCCAACCGATCTATATCCTGCTGTATCCTCTGACAATCCTCATCATTATCCACAACTCCACCAACCTTTGTGTCGTCCGCATACTTACTAATCAGACCAGCTACATTTTCCTCCAAATCATTTATATATACAACAAGCAGCAAAGGTCCCAGCACTGATCCCTGCGGAACACCACTAGTCACATCCCTCCATTCAGAAAAACACCCATCCACTGTTCCCCTCTGTCTTCTGTGACAGAGCCAGTTCTGTATCCATCTTGCCAGCTCACCTCTGATCCCGTGTGACCTCACCTTTTGTACCAGTCTGCCATGCGGGACCTTGTCAAAGTCTTTACTAAAGTCCATATAGACAGCATCCACCGCCCTTCCCTCATCAATCATCTTCGTCACTTCCTCAAAAAACTCAATCAAATTAGTAAGACACGACCTCCCTTTCCTGGGAAAGACAGATGCAAAGTACTCATTTAGTACCTCAGCCATGCCCACTGCCTCTGGATAGAGTCTGCTTTTTGGTCCCTAATTCCCCCATGCCCCTTTACGATTACGAATTATATGCCTAGAGAAGACTTTTGGATTTCCTTTTATGTTTTCATAATTTTCCTTTGCCTCTCTTATACTTTGTTTCACTTCCCCTCTGAACTTTGTATATTCAACCAGATTCTCACTTATATTATCAACCTGACATCTGTCGTACGCCTCCTTTTCCTGCTTCATCTTACTTTCTATCTCTTTTGTCATTCAGGGAGCTCTGGCTTTGTTTGGAGTATTTGGAGTATTGTACCCTATTCTGGGTGCCACATTTTTGGATGGATTTCAAGAGAGAAGGTGCAGAGGAGATTTATTTAAAGAGATTTATACTAGGGTTGAGGGACTTCAGTTCTGTGGAGAGACTAGAAAAGTGGAATTGTTCTCTTTACAGCAGAGAAGATTTTACAAGAGTTGATAGAGGTAAATAAGGAGAAATTGTGTCCTGTGGCAGGAACGTCAGTCACCAAAGGACACAGTTTTAAGGTAATTGGCAAAAAAAACACAGGAAGCATGCAGATGAGCAGTGAGTTATTATAATCTGGAATGCGCTCCCTGAAAGGGCGGTGGAAGCAGATTCAGTAATAACTTTCAAAAGGCAATTGCACAGATACTTGAAAAGGAAAATTTTTCAGGGCTGTGGGGATAGAGCAGAGGAGTGGGACTAATTGGATAGCTCTTTCAAAGATTTGGCACGGGCACAGTAGGCCTTCTGTGCTGTATCATTCTATGATTCTAACTGCGAGTCAATAAACACAAACTGTTAATTCAGCATTAACTGGCACCAACTTGATAGTCTAACTGAAAGCAAAGGGTAGCAGTGAATAATAGAGCTATTACACTGAAGTTGGGTTTGAGCGTATTGTTGGAACAGAGCAGGGGATTCATCCTACCTCTAGCTTGCATTTATATAGTGCCTTTCATGACCTCAGGATGACCCAAAGTTACCTCTGGAGTCACCCATGGATCTATCCTTGGCCCTCTTCTTTTTTCTCAACTACATGCTGCTCCTTGACGACGGCATCCAAAAACATATCAATTTCCACACGCATGCTGACAGCACTCAGCTGTACCTCACCACCACCCCTCTTGACCCCTCCACTGTCTTTAACTTGTCGCACTGCTTGTCCGACATCCAGTACTGGATGAACAGAAATTTCCTCCAACTAAATGTTGGGACGATCAAGGCCACTTTCTTCAGTGCCCCCTCCACCCACAAACTCCGTTCCCTAGCCACTAATTCCATTCCTCTCCCTGGCAACTGTCTGAGACTATACAAACCATTTGCATCCTCGATGTCATGTTTGACCTGCAATGAGCGGCTGACCACTTATCCAGGCCATCACCAAGATCACCTACTTCCACCTCCGTAACATCGCCTGACTCCGCCTTGCCTCAGCTCATCTTCTGGAAACCTCATCCATGCCTATAACACCTTTACACTTGACTTTTCTAATGCTGTCCTGGCTGGCCTCCCAGCTTCAACCCTCCGTAAGCTCATTCAAAATTCTGCTGCCCATATCTTAGCTTTCACCAAGACCTGTTCACCCATCGCCCTGGTGCTTACTGACCTACATTGGCTCCTGGTCCAGCAACCCCTCAATCCCCCTGTTTTAATTCCTCCATCATTATGCTTTCAACTACCTATGCCCTAACCTCTGATAGTCTCTCCCTAAACCTCTCCCTACCTCATTCCTCCTCTAAGACGCTCCTTAAAATCTACATTTTTTTCGTGGTCTGCTGTCCTAATATCTCCTTATTGAATCGGTATCAAATTTTGTTTTTTGACAGTGCTCCTGGGAAACACCTTGGGATGTTTTACTATATTAAAGATGCTATATAAATCCAAGTTGTTGTTTACAACCAATGTAGTACAATGTAATTAACCTCGGAATGCTTAGAACACTGCAGATTGCTTTTATTTATAACTAGTGCTGTTATCCTCAGAGGACTAAAAAAGGCAACAAGACAAATATTATTTGAAGCCTCTAGTTAATGACTAATAAGTGTTAAATAGCAGAGTAAGCAGAACCAAACTTTTTCTCTTTAAAAGTTGTGCGCCAGGCCAAATTAGTTCAACATTAATGGTTGTATTTAGTGCCTTGGTGATTTACACAGCTAATAATTTTCGGGATCCGAACTGCCCTTTAGTGGTTTGGGATCAGCACCTCATAAGATTATATACTTACTTTGTTGAACTCACTTGAGAATTTTAATTATTAAGAAGTGACACCTCCCCAAAAGAGTTGTCCCTGGTGTCCATTTATCCCTGAACATACATCACTTATATGGCCATTATCACATTTCTGTTTGTGGGACCTTGCTATGTGCAAATTAGCTGCTGCATTTCCGACATTACAACCTGAAGACAGTACAAAACTACTCCATTGGTTGTAAAGTGCTTTGGGAGTTCCTGAGTCATGAAAGATGCTATATAAATGCAAGTCATGCTCCCTTCTTTCCTTTCTTCCCCCCCCCCCCCCCCCCAACCTCCCGAATGCCTTGAAAAGTGTACTATGAAGATTCACTAGAATTATATTTTGAAAGAGAAGTATAGTTATCAAACAAGGTCAACAGAGGTTTCTAGGATGATCAAATGTTTTGAGAAGGAATTGCTGTGCAGGAATGGAGGAAAAAGATGGTTTTCATTGGTTGGAAAATGGATGACAAAAAGACATTGGGCTGGATTTTACGCTGGGCGGGCGGGAGCTGGCCAGCTGGCCGATGTAAAAGTCAGTGGCAAACCCGCTTCCACCCAGCCCGGGGATCCATCCTGCATTTTACGGGGCCCCGGGCTTTAATTGGTCCGTGGCGGGACTTCCACCTGCTTGAGGGAGGAAGTCCCGCCTCATTGAGCAGCTGGACAATCATCGGGCAGACAGCTCTTAGACCCAGCAGCGCCACAGGGAGCGGTGGGCACTGCTGGTATTGCAGCCCAGTCGAGGATGTGGAGCCAGGGGCGCAGGTAGGTTTGGTTTGCCTCGCTGGGGAAATCAGTCGCGGCCCGGCGAGGCAAGGGTGGTTGTTTGGGAGGAAGGTGGGGGGGGCGCATCTTGGGTCCTGGGAGTGGTTGGGGAAGCGGGGGGGTGGGCCCTAACAAATGGGCACAGGGCGCTGAGAGGCTGCCAGCTGGTGGGTGGCCTTTCACTTCTCCCAGACGCCTGCTTGTCACGGGTAAAATCCCTGTGGAGGCTGGCGCAGGCCCTTAAGTGGCCACTTAAGGGCCTTGACTGGCCTGGGGCGGGGGGCCCGTTTTTGACCCCCTCACACCCCTGGCCTACATAAAGTGGGGCGGAGGCGGGAGTAGGTCGGGAAGGCCTTTTCCGGAGCCTTCCGCTCAATTTTACGCTACCCGCCGCCCTGCCACCATCCAGCTCGCGTAAAATTAAAATGCTGGCCCTTGTTTCAGTCATCAATAGCAGAATGAAAGGGGGAATTAATGTTTCACAAATATCAGGGAAGTTTAAACTCTTCTGGGGGAAATGCCACCCCTTAATTAGATTCTTTTGTACTGCTGTGTAAATGATGGCAACGATGACTGACCTTGTATTAAATTCCTTGCACCTTGTATGAAGTGTTCATGGCAGTATGATTTATTGTGATAGTGCAGTTGAGTTCCTGCTGCTGTTAGTCATTGGAAAGATTTGGTAAAGTTACAAGTATGTGGCTCATCAGGAATGCCCCAAGGATGCAGCCTAGACAATTAAGGAAAAAGAGTTTAGGATGTAGGATAAAGAATAAGTCGAGAGCAAGGTTGAGGGAATGTGAATGTGCAGAATGCTTAGGTACCAATTTGCTATAACCTGGAGTACAATTACACTATTCAAGGTGTTAAGATGAGACACCCTCTTTGTTGCACCTCCCTTGCATAAAGAAACAAAGTGTGTTTTGACGCCATTATGTGAGCCATTGAGTTGGAGGCAAGCTGGGATTTACGGAAGGATTTAAAGCAGTCTATTCAAACAGTGTCTATTTCAAGAGAGTGTCTACAAAATACAGGGAACAGTGGCCAAAACTAGTGCAGAGTCTTCTGATAAAAGCAGGATTACTTTACCAGCAAAATAGTTATAGAATACAAATTATGTACGTAAAAGTAATCCCAGTCATTTACAACAGTGCAGTCTCCAGGCGTGATTGACGAGGCAATTACCCGATCATCTCCATTCTGGTCAGGAATAGCGATGTCACTAAATGCAGTCATTAAAAATACTCAGTCATGATGGTAATATCGGAAAGATAATTTTAGGCTTGAGTTGCCTCTTGTGTGTTTGTGCATCTCTAAGCAGTAGTGCAAGCATCTAACACTGGTCACTTGCCCAACCAACTCCATCTTGTTGAAGCGGGAGATTTAAAACAAAACAAAATAGAACCAAAACAAGAGTGTGGGAACTTTTGAGATTGTATAGTTTACAATTAAAAGCTGGATGAATGGAGGGAAATGCTTAACATAAATTACACGACTGTCAGCTAAGTTCCGTTGGTATATATTCAAGCCAAATATCAGGCATTGAACACACAATCTGGATGGGCACCCCAGGGCCTTAGAATGGTTACAGCACAGAAAGCGCCATTCACTCCATCGAGTCAGTGTTGGTTCTCGTCTAGAACAATCTGGCTAGTCCCAATCCCACACCCTTGCCCTGTAGTCTTATAATTTTTCTTTTCCCTTCAGGTGCTTATTCAGTTCCCTTTTGAAAGCCACGATTGAATATGCTTCTACCACACTCTCAGGTAGTGCATTCCAGATCCCAAACAGTAGCAGCATAAAAATATTTTTTCTCATGGTGCCTTTGGTTCTTTTGTCATTCATCTTAAATCTGTGTCCTCTAGTTCTCAATCCTTTTGCCAATGGGAACAGTTTCTATCTACTTTATCTAGATTCATGCTTTTGAACATCTGTATCAAATTTCCTTTCAATCTTCTGTTCTACAGAGAACAACCCCAGCTGCTTCAATCTGCTCACTCAACTGAAATCCCTCATCCCTGGAACCATTCTCGTAAATCTTTTCTGCACTGTCCTAAAGCGTCTCCTCGTTCTTCCTACCAAAATGTATCATTTCATACTGCTTTGCATTAAATTTCATCTGTCACTTGTCTGCCCATTCCGCCAGCCTGAACATGTCCTCTTGAAGTCTATCTCTATCCTTCTGAAGGAGGTTCAACCTTATGGGATTGAACCCAAAATCTTCTGACTCAAACAGGAGAGCTACCAAGCTGAGTTGTTCCTCCTTGTGTACCGTTATAAATTCCTCTGGGGTGTTTGGTTCAGTTGGGAGTTTATTTTTCTGTAAGATACAAAATGTTACAACACTGGAGGCTCTCGGTGTCAATCTCCCTTTTCTGCTTCCCTCGGCCGGTTATCTCTGCAGCTCAGTATACGCGATTAACTCCAGTGCAGTCTGAGTGATTTTATTTTTGTATCATGCACTGAGATTATTCACAGTAAATTCTGCAACATTAATATTCAGGAATTGTTAATGTTCACACAGACCGTGTAAACAGTGAATATAAATTGTACAGTCAATCTCTTTTTAATATTTGTTTTACATAGAAGTAAACTTTATTTTATATTCCTATTCCTCGCCTGCTTGCTTCATTGCTTTTTGAATTGCTCGGATGTGCGATGCTTTATGAAGTTTTGTCTCAACAATTATATGTAATGACAGGTTTGTGGGGAAAATAAATTGAGTTAATTTTTTAAAACTTTTATTATATGAATTACATTTTCTGTTTCCATCATACAATGTACACATTAAAACTCATACTGAGATTATAAGGCACAGAATTACCCAAACATTGGTCATTGCATATTTATTGCCACAGTTCAATATGTTCAAGTCTAGTAGTTTAGAGGTTCTGTTGCTGGACTAGTAATCCAGAGGACCGGACTAATAATCTCGTGAATATGATTTCAAATCCCACTATGGATAATTTGAGAATTTGAATTTAATTTTTAAGAATCTGGAAATAAAAAGCTGGTATCATTAAAAATGACCATGAAGCTGTCGTATTGCCGTCAAAATCCAACTGGTTCACCAAAGTCCTTAGCAAACCTGCCGTCCTTGCTGCATCTGATCAGATTGTGACTTCAGTCCCACATCAACGTGGTTGATTCTTAACTGCCCTCTGAAGTGGTAAGTTACTCAAGGGACAACTAGGGATGGGCATTAAATGCCAGCATGGTCAAAACACCCTTAAGAATAAATTATAAAGAAGTAATTACGTGGAAGATTATTCGAGAAAAAGCTGTGCAGAATGGAAGAAAAGCCCATGTTCTTGCTCCGAATGGGGAAAGTTTCTTCGCTACTTTAGATGGGTAAATTTAACTGAGTCAGCCATTACCAAGTGGGTAACACTCACAAGGTACAGTTCAAGTCCTATTCCAAAAATTTGAGCACATAATCTGGATTCACACTCCCAGTGCAGTACTGAGGGAGTGCTGCACTGTTGGCGGTGCAGTCTTTCAGATGAGACATTAAACTGAGGGCCTCTGTGCCCCCTCAGGTGGATGTAAAAGATCCCATGTAATCATTTTGAAGAGCAAGGGAGTTCTCCCTGGTGTCCTGGCCAATAATAATCCTTCAAGTGACACCAGAAAAACAGATTAGCTGGTCATTATCACATTGGTGTTTGTTGGATCTTACTGTGTGCAAATTGGCTGCCACGTTACGTAAGTACATAACACAGGAATAGGAGGAGTAGGCCATTTGGCCCCTCTAACCTGCTCCGTCATTCAATAAGATCATGGCTGATCTGATTGTGGCCTCAACTCCACTTTCCTGTCGCACCCCCCAAAACCATTGACTCCCTTGCAGATCAAAAATCTGTCCAACTCAGCCTTGAATATATTCAATGATTTCAATGATCCAGATCCCACTGCTGCCTGGGATGGAGAATTGCAAAGATTAATGACCCTCTAAGAGAAGAAGTTCCTCCTCATCTCGGTTTAAATGGGAGACCCCTTATTTTTAAACTCTGGCCCCTAGTTCTAGATTTTTCCATGAGGAGAAACTTCCTCTCAGCATCTATCCTGTCAATCTTCCTCAGAATCTTATACGTTTCAATAATATCACCTCTCATTCTTCTAAACTCCAATGAGTATAGGTTCATTGTGCTCAACCTTTTCTCATAAGACAATCCCTACATTACAACAATGACTACACTTCAAAAGTGCTTAATTGGCTGAGTGTTTTGGGACATCCTGAGATTGCAAAGGATGCTCTAGAAATGCAAGTCCCATAGTCTACTCTTAATCATCAGCAAAGTAATGGAAGGTGTCGTTGACAGTGCTGTGAAGCGGCATGCTCACGGGTACTCAGTTTGTGTTCCGCCAGGACCACTTAGCTCCAATCTTCATTACAGCTTTGGACCAAACATGGACAGAAGAGCTGAATCTCAGGGGTGAGGTGAGTGTGACTGCCCTTAACATGAAGGCGACATTTGACCAAGTGTGATATCAAGGAGCTCCAGCAAAATTGAAGTCAGTAGCAATCGAGGGAGAAAACTCCACTGGTTAGAGTTATACCAAAGAAGATAGTCATCCAGCAAAGAAACAGGCCCTCCCGGCCCATCGTATCTGTGCCGGCCATCAAGCACCTAACTATTCTAGTCCCATTTTCCAGCACTTAGCCCGTAGCCTTGTATGCTATGGCGTTTCAAGTGCTCATCTAAATACTTATTAAGTGTTGTGAGGGTTCCTGCCTCTACCACATCTTCAGGCAGTGTATTCCCGATTCCAGCCACCCTCTGGGTGAAATATTTTTTCCACAAATCCGCTCTAAACCTCCTGCCCCTTACCTTAGATCTATGCCCCCTGGTTATTGACCCCTCTGCTAAGGGAAAAAGTCTCTTCCTATCTATCCTATCAATGCCCTTCATAATTTTGTATACCTCAATCATGTCCCCCCTCAGCCTTCTATGTTCTAAGGAAAACAGCCTTTTCAGTCTCTCTTCATAGCTGAAATGCTCCAGCTCAGGCAAGATCCTGCTGAATCTCCTCTGCACCCTCTCCAGTGCGATCACATCCTTCCTATAGTGTGGCAACCAGAACTGTACACAGTACTCCAGCTGTGGCCTAACCAGCATTTTATACAGCTCCATCATAACCTCCCTGCTCTTATATTCTGTGCCTCGGCTAGTAAAGGCAAGTATCCCATATGCCTTCCTAACCACCTTATCTACCTGTGCTGCTGCCTTCAGTGATCTATGGACAAGTACACCAAGGTCCCTCTGACCCTCTGTACTTCCTAGGGTCCTACCATCCATTGTATATTACTTTGTCTTGTTAGTCCTCCCAAAATGCATCACCTCACACTTCTCAGGATTAAATTCCATTTGCCAGTGCTCCGCCCATCTTACCAGCCCACCTGTATCGTCCTGTAATCTAAGGCTTGCCTCCTCACTATTTACGACACCACCAATTTTCATGTCATCTGCGAACTTACTTATCATACCTCCTATATTCATGTCTAAATCATTAATGTACACTACAAACAACAAGGGTCCCAGCACCAATCCCTGTGGTACACCACTGGTCACAGGCTTCCACTCGCGAAAACAACCCTCGACCATTACCCTCTGTTTCCTGCCACCAAGCCAATTTTGGATCCATTTTGCCAAATTGCCTTGGATCCCATGGGCTCTTACCTTCTTAACCAATCTGCCATGCGGGACCTTATCAAAAGCCTTATTGAAGTCCATGTAGACTACATCAACTACTTTACCCTCATTTACACATCTAGTCACCTCCTCGAAAAATTCATTCGAGTTAGTTAGACACCATCTCCCCCTGACAAAACCATGCTGACTATCCCTGATTAATCCCTGGCTCCCCAAGTGGAGATTAATTCTGTCCCTCAGAATATTTTCCAATAGTTTCCCAACCACTGATGTTAGACTCACCGGCCTGTAATTACCTGGTCTATCCTAGATACCCTTCTTGAATACTGGTACCATATTCACTATCCTCCAATCCTTTGGCCCCTCTCCTTTGGCTAGAGAGGATCTGAAAATTTGTGTCAGTGCCCCTGCTATCACCTCCCTTGCCTCACACAACAACCTGGGATACATCTCATCTGTGCCTGGGGATTTATCCACTTTTAAGCCCACTAAAGTATCTAATACTTCCTCCCTTTCAATGTTAATATGTTCAAGTATATCGCAATCCCCCTCCCTGATCTCTACACCTACATCGTCCTTTTCCATAGCGAACATAGATGAAAAGTAATCATTTAAAACCTCACCTATGTCCTCTGGCTCCACACACAGATTGCCACTTTGGTCCCTAATGAGCCCTACTCTTTCCCTGGTTATTCTCTTGCCCTTAATATACTTATAAAACGCCTTAGGATTTTTCTCCATATTGACCACCAATGTTTTTTTCATGTCCCCTCTTCACTCTCCTAATTACTTTTTTAAGTACCCCCCTACACTTTCTATATTCCTCTAATGCTTCTGCTGTTTTCAGCGCTCCGAATCTGCCATAAGCCTCCTTTTTTTTCTGATCCAACACTTTATATCCCTTGACATCCAGGGTTCTCTGGACTTGTTGGTCCTACCCTTCACCTTAAAGGGTACATGTTGGCTCTGAACTCTCACTATTTCCTCTTTTGAATGCCTCTCACTAGCCTGATGTAGACTTTCCTACAAGTAGCTGCTCCCAGTCCACTTTGGCCAGATCCTGTTTTATCAAATTGAAATCGGCCTTCCCCCAATTCAGTACCTTTTATTTCTGGCCCGTCTTTGTCCTTTTCCATAACTACCTTAAATCTTAGAGTTAAGGTCACTATCCCCGAAATGCTCTCCCCACTGATACTTCTAGCACTTGTCCGGCTTCATTCCCTAGGGTTAGGTCCAGTACTGCCCCTTCTCTTGGTAGGACTTTCTACATACTGGCTCAAAAAGCTCTCCTGTATGCTTTTTAAGAATTCCGCCCCCTTTAAGACTTTTGCACTAAGACTATCCCAGTTGATATTAGGTAAGTTGAAAGATGGTTATGGTTGTTGGAGAATGATCAGCTTAGTCCCACAACATTGTTTCTCTAGTTCCTCTTGGCAGTGTCCTTGGCCCAACCATCTTCAGCTGCTTCAACAATAATCTTCCCTTCAACATACAGTCAGAGGTGGGGGTTTTCACTGATGATTGCACAATGTTCAGCACAATTTGTGACACCTTAGATATTGAAGTGGTCCGTGCTCACATGCAACAAGACTTGGACAACATTCAGGCTTGGGCTGATAAGTGGCAAGTAATGTTTGCACCACACAAGTGCCAGGCAATGATAATCTCCAATGAGAGAATCTAAGCATCTCCCCTAGACATTCAACGGCTTTACTGTCGCTGAATTCCCTACCATCAACAGCCGGGGTGGGGTTGGGGGGTGGCGGGGGGGGGGGGGGGTTACCATTAACCAGAATCTTAACGGACCAGGGTGATGGAATACTGTCCACTGGATGAATGTGGCTCCAACAACACTGAAGAAGATTGACACTGTATAGGACAAAGGGAGACTAATTTCAGGTTTTGGTCAAGTAATTCAGGAGGGATGTGTGGAGGAACTTTTTTACGCAGTGAGTGGTAATGATCTAGAACTTACTGCCTACGAGGGTGGTGGAAACAGACAGTCAAGGATTTCAAAAGAAAATTGGATAGACGCTTGAGGGAAATAAACTTGCAGGGTGATGGGGCTGACTGGATTGCTGCTCAGAGAGCCAGCATGGACTCAATGGGCCAAATGTCCCACTTTTATGATGTAATAACTCTGTCTCGCATTATCCAATGTCGGTTGGTTGGAAGAGGGAGGTCTCGTGATGAAACATCCAGGAATACGTCCAGAGTTGGGAATCTGAGAGATACCAATACGTCTCCTAATCTAAACCAGTTCTATCTTGCATGCAACTTCTCAGACTGTACTCACAGAGCTGCTCAAAGTCCCAACTGTTAAACTCTCAGTCCCAGGTTTGCCAATTAGATGATTATACCAGAAGAGTTAAAAACAAATCAATATAAGGAGAAACTAATAAGTAAACATGTACCTTTATCTATTGTCCAAATAATGAGCTGAGCTTCTACCTAATGAGTAAAGTATTCATCAATCTACAGTTCAGATCAGTACAATTCTTTATTCCTTTTATGTTATCACACAGCATTTTCTCCCTGCAGTTAATGACTATCCAACCAAGTGATATACTGTCCCCAAGTCAGTTTGTACTTCCATATTTCCACAGTATGTTCCAGTGTTAACTTTGCATCTTAGTACATTAATTCTGTGTTCTAGTTTAATTCTGTATTTTAGTCCATTAAGTCCAAATTTCATCTGATCCTGGCCTAATTTTTTTTTGAAGTGCCAGCCCTGCCCCCATCTGCTTGTTTTATTTTATCTAGTCAATATTTTGTAGCTTTTGGTTGCAGTGTTAAAGCAAGCTGTGCCAATCTGCTCAGGAAACCCAGGCTACTCTGGTTTACATGTGTTCATATTTCCTATTCACTGACTTGTGGCATTTGAATTTCATGGGCCTGCAGATTCGTAAGGGATTGCTTATGGATCCGTTGCCTGATTGCTGGAGTAAATCCCTGATGTTTCTCTAGGATATTTAAAATTTATTAAAAATTATTTAACATTGAGTTATATTGCATCAATAAAAAAAAAACTGGGACCACCTATTTTGACCTCCATAACATCGCCCAACCTGTCCCTACCTCAGCTCTTCTGCTAAAACCATCCATGCCTTTGTTACCTGTAGACTTGACTGTTGCAACATGCTGCTGGCTGGTCTCCCATGTTCTACCCTCAGTAAACTCTAGGCCATCCAAAACTCTGCTGCCTGTATCCTGATTTGCAACAGGTTCCATTCAGCCACTGACCTACATTGGCTTCTGGTTAAGAAACGCTTCAATTTTAAAACTCTCATCCTTGTTTTCAAATCCCTCCATCGCCCCGTCTCTCCCAATCCCTGTAATCTCCTCTAGCGTCACAATCCTCCAAGCTGTTGGTGCTTCTCTAAATCTGGCCTTCAACGTCATAGGCCCTAAGCCTAAACCCCTCTTGCCTCTCTACCTCTTTTTCCTCCTTTAAGCCACTCCTAAAAACCTACCTGTTTGTCTGTGCTTTTGGTCATCTGTCCTAATATTTGCCTATTTGACTGTGTCAAATTTTGCTTTTTAACGTGCTTGTGAAATAAAGGCCGGCTACCCGACAGGACCCGACAACATGGGTCGGGTTGGGTTGCCCTTCCGGGTTTGGTATTCGGGCTGGGTCAGAGACACTCTATCACAGGTAAGTGGCTCCAATGCTAATTTAATTTTTGGGTGAGAAAGGTGGTTTGGTTACAGTCATTGGAGAGGGTTTTGATAAAGCAGAGTAACTCATCTCCTGACTCCCCAAAGCCTGTCCACCATCTACAAGGCACAAGTCGGGAGTGTGATGGAATACCCTCCACTTGCCTGGGTTGATGCAGCTCCAACAATACTCAAGAAGCTCGACACCATCCAGGACAAAGCAGCCTGCTTGATTAGCAGTGTGTACCATCTACAAAGTGCACTGCAGCAACTCGCCAAGGTTCCTTGATTAGCACCTTCTAAACCTGCAACCTTTACCCCCTCGGAAGGCAAGGGCAGCAGGCGCATGGGAACAACGCCACCTGCAAGTTCCCGTCCAAGTCATAAATCATCCTGACTTGGATCTGTTTCGCTGTTTCTTCACTGTCACTGGGCTAAAACCCTGAAATTCCCTCCCTAATAGCAGTGTGGGTGTACCTACACCACATGGACTGCAGCAATTCAAGAAGGCAGCTCACCATCACCATCTCAAGGGCAAATGTGAATATATATGAACAAGGAGCAGAAATAGACCATTTGGCCCCTCTAGCCTGC
Source organism: Heterodontus francisci (assembly GCF_036365525.1). Lineage (NCBI taxonomy): Eukaryota > Metazoa > Chordata > Chondrichthyes > Heterodontiformes > Heterodontidae > Heterodontus > Heterodontus francisci. Next base: position 118,663,057 of record NC_090380.1, on the reverse strand, counting down.
TCTGTCATTCAGTAAGATCATGGCTGATCTGTTTGTGTCTCGAAATCCATACTCCCATCTACCCCCAAGAACCTTTGATTACCTTGCTTAACAAGGATCTATCTACCTCCACTTTAAAAAAAATATTCAATGATCCCGCTTCCACCACCTCTGAGGCAGAGTTCCAAAGTTGCACAACCCTCTGAGAGAAAAAAATTTCTCCTCATCTCTGTCCTAAAAGGGCGACCCCTAATTTTAAAACAGTGCCCCATAGTTCTGAACTCACAGGAGGAAACATCCTTTCCACTTCACCTTGTCAAGACTGTTCAGGATCTCAATCAAGTCTCCCCTCACTCTTCTAAACTCGAGTGAAAACAAGCCCAGTCTGTCCAACCTTTCCTCATAAGACAACCCGTTCATTCCAGGTATCAAATCTAGTAAACCTCCTCTGAATTGCCTCCAACGCATTTACATCCTTCCTTAAATAAGGAGACCAAAACTCGGGATGTGCAATAAATGTTGGCCTTGCCGGCGATGCCTTCATCTCACGAATGGAAAAAAAAATATGCGGGCCTAAAAGGCTAAGTTTCCTGGGCTATAGTCACGTTGTAATGAACACTGACGTGTACTACACTGAAGATGGAGGATTGAACTCCATATAGTTGCCTTCCCCTTCAATCAATCTGCCTGTGCTGACCATCCTAGTGGAATGCAGGAATCTTTACTATTGGTTAAGTACCATCTCTGTCTTTCACCTTTCAAGATTGCATGTGGACTGTTTACTCATGAGTTACAGGAACTTTGGAACAAGATCATGATTGCAGTTCTGAAAGCACTTCGCTGTGCTCTATCTTCTGGACGCTTCACATTCAGTTTCACCAGCTAATAAACAGAGGAGGGAATTCTGCTCACTCACTGCAGCTTAATATGAAGCCTGTACCATAAGGGGAATTACTTTTTGCTTGGATTGATGGAAAATTTTGTGGCCAGTAATGGTGTCTGGCTGACTTGCTGTAGTTTAATCAGTTATTGGTGCTGGCATTCCTCGTTGATGTCTAGGCCCAATCATTTGACTTATCTTGGATTGATAGAGTTGCAATTACATTTCCAGTTAGTAGCCTCAAGACTTCGATTCTGCTCTGGGTTCTGAAGCTTCAGAATGTTGACTTCGGAGTTTCCCATTTCTACTCTCATTCACTCCTTGTGCTTTCCCTACCACCTTAGGAACATAGGAAATAGGAGCAGGAGTAGGCCATTCAGGCCCTCGAGCCTACTCAACCATTCAAATAGATCATGGCTGATCATCTATCGCCAGGCTATCCCCATAACCGTTGATATCTTTAATATCTAGAAATCCATCGATCTCTGATCCAACCCCCATGCCCTTCTCTCTCTTTCCCCCATCCCCGACACCTGAGTTGTGAAACTGAGGTCCCCAGTGACCCTGAAATTGTTTCGCATGACCATGATTTTCTAGTTCGTCTCCATCACAAGTTTATCTCCTCATGAAGCGGGGCAGTAAGTCGAAGAATCAGGCAGCGAGCCTATGGCTCTGAATATAACTGCTTTATAACGGTCCTTGTGCGGAGATGGATCTTTGCATTTTCAATTATGTAGCGAGCACGAACTCCTAATCTTCACAGAAGCAATATGTATGGTGTAAATGTCATTTTAAATCCTGAATTAGCAGTCAGGTTGTTGAACTTTGTGTATGATCCTGATGTAGCAACACTGCAAAATTAGCCTAATCTGCAATTTTCACCTCTGGCAGCTGGAGAGATAAAGTTGAAGGCAATTTCTTTTAACTATTTCTCTTTTCAGTTTTTCTTTTCTCTCATTGAATCATTCCCCACACCCTTCACTCACCCTTAAAAAAAAAAAAGCACCACACTGAAGTTTTGTTGTGTTTCGGGGAGAACCCCAAGTTGGAATTGCTGAAGCAAACTTTCCTGTGTCAGCTTGAGAGTTTGCTTGTGGCTTTCGCATATCAGTGTGTCACTTTTATTCTGTGAAGTGTATTAGAAGTTGAGCAAGTCAGTATATAGCTTATTTTATGCAAATAAAGCAGGCTATTGACTAAAATGAAGTACATTTTGGGATCATCCTGGATTAGACAGCTACTGCATCACAGTCACATCAACGAAATGGAGGTGATGATCTTTTGTAGTTCCATCTGTTACTAAGACCACAGATGGCAGATGCCATCCTTCCATGTTTTTCTGTATCATCATTGTCCTGTCTAATCCACCCCCGTCCTAGTCTTCTCCCTCCTCTCCTGGAGATGCTGCCTGAAACTCTCTGTTGTCCCGAATCATGGGATTCAGTTATTTATTAAATCAGAATTTTCTGAATAAAAGTTTTGCTACAGCTATACAAAGCCCTGGTTAGACCATATATGGAGCCCTGTGTATAGTTCTGAATACTGTACCTCAGAAAGGATATATTGGCCTTGGAGGAATGCAGTAGAGAGTTAGAATCTTACCAGATCTCCTAGGGTTAGGTTTAGGAGAGATTACATAATTGAGGTTTGTAGTGCCTGGTATATAGAGGTTAAGGGGTGATTTTGATTGTTTTTAGGATTTTGAAAGGAATTGATAGGGTACAAGAACACAAAAAATAGGAGCGTGAGTATGCCATTCAGCTGATGGCTGATCTCTTTGTGGCCTCAACTCCGCTTTCCTGTCTGCCCCTGTAATCCTTGACTCCTTTGTCGATCAAAAATCTATGTAATTCAGCCTTGAATATATTCAATGATGCAGCCACAACTGCTCTCTGGGGAAGAGAATTCTTCAGACTAACGACTCTTTGAGAGAAAAAATTTCTTCTCAACTCAGTCTCAAATGGGAGACCCCTAATTTTTAATCGCTGTCTCCTAGTTCGAGACTCCCCCACAAGGGATGACATCCTCTCTGCAAGTCCCCTCAAGATCTTATATGTTACAATAAGATCACCTCTCATTCTTCTAAACTCCAATGGGTATAGACCTAACCTGCTGAACCTTTCCTCATATGATAACCCCTTCATCCCAGGAATCAGTCGAGTGAACCTTCTCTGAACTGCTAATGCAATTCTATCCTTTTTTAAGCAGACCAAAACTATACGCAGTGCTCCAGGTGAGGTCTAACTAAGGTCCTGTACAGCTGTAGCAATACTTCCTTACTTTTATACTTGATTCCCCTTGAAATAAATGCCAACATTCTATTTGCTTCCTAATCACTTGCTGTACCTGCATACCAACTTTTTGTGATTCATGTACCAGGACATCCAGATTCCTCTGTACTGCATAGAGTTCTGCAGTCTCTCTCCATTCAAATAATATACTGCTTTTCTATTCTTCCTGCCAAAGTGGACAAGTTCACATTTTCCCACATAATACTGCATCTGCCAAATATTTGCCCATGAACTTAACCTATCTAAATCCCTTTTCAGACTCTTTATGTCCTCTTGACAGCTTACTTATCTTTCCTACTTATCTTTGTGTCATCAGCAGATTTAGCTACCGTACATTGGGTCCCATCATCCAAGTCATTGATATAGTATATCATATGATGTAAATAGTTGAGACCCTAGCACTGATCCCGGTGGCACACCACTAGTAACCCATTTAGGTCAAAACCCAGGCCAAAAATAACCCATTTATCCCTACCCTTTGCTTCTTTTTAGCTAACCAATCCTCTATCCATTATAATATGTTACCCCCTGCACCATGAGCTCTTATTTTGTGTAGTAACCTTTAATGTGACACCTTATCAAATGCCTTTGGAAATTCAAGTACACCACATCCACAGGTTCCCCTTTATCCCCTTTGCTTGTTACTTCCTGAAAGAACTCTAATAGATTAGTCAGGCATGATTTCCCTTACACAAAATCATGTCGGCTGTGCCTGATTGTATTATGATTTTCTAAATGTCCTGCTATTACCTCCTTAATAGTGGATTCTAGCATTTTCCCTATGGCTAACTGGCCAAGAGTTTCCTGCTTTCTGTCTCCCTCCTTTCTTGAATATAGTGGTGCATTTGCGATTTTCCAATTCACTGGGACCCTTCTGGAATCTAGAGAATTTTGCAAGATTACAAACAATGCATCCACGATCTCTCCAGCCACTTCTTTTAGGACCCTAGGATGCAAGCCATCGGGTCTAGAGGACTTGTCAGCCTTTAGTTCTAACAGTTTTCCCAGTACCTTTTCCCTAGTATAAAAACAAAATACTGCAGATGCTGGAAATCTGAAATAAAAACAAGAAACGCTGGAAATACTCAGCAGGTTGGCAGCCTCTGTGGAGAGAGAAGCAGAGTTAACGTTTCAGGTCAGTGACCCCCCCCTTCAGAACTGAGTTTCATCTTTTCCCCAGTGATTGATTGATCCTCCCTCCCGTTTACCTCTTGATTTTCAACTATTCTTGGGATGATTTTTGTGTCTTCTACAGTGAAGACAGACACAATACCTGTTCGAGACTTCCACCATTTCCTTGTTTTCCATTATTAATTCCCCAGTCTCACCCTCTAAGGGACCAAGGCTCATTTTAGTTACTCTTTTCCTTTGTAAATAGTTGAAACTCTTAGTGTCTTAGGGGGACAGAGGGAGACTAATTTCTGGCTTTCTCTCATACTCGAATTTCTCCCTCATTTTGTTTCTCCTAATTCTTTGCTGGTTTCTAAAATCTGTACAATCTTCTGACCTAATCTTCGCAGCATTATAGACCTTTTTTCTACTGCTCCTTTTATCCCATGAGTTTCAATTTTATTAACAAACCTAATGTCTGTTACTTTATCACATGCTTTTGAAAGTTGATACACATTAACAGCGCTGCCCTCATCCATCCTCTGTTACCTTATCTAAAAGCTCATCAAAACCCCTTCCGCGCTCTGCCCCCCTTCCGCGCTCTGCCCCCCCTTCCGCGCTCTGCCCCCCCTTCCGCGCTCTGCCCCCCCTTCCGCGCTCTGCCCCCCCTTCCGCGCTCTGCCCCCCCTTCCGCGCTCTGCCCCCCCTTCCGCGCTCTGCCCCCCCTTCCGCGCTCTGCCCCCCCTTCCGCGCTCTGCCCCCCCTTCCGCGCTCTGCCCCCCCTTCCGCGCTCTGCCCCCCCTTCCGCGCTCTGCCCCCCCTTCCGCGCTCTGCCCCCCCCTTCCGCGCTCTGCCCCCCCCTTCCGCGCTCTGCCCCCCCCTTCCGCGCTCTGCCCCCCCCTTCCGCGCTCTGCCCCCCCCTTCCGCGCTCTGCCCCCCCCTTCCGCGCTCTGCCCTATACGTTAAGTAGCTACAGCGTCTTTCCAAAATGAAAGTGATTGCGTATGCAGAAAATGTTCCCCAGAATGAAGACGGATTCATAAGAAAAAAAAAAGCACTCATCAGTATAGACCCCAAATGGTCTATCTCTTATTTTGAGATTGTGTCCCCTGGTTCTAGACCCCCCCCAGCCAGGGAAAACATCTTTCCTGTATCAACCTTTTTGAGCCCTGCAACAATTTTGTATGTTTCAATGAGATCACCTCTCATTCTTCTAAACTCCAGAGGATATTTAATCTTTCCTCATAGGACAATCCCGCCACCCAGGAATCAGTCTGGTGAATCTTTGTTGCATTTCCTCTAAGGAAGGTATATTCTTCCTTGGGTAAGGAGACCAAAACTGTACACAGTACTCCAGGTGTGATCTCACCAAGGCTCTATACAATTACAGCAAGACCTTCTTACTCCTGTACTCAAATCATCTCGCAATAAAGGCCAAAGTACCATTTGCCTTCGCAATTGCTTGCTGCACCAGCATGTTAGCTTTCAGTGACTTATGAACAAGGGCATCCCCAGGTCCCTTTGCACATCATCACTACCCACAGCATTGTTGAGTTGAGGTCTCCTTTCAAAGATGTTTACTTGGTATTCAGAGCCAGTCATTGCATTGAAAAAGGTTGTCATATTTTTTATAGTGTTGCGACCAAGGCGGGAGGAGTGCACTATTTATTTTAGTCCCACTTCTCCACAGGTCACAACATATATTTAAATTTTCCCACTTCCCACAGAGGTGAGGTGAGAGTGACTTCCCTTGACATCAAGGCAGCATGTGACCGAGAGCGGCATCAAGGAGCCCTAGCAAAACTGGAGTTGATGGGAATCGGGGAAAACTCTCCGCTAGTTGGAGTTGTACCTAGCGCAAAGAAAGATGATTGTGGTTGTTGGAGGTCAATCATCAGCAGCAGGACATCACTGCAGCAGTTCCTCAGAGTAGTGTCCTCGGCCCAACCATCTTCAGCTGCTTCATCAATGACTTCCTTTCATCATAAGGTCAGAAGTTGGGATGTTCGCTGCTGATTGCACAATGTTCAGCACCATTCGTGACTCCTCAGGTTCTGATGCAGTCCGTGTAGAAATGCAGCAAGACCTGGACAATATCCAGGCTTGGGCTGATAGGTGCAAGTAACATTCGCGCCAAACAAGTGTCAGCAATGACCATCTCCTGTTGACATTCAATGGCATTATGATCACTGAATCGCCCACTATCAACATTAGGGGGACTACCATTGACCAGAAACTGAACTGGAGTAGCCATATAAATACTGTGGCTACAAGATCAGGTCAGAGGCTGGGAATTCTGCAACTCTGCCTCCTGACTCCCCAAAGACTATCCACCATCTACAAGGCACAAGTCAGGAGTGTGATGGAATGATCCCCACTTGCCTGGATGGGTGCAGCTCCAACAACACTCAAGAAACTGGACACCATCCAGGAGAAAGCAGCCCGCTTGATTGGCACCCCATCCACAAACTTTTCTCTCTCGGGGTTCATATGTCTTCAGTGGATTCCGAAGCTGGTGAGAGCGAGGTGAGAGTAGACAGGAGAGATGGCAGCAAGCCAGCCAGGAGAGGTCCTCACAGCCTCACAGCTCCAGCGACCCGTGTTCAATTCTGGGTACTGCCTGTGTGGAGTTTGCAAGTTCTCCCTGTGTCTGCGTGGGTTTCCTCCGGGTGCTCCGGTTTCCTCCCACATGCCAAAGACTTGCAGGTTGATAGGTTAGTCGGCCATTATAAATTGCCCCTAGTATAGGTAGGTGGTAGGGAAATATAGGGACAGGTGGGTATGTGGTAGAAATATGGGATTAGTGTAGGATTAGTATAAATGGGTGGTTGATGGTTGGCACAGACTCGGTGGGCCAAAGGGCCTGTTTCAGTGCTGTATCTCTAAATTAAACTAAACTTTTAGTCCAGGAGCAAACAGCTTTGAGTTCAAATTCGCTTTCTCCAATTTAAAACTCCCCTAGTTGGCCAGCAGGTGGTCATGTGACCAACTAGTTTGACCAGATCTCTTGTGTATTGGGAAGCAGGGACTGGTTCCTTTGTTCCAACACTGTCTGCTAGTATCCAAAAATATCTTTCCAGTCAGGTGCTTGGGAACCCCTTGTAGTAGGCCTTCTTTTCTTCCCAGCTTAATTTAATGTTCATGTGGCGAAATATATGTGCCTCAATCAAATGCCACAAGATCAGATGGCAGGTTGTTCAACCTTGCCCGTCTTAGAGCGAAGACCAAAGTGCGGAAGGTCCTCATCAGGGAACTCTTTGCTGACGATGCTGCATTAACATCCCACACAGAAGAGTGGCTGCAGAGACTCATTGACAGGATTGCGGCTGCCTGCAACGAATTTGGCCTAACCATCAGCCTCAAGAAAACGAACATCATGGGACAGGACGTCAGAAATGCTCCATCCATCAATACAGCGACCACGCTCTGGAAGTGGTTCAAGAGTTCACCTACCTAGGCTGAACTATCACCAGTAACCTGTCTCTCGATGCAGAAATCAACGTGCATGGGAAAGGCATCCGCTGCTGTGTCCAGACTGGCCAAGAGGGTGTGGGAAAATGGCGCACTGACATAGAACACAAAAGTCTGAGTGTATCAAGCCTGTGTCCTCAGTACCTTGCTCGATGGCAGCGAGGCCTGGACAACGTATGTCAGCCAAGAACGACGTCTCAATTCATTCCATCTTTGCTGCCTCCGGAGAATCCTTGGCATCAGGTGGCAGGACCGTATCTCCAACACAGAAGTCCTCGGGGTGGTCAACATCCCCAGCATATACACCCTACTGAGCCAACGACGCTTGAGATGGCAGGATCCCCAAGGACGCTTTGTACAGCGAGCTCGTCACTGGTATCAGACCCACCGGCTATCCATGTCTCCGCTTTAAAGATGTCTGCAAATGTGACATGAAGTCCTGCGACATTGACCACAAGTCGTGGGTGTCATTTGCCAGTAATTGCCAGAGCTAGCGGACAGCCATAAAGGCCGGGCTGAAGAGTGGCGAGTCGAAGAGACTGAGCAGTTGGCAGGAAAAAAGACAGAAGCGCAAGGAGAGAGGCAACTGTGTAAAAGCCCTGACAACCAGTTTTATCTGCAGCGCCTGTGGAAGAGTCTGTCACTGTAGAATTGGCCTTTATAGCCACTCCAGGCACTGCTTCACCAACCACTGACCACCTCTAGACGCTTACCCATTGTCTCTCGAGACAAGGAGGCCAAAGAAGAAGAATCTTGGCAGGTGGGGGCCTGCATGGCACCTAGTTCTGGACTCACCCACAAGAGGAAACATCCTCTCCACATCCCCCTTGTCTAGACCGTTCAGGATTTTATAAACTTCAATCAAATCTCTCCTCACTCTTCTAAACTCCAGTGAAAACAAGCCCAGTCTGTCCAACATTTCTTCATAAGACTACCTGCTCATTCCAGGTATCAGTCTATTAAACCTCCTCTGAACCGCCTCTAACGCATTTACATCCTTAAATAAGGAGGCCAAAACTGCATACAGTATTCGAAATGTGGCCTTGCCACCAATGCCCTGTATAATTGAAGCATGATATCCTTACTTTTATTTTCAATTCACCTGTAATAAAAGATAGCATTCCATTCGCCTTCTGTCTCGCGTAGTAACTTTTTGTAACTCGTGCACTAGAACACCTAGATCCCTTTGCACTTCAGAATTCTGTAGTCTATCTCCACTTAAGTAGTACTCTGCTTTTTTGCAAAGTAACAGTGGTGACCATTTTGGAGATAATGACCATAATACAGTTAGTTTTAGCATGGAAAAGGATGAAGATAAAACAGGAGTAAAAGTTCTGAGTTCTGAAGAAGGGTCACTGATCTGAAACATTAACTCTGCTTCTCTCGCCATAGATGCTGCCAGACCTGCTGAGTGTTTCAAGCATTTCTTGTTTTTATTTCAGATTTCCAGCATCTGCAGTATTTTGCTTTTATTATTAAGTAAAAGTTCTAAATTGGGGGAAGGCAAATTTTACGAAACTGAGAGGTGACCTGGTGAAAGTGGACTGGATACAGCTACTTGAAGGAAAATCAGTGGCAAACCAGTGGGAGGCATTCAAAAGTGAGATACTGCAGGCACAGTATTGGCATCTCCCCACAAAGATAAAGGGTGGTACTGCCAAATCTAGAGCCCCCTGGCTATCTAGAAGCTTACAGGGAAAGTTAAAGCAGAAAAAGAAAGCTTATTGCGATCACAAAAATCTTAATACTTTAGAAAGCCTAGAGGAGTATAGAAAGTGCAGAGGTGAAGTAAAAACGGAAATTAGAAAAGCCAAGAAGGGACATGAAAAATTATTGGCAGGTAAAATCAGGGAAAACCCAAAGATGTTTTATCAGTACATTAAGAGCAAGAGGATAACTAAGGAAAGGTTGGGCCTATCAGAGATGTACAAGAAGACTTATGTGTGGATGCAGAAGATGTGGGCAGGAGTCTTGATGAGTTTTTGTCTCTGTCTTCACAAAGGAGAGTGATGATGCAGACGTTGTAGTACGAGAGGAGGAGTGTGAAATATTGGATAAGATAAGCATAATGAGAGAGGGACTACTAGAGTGTCTGCCATCCTTGAAAATGGGTAAATAGCCAGGGCCGGATGGATTGCATCCCAAGTTGTTAAAAGAAGCCAGGGAGGAAATAGAAGATGCTTTTAGGATTATCTTCAAATCCTCACTAGGTACAGGTGAGGTACCAGAGGATTGGAGATCTGTGAACATTGTACCATTGTTCAAAAAGTGTGTGAGGGGTAGGCCAAATAATTATAGGCTGCTCAGTCTGACCTCTGTGGTGGGTAAATTATTAGAATAAATTCTGAGGGACAGGATAAACTGCCACTTAGAAAGGCACGGATTGATCAGGGATAGTCGGCGTGGATTTCTTAGAGGAAGGTCATGTCTTACTAACTTAATTGAGTTTTTTGAAGTAACAAGGTGGATTGATGAGGGTAGTGCAGTGGATGTGGTCCACATGGATTTTAGTAAGGCATTTGACAAAGTCCCGCATGGCTGATTGGTGAGTAAAATGAAAGCCCATGGGATACAGGGGAATGTGGCAGGTTGAACCCAGAATTGGCTCTGACAGGAAACAAAGGGTAGTAGTGGACAGATGTTTTTGCAAATGGAAAGCTGTTTCCAGTGGTGTTCCACAGGGCTCAGTGTTGGGTCCTTTGCTGTTTGTGGTATATATTAATGATTTGGACTTAAATGTGGAGGCATGATTGGGAAATTTGCTGATGACACAAAAATTGGCCGTGTAGTTGATAGTGAAGAGGATAGCTGTAGACTCCAGAATGATATCAATGGTTTGGTTGAGTGGGTAGAAAAGTGGCAAATGGAATTCAATCCAGAGAAGTGTGAGGTAATGCATTTGGGGAGGGCAAATAAAGCGAGGGAGTACACAATAAACGGGAGGATATTGAGAGGGGTAGAAGAAGTGAGAGACCTTGGAGTGCATGCCCACAGGTCCCTGAAGATGGCAGGACAGGTAGATCGAGTGATGAAGAAGACATATGGAATGCTTTCCTTTCTTAGCCGAGGTATAGAATACAAAAGAAGGGATGTAATGCTGGAACTGTATAAAATGCTGGTTTTATCACATGACTAACTGGCTCTTGTAGAGAATTTGAACTTCCAACTAAGGATGTTTAGAGTTTAAGGTTTAATAAATTTCATCTTTTTTAAACCAAAGAAAGCCTGTTGGTGCTGTTTATTTGCCTTATAATTGGAAAGTTGTGAACAAGGATTCACAAAGGGGGAACTCAAAACACAGTGTGGTTAAAATTAAACCCTGTTACAATAAGACCAGGTAAAGCTAGCAAAAGACCCCGAGACACATTTCTCACCTGGTCGTAACATTGCTCTGGAGAGAGTATAGAGGAGATTTACAAGGATGTTGCCTAGGCTTGAAAGCTGCAGCTATGTGGATAGGCTAGGGTTGTTTTCCTCAGAACAGAGAAGGCTGAGTGGTGACTTAATTGAGGTGTACAAAGTTATGAGGGGCCTAGATAAAGTAGACAGGAAGGACCTGTTTCCCCTAGCGGAGAGGTCAATTACAAGGGGGCACAGATTTAAGGTGATTGGTAGAAGGATTAGAGGGGACATGAGGAAAAACATTTTCACCCAGAGGGTGGTGGGTGTCTGGAATTCGCTGCTAAGAACGGTAGTGGAGGCAGAAACCCTCAATTCTTTTAAAAGGTAGCTGGACATGCACTTGAAGTGCTTTAACCTGCAAGGCTATGGACCAGATGCAGGAATGTGGGATTAGATTGGGCGGCTAGTTTTTTCAGCCGGCAAGGACACCACGGGCTGAATGGCTGCCTTCTGTGCCGTAATCTTTCTATGGTTCTGTTTGCCACTCTCCAATCCTGTGGCACCTCCCCCGCATGCAGGAAGATTGGAAGATTATGTTGACCCACATTTCCTTTAGCAACCTGGGATGCAAACCATCTGGACCAGGTGACTTATCTACCCTCAGCATAGCCAGTCTTTTTAGTACCTCCTCCCTCTCAATGTTTACTCTATCCATTGCCTCTACTCTCTCCGCTTCTACCGATATTTTGTCGATTCCACTTCCTTGGTGAACACTGATGCAAAGTACTCATTAAGTATATGAGCCTTGCCTCTGCTTCTAAGCATATATTACCCTTTTTTGTCCCTAATAGGCCCCACTCCCTCTTACTACCCACTTACCAATTATATGCTGGTAGAAAATCTTTGGATTCCCTTTAATGTTGACCGCCATTCTATTCTTATTCTCTCTTTGCCTGTCTTATTTGCCTCTTCACCTCCCCTCTCAACTTATTGTATATGGCCTGGTTCTCACTTGATGAGTTTACCTGACATGCATCATACACCTTTTTTTTTTAGTTTCATCATAATCTCTATGTCCTCTGTCATCCAAGGAGCCCTGTTATTAGTTCACTTGCCTTTCACCCTTGTTTGAATGTACCTAGCTGTATCTGAAGCATTTCTGCTTTCAAGATAACCCATTGTTCCTATACAATTCTTCCTGCCAATCTTTGGTTCCATTCTACCTTGGCTAGATTATTTCTCATTTCATTGAAATTAGCCCCCTTCCAAGGTAGATGTTCTACCTTATTTTGTTCCTTGCTTTTTTACATTATGAATCTAAACCTTATGATACAATGATCACTCTTACCAAGTGCACCCCCACAGACACTTGGTCCACCTCATTTCCCAGCACCAGATCCAGCAATGCCTCTTTTCTAATTGGGCTGAGAACATAATGGTTAAGGAAGTTCACCTGAACACATTTGAGGAATTCTCCCCCTCCTTATCCTTTAATTTAAAATTATCTTGATCGATGTATCTTAATGTGACCCCACTATTCAAAAAGGGAGGTAGAGAGAAAGCAGGGAATTATAGACCAGTCAGCCTGACGTCGGTAGTGGGGAAAATTCTAGAGTCCATTATCAAAGATTTTATAGCAGAGCACTTGGAGAACAGTCAGACGACTAGAAAAGATCGGATGTCCACCAAAGCTACTAAGTATCATCACTTCATTCCATGACAATATGAAAGGCACAGTTCAACATGGCTCCTCATCAGACCCCTTTCCTATCCTGAGTTGCGTGAAACAGGGCTGTGTTCTCGCACCCACACTTTTTGGGATTTTCTTCTCCCTGCTGCTTTCACATGCGTTCAAGTCTTCTGAAGAAGGAATTTGCCTCCACACAAGATCAGGGGGCAGGTTGTTCAACCTTGCCCGTCTAAGAGCGAAGTCCAAAGTACGGAAAGTCCTCATCAGGGAACTCCTCTTTGCTGACGATGCTGCTTTAACATCTCACTGAAGAGTGCCTGCAGAGTCTCATCGACAGGTTTGCGGCTGCCTGCAATGAATTTGGCCTAACCATCAGCCTCAAGAAAACGAACATCATGGGGCAGGACGTCAGAAATGCTCCATCCATCAATATTGGCGACCACGCTCTGGAAGTGGTTCAAGAGTTCACCTACCTAGGCTCAACTATCACCAGTAACCTGTCTCCAGATGCAGAAATCAACAAGCGCATGGGAAAGGCTTCCACTGGCCAAGAGAGCGTGGGAAAATGGCGCACTGACACGGAACACAAAAGTCCGAGTGTATCAAGCCTGTGTCCTCAGTACCTTGCTCGATGGCAGCGAGGCCTGGACAACGTATGTCAGCCAAGAGCGACGTCTCAATTCATTCCATCTTTGCTGCCTCCGGAGAATACTTGGCATTAGGTGGCAGGACCGTATCTCCAACACAGAAGTCCTCGAGGCGGCCAACATCCCCAGCTTATACACCCTACTGAGTCAGCGGCGCTTGAGATGGCTTGGACATGTGAGCCGCATGGAAGATGGCAGGATCCCAAAGACACATTGTACAGCGAGCTCGCCACTGGTATCAGACCAACCGGCCGTCCATGTCTCCGCTTTAAAGACGTCTGCAAACGCGACATGAAGTCCTGTGACATTGATCACAAGTCGTGGGAGTCAGTTGCCAGCGTTCGCCAGAGCTGGCGGGCAGCCATAAAGGCGGGGCTAAAGTGTGGCGAGTCGAAGAGACTTAGCAGTTGGCAGGAAAAAAGACAAAAGCGCAAGGGGAGAGCCAACTGTGTAACAGCCCCGACAAACAAATTTTTCTGCAGCACCTGTGGAAGAGCCTGTCACTCTAGAATTGGCCTTTATAGCCACTCCAGGCGCTGCTCCACACACCACTGACCACCTCCAGGCGCTTACCCATTGTCTCTCGAGATAAGGAGGCCAAAGAGAGAACTTGGAGAACAGTGGTAGAATTGGACAGAGCATGAATTTATGAAAGGGAAATCATGCTTGACAAATCTACTAGAATCCTTCGAGGATGTAACTAGTAGAGTTGATGAGGGGGGGCCAATGGATGTGGTTTATTTGGATTTTCAGAAGGCTTTCGACAAAGTCCCACATAAGAGATTAGCATATAAAATTAAAGCGCATGGGATTGGGTGTAGTGTATTGCGATCGATAGAAAATTGGTTGGCAGACGGGAAACCAAGAGTGGGGATAAATGGGTCTTTTTCCGAATGGCAGGCAGTGACTAGTGGGAGACTGTAGGGATCGGTGCTAGGACACCAGCTATTAACAATATATATCAATGATTTAGATGAGGGAACTAAATGCAATATCTCCAAATTTGCAGATGACACAAAACTGGGTGGGAGGGTGAATTGTGAGGAGGATGCAGAGAGGCTTCAGGGTGATTTGGACAAGTTGAGTGAGTGGGCAAATGCATTGCAGATGCAGTATAATGTGGATAAATGTGAGGTTATGCAGTTTAGTAGCAAAAACAGGAAGGCAGCTTATTATCTGAATGGCTATAAACTGAGAGGGGGAATATGCAACGAGACCTGGGTGTTCTCGTACACCAGTCGCTGAAGGTAAGCATGCAGGTGCAACAGGCGGTAAAAAAGGCAAATGGTATGTTGTCCTTCATAGCGAGAGGATTCGAGTACAGGAGCAGGGATGTCTTGCTGCAATTATACAGGGCCTTGGTGAGGCCACATCTGGAATGTTGTGTGCAGTTTTGATCTCCTTATCTGAGGAAGGATGTTCTTGCTATAGAGGGAGTGCAGTGAAGGTTTACCAGACTGATTCCTGGGATGGCGGGACTGACGTATGAGAGGAGATTGAGTCAGTTCGGATTATATTCGCTGGAGTTCAGAAGAGTGAGGGGGGATCTCATAGAAACCTATAAAATTCTAACAGGACTTGACAGGGTAGATACAGGAACGATGTTCCCGATGGTGGGGGAGTCCAGAACCAGGAGTCATAGTCTAAGGATACGGGCTAAACCATTCAGGACTGAGATGAGGAGAAATTTCTTCATCCAGCGAGTGGTGAGCCTGTGGAATTCGCTATCATAGAAAGCAGTTGAGGCCAAAACATTGTATGTTTTCAAGAAGGAGTTAGATATAGCTCTTGGGTTTAAAGGGATCAAAAGATATGGGGTGAAAGCGGGAACAGGTTACTGAGTTGGATGATCAGCCATGATCATAATGAATGGCGGAGCAGGCTCGAAGGGCTGAATGGCCTACTCCCCCTATTTTCTATGTTTCTATGATATTAAAGTCCCCCAAAATCACCACTCTATTCCCTGCAGATTTGCTCCTCTATCTCACTATTTGGAGGCCTACATAATACCCCTAATACTGTTATACCCATTTTGCTTCTCAACTCTAACCAAGTGGATTCTGTCCTTGCCCCCAATGGAGATCCTCCCTTTCCAATGCTGCAGTGTTTTCTCTAATCAGTACTGTCCCCCCACCTCACTTTTGTCCTTCCCTATCTTTTCTGAACAATTTATATCCTTGTCTATTAAGCACTTAGACTTCACCATTTTAAAGCCAAGTTTCCGGTATTGCCACGACTTCATATTCCCACATTGCTATTTGTGCTAGCAGCTCACCAACCTTATTCACCACACTTAGTACAGTTACACACATGCATTGTAGTCCTGACTTTGCATTCCTCATAGTCCTCCTCAGTCTGCTCCCATCTCATATGGAACTACTCTGTTCTCTAGTACTGTCTAACACACTCATCTATGCACTTTATTCATCTTTTCTACTTTTATATGCTGGTGCCCATCTCCCTGCAGATTTAGTTTAAACCCTCCCCAACCCCACTAGTGAATCTCCCCGCGAGGTCATTGATCGCAGTCCAGTTGAGGTGCACCCGTCCCTTTTGGACAGGTGCCTTCTGCCCCAGAACTGGTCCCAATTCCCCAAGAATCTGATGCCGCCTCTCCTGCACCATGTTTCGAGCCATGCATTGATACTCCCTATCTTCCTATTTCTATTCTCGCTAGCACGTGGCACTGAGAGGAATCCAGAGATAATTACCTTCGAGTTCCTACTCTATAACTTCCATCCTAGCTCCTGAAAATCTGACCGTAGGACTTCAATACCTGTGCTATAAATGACTCTGTGACTCTAGGGGTGACATAAAGAAAACATTTACACAGCAAGTTGTTGTGATCTGGAACACCCTGGAACAGACTTAATGCTAACTTTCAAAAGGGAATTGGATAAATATTTGAAGGAAAACAGTTTACAGACTATGGGGAAAGAACAGGAGAATGGGTCTAACAGAATAGCTCTCCCGACAATGCACAGGCACAGTGAATAGCTGCCTCCTATGATCTATGATTCTAAGTACCTTGGGTTACTCTCCTGTGCTCAAGGTGCTATATAAATGCAACTGCATTCCTTTCTTTTGATTACTCCTTTTCTTTCACTCCAATCTTTCTGATGGGTGAACAATTGATGCTGCCTGGGTTTACGCGTGAGTATGTGAAATAAGTTTGGGACAGTCTTAACCCAGGCTTGGCGTAGGAGTTCACAATTTTGTACAACCATGGATGTGCTTACAAAAAAATTGAGGCCACAAGGAACATTGGAATAAAGAAAACACCATGCCCTTGCAGCAGGAAATGGTCTCCTGGGTTGTGGGTAAAATGGATTGCTGGGACATTTTAGACAGCTCCATTCGTGGTATTGGTTCCTGAAATGAGAGTTCCAAGTTACTCCAGGACTATTCAGAAGTGTCAGAACAACTCCATACTCCTCCTCCTCCTCAAAATGCCTGATCTTGCACCCTCCATCTTTACTTTGGGTGCTAAATGTGAGGAGTTCATACAATTTGTTTTCAAAATAGTGCCCTATGCCTTCTCAAGCCCCTCTGCTTTGCCCTTCCTTCTACCTGCGCTCTGTAGTTTCTCCCTACCTCAGGTTTCATCATATGTCTCCTTTTAAACGCCAACTATCTGTTCCCTCACTCCCTTCATCCCAGTTCCTGCATATTCACCTCCACTTCCTGGCCCATTCCAAGTCTCCATTCTGGTATCTCTCTAACATTACTTGTTAAGTGCCTCCACCTCTCCTCAATCTGCGTCCAGTGCTTCATCATATGAGGATTGATTTCTCAAACCCTTCCCTTGCTGGCCTTCCTGCTTCTACCCTTGCATTTCTACTAATGTTGAATTCTGCTGCCTGAATCATCTTCCGTACACTATTGTTACGAAGCTGCACTGATGACTTGTGTCCTCTTGGATCGATTTTAGACTCATCCTCCTAGTCTTAAAGCACTCCACGGCTTCGCTGCATTGTATGTGTGTGATCTTCTCCATCGCTAAATACCGTTCACGCACTCTGCTTCTTTCCCCGTTTTCTCTGCACCGCAATTGGAGCTAATCTACTGGTGACTGAGCCCTGCTCTCTGGAACTCTCCCCACCTTGCTCCGTTACCTCCTTCCCTGCCTTCAGAAGCTTCCTTTAAAAACTCAACCATGGTTTCAGTCTCCTTCCCCTTTCCCCACATTCATCCTTTCCTGCTTGATGCCCACTTCTTGCTCTTGGAGAGCTTTTTTTTGTGTGTGTTGTGTAAATATAAATTGTTTTGGGACGCACTCATTAAGAAAGTATCCCATTGCCTTATACTTGCTGGCTAGATCAGTTCTGGTGTGATGTATGTCAGTTTCACGCTTTAACATTTGAAGGCAAAGGTTTTCTTTGAAATAATCATGGAATCTTACAGCACAGAAGAGGCCATTCTGCCCATCCTGCCTGTACCACCTACTTGAAAGAGTAATCCAGTTAGTCCCACTCGCTTTCCCTATGACCCTGCAAATTTTTCCTGCTTGAGTATTTATCCAGTTCCACATTTGAAAGTTACTATTGAATTTGCATCTGCCACTAACAATAGACGATCGTTTCCTGGATTGTTCCAGAATGCTGAGAAAAGGACTGGCCTCTTTTGGAAGAGCCATTGCTTGTTGAGTTTGGGCTGAGTTGGCAGCACAGGTTATGTATTCAAGTGGCTGTGATTGTAGAATTGCTACACACAATTTCAAGAATTGCAGCTTCTGCAGTTGTGGAAAATTGCTCCATTGCTACAAACTTTGAGCAAAAGGTTTGGTGTGATGTATATGAATTTCATTGCCAAATCCAGCAAGAATTTTACAGTAACCTGAGTTGGTTGCCAGACCCTCCAAATGTTTTTTTTTGCACATTCTCTGTGCCCACTCTTGTTTAGTTCCTACAATCACTCTCTTAAACTGTTCTTCCTCCTCCAAGAAAAAAAAGGAAGAACTTGCATTTCTGTAGCACCTTCCACCACCCCTGGATGTCCCAATGTACTTTACAGCCAATAAAGTCCTTTTTGAAGTTCAGGCACTGTTGTAGGAAATGTGGGCCAATTTGCGTACAGCAAGATCTTAGAAACAGCAGTAATAATTGCCAGATTATCTGTATTTGTGATGTTGGTTGGGGGATAAATATTGACCAGGACACTGGGAGAACTCCCCTGCTGTTCTTCAAAATAGTGGTCGTGGGATGCTTTATGCCCACCTTAAAAGGGCATATGCAACCTCTATTTAATGTCTTACCCAAAAGACAGTAACCATCTCCCCACCCAGTACTGCACTGGGACATTACATGCTCAAGTATCTGGAGTGGGACACGAGCCCACAAATATCTGACTCAGATATGAGAGTGTTACCTACTGAACCATGGCTGACATCGAAAATTTTTAAGAGTTTTTGAATTTTTTTTTTCATAAGAGTTGACCCAGTTGCTACTTCTCAACTAACCCCGCCTTCTCTCCTGCTCTTCTACCTCAGCTGTATTTCAGTATGGGTTTTGGGCAATTCATTTAAGTTTTTTGATAACCATATAAACATTATGTGCTGTGTGAGATTGTAGTAACACTGTACTTTTCCTCTAGACGGCTGGAACACTTCTTCACATCATTACAAAGAGTTGCAGTTTGGGAAATGGGAGCTGCACATCCCACCCAGAGCTGATGGTTCATCCCCTATACCCCATGGATCGAAGCTTAAGGTGAACATTTTACATATGTAGTTTCACTTGAAAAGAGTAATGCTTTCAATGTCAATAATCAGCTTTGTTAGTTTAAGATTTTTGACGCACTGCTTATTTGCGAAACATAATTGAGTGTTTTTCTGTATGCAGTAGCTTTTTTCCAAATGGGTAGTGCAGGAGGAGAGGAAACTGAGCTCAGTGTAAAGACAGGAATTGTTGTAGAAGAATTTTTTTTGAAGAAGAAGTCAAAGTTAATTCCCTGCAGTGCTTAATTTCTCCAGCAGCTCTGTTCTGCAGAGTAATCAAATGTTGATTTACACCCGGTAACTCCGCAGCCCAAGGGGTTTCTGATCCTGCAGTTCCGGTTATTTTCAGGGAGTTGTGAACATTCTAGGTCAAGTACAGTTCATGACTTTAGACAGCTTTGGGGAAGGAAAGCATTGTTTTCCACATAAAGGGTAGTGGATATCTGGAACACCCCCCCAAAAAGCTGTCGAGGCTTTGGTCAGTTGGAGCTTTCAAGACCGAGATTGATAAAACCTTTGTTGGGCAGAGGTAATAAGGGTTATGAAACACAGGCAGATAGATGGAGTTAAGATACAGATTTACCATGCATTCATTGAATGGTGGAACAGGCTCATGGTACTGAATGACCTCCTGCTGTTGCTATATTCCTAATCCCGTCACTTCTGTTTTCCCCCATGCAGCATCTAGCCATTACTCAAATAGGTCCTGATGCTGTTTTCGGGCCACCTTTACCTCATAACCTGTTGGTTAACTTGTGTGTGAGGAAGTGTTCCCCATCCTCCTGTCCCCAAACCTCAATAAATTCTCTGGCCTATGTTTTGTCCATTCTTACCCATTGGGATGGACCAGCTGTGTCCCTGCCTCACTGATACCAACAAATGATGAGTGTTAGGGAACAGTTGTGAGAGTCATTTCCAGTGACGAAATATCACGTGATCACGGCCCAGCCTTTACAGGCCCTGAGAAGAAGCTGCTGTTGATTACAAGTTTTGGGTAAGGATCAGCGGACTTCCTTTGAATGCACTTCTTTTAACCAAATTATTTATATTTTTTTATTTTTATTATTTTTATTTTTATTTAGAGATACAGCACTGAAACAGGCCCTTCGGCCCACCGAGTCTGTGCCAACCAACAACCACCCATTTATACTAATCCTACATTAATCCCATATTCCCTACCACATCCCAACCATTCTCTACCACCTACCTACACTAGGGACAATTTACAATGGCCAATTTACCTGTCAACCTGCAAGTCTTTGGCTGTGGGAGGAAACCGGAGCACCCGGCGGAAACCCATGCGGTCACAGGGAGAACTTGCAAACAACTTATTTTGCTCTTTGCTTCACGCCACTTTCCAGTTGAAGTGGTTACCCACCATAGTGCTGTTAATGTTCCGAATTCACTGTGGCTTATACTTGGGCAGCTTTGTAGGCCAGCAGCAGCAACATTGGACTGAATGCATGTTCATGACAAAGAAACAGTACAGTTGCCCTAAAGTCACAACCTTGATTCTGACTCTGGGTGTGTACCTTCTCCAATATTTGCAGAGAATTGGTACAAGCCTGTAGTTTAAAAACAACTGTAGGAGTTTACACAGGTAAGGTTGAGGCCACGGAGGAATTTGAATACAAGAATGAGAATTTTAAAAATCAAGGTGTTCAGTATGTCGGTCAGACTAAAGGACACTATTTTGCCTCTGGAGGCAGGGAACTGAGCTACCCTGCGAGGCATCCTGTGCTTCTTCAGCAAGAACAAATTGCATTTATATAGAACCCCCGATAATGTAGTAAAAATGTCCTCGGGTGCTTCACAGGAGCGTTATCAGACAAAATTTGCCATGCAGCCACGAAAGAAAATGCTAGAATACCAGGAAAGTTTGATCAAAGAGCTAGGTTTCAAGGAGCATCCTAAAGTAGGAAAAAGAGGTGGCAGGCGGAGAGGTTTAGGGAGGGAATTCCACAGCTCAGGACCGAAGCAGCTAAAGGCACGGCCGCCAATGGCAAGGCGATTGAAATCAGGGAGGTGCAAGTGGCTGGAGGAGGTTACACAGGTAAGGTTGAGGCCATGGAGGAATTTGAATACAAGAATGAGAATTTTAAAAATCAAGGTGTTGGTGGACTTGGAACCAAAGTAGGTCAGTGAGCCTAGGCTTCAGGAAAAAATGCTGCCTCGTTTGTATTGCAGCAATGCTTTTGGAGGTGTCATACTCATGAAAAGTGCAGTGATGAAAATACAGAATAAAATGGAAGAGTTATAAAAAAAAATTAGAACTATTTTAAAAGACTGGTACTGTTAGGGCGGGAGGAGTGTACTTTTAATTCAGTCCCACTTCTCGCAGGCCACAGCATATCAATACATTTTCCCACTTACTGAAGCGGCCAATTAGATACTCTGTTCGTCTCTGAATAAAGCACACCAACCAGGTTTCTTTAATCAACAACAAAATTAACTTTATTATAAAATTAAGTCTTAATCAATAGTGATGTAATCTATATACGAATTGAGATATTAAAGCTCCTTATTTTTCCTAGCCCTCATGCACATGCACATACATCCAAAAAACAGTTAATTGGGGGAAAAAAAGGGATTTTTGTTTACAGCTGTTTCATAGGAATGAAAGGAATAAGAAAAAAAACTTAGTCTGTCATGATCTGGAAGGAAGTTCTTTGGTTTGGTGAGGTGTCTCAAAGTCGAATATTTGGATGCTACTCTAAGTCTTTCCAAGCGAGGTTGATGAACAGTCTGTGATGGGTAGGCGTTCAAAGAACTTAAACAGTAAAAGGCTTCACATAAGGTCTTCCATCAGGTGTGCAGCAACAAGCATCTTCTTGGGTCTTACACCAGCAGTATAACAGTAAAAGGTTTCTTCCAATATTCAGGATTTCTTAAATCCAGGAGGCAACAGTACAGCTTAATGCAGGAATTCTTCAGCAACAGGAGGCAATAGGAATCTGCCACATTCGGAATACAGGGTTTCTTCTCAAACCCTCAAACTTCTGCAAACAGCCCTCATATTATCAAAATGGGGCCATCAAAAGCTATTGTACAGCCCATTAGGAACTGAAACCTAAAGTCACATGGGCAAAACTGACATTTAATGAGTTTACCTTTAAAGGTAATGCTTTTGAAGGACAAGAAGTCTTTTCCAGTTCACTCATCAAGTCATCAACATCAGTCTGGTCTCTACACACGGTCAAGATTGAAAGCCATATTGAATTCCAGTGCAAGACTCAGAGAGAGAAAGACCAGGTCCAGCTAACACTGTTGAACCCTGCTAAGGCAAGTTGAAGCCAACTGCAGCAGAGAAAAGAGAGTTCCTTTGAAACAACTGCTCCTCCTGTGAAAATGGAATTAAGAAATCAACACCTCTTACCCTTTCCTTTCTTTTTATCTTCTGTTGTGTGTGCCTGTGAGAATGAATGTGTGCAAGAGTGGTGTTGCTGACAGTCGGGCGATGAATATTGTTCAATAAATATTTAATCTTCTGTTTTAAACTTGAGAAAACCTGTCATTTTCTTTTTATTTGGCCAACAAAACACAGGGGCTGAAACACTAATTTAAACAAAAAAGCTGTCTGTGGTCACTTGGGAAGTGAGCAGTGAAAACTAGCCTCGCCATCACCTACCTGGCCATGACAGAGGTTAGATTGTAGTATGAAGGATGTTAAAGGAACCCTAAAGGACACCTAAAGACCCTCTGACCCATCCAGCCTTTCCCACACAATGTTGGTAATTTGTGTATCACGATACTCTTCAACCCACCTGATGCAGTGTGATCTCCCAGGAGAGGCTAAAAGCCCAGGCCAATTTGGTGAGAAAGATCTAGGAAATTCCTTTCTGATCACTTTGATGACCAAAACTAGTCCAGGAGATCACTCTGGCCCTGAATTCTTTGCATACCTATCATTTGTCAGAGGTGATCTTTGCCCCAATCAGAAATAGCTCCAGCTCTTGCTAGAAGCAGTTCAATGAATCTCCATTCACCACATGAGCCAGTAGTCTGTTCCGGAAGTCCATTATTCTCTGGGGAAAAAACCATCTCCTAACATCTAAACTAGATTAAGCTTTATACAAATTAAAATTGTGACCCCAAGTCCCTCTATTGTATTTAATTTATAAACCTCGGTCAACGAATCCATATGTCTTTCTTTTCTTCTTCTTCTTTCTTCTTTCAGATATGTCTACGCTTCTGTAAAGTGTAGTCTCAGCTCTTTGAGCCTAACTTGGTAACTAACTGAAATTAGTCAAGTTGCCCTCCTCTGCATTCTTTCCAAAGCATCAATAACACCTACCATGTGAGGAGACTAAAACAGGACACAGTATTCAATTGAGGCCTGACTGGGGTTTTGAACAAGGACAATATAGTATGCAATGTCCTGTAGTCAGTTGTACTGTAAATGCACCCCAATGTCCTGCTCACTCTATTGCGTCATGGCATTGCTCTTGAACCTCTAGAGATCTATGCCCTAGAATGCCCAGGTTTCTTTCTCCATCTGCTTTAATGCTTTTCCCTCAAGGGTATATGTATGTTGAGCATGTGCATAATGGGGCTCCTGGGAGCCAGTGGATGTTGTTTATTTGGACTTTCAGAAGGCTTTCGACAAAGTCCCACATAAGAGATTAGCGTGTAAAATTAAAGCGCATGGGATTGGGGGTAGTGTATTGCGACGGATAGAAAATTGTTTGGCGGACAGGAAACAAAAAGTAGGGACTAAATGGGTCTTTTTCCGAATGGCAGGCAGTGACTAGCGGGGTACCGCAGGGATCGGTGCTAGGACCCCAGCTATTCACAATATACATTAATGATTTAGATGAAATTTGTAAAACAACATCATCTTATGTTGGGTGACCCTAATATGTTTTTATGGAAAACACCGCAAACAGCTTCCAGACAAAAGCCGATGATATGAGATCTGGGCGTACAGGTCCACAGGTCACTGAAAGTGGCAACGCAGGTGAATAAGGTAGTCAAGAAGGCATACGGCATACTTGCCTTCATTGGTCTGGGCATAGAGTATAAAAATTGGCAAGTCATGTTGCAGCTGTACAGAACCTTAGTTAGGCCACACTTAGAATATTGCGTGCATTTCTGGTTGCCACACTACCAGAAGGACGCGGAGGCTTTGGAGAGGGTACAGAGGAGGTTTACCAGGATGTTGCCTGGTCTGGAGGGCATTAGCTATGAGGAGAGGTTGGATAAACTCGGATTATTTTCACTGGAACGACGGAGATGGAGGGGCGACGTGATAGAGGTTTACAAAGTTATGAGCGGCATGGACAGAGTGGGTATTCAGAAGCTTTTTCCCAGGGTGGAAGAGTCAGTTACTAGGGGACATAGGTTTAAGGTGCAAGGGGCAAAGTTTAGAGGGGATGTGTGAGGCAAGTTTTTTACACAGAGGGTGGTGAGTGCCTGGAACTTGCTGCCAGGGGAGGTGGTGGAAGCAGATACGATAGCGATGTTTAAGAGACATCTTGACAAATACATGAATAGGAAGGGAATCGAGGGATATGGGCCCCGGAAGTGCAGAAGGTGTTAGTTTAGGCAGGCATCAAGATCGGCGCAGGCTTGGAGGGCCGAATGGCCTGTTCCTGTGCTGTACTGTTCTTTGTTCTTTGATATCCATGTCTGTTTAGTTATAGTGCTATCACATTACATCCTGTGCTCATGAGTGCTCTGATTCAGTGATTCCGTTGCTCTGCTGATTTTGCCAGCTCACAGCTTTCCCCACGTCAAACTCTACACAGCAAAGCAAACAACCCAAATGGCAGAACGTATTTTTTCAGCTTGTTTGACAGAATTGAAATTGTCCTCTGTATGTCACCTACTTCAGTTCTCCTCCCCCAGCTGTTGCTCCTCCCTCAGATTTTCTGTTTTGAACATCAAGCCAGGTTATTAAATGTGAGCAGATATAGGCAATTTGTCGAATCACTGCTGGCAACATTTTACATTTCTGTGTATTTAAAATTAAGAAGCAGAATGCTAGTCATGTTTTGACGTCCATATTCAGACTCACCAGCTCCCCCACACATTTGGCAGTTGTCTTGTGCCGAGGGATTGCATGCGTTAACCTTAGTAGACCATACTTGGAGTACTGTGCACAGTGCTGCATTATTATGGAAGATATTTAGAGTCACTGGAGAAGGTGCAAAAAAGATTCACAGGGATGTTACAAGCACATACTTATCAGGATAAGCTGAACAAGCTTGAGGCTCTTTTTCTAGAAAAAAAACTGAGTGGAAGCTAAAGACAATGTATTTGAATGTAGGAAGCATTCACAACAAATTAGATGAACTAATAGCGCAGATAGAAATATAATAGCCATTGTGAAGATGTAGTTGCAAGGTGACCGAGATTGGGAATTAACTATTCCAGGATACTTGACCTTTTAACGAGAGAGGCAAAATGGAAAAGGAGAAGGGGCTGCCCTGCTAATAAAGAATGGGATAATGCAGTTGAGAGAAAGAATGTTAGTTTGAAAAATCAAGATATAGAATCAGAAGCAACAAGGGGCAGAAAACAGTCATGCGAGTAGTTTAGTTTTAGTTTGTAACTAGTAGAATAGATAAGGGAGAACCAGTGGATGTGGTGTAGTTGGATTTTCAGAAGGCTTTTGATAAGGTCCCACATAAGAGGCTAGTGTGCAAAATTAAAGCACTTTGGATTGGGGGTAATATACTGGCATGGATTGAGCTTTGGTTGACAGACAGGAAACCGAGAGTAGGAATAAACGGGTGGCAGGCAGTGACTAGTGGGGTACTGCAGGGATCAGTGCTTGGGCCCCAGCTATTCACAATATATATTAATGACTTGGGTGACGGAACTAAATGTAACATTTCCAAGTTTGCAGACGACACGAAGCTGGAGGGGAAAGTGAGCTGTGAGGAGGATGCAAAGAGGCTCCAATGTGATTTGGGCAAGTTGGGTGAGTGGGCAAATGCATAGCAGATGCAGTATAACGTGGATAAATGTGAGTTATCCACTTTGGTTGTAAAAAGAAAGGCAGATTATTATCTGAATGGTGATAGATTGGGAAAGGGGGAGGTGCAACGAGACCTGGGTGTCCTTGTACACCAGTCACTGCAAGCAAGCATTCGGGTGCAGCAAGCAGTTAGGAAGGCAAATGTTATGTCGGCCTTCATTGCAAGAGGATTTGAGTACAGGAGCAAGGATGTCTTACTGCAGTTATACAGGGCCTTGATGAGACCACATCAGGAGTATAGCGTGCAGTTTTGGTCTCCTTATCTGAGGAAGAATGTTCTTGCCATGGAGGGAGTGCAAAGAAGATTTACTAGTCTGATTCCTGGGATGGCAGGATCGACGTATGAGGAGAGATTGGGTCGACGAGGCCTATATCCACTAGAGTTTGGAAGAATGAGAGGGGATCTCATAGAAACCTATAAAATTCGAGACTAGCTGGATGCAGGGAGGATGTTCCCGATGGCTGGGAAATCCAGAATCAGGAGTCACAGTCTCAGGATACGGGGAATGCCATTTAGAACCGAGCTGAGGAGAAATTTCTTCACTCAGAGGGTGGTGAACCTGTGGAATTGTCTACCGCAGAAGGCAGTGGAGGCCAAGTCATTAAATATATTCAAGGAGCAAGATATATTTCTTAAAGCCAAAGGGATCAAGTGATATGGGGAGAAAGCGGAAACAGGATACTGAATTAGACGATCAACCATGATCTTTTTTTTAATGGTGAAGCAGGCCTGAAGGGCCGAATGGCCTACTCCTATTTTCTATGTTTCTATGTAGTTTTAAAGCCCCCTAACAGCAGTTCTAATGTCGGATAGAGCATGAATCAGGAAATTAGAGGTGCATGTAACAATTCTAATGCAATAATGTTGGGGGACCTTAATCTTCGTATAACTGGACAAGTCAATTTGCATTAATAGTATGGGAGATGAGTTCATGAGATGCAGTCAAGATAGTTTTCTAGATCAGTAAGTCAAAGAACCAACTAATGAGCAGGTTATTTTATATCTAGTTTTGTGCAACGACACAGAGTTAATTAATCTTGTAGTAAAGGAGCCTCTGGGGAAGAGTGATCGTATGATAGAATTTTATATTGATTTTGAGAGTGATTTAATTAACTGAAGAACTGAGATGTCGCTATGAGGAGTGAGTTGGATCACAGGATATTGCAATGAGGATTGTTTGATGTCTTGTGGTAGGGTATATACTTGGTGTATTGTTACGACTGACCGCTCCTGTCAAAGCTCCCAATCAAAATATACGATTCTGACTGTGGTGGGACCAACGCACTGTTAATTCAATCCCGTTGCTCCACAGATCGGCTGACATATCATTTAAAACTTTCCAAATTAAAGAAAGGCCCAGCCAAATTGTACCATCTATTAACCCCCGAATGAGGCTAACCGAACCAGGTGTCTTTAAATCAACTAATTAACTCTTTAATTAGAAGAACTAAATTTTTAAACACTATGAAGATATAAACAACATTTAAAATAGAAAAAATTTGATTCCTTGCAAATTTACAGTCCAATGTTGCATAAAGCCCTCACAGAATGTTGCTTTCTTTCTGTAGCAAATTTCAACAATTAACAACTTGCAAACACTTTCAACAGATTCAATCTGACTTCAGTTTCTGAGGGATAAAAGATTGTCACAGTCTAACTTCCCTTCCTTCAGTTTAAATTACCAGAGATCTCTGTTTATGCTTGATGTTTTAAAATTTTGAGAGATAATAATTAACAAGACTAAGTTCCTATTCCTTCAGTTTAAATGGCTGAGAGCTCTTTTTCCAGGTGCTGACACTACAGTTGTGTCCTCTGTCTGTGTGTTCTGTTAGAACAAACTGTCTTCAACTAAAAGCCAGTTCAAAATTGAATTGTAACAAATGTATTGTTTGCTACTCACTCCCAATGGCTGTATCTATGGTAACGAGAATGCACCCTTTGAATCACAGTCTCCAAATGGTTGTTTCTAAGGCAACGAAAATGCATCTTTCTTTCTATAACTCCTGAGGCTTGCTGGTTCTTAAAACAATACTGATCCTCTGCAGACCTTAAAGGCAAGCCACATATTCCCCCCAAAAAACTACAGGACCATGACAGTATTTATCTTCCTCTCTCTCCTGAGGCTGCTGACCTCAGCTGGTACTTGGTTTCTTAAACAAGAGCAGCCTTCCAATACCTTGCCTAGAGGTTGCTCTCGGTACGCTAGGACTACAAGTTTGGATTTTGGGTGGAACTAATCTTGTAAACAGACTTTGTCTTGTGTAATCTAAAATCTATGATTTATTGGTAAGTTACACTCACTGAGTTGCACGGGACTAAGGTTTAATAATGCCCTACTGGCAATGATCCGCTTGGTGGATATGTTGTAGTCCCATGCTGCAGTTACATTCTCACACTGGAATTGAGTACATTAAACTTACCTAGAGTTTACAGCCTAAGACAGCAAGTAGATGTATTTACAACTAAACTGGAAGATGAGTATAAAAGAGGGTTTGTGAATGCTGACAGTGTTTTCCAAACATACTGTACAGAATTTGAGCTTAAATCAGTCCTGGATTAATTACCGGAATAAGCACTTCTTTCTGCAGAAATGTAGCCTTTTCTGTTTTGAAAGGGAAATCAATTTAAGTGTTGTCTTGCACCACTTTCACCATTGGTGTAATTTAACCAATAGATTCTGTCACATTGGGAGTTGAAAGGGAGCCCCCATCTTCTGCAATTGAAGTTGTCATCAGAACTGCACCAATCTCTTGCTTTCCCCCATGACCCCTTAATTACCTTCCAGTGGAGATTTAGACATGAACTTAAACTGCTGTTTAAAATTGACAAAGCATAAGTGCTGCATAACAAAATCTGAATAACGTAAAGTGTGCATGTGAAGCTCGCCGAAATACTTCACGTATGCACACCGCAATCAGTAGGAAAATAACACACCTTGTGTCGCTGCAACCACCAATAACAATTTCCCATCAGTTGTTCAATCATGAAATGAACCACTTTGAACTTAGTATCAAAAGTCACAATCCCTCTATTCATTACAATCTAACGGGGCCATTTGGCCCATCATGTCTGTGCCAGCTCTTTCAAAGAGCTATCCAATTAGTCCCACTCTCCCCATAAGACTGAAAATTTTGCCTTTTCAAAATTACATCCAATTCTCTTCTGAATGTTATTGTTGAATCTGCTTCCACCACCCAGTGAGGCAGTGCATTCCAGATCATCGTATCTGCGTGAAAAGAAACTCCACATCTCCCTCCTTCTTTTGCTGTCTCCTTAAATCTGTGCGCTCTCTTATTTACTGCCCTTCCTGCCAGTGGAAACAGTTTCTCCTTATTTATTCTATCAAACCATTCATGATTTTGAATATCTCTATTAACTTTCCCCTTAATCTTACCTGCTCTAAGAAGAATGATCCCAGTTTCTCCACATAACTGGAGTCCCTCATGTTTGGTAAATTCTGGTAAATCTCCTCTATGCCGTCTCCAAGGTCTTGACATCATTCCGAAAGTGTGGTGTTCAGAATTGGATTCAGTACTCCAGCTGAGGCTCAATCACTGACTAGTCACTAATTCCATCCTTCTCCCTGGCAACTGTCTGAAACTGAACCAGACTGTTTGCAGTCTTGACGTCATCTTTGATCCCAAGATCAGCTTCCAACCACATATCTGCGCCACCACTAAGACCACCTATTTCACCTCTGTAACATCTGCCCCTTTCTCTTATCTGCTGCTTAAACCCTTATCCATGCCTTTGTTACTGGCTATTCAAAAGCAGTCTGGCAGGGTCCCTCTTGTTCTACCCTCCTTAAGTTTGAGGTCATCCAAAACTCTGCTGCCTGTGTTCTTACAGCAAATCCTGTTCATCCATCACCGCTGTGCTCGCTGGTTAAGTAACACCTCAATATTAAAATTCAGATCCCTCCATGGCCTTGCCCCTCGCTATCTCTGTCAGCTCTTCCAGTCCTACAACTTCCAAGATATCTGTGCTCTTCCAATTCTAGCCTCTTCTGCATCCCTGATTTTCATCACTCCACCATTGGTGGACCCCCCAGATGCTTGGGCCCTAAGTTCTGGAATTCCCTCCCTATACATCTCTGCCTTTCTATCTGTCTTTCCTCCTTTAAGGTACTCTGTCACAGATATTTTTATTTATTTTTAGATACAGCACTGAAACAGGGCCTTCGGCCCACCGAGTCTGTGCCGACCAACAACTACCCATTTATACTAATCCTACATTAATCCCATATTTTCTACCACATCCCCACCATTCACCTACCACCTACCTACCTATACTAGGGGAAATTTACAATGGCCAATTTACCTATCAACCCACAAGTCTTTGGCCTGTGGGAGGAAACCGGAGCACCCGGAGGAAACCCACGCAGACACAGGGAGAACTTGCAAACTCCACACAGGCAGTACCCAGAACTGAACCCGGGTCGCTGGAGCTGTGAGGATGCGGTGCTAACCACTGTGCTGCCCCTTAAAAACTATTCCTTCAATCAAACTTTTAATCATCTGTCCCAATATCTTTTTACGTGGCTCACTGTCAAATTTAGTTTTATAACACTCCTGTGAAACGCCTTTTGCCTTTTACTATGTTAAAAAGCTCCATATAAATATAATTTGTTGTAACCAGTGTTTTATAATGGTTTACCGTAACTTTTGCACTCAATTTGACACCATAGCATTTTAAAATTCACAACAGTAAGTCTGGTCAGAGTGCACGAGAAAGTTGACTCTGAGATACATAACAACATATACTGATTCTTTTCTCACCAGACATACACGGTTGCATGCTTTCTAACAGGAGTTACTGAATAGTGACTAGGAGAGGGCGAAGCTCAGGTTTGTACTGAGTTAGCTGATCATAGGGCAGTTGTTTGGATATTGAAGCTGGCCACAATGGCCTGTATTAAAAAGAGGGAAATATCAATTGGGGTTCCTATTCCTGATTGCAGTGACTGCTGCTGGAAACTATATGCACTTGGCTATCTGGTGAGCTTGGGGTTGGGTTCAGCTGTGATGCAGTACATGGTAGATTAGCAATGCTCTCCAAGCTGTTGCATAAAGAATGGCCGCTAAGGTAAGGTACCAGAGGGCAGATGGTGCTAGCAAAACTATACCCTGGTTACTGCCAGGGACAGGTGGAAGCGGTGAAAGAGAAAAATTCAGATGAAAAATCTGAGCTGTTGCTCTGTGTGTTCTCTCTCCAACCCCACTTTCCCTGAGCATAATTGAGCTGCATGCAACAATTACATAAAGTAACTCAACACATCTGAAAAATTCACTGGCCTAGCCATCCAAGCACAATCTAATTGTGCTTGAGTATTGCTGACACAAGTATGTATGTATTTTGTGCTGGCAGACCCTGCATTTTGCTGCTGGTGTTTTCTAAAAAAGCTCGCACTAAATGACTGAGAGCACTGGCTCAAAGTTATTATCAACCCACCCACATCAATTCAGCAGTGTTGTGGTAGTGACCCTGGATCTGTGAACCCTGCACTGAAACAATTAACTTTACATTTTTAATCTACTAATTACTGTACTATTCTGGAAAAAAACAAAAAGATGTGCTTTATGTGTTGCTGTTGTTTTTTCAAAAAAAAGTATCAGATTCCTCATGAAGGCAATGGTTTGATGCTGAGAGTTCAGTACAGGGGGTGACTAATAGACTGAAAACCCCATTTCTTACTTGAACTGTACCAACCATTTTGAATACTTCCAGTCTCATTAGTTTCACACTGCTCATGACTTCAATTTTGATTCAGTAGTGTTACGACCGACCACTCCAGTCAAAGCCCCCAATCAAAATATACGATTCTGATTGTGGTGGGAGAAACGCACTGATAATTCAATCCTGTCCCTCCACAGATCGCCTAACATATCATTTAAAACTTTCCAAATTAAAGCAAGACCGAGCCAAATTGTACCATCTATTAACCCCTGAATGAGGCTAACCAAACCAGGTGTCTTTAAATCAATAAATTAACTCTTTAATTAGAAGAACTAAATTCTTAAACACTATGATGATATAAACAACATTTATAATAGAAAAAATTTGAGTCCTTGCAAATTTACAGTCCAATGTTGCTTGACGTCCTCACAGCCGTCCGATGCAAAAAAAAAGGTTCTTCCACAGTAGAACAGTCCGTAGTCTAACTCTAGCTTTCCTTATTCTGCGATGGATTTCAACAATTAACAACTTGCGAACACTTTCAATAGAATCAATTTGACTTTAGAGTTTTTGAGAGATAGAAGATTGTCACAGTCTAACTTCCCTTCCCTCAGTTTAAATTACCAGCTGTCTGTTTGTGTGTCCTCTGTGTCTGTGTTCTGTTAGAACAAACTGTCTTCAACTAAAAAGCCAGTTCAAAATTGAATTGTAACAAATGTTACTTTGATACTCAATCCCAGTGGCTGTATCTATGGTAACGAGAATGCACCCTTTGAATCGCAGTTTCCAAATGATTGTTTCTAAGACAACGAAAATGCACCTTCTTATAACCCCTGAGGCTTGCTGGTTCTTAAAGCAATACTGATCCTTTGTAAGCCCTAAAGTCAAACTGCCTCTTCCTGGGGAAAAAAAACTATAGGGTCATGACAGTAGTTAAAATAAATACTTCCATGATATAGCATCAGATGATGTCTCAGAAATATTTCAAATGCAGTTCATTACCTTCAAGTGCATTCACTGTTGTTCTGTGGACAAATCTGACAGCATTGAGATGAATGACCTTAACCAGAATATGTTGGGAAATTGGCTAATGACTAATGGATTTTACAGTGCCATCTCTGGAATTTCAGTAAATTGGAATGGTGAGGATGTGTGCAATCTATTTGTTTTTTTTTGGACTGTGATAAAAATACCCAACAGTGTAATTATAGACCTTGTGCTTTGATACTTAGAGAGGGAGCATTTTAATTCTTGTTACACTGGAAGTGAAGGTACAGGTGGTCACAAGTCTGATCTCGATGGTGATTGCAGTATAATACGATGAATTAAGAATATCACACAAGATATTGACTTGTTGCTACCAATTTGCTAAATCAACCCAGTGATGAATATGATAAAATTGAAAAGTTGTCCTGAAAACCTTGAGATGGGGTGTCCAACCTTATGGGGCAGTGGGTGGATCCACAGCCGACAAGCAGAGGGCAGGTGAGGGCTGATCATGATTAAATTGCTTTTGGATTAGATAGAATCATAAGTGAGCACATAATAAGTCCAACATAATCAATTTCTTTAACAAAATTTCCATATTTATTCGAGTGCCATTCTAAATCATTCCAAACATTCCTGAATTCGGTGACTTGGCAAACACTCTGTACACTGTTCCCTGCCAATATAGGCATTTATACGGGCAAGGGCGGAGTGCCAAAATATGACCACAACCCCCGCCTCACCCACACACATTGAAACCCAGACTGCCTGTTAAACAGAAAACCCTCCCAGACAATAACACAAATCAACTCTCCACTCTCCATACACTTAAAACCGAACTGTTACAGCAATTCTAGACTCTGCATCGCTAACATTTCAGACCACCACGCACTTTAAAATTAAGGTCCATTAAAATATTAAATATTCAGACCTTCCACACATTTAGACCCGGACACTTAAAATTCAGACTGCTACTCTTTAAAATTACAATTCCCGTACACGAAAAATTAGTCTCTTGACATGCCAAAAGAAACGAGCTCCAGTTCTCTACAATTCAAGCCCCTGTATATTAAAATTGGCAGGCTGATACTTTTGTCTTCCTCCACAGCTCTCTGCTGCCACCGTGCTTGTTCTGCTGCTATTGACACTGCTGCCTTTGCGATCTTCTCTGCTGCCTGCTCTAAATGGTGAAGCGCTAGGAAGAGTGGAGGTCCAATTGTTGGGCTTAAAGTTATTGGAGTTTCGAAGAATGAAATGTAAGATTCTGAGGGGGCTTGACAGGGTAGATGCTGAGAGGATGTTTCCTCTCATGGGGGAATCTAGAACTAGGGGGCTTAGTTTAAGACGGAGACAATGAGGAATATTGTCTCCCAGAGGGTCATGAATCTTTGGATTCTCTTCCCCAGAGAGTAGTGGAGGCTGAGTCATTGAATATATTCAAGGTTGAGACAGATTTTTGAACTGTAGGGAAGAGTCAAGGGTTATAGGGAACAGGCAGGAAAGTGGAGTAGAGGCCAAGATGAGATAGCCATGCTTTTGTTAAATGGCAGAGCAGGCTCGAGGGACCAAATGGCCTACTCCTCTTGTTTCTTTGATTGTTATTTAGGGGTCCATGTAGACTGATCAGTAAAATCTAGTAGTCAGGGACAAAACAAAATCAAAAAGGCTAATGGAATGTTGTTGTTCCACATTAAAGCATTGAAAAGTTGTCCTCAAAGCCTTGCAATGATGGGGTCAGCAACCTTCTGGAGTAGTGGCTAGATCCATAGGCCAGAGGGCTAAAATATAAAGGAGAGGAAGTTTTGCTCCAGCTATACAAAGCCCTGGTTTGGCCACATCTGGAGCACTCTGGACAGTTCTGGGAACCACACCTTAGAAAGGGTATACTGGCTTGGAAGGAGG
Source organism: Heterodontus francisci (assembly GCF_036365525.1). NCBI lineage: Eukaryota > Metazoa > Chordata > Chondrichthyes > Heterodontiformes > Heterodontidae > Heterodontus > Heterodontus francisci. The sequence goes on along the minus strand of NC_090380.1, from coordinate 118,628,383 downwards.
GCAGTACAGATTTTTTTTATTCATTCAGGGATGTGGGCTTGCCCATCCCTAATTTCCCTTGAGATTCATCAGAATGTTATCAGGGCTCCAAGGTTTAGATTGAGAGGAGAGAATACATAAACCAGGCTTATATTTCCTGGAATATGTAAGTGTCATGCAGGGCTCCACCTGGCAAGAATGAGGCACATTAATTTCGCCACATGCACATTGATTTTGAAACTACTACTGGAGTAAAGAAAGCACTTCCTTTTAAAAAAAAAAACACCAGACCCTTGACTGGAAAGACATTTGCATATTTACAGACAGTGCTTAATAGGGACAAAAGACCATGCCCTGATACAATTAATCCACAATTGACTTTTGATTACCAGACGTTGAGGGTGGAGGAGCTCGCATTCCAAGTTGACTGCTAAGATGGCCGAATACACAAACAAACGTGATCAGACCAGTTTAGTCACATGACTAACTGTTGCAGGTTCTTTTTTTTGAACTTGACACAGAGAATTTGAACTCAGAAAGCTGTTTGCTCCTGGACTGACAAGACCTCTTGTGGCTGGCTTGCCTCAGCTTCTCCTGTCTGTTTCCATCTCTCTCACCAGCTTTGGAAACCACTGAAGACACGTGAACCCCAAGAGAGAAGAGTCTCCTACAGTGAATAAGGTTTAAGAAGAATACTGGGCCCCAACGAAAAGCACTACAAGGACTACAGCGAGCTTGAAGCACAGTAACAAAAACCCCTCCTCAGAGATTGCCTCAAACTGTTCCACTTTATCTTTTCTTTTCGCATGTGTGTATCGCGTATGCTTGTTAGTGTGGTGTGTGGCGTGTATCCGTAGGCATTAACCGGATTTGAGTTTTTAGTTTAAGTTTAATTTCACTTTTCTTCTTTAAACCTAAGAAAGCCTGTTTGTGCTCATTTCTTTGCCTTATAATTCGAAAGCGGTGAACAAGGATTCACCAAGGGGAGCTTTAAACACGCTGTGTTTAAAATTAAAACCCCTGTTGCAGTAAGACCAGGTGAAGGCTGAGAGGAACCCCCAGACCTCTTTCTCACCTGGTCGTAACAGTAACTATAAGGAATGATTTAATTGATGATTTTAACATCATCAAGGAATTTATAGGGAAGGTAGAAACCTTTTCTGCTGGTGGGAGAGTTTAGGAAAAAGGGACATAACCCTAAAATCAGAACCAGGCTACTTGAGAGAAGTTACAAAACATTTCTTCCCACAAAGGGTAGTAGAAGTGTGGATGTCTTTGCGCAAAGGACAGTAGATGTTAGCTTAAATTTGGGATTGATAAATCTTTGCTAATTAATGGTATTGATCCAAAGTGATGGAAGAAGTTAGGATTAGACCAGCCATGATTACATTGAAGGCAGAACAGGCTCAATGGCCACCTGCTGTTTCTATGTTCCAAAGCTTGTTCTTCTCCATTTTGGCTGCAGTGTTTGAACTGGCTGATGGTTACATTATGTATCTGTGCACTGAGGTAATCCTCAACAGTGAGGCAGTACAATAGTTTGCAATCAGTAGAAGAAACTTTTAAAATTGTAACTGACCCACCAGGGCTTCAAGGGAGAGAAGAAAGGATGGTCGTCGGATGTGCATTTCACTACTTTGACCAGTGATGCCTTGTGGGGTCCAGAGGTTGCACTCTACAAAGGCCAGTTCAGGGTGGTGGATTTGGATGGAGTAATGTGCTAGCTGCAATGTGACACATGGAACTAACTAAGTGGTTTGTAATGATGAAAGAAAGAAGGAAGACTTGTATTTTCATAGCACCTTTCACAATGAAGGACTTTTTGAAGTGTAGTCACTGTTGTAATGCATGAAATGCTCACAGCAAGGTCACACAAACAGCAATGCGATAAATTACCAGATAACCTGTTGAATGAGGGGTAAATGTTGGCTAAGACATCAGGGAGAACTCCCCTGCTTTTACATCCACCTGAACGGACAAACAGGGCCTCAGTTCAAAGTCTCATCCAAAAGATGGTATCTCTGAAAGTGCACCACTCACTCAGTACTGCACTGAAGTGTCACATTTTATTTAATAACACTCTAGTGATGTGCCTTGACATGCTTATAAATGCAAGTTGTTGTTGTGACGGTGTCAATCTAGATTTATTGTTCAAGCTTCTGGACTCGAATCCACAGCCTTCTCTTAGCCATGCCGACACCTACCCTGTACATAAGCAGTGTCAAGCAGAGTTCTTGAGCTGCTGTTTGTTTCTATTTATCAGTGTGTGTGTGAGACCTCCTGGATTATAAAACTGCTCTAATAATTGCAATTTGAACGTCCAGTATATCGTAGGTACAGATTACACATTCTTGCTTTCTTGAAATCTGGAAGACTACTGTGCATGTTCAGACACATATACACCACAATACTCAAGATCTGTCCGTATTTCCTTCAGTTAAACATTCGGAAGACCAAAGCCATTGTCTTTCACCCCAATACAAACTCCATTTCCTTGCCACCGATTTCATTCCTCTCCCTGGCCACCATCTCAAACGGAACTAAACAGATTGCAACCTTGATATCCTATTTCAGCTGGATTTGAGCTTCCTACTCCAAATCTTCTGCCTCACCAAGACTGCCTACTTCCACCTCTATTATCACACATGCCTGTCCCTGCCTCAGCTGATCTGCTGCTGAAACCTTCATCCGTGCCTTTGTTACCTCCTACTCAATTACTTCAATGCTGTCATGGCCAGCCTCCCATCTTTACCCTCCATAAACTTAAACATCCAAGTCCTTTTCACCCATCACCCCTGTGCTCTCTGACCTTCAGCGGCAGCCAATTTTAAAATTTTCATCCTCGTTTTAAAATCCCTCTAAGGCCTCGCCCCTCCTTTTCTCTGTAATCTCCTCTAGCCCCACAACTCAGAGACCTCTGTGCTCTTCTGCATCCCTGATTTTAATCACTCCACTATTGGCAGCCATTTCTTCAGCTGCCAAGGCTCTAAGCTCTGGAATTCTTTCCTAAAACTATCTCTCCTTTTTTTAGATACTCCTTGAAGCCTGCTTCTCATCAAGTTTTTGTTTGCCAATTCCAGTATCTCCTTACGTGGCTTGGTGTTGACTGTTGTTAGATAATCCTGTGCTCCTGTGAACCACCTTTCTATGTTGAAGACACTATATAAATAAAGTTGTTGTTGAGATCTGTTCTCCTCCAACTCTGGCCTTGTGCATCACCCATTTCCTTCACCCCACCAGTGCAGCTGTGCCTTTACAGTTGCCTAGGCCTCTGTTCTGGAATTCCCTCGCTGAACCTCTCTGCCTCTTTCCTCCTCTAAGATGCTCCTTAAAACCTATTTCATCTGCCTAATAGCTGCTTATTTGGCTCAGTGTCAAATTTTTGATGAGGCTCCTAAAAATACAAGTAATTGCTGTTACGATTTCTGCGCTTCTTCAACTCTGGCCTTGTGCATCCCCCACTTCCTTTGCTGTACGACTGGTTGCTGAATCTTCAGTTATCTAGGCCTGAAGCTCTGGAATTCCTTCCCTAAACCTCTCCACCTCTCCTCTCGCCTCCTTTAAGACTATCCCTTGATGAAGCGTTTTGTCACCTTTTGTCATCGTCTTTTGTCTGTCAATTTTTATACGATTGTGCTCCTGTGAAGCATCTTGGGATGCTTTACTACATTAACGGCGCTATATAAAGGAAAGCTGTACAATTTCGGTGGTGGTAAAATATTCAGTGAACTCAGAGGTCTGACTGGTACACGTCACTGGTCCTAGCAGAATATACAGCAGATGTTTAGTAAGGATTGGGTTGACGCTGCTCAAATTCACTCAATTGATACGAACAGTAAGAGGCCATTCAGCCCCTTGAGCATGATCTGCCATTCAGTTAGATCATGGCTGATCTGACTTGAGGCTCGTACTGCTGACAAAGGAGATAATTTATACTCGGCTTCCAGGACCTTGAGCTAGGTCGCAGAGGCTTTCGGGTCTCATGTTTATTATGTATTATTCAGTCTGTGTTCCTCCCTGTGCCACATATGCTTTGTTTACATACAAGCAAGGTAGAGGTTAGTGCAGTTAATGTGGTAAAAGTCATTTTAGTAGTGCAAGTCTTTTATTACTTACCTGAGAATTCCATTGTAGGTCCATCATGATTTATAAAACATTGAAAGGTTCCTTATAATTTATTGTTTGTCACTTGAATGATTTCTTGAAGGGAATTAGATTGAGAACAGTTTTCATGCTTTTTTAAAAAAGGAAGTGTATCTTTGAATAATTTAAATTCATTACTAGGTGACATTGCAAGTGTTTTATATCAATTCAGTCCACGCTGAATGGTGCATGAATTGCAGTGTAGCATCATGCGCTGCTCCCTCTGCCCCTGTACTGATTATTACAAATAAAAAATACTGGTGATTGTTGAGTTGTAATGTTAAATTTCATGAACTGCTTTTCTATTTGCATACGTTTTAGAGGAAAACTGTACTTGTAAGCTGTGAATTACTTGATGCTTTCAGTTGGAAGGATCCTGTGAGAGTAATGAAGCAGGTGTGGGGTCTAAAGCCAGGAGCAGAGTTTAGCTTCCCTTCCACAGATATTAATCAATCCACTATTTATAAGGTCTGCATATATTGTATAACCCTAGTTGCCTGATTTTGATACAACTGAGTGGCTTTGGAGGACTCTTCAGAGGGCAGTTTAAAATCAGCCATGATGGTGTGGACTGGAGTCATGTGTAGGTCAGACTCGATAAGGATAGCAGAGTTCTTTCTGATAAATTCAAACTATCAGGAAAGGCTGAACAGGTTGGAGCTATAATCTCTAGAAAAGAGACGGCTGAGGGGTGACCCGATAGATGTCTTGAAAGTTATGAAGGGGTTCAAAAGGGTAGTTGTAGAGAAGATTTTTCTACCTCTGGGAGAGACCAGAACTGGGGGTCATAAATTTAAGCTGATCAATAATCCAATAGGGAATTCAGCAGAAACCTCTTTACCCGGAGAGAGGTGAGAATAAGGAACTCACGACCACAGGGAGTGGTTGAGGCGGATAACATAGATGCATTTAACGTGAAGCTAGGTAAACACATGGGGGAAAGAAGAATAGAACGATAAATAGAATAGAACGATTGAGAAGGTAAAATGAAGTGGGATAGGAGGAGGCTTCTGTAGAGCTTAAACCTGCTTCTGTGCTGTAAGTTCTGTGTAATTCTATGTAAAGCATATTAGTGAACCAGTTGGGATTATTCGAAAACTCAAACAAATTTTTTTAAACGGAATTCAAATTTTCAGAACTTGCTACGGTGGGATTTGAACTCCTGTTCCATCGATTACCAGTCAGTTATGTAACCACTACACTGCCATACCTGCAATGAAGCATCAGTGCACTCAGGAATATGTTGTATGCCTAAAGAAGTGTGATTAAATTTTTTCTGTTAGAGGTCACAGTCCGAGCCATTGTCTTGCTTGAGCGCTACTCTGGAGATAGTTGTGCCATGGAGTGGCCTGTGCCTGCTATTTTCCTGATCACTTGCATTTATGCAATGCCTTTCATGATCTCAATGAACTCGGGATGTCCAAAGCACTTCACAGACAGTGAAGTAGTGTTTGAAGTGTAGCCACTGTTGTAATGTAGGGAAACCCGACAGCAAAATCCGACAAGCAGCAATGTGATAATGACCAGATAATCTGTGTTTTTAGTGATGTTAGTTGCAGTATAATTATCTGCCAGGGCACTGGAAAAAACTCCCCTGCTCATTGAGTATTGGCCATGGCATCTTTTCTGTCCACCTGAGAGAGCTTGTAAAGAGTGCTGCACTGCTGGAGGTATGCTCTTACCAGTTGCCTGGTGAAAAAGGGGGCGAGGTGTACACAGTGGAGCCAATAATAATTTTATTTCTGCTAAGCAACTCAACGAGATCCTTTCACTTACTGTATGGACTGGGGTAACTTTATTGCCAATACTGTTGCCTTGGCACCTTTTACTGGGTTCAGAGAATTGGAGATAAAATGACAGTGAATTCTAGCTCAGAACGTTGCTGAGATGGTATAGCCGTGAATGGAGTCCAGGTGCACTTGGAGCAGAATGCTTACCAAGGCTACATCTATTTCTTTGTTTTGGGCATGCCAAGACTCCAGGAAACATGAAAATAAAGGGATCTTTAGTGATGGGGTGAGGTGGGGAATTTTATTAGAATAACTAATTGAACTTAATGATTCTTTTACTGGAGGTTTGTAGCTCTTTTTTGCTGCCATCATGTAGCATCAGCTTGATTCATTGGCGTAGAGTGGGACTTGCGGTAATAAATGCAGCAAAGCAGAGTTCTGGACAGAAGCCTACCTTTGACTCAACAAACAGTAACAGCCTACTTCTGCCTCCCCCCTGCCTCAGCCCACCTGCTGCTGAAATCCTCATCTGTGCCCTTTGCTACCTCTGGTCTTGACTGTTGATTCCACTGCTGTCCTGACCAGACTCCCATACCCCACCCTCCATAAACTTCAGCTCATCTGCTGCCTGTATCCTATCCTGCACCAAGTCTTGGTCACTCGTCACCCCTCTCCATGTTACATAAAAATCATAACATTTCTTTTTCGGGTCGGTTAGCTCAGTTGGCTAGACGGTTAGCATGGAATGCAGAAAGACGCCGACAGCGTGGGTTCAATCCCCGTACCGGCTGTAGTAGTTCATGGAGGCCTGCCTCCTCGCCCTGCCCCATGCTTGAGGAGTGGTGACCCTTAAGCTATACATCACTAACTTTCTCTCCCGAATGGGGAGAGATGCCTATGGTCCTTTGGGATTATGGCTAGAGCAATATAATATTTATTTTTCATTACACATAACGCAGGAGAAAATCTTCTTGCACCGTGTCCAGAACTCAGCCCTGTTGCTATGATTTGCGCCAGTTTTGTTTGTGATTTATGGGGTATTATATTCTTTTTGATTTGGCTTTTAGCAACCTCCGAAATGTTACCTATGTATTTTTTTAACCTATTGTCTTGGCGTGCAGTGTGCTACTGCTGCTTCAATTCATTTGATATTTTCCACTGATGTGTCTCATGACAAAAGTGTGGTGTGGATGGGAGCCAGAGTCTGTTAATGACAGATTGAGCAGAGCAAGGCCCAAGTTGTTTTTGGTGACGGAGTTTGTCAGTAATATCTTGTGACAGCTCATCTGTGGAATTTGATTTTGTGCCTTTCCCTATTCTTCTGAGCTGATTTCTGTTTTTCCAAGCAAATAAAGATTTGCATTGCACTTTATATGATCTGTTGTGTGATAGAACTTCATCAGAGAAAAGATAGAAAAGGTATGTTGGCTTTGTGTGTGGTATTATTAACACTGACCTACATTCATGTAATAGTTGTCAAAGGTAGTCCTATATATATGGTGATGCTTTAAAATTTTCTTTTGGGCCAAATACTACTTTATTTCTCAAGCTCTAAGCATCTCAACACTCAAGACTCGAATCCTGCTTGAATATTTGGAGAGGTTCTTCTAGCCGAGGGTTGGCAGCTCTGGTTGGACGTATTCCTGGACGTTTCATTACATGACCCCTCCCCTGCTGTCCTGCCATTGGTTGTTCAATGGGTCAATCAATGCGATGCATGATTGAACATCAAGCAGACTCTCCCTGACCTCCTGATTCTCGACAGTCAACCAGCCTTATTTCCCGATTTCCAATAATTTTATAATTAATAAAGAGAATGTTCAAAAAAATTGAAAAATAACACACATTTTGTTTAATGCCCCTGTGAATTTTGTCATGCCCAGTAAAGACGACATATTTCTACTTCTAGGATACAAACTTTATTCAATGCAGATTCTTTGAAATTGACTTTTCCTTTAAAAAGTGGACAGTGTGCTGCAAAATGGCTGCCAAAGGTCTGCTGACTTGGCCTCGATATTCAAACTGTCTCACTGTCTCGAAAGGACAAAAGGATATGTTCCAGACTCAAGAGGTGTCAATTACACCCATCCTGAAACTATCAAGAGACATTCCTAATTGAATGGGTTTTTCTGAAACAAAAGTGTGAGGTAGCCATGCCGTAACAGGATTATACTCATCCAAACATTAATGAATGGCCGTGGATACCATATCCTGGTCCATTATGTGATCACACCAGGGGAGCGGGCCATGTGCCAACTGACAAAGACTCTAATTTGATAGATTTTGATCTTAAAAGGCAACCCTCTGGAGAGAGAGATCACAACAACCTCACAGAAGTCCAGCCAAAGGCCGTGGAAAGACCCAGCTTAAACAAGAAGAAACAGTCCTACTGCTGCTTCTACACTTCAAGCTGGTGCAGCAGAGAACTGCAAGTGACCGCTACATCCAATCTGAAATTTTAACCACCAGAAATTTACAACATCTCAGCAAGTCAAGACGACAAACAGGGAATCTTTAAATGAGAATAAAAGCAAAATAATGTGGATGCTGGAAATACTTAGTGGGTCTGGCAGCATTTATGGAGAGAGAAGCAAAGTTAACATTTCAGGTCTGTGAAGGACCTGAGAAGTTTGGTAAAAGAGACTGTCCGACTTAGAAGATTCAAAAGGTTTATCGTAAACCCCGAACATCTGCCACACCGTGAAATCTTACCCTTTACCTTCTATCTATTTTTTCTTGAGAGTGCATGTGAGAGTGAATGCGTGCGTGAGTGGTGGTGCAAGTATTTTGGGCAATGAATAAATAATTAATCTTCTTTAAACCTACAAGAAAACCTGTCGCTGTCTTTATTTAGCAAGTAAAACACTCGGGGACTAACTCATCATTTTAAACAAAACACGATTGAGGTCAGTTGGGAGGTGAACATTGGAAACATCCACACCAGGGTTTCCCACCAGTGGATTCCTGAAGATGAACCTTCAATTCCAAGAGCCTCCAGGGCGATCTTGGAGGGTTGGAAACCATAGTCTAGCCCCCTCATCACCTGACAGTGTACACAATTAACTTTGTTGTTTGATAGGTGACCTCTGTGCTTTCTAAGCCATAAATAAGTTAACAAGGCCATAACGAATACAAACATAGAAACATAGAAAATAGGAGCAGTAGGAGGCCATTCGGCCCTTCGAGCCTGCTCCGCCATTCATTATGTTGATGGTTGATCAACTCAGTAACCTGTTCCCGCTTTCCCCCCATATCCTTTGACCCCTTTAGATCCAAGAGCTATATCTAACTCCTTCTTGAAAACATACGATGTTTTGGCCTCAACTGCTTTCTGTGGTAGAGAATTCCAAAGTTTCACCACTCTCTGGGTGAAGTAATTTCTCCTCATCTAAGACCTGAAAGGTTTACCTGAATCCTTAGACTATGACCCCTGGTTCTGGGCCCCCCCACCATCGGGAACATCCATTCTGCATCTGCCCTGTCAAGTCCTGTTAGAATTTTATAGATTTCTATGATATCCCCCCTCACTCTACTGAACTCCAGCGAATATAATCCTAACCGACTCCATCTCTCCTCATACGTCAGTCCCACCATCCTGGAATCAGTCTGGTAAACCTTCACTGCACTCCCTCTATAGCAAGAACATCTTTCCTCAGATAAGGAGACCAAAACTACGCGCACTATTCCAGGTGTGGCTTCACCAAGGCCCTGTATAATTGCAGCAAGACTTTCCTGCTCCTGTACTTGAATCCTCTCGTTATGAAGGCCAACATACCATTTGCCTTTTTTACCGCCTGTTGCACCTGCATGCTTACCTTAAGCGACTGGTGTACGAGAACACCCAGGTTTTGTTGCATATTCCCCTCTTTCAGTTTATAGCTATTCAGATACTCTGCCTTCCTGTTTTTGCTACCAACGTGGATAACCTCACATTTATCCACATTATACTGCATCTGCCATGCATTAGCCCACTCACTCAACTTGTCCAAATCAACTTGAAGCCTCTCTGCAACCTCCTCACAACTCACCCTCCCACCCAGTTTTGTGTCATCTGCAAATTTGGAGATATTACATTTAGTTCCCTCATCTAAATCATTAATATATATTGTGAATAGCTGAGGTCCTAGCACCGATCCGTGCAGTACCCCTCAAGTCACTGCCTGCCATTTGGAAAAAGACCCATTTATTCCTACTCTTTGTTTCCTGTCTGCCATCCAATTTTCTGTCCATCATAATACACTATCCCCAATCCCATGCGCTTTAATTTTACATGTGGGACTTTGTCGAAAGCCCTCTGAAAGTCCAAATAAACCACATCCACTGACTGTCCCTTATCAACTCTACTAGTTACATCCTCGAAGAATTCTAGTAGATTTGTTAAGCATGATTTCCCTTTCGTAAAGCCATGCTGACTCTGTCCGATTCTATCACTGTTCTCCAAGTGCTCTGCTATAAAATCTTTGATAATGGACTCTAGAATTTTTCCCTCTACCAATGTCAGGCTGACTGGTCTATAATTCCCTGCTTTCTCTCTACCTCCCTTTTTCAATAGTGGGGTTACATTTAGCTACCCTCCAATCTGTAGGAACTGTTCCAGAGTCTGTAGAATTTTGGAAGATGACCACCAATGCATCCACTATTTCTAAGGCCACTTCCTTAAGTAGTCTGGGATGTAGATTATCAGGCCCTGGGGATTTATTGGCCTTCAATCCCATCAATTTCCCCAACACCATTTCTCTACTAATACTGATTTCCTTCAGTTCCTCCCTCTCACTAAACCCAGTGTTCCCCAACATTTCTGGATTGATATTTGTGTCCTCCTTTGTGAAGACAGAACCAAGTATACATTTAGTTGATCTGCCGTTTCTTTGTTCCCCATAATAAATTCCCCTGTTTCTGACTGCAAGGGACCTACATTTGTCTTCACCAATCTTTTTTTGCTTCACATACCTATAGAAACGTTTACAGTCAGTTTTTATGTTCCTCACAAGCTTACTCTTGTGCTCTATTTTCCCCTTCTTAAGCAATCCCTCTGTCCTCCTTTGCTGAATTCTAAACAGCTCCCAATCCTCAGGTCTGTTGTTTTTTCTGTAAAATTTGTATGCCTCTTCCTTGGATCTAATGCTATCTCTAATTTCCCTTGTAAGCCATGATTTGGCTATCTTTCCCATTTTACTTTTGCGCCAGACAGGGATAAACAATTGTTGCAGTTCATCCATGTGCTCTTTGAATGTTTGCCATTGCCTGTCCACCATCATCCCTTGAAGTAACTTTTCCCAATCCATCATAGCCAACTCGCGCCTCGTACCTTCATAGTTTCCTTTATTAAGATTCGGGACCCTAGTCTCAGAATCAACTAGAATTCTTCATCAAGATGGAGAATGACATATATTATGGTCGCTCATCCCCAAGGGGTCTCGCAGAACAAGATTGTCAATTATTCCTCTCTCATTACACAGTACCCAGTCTGGGATGGCCTGTTCTCTAGTTGGTTCCTCATTGTATTGGTCCAGAAAACCATCCCGTATACACTCCACGAATTCCTCCTCTATGGTATTGTGACTAATTTGATTTGCCCAATATATATACACATTAAGGTCACCCATAATTACAGATGTTCCTTTATCGCATGTGTCTCTAATTTCCTGTTTAGTGCCATTCCCAACATCACCAGTTTGGGGGTCTATATACAACCCCCACTAATGTTTTTTGCCCCTTAGTGTTTCTCAGCTCTACCCATACAGATTCCATATCATCAGAGCTAATATCCTTCCTCACTATTGCGTTAATTTCCTCTTTAACCAGCAATGCAACTCCACCGCCTTTTACTTTTTGACTGTCCTTCCTAAATACTGAATACCCCTGGATGTTCATTTCCCATCCCTGATCACCCTACAGCCATGTCTCCATAATCCCAACTATATCATACCCATTTACATCTATTTGCACATTAATTCATCCACTTTATTGCGAAAGCTGCTCGCTTTAAGGCACAAGCCTTAAGGCTTGTCTTTTTAACATTACAGGGCCCCTTCCCACTATTTTTCACTGTGGCCCTGTTTGATTCTGGCCCTTGATTTCTTTGCCTATCGTTTTTCTTATTCCCCTTACTGTCTTTTGTTCTTGTCTTTGCTCCCCCATCCTCTGACTCCCTGCAAAGGTTCCCATCCCCCTGCCATTTTAGTTTAAACCCTCCCCAACCACTCTAGCAAATACTCCCCTTAGGACATCAGTCCCCGTCCTGCCCACTGCCTCCAGAACCGGTCCCAATGTCCCAGGGATCTAAAACCCTCCCCCTCACACCATTGCTTCAGCCACTTATTCATCCAATAAATCCTGCTATTTCTACTCTGACTAGCACGCGGCACTGGTAGTAATCCTGAGATTACTACCTTTGAGGTCTTTTCAACTTACTTCCTAGCTCCCTATATTCTGCTTTTAGGGCCTCATCCTTTTTTTTCACCTACGTAGTTTGTACATTGGGGTTCATTTCTAGAGGAATAGAATTAAAAAGCAGGGAATACGAAAGCAAAATTCAACAGATGCTGGAAAACTGATGCAAAAGACTCACGAGAGATCAACGACCTGAAACATTAACTCTGTTTCTACCTCCACAGATGCTGTCAGACCTGCTGAGTAGTTCTGGCATTTTCTGTAACTATCCAGATATTAAACTTGTATAGAGCCTTGGTTAGACCACACACTTGAAGTATCGTGGATAGTTCTGGTCTCCATATTATAAAAAATGAATAGAACAAGGTTGTCCAACCTTTTCGTGTGGGTGCCACATTACAATTTTTGTCCTGCATAGAGCGGCCGGAGGGACAGTTTTGGAAAGATAACGCTAAAGATTTATCTAACTATTCACCATAACAACAACAAATGTACATTTTTGTGAAGAAGCTTTAAATGAGAACAAAGACTAATTTATTGACTTATTTTCTCGTCACTACGTTGAACTGATTTAATGAGATACCAGACAATTCTTTGCTTGCACAAGTAGTGTCCTTCCTCTCCCTCTGTGTTCCCCCCCACTCTGTTTCCCCCCCCTCTGTGTCCCCCCCCCTCTCTCCCGCTCTCTCTGTCTGTCTCCCCCATCCCTCCCTCCCTCTCTCTCTCTCTGTGTCCTGCTCTGTCCCCCCTCTGTCGCCCCTTGCCCCCCTCTGTCACCTCGTGTCCCCCACCCTCTCTCTTCCTCTCTGTGTTGGCCCCTCCTCTCTCTCTCTCAACCCCCCACCCCCGCTTTCATGGTGCCCCCCTCCTTCTCGGTGGTGCCCCCCCACTCTCTCTGTGCCCCCCCCCCCCCCACTCTCTCGGTGTTGGTGTGTCTCCCCCTCTCTCTCTCTCCTCCCTTTCACCCCCTGTCTCTCGCTCTCGCTCTCGGTGTCTCCCCCATCCCGGTCTTTCCGCTCTCCCTCTTTATAAACCCCTGTTTCTCACCCTCTCTCACCCCCCCCCCCCTCTCCGCCCCCCCTCTCTTCCCCCCCCCTCTCTCTCCCCCCCCTCTCTCTCCCCCCCCCCTCTCTTCCCCCCCCTCTCTCCCCCCCCCCTCTCTCCCCCCCCCTCTCTCCCCCCCCTCTCTCCCCCCCCCTCTCTCCCCCCCCTCTCTCCCCCCCCTCTCTCCCCCCCCCTCTCTCCCCCCCCCTCTCTCCCCCCCCCTCTCTCCCCCCCCCTCTCTCCCCCCCTCTCTCTCCCCCCCTCTCTCTCCCCCCCCTCTCTCCCCCCCTCTCTCCCCCCCCCTCTCCCCCCCCTCTCCCCCCCCTCTCCCCCCCCCTCTCCCCCCCTCTCTCCCCCCCCTCTCTCACCCCCCCCTCTCTCACCCCCCCCTCTCTCACCCCCCCCTCTCTCACCCCCCCCTCTCACCCCCCCCTCTCTCCCCCCCCTCTCTCCCCCCCCTCTCTCCCCCCCTCTCTCACCCCCCCCTCTCTCACCCCCCCCTCTCTCACCCCCCCCTCTCTCACCCCCCCCCTCTCTCAACCCCCCCCTCTCTCAACCCCCCCCTCTCTCAACCCCCCCCTCTCTCAACCCCCCCCTCTCTCAACCCCCCCCCTCTCAACCCCCCCCCCTCTCAACCCCCCCCCCTCTCAACCCCCCCCTCTCTCAACCCCCCCCTCTCTCAACCCCCCCCTCTCTCAACCCCCCCCTCTCTCAACCCCCCCCTCTCTCAACCCCCCCCTCTCTCAACCCCCCCCTCTCTCAACCCCCCCCTCTCTCAACCCCCCCCTCTCTCAACCCCCCCCTCTCTCAACCCCCCCCTCTCTCAACCCCCCCCTCTCTCAACCCCCCCCCTCTCTCAACCCCCCCCCTCTCTCAACCCCCCCCTCTCTCAACCCCCCCCCTCTCTCAACCCCCCCCCCTCTCTCAACCCCCCCCCCTCTCTCAACCCCCCCCCTCTCTCAACCCCCCCCCCTCTCTCAACCCCCCCCCCTCTCTCAACCCCCCCCCCCTCTCTCACCCACCCTCTCTCTCCGACAGTTATAGGGAGCTGCTATGCGCCGCTGATCAGTTTTTTTTGTTAAATCGTGTCCGTTTCAAAGCTGACAGGGAGGGGGAACAGCACTTCTGAACTTCGGACAGCTTCGGGGTTTTCTGCCGTGTTCTGACTTTTTTTTTTAAAGTTTGCTAGAAAATCCCAAATATCTCAGGTTTAAAAGTGCTGTTCCCGCTCACTGTCAGCTTTGAAACTGACACAAGTTTTTTCTTTCAAAGCTGGACTGGAGGAAGAGGCCAATGGGAAATTTCTCATCTCTGAAATATATCCACGGGCCGGATCCTGGCCCGTGGACCGTATATTGGACAGCCCTGGTATAGATGCTGACACTGTCACGCTCATGCAAGGAGAATTATGAACTATAATCTGATGAATTAACCTCCGAAAAATGGACATACTTTTGCTACCAGAAAAAATGGAGTAAGCGGTCAGGTGGTCTTCCCTGCACTGTGAATATACATGGTGACTGCTGGAGACTGAATCTATCATCATGTCTTGACCATCCTTGAAGAAAGCACTAGAATTGCTTATGTCTCTATTCAATGTTAATGGCTACCTTTTCAATCAGTTGGACTAGCAATGACAAAGACGCTCTGGACCCAAACTCAGGATAATAGGTGTGACCAAACACCACTTTATCAAGATGAATAACATTCAAACACATTGTCTAATAATGGCTGCACATTCAGCGACATTGTATGAAAACACCAGGGGAGAGCAACTTTGGGCACCTGGCAGAAACCAAGCCTGATGAGATTTTATTTTAATTTTAAAAAATGTTTCTGTGCAGAAAGCCAGAGCAGAGAGACAAAAGCCAGCAGCCAGGAGGCCAAGAGAAATCTATTCCAGACCAGATGATGACCCTGCTGAGTACCATCTTTAAAAACTATCCAGAGGTAGAGACGAAAAGGTGACCTTTGAAAACACACCAGCTGAGAGATTGGATTGTCATTGGACTGTAACTGAGCTTAAACCAAAGAAATCTGCAGCCGAGCATCTGTCCACCAGAAAGCTCCTGAACCAGGAGAAAAAGAACAGTCCTGCAGGGTTTAAATTTTCCTCCTTGGAAAACAAACACGGTTTCACAATGAACTCTTTTTTAAAAAAAAAGACAGCCGACCTAATGTCATAATGATAAAAGCAGAATACTGCGGATGCTGGAAGCTGACCTAAATTCATGCTTTCTGTTCTCTATCTTGTGTGTGTATGTGTGTGTGTGAAGTTGCTAATTTTCTGGTTTTTGTTTAATAAACATTTATCTTTCTTTAGGTCTATGAGAAAAGCTGTCATTTATCTGTTTATTGTCCATTAAAACGCTCAAGGGTTAAAACACAATTCTAATAAAAACACTGTCTGTGGTCAGTTGAGAGGTGAAAAGGGAAACCACATCTATCATTTCCTCTGTCTGGAATAAAACATTGGAGAAGTTCGAAAAAAGCTTCTAAAGGATGCTATCAGACGCGAACGTCATCACCATCAGGAAAGACTGAACAGGCTGGAGTTCATTTCTCGCACATTAGGCTCGGGGGTGATCTGATTGAATGTTTTCAAAATTATGGAAGGGTTTTACAGGGTAGATATAGCGAAGGTGTTTCCGCTTGTGGGCAGACCAAAACTGGTTGATTGGCATCCTGCCATCTACGAAGGATCATGGACACGCAGCAAACAATCCATTCTGGTGGGCTGTCTTCTCTTGTTGCACCTTTGTTGATGGCTGTGAAGGCCAATCCTTGAGAGACTGGTTCTGCCACAAGTGTTGCACGTGAAGCTGCCAAGCGACACTGTGAGTTGTTGTTTTTGACGTTGGCACCCATTGCCAAGCTGCTGCAGAAACTGGTCATTGTGGTAGTGCACACCAGTCCACAGGCTGTGTCGCTATTTCTCTCTTTCGCAGCTCGTGACTCCCAAGAGCGATAGTCGACATTTAGGGCCTTAACGCCAGGCTTGCAAGCAGCCTTGAAGCGGAGCTTTGGGAGCCCCACTGGTCGTCTGGCCCCAGCTACCTCACCATACAGAAGGTCCTTGGGTATGTGACCATGTTCCATCCTGCAGATGTGTTCGATCCACCGAAGCCACCTCTGTTTGATTAGTGCCAACACACTTGGGAGCTCTGCCTTTGAGAGGACTGCCACATGCGTGATTTTGTCCTGCCAGGATATACCCATAATGCGCCGCAGACAGCGAAGATGGAAATTATTGAGCTTCTTTTCCTGGTAGCTGTAAGTTGCCTGTGTTTCACAGCCATACAGCAAGGTGCTGAGAACACAGACCTTATAAAATCATCAGCTTGGTCCTAAGGGTCACTCGGTGTAATTCCATGTGCGTTGCGCAAGTCAGCCAAAGGTGGTAGTTGCTTTCCCTATGCATGTATTGAGCTCTGCATCAAGGGACCGATTGTCTGTCACCATGAACCCAAGGTAGCAGAATTTGCTAACCACTTCCAGTGTGATGTTATTTAGTGTGATCGGGGAAGAGATGCAACACCTTGTCCCATGACCACGGTTTTCTTGATGCTTATGGTCAAGCAGAACAAGTTACAGGCATGGGAGAGAAAGAGACAGTCCATGAGTCTTTGCAGCTGAGTTTCCGTGTGAGCGACTAATGCAGTATCACCAGCGTAGAGGAGTTCCCTGATCAGGACATGATGTGTTTTTGGCCCTCAATATATGATAGTCACTAATAAATCCACTATAAAATTCAGGAGAACCTTGCTACCCAGAGAGTGATGAGAATGGGCGGCGCTGTGGTTAGCACCGCAGCCTCACAGCTCCAGCGACCCGGGTTCAATTCTGGGTACTGCCTGTGTGGAGTTTGCAAGTTCTCCCTGTGTCTGCGTGGGTTTCCTCCCACAGCCAAAAGACTTGCAGGTTGATAGGTAAATTGGCCATTATAAATTGCCCTTAGTATAGGTAGGTGGTAGGGGAATATAGGGACAGGTGAGGTTGTGGTAGGAATATGGGATTAGTGTAGGATTAGTATAAATGGGTGCTTAATGGTCGGCACAGACTCAGTGGGCCGAAGGGCCTGTTTCGGTGCTGTATCTCTAAATCAAATGTGGAAGTTGCTACCACATGAAGTAGTTGAAGTGAATAGCATAGATGCATTTAAGGGGAAGCTAGATAAGCATGAGGAGAAAGAATATAATGATATGCTTGTCAGGTGAGAGGAGACTCATGTGGAGCATAAATGCCAGCATGGATCTGTTGGGCCTGTTTCTATGCTTAAATACTCCTGAACTTTTTGTAACACTCAAGACTTGAATTATGCTTACATATCTGTAGAGGTTCTTCTGGCTGCACTCTCCAACTCCCGATGGGTGCACAATGAAGCCTGTTTTCTAATAGATGATCCCTCTAGCATATCAACCTCCAGTTTCCCTCCCTGTCAGCACTGTAACTCCTTACCTCCTTCACTGGTCCAGTAATCGGTGTAGCATCGTCCAGTCAAGACTTGGACTTATTACAACTTTCTGCTGGTGGTTTGACTGCACCACAAAGCTGTGACCTTTTACAAAGGTTTCTCAATTCAAACTCCACTAATTGATCAGATTGTTTGAAGCATGTTTGGAATGCCTGTTTTGGAAAGAGTATTTGGGTTTTGAAGCAAAGCCGTGTGGTTGAATCACAGAATCGTTACAGTGCAGAGGAGGCCATTCGGTCCATCGTGTCTGCACTGGCTCTCTGAAAGAGCAATTCCCTGAGTTCCATTTCTCCGCCTTCTCCCCATAACCCTGCACATCCTTCCTTTTCCTACAACTGTCTAATTCCCTTTTGTATGCTTCGATTGAACCTGCCTCCACCACGTTCTCAGGCAGTGCATTCCAGCCCTTAACCACTCGCTGCGTGAAAAAGTTTTACCTCATGTCACTTTTGCTTCTCTTACTAAATACTTCAAATCTGTACCCTCTCATTCTCGATCTTTTCATGAGTGGGAACAGTTTCTCTCTATCTACTCTGTCCAGACCCCTCATGATTTTGAATACCTCTATCAAATCACCTCTCAGCCTTCTCTTCTCCATGGCAAACAGTCCTAACTTCTCCATTCTATCTTCATAACTGCAATTCCCCATCCCTGGAACCATTCTCGTGACTCTTCTCTCTCCAATGCCCTCATGCTTTTCCTAAAGTGTGGTGCCCAGAACTGGACGCAATACTCCAGCTGAGGCTGAACTATCGTCTTATATAAGTTCAACATAACCTCCTTGCTCTTGTACGCTATGTCCCTATTAATAAAGCCCAGGATACTGTATGCTTTATTAACCACTCTCTCAACCTGTCCTGCCACCTTCAATGACTTATGCACATATACACCTCGGTCCCTCTACTCCTGCACCCCCTTTAGAATTGTACCCTTTATTTTATATTGTCTCTCCATGTTCTTCCTACCAAAATGAATCACTTCACATTTCTCTGCATTGAACTTCATCTGCCACCTGTCTGCCCATTCCACCAACTTATCTATGTCCTTTTGAAGTTCTACAATATCCTCCTCACAGTTCACAATGCTTCCAAATTTCATGTCATCTGCAAACTTTGAAATTGTGCCCTGTACACCAAGGTCTAGGTCATGAATATATATCAGGAAAAGCAAGGGTCACATTCCATAGTGATCTCTGGTGACGTTATGCTGCTGCTGCACCATTGGTGACGGCTGTGAAGAATTTCCACCATTGACAACAAATCTTGGTGTATAGGATGTCAACTGCACACTCCCGTCAGAGCTCAGAACCCAATGTTGCCCGGAGAATTGTACTCCAGGAAAAGTAAAGCTGGTTCCCTTTGTATTGAATGAAAGAGAACTAGAATATGGCCAAAGACAGAGCATCTTATTTTTAACTTGTTGCATGATGCTGCTTTATAGCAGAAGGTTTGACTAGAGAGGATTCAGACAGCATAGAATTTACTGGAGTGGGGCACCTTACAGCATGCCCCATTAGTTTGACTTTTTCGCTCACCCTTTAGCTCTTAAATTATGTTTTGCCATAACTTGCTTCAGTGCGAGTTGATAACAGCGTGTCGAGGGCAACCAGGGGTGTCTGGAGCTTAGTGAATGACAGGACCAACAGTCTTTCTCCTTAATAATTAGATTTAAGGATTGCAAAAGAAACAGGAATGAAGGAAAAGAAAATAGGATTAGTTTAGAGTCAAATCAAGTCCAGAAAGAGAAATGGGGAAAGAAAGATTGCATTAGAAGTGAAAAAAGAAACAAAAAGGAAAAGTTAAGAACGTTTAAAAAATTTAAACTTTAAAAATCTCTAACAAGATTTACTACCTGTATGAATGAGACTCCACAATGTCATTTGTTCCCTTTCTGGGCTGCAGAGGTTGAGTGGCATTGCAGGAACACAAAGCACCTCATTTAAAAGGATCCTCACGCTGCTAATTAATGACCCTAACTTTCTATGTCAAGTTTAATTATGTCAAGTTTAATTAGCAGCTGCGAATGTCGCAATTTCTTGAAACTCATGGGACATTGAGGGCGAGTTGCTGTTTTCACGTGGCTAGCAGCAAACTGTGCAGCAACTTGTAGTGATTGGCAATTCACAAGGATTCCCTTCTTTGCCACAAGTTGCTGGACAATTTACACATTAATGCTGTAGTTAAATGTGGAGTGACTGGAGAAGCTGGCATGGAGAAATTTAAGAGCAGATTGAATGAAGATGTATAAAATTGTGAGGGACTTAAAACATAGAACAGCACAGTACAGGCCCTTCGGCCCACGATGTTGTGCCGAACCTTTAACCTACTCTAAGATCAAACTAACTACCTACCCTTCATTCTACTATCATCCATGTACCTATCCAAGAGTCGCTTAAATGTCCCTAATGTATCTGCTTCTACTACCACTGCTGGCAGCGCATTCCACGCACCCACCACTCTCTGTGTAAAGAACCTACCTCTGACATCTCCCCGAAACCTTCCTCCAATCACCTTAAAATTATGCCCCCTGGTGATAGCCCTTTCCACCCTTTGAAAAAGTCTCTGACTATCCACTCTATCTATGCCTCTCATCATCTTGTACCCCTCTATCAGGTCACCTCTCATCCTTCTTCGCTCCAATGAGAAAAGCCCTAGCTCCCTCAATCTTTCTTCGTAGGACATGCCCTCCAGTCCAGGCAGCATCCTGGTAAATCTCCTCTGCACCCTCTCTAAAGCTTCCACATCCTTCCTATAATGAGGCAACCAAAACTGAACACAATATTCCAAGTGTGGTCGAACCAGGGCCTTATAAAGCTGCAGCATAACCTCGCGGCTCTTAAACTCAATCCCCCTGTTAATGAAAGCCAACACACCATACGCCTTCTTAACAACCCTATTAACTTGGGTGGCAACTTTGAGCGATCTATGGATATGGACCCCAAGATCCCTCTGTTTCTCCACACTACCAAGAATCCTGTCTTTAAGCCTGTATTCCGCATTCAAATTCGACCTTCCAAAATGAATCACTTCACACTTTTCCAGGTTGAACTCCATCTGCCACTTCTCAGCCCAGCTCTGCATCCTGTCAATGTCCCATTGCAACCTACAACAGCCTTCCACACTATCCAGAACTCCAGCAACCTTCGTGTCATCAGCAAGCTTGCTAACCCAGCCTTCCACTTCCTCATCCAAGTCATTTATACAAATCACAAAGAGCAGAAGTCCCAGAACAGATCCTTGTGGAACACCACTGGTCACCGAGCTCCATGCTGAATACTTTCCATCTACTACCACCCTCTGACTTCTGTGGGCCAGCCAATTTTGTATCCAGACAGCCAACTTTCCCTGAATCCCATGCCTCCTTACTTTCTGAATGAGCCTACCATGGGGAACCTTATCAAACGCCTTGCTAAAATCCATATACACCACATCCACTGCTCTTCCTTCATCAATGTGTTTTGTCACATCTTCAAAGAATTCAGTGAGGCTTGTGAGGCATGACCTGCCCCTTACAAAGCCATGCTGACTGTTTCTAATCAAACTATGCTTAGATACACAAGTAAGTAGAATCTGTTTCCACTGGCAGGAGGGTCAGTAACCAGAGGACACAGAGTTAAGGTAATTGGCAAAAGAACCAGAGGTGACATGAGGAAAATAAATTTTACACCGCAAGTTGTTGTGATCTGGAATGCGCTGCCTGAAAGGGCAGTGGAAGCAGCTTCAGTAGTAACTTTCGAAAGAGAATTGGATAAATACTTGAAGGGGAAAGTTTGCAAGGCCATGGGGAAAGGACAGGAGAGTGAGATTAATTGGAAAGCTGTTTCAAAGAGCTGGCACAGGCAGGATGGGCTGACTGGCCTCCTTCTGTGCTGCACCATTCTACGATGACAGTGAGTGGCAGTAATCTTGTTTTATAGGCAGCAACATCTGGTGCATCAGGCCAACTAGTACTGCCTGCAAGTTGCTTACTGTCTATTGTTATGACCAGGTGAGAAAGGTCTAGGCGTCCCTCTCAGCCTTCGTCTGGTCTTAGCATAACAGGGTTTAATTTTAAACACACCGTGTTTTTAGCTCCCCCTTGGTGAATCCTTGTTCACTGTTTTCCAATTATAAGGCAAAGAAACCAGCACGAACAGGTTTTCCTATGTTTAAAGAAGATAAGTTGAAATTTATTAAACTTAAACTCTAATTTGCTTGATGCCTACAGTTACACGACGCGCCCATGCTGGCATGCATACGAGATACACACATGCAGATAGAGACAGAACAGAATAGAAGAAATAAAGTGGAAAAGTTTGAGGCAATCTCTAAAGAGGGTTTTTGTTACGGATCTTCGAGCTTGCTGTAGATTCCTTGATTGTTGGTAGATCTTGCTTTTCGTTGGGGACCAGTATTCTTCTTAAACCTTGTTCGTTGTAGGAGACTTTTCTCTCTTTGGGTTTATGTGTCTTCAGTGGGTCCAGAGGCTTGTGAGAAAGAGAGGGAGAGCCACACAGGAGAGGCCTTTTCAGTCCAGGAGCAAACGGACATTCTGAGTTCAAACTGTTTGTACAATTCAGAAAAACCCAGGTTGCCAAGCAGGTTAGTCAAGTGACTAGCTGGTCTGACCACATCTGTTTGTGGATTCTCTGGTCTTAGCCAACCCTGGAATGCCTCTTCTTACACACAACACCTGGTTCTCAAAGTCCATTGTGGTTTAAATTGGAGCAGGGAATAGCCCCTTCTTTCAAGCTCTGGCTGTTAGTGTGCAAAAAATGTTTTTCCAGCTAAGGGCCTGGTGATTTTTTAAATAAGTCCTTTCTTCACTTCAGCAACAGTTTGAAATTTAATGCCCATATGGCAAAATTAATATGCCTCATTCTTGGCAGATGGGGATCTAGCATGACACTGTTCATACGGATATTTTTTTTTGCTCTTTCCGTCTGTCTGTGTCTCCTTCACCCCATCCCCGCCCCCACCCCCTCCCCCCAATTTTGCATTTTATGAGAAGAGCAAGAAACATGCCGTTTAACAAAAAAATTGCACCTGACTCATACATTCTGGTGCATTGATTAATCTGGCCACCACATTACAAGCAGGATGTGATTGTACTGGAGAGGATACAGAGGAGATTTACGAACATGTTGCCTGGAATAAAAATTTTTAGAAGCATAGAGCCATAGAAAAATTACAGCACAGAAGAAGGCCATTCAGCCCATCGTGTCTGCACTGTCCAAAATAACTAGTCGCCAATCTAATCCCACCTTCCAGCACCTGGTCCATAGCCTTGCAGGTTACAGCACTTCAGGTCATGTCCAGGTACCTTTTAAATGAGTTGAGGGTTTCTGCTTCCACCACCGTTCCTGGCAGTGAATTCTAGACACCCACCACCCTCTGGGTGAAAACGTTTTTCTTCATGTCCCCTCTAATGCTTCCACCAGTCACCTTAAATCTGTGCCCCCTGGTAATTGACCTCTCCGCTAGGGGAAACAGGTCCTTCCTGTCTACTCTAGCTATGCCCCTCATAATTTTGTATGCCTCATTTAAGTCACCCCCCAGCCTCCTCTGTTCTAAAGAAAACAGCCCCAGCCGATCAAATCTTTCCTCATAGCTACAACTTTCAAGACCTGGCAACACTCTTGTAAATCTTCTCTGTACTCTCTCCTAAACAATTATGTCCTTCCTGTAATGTGGTAACCAGAACTGTACGCAATACTCCAGCTGTGACCTAACCAGTGTTTTATACAGTTTCAGCATTACATCCCTGCTTTTGTATTCTATACCTCGGCCAATAAAGGAAAGCATTCCCTGTGCCTTCTTCACCACTCTTTCTACCTGTACAAACACCTTCAGGGACCTGTGGACATGCACTCCAAGGTCTCACTTCCTCTCCCCCTCTCAATATCTTCCTGTTTATTGTGTAGTCCCTCATTTTCTTTGCCCTCCCCAAATGCATTACCTCACACTTCTCTGGATTGAATTCCATTTGCCACTTTTCTACCCACTCAACCATTGATATCATTCTGGAGTCTACAGCTATCCTCTTCACTATCAACTACACAACCAATTTTTGTGTCATCAAATTTCCCAATCATGCCTCCCACATTTAAGTCCAAATCATGAATATATACCACAAATAGTAAGGGACCCAACACTGTTGACTACTACACTTTGTTTCCTCTCTCTCAGCCAATTTTGGATCCAATCTGCCACATTCCCCGGTCTCGCATACGCTTTCATTTGTCTGACCAGTCTGCCATGCGGGACCTTGTCAAATGCCTTACTAAAATCCATGTAGACCACATCCACGCACTACCCTGATCAATCCTCCTTGTTACTTCCTCAAAAAATTCAATCAAGTTATTAAGACATGACCTTCCCTCAACAAATCCATGCTGACTATTCCTGATTAATCCGTGCCTTTCTAAGTGGCAGTTTATCCTGTCTCTCAGAATTGATTCTAATAATTTACCCACCACTGAGGTCAGACTGACCGACCTATAATTATTTGGCCTATCCCTCACAACATTTTTAAACAATGGTATAACGTTCGCAGGCCTCCAATCCTCTGGCACCTTGCCCATTTCCAGTGAGGATTTGAAGATGACCCTCAACGCATCTGCTATTTCCTTCTTGGCTTTCTTGAACAACCTGGGATGTAATCCATCCGGCCCTGGTGATTTATCCACTTTCAAGGATGTCAGACCCTCTAGTACTTCCTCTCTCCTTATGCTCATCATATCTAATATTTCACACTCCTTTTTTACCATGAATGCACCACAGTGACTCCAGCTGCCACTTGAGTTCCGAAACCTGGAGCTCAAGCTTCTGCAGCTGGTGAAACTTCCTGTAGATGTGTTTGTCGAGAACCCATGGTGCGTTCATGACTTCTCACCTACCACAGGAGGTACATTCCACTTGGCTGAGCTGCCCTGCCATTACTTAGCTTTACAAACTAGTTATTGCTAATGTAGTAAGTAGAATAACTTAACCAGTTTCTTGCCAATCAGCTTCTTCCCCTGTACTATGGAGGATGAAAAGGCAGAAAAGAAAGACAGCAAAGAGCATCTCCTTCCCCAGTCAATGAAATCCCTCACACACAACTCACTGCCTTACTGTCTGTCCAAACAATACTATTCTAATCAGTAGTTATTAATAAATTACACTAACTAAAACCTTAGTAGTACTAACCTTACTACTTACAAGGTAGTTATTTGAGGGTTTTTTCTGCCTGATTTTTTAAAGCTATTTACAGGTAATAACAGCTGTTACTTACCAACCAATCAGCTTACGGATTTCCTGTGACATCACTGTTAGTTTTTTTTTCCACTTTTCAACCCAGCGCGCGGGGAGACAGACACGGCCACAGCCTGTCGCACCGGTCCTTCAGGTAAGTGTAGGCCTTGAGCCCTGCTCTTTATTTATATCCACCGCCCCGGTCCTGGCTCCTCCTCGGTCTGCCGACTGCCACTCTGGTCTTCCAGGTCTTCAGGTTTATCTTTGAGGAAAGATTGGATAGGCTGGGGTTGTTTACTTTGAAACAGAGGATGCTGAGGGGAGATTTAATTCAAGTGTACAAAATTTTGATGGGCCTAGACAGTGTAGCTAGGAAGGACTTATTTCCCTTAGGTGAGAGGTCAATAATTAGGAGATATCCATTTAAAGTAATTTGGTAGAAGGGTTAGAGGGCATTGATAACTATTTTCATGTAGAGGTGGTGGGGGTCTGAAAGAATACATAAGGCAGAAACATAGTTAAGAAATAGGAGCAGGAATAGGCCATTTGGCCCATCAAACCCTCCCCTGCTGTTCACTAACATCAAGGCAGCATGTGACCGAGCATGGCATCAAGAAACCCTAGCAAAACTGGCATCAGTGGGAATTGGGGAAAACACTCTGCTGGTTGGAGTCATACCTCGTGCAAAGGAAGATGGTTGTGGTTGTTGGAGGTCAATCATCTCAGCTCCAGACATCACTGCAGGAGTTCCTCAGGGTAGTGTCCTAGGCCCAATCAACCTCAGATGCTTCGTCAATGATCTGCCTTCAGTCATAAGGTCAGAAGTGGGGATGTTCGCTGATGATTGCACAGTGTTCAGCACCATTCGTGACTCCTCAGATATTGAAGCAATCCATGTTGAGATGCAGCAAGACCTGGACAATATCCAGGCTTGGGCTGATAAGTGGCAAGTAACATTTGCTCCATATAAGTGCCAGGCAATGACTATCTCAAACGAGAGAGAATCTAACCATTTCCCCTTGACATTCAGTTTCATTAACATTGCTGAATCCCCCACTATCAACATCCTGGGGAGTTACCAGTGACCAGAAACTGAATTGGAGTAGCCATATCAATACCGTGGCTACAAAAGCAGGTCAGAAGCTAGGAATACTGCAGCGAGTAACTCATCTCCTGATTCCCCAAAACCTGTCCACCATCTACAAGGCACAAGTCAGGAGTGTGATGAAATACTCTCCACTTGCCTGGATGGATGCAGCTCCAACAATACTCAAGAAGCTCAACAACATCCTGGACAAAGCGGCCTGCTTGATTGGCACCCCATTTACAAACATTCACTCCCTTTACCACCGACGCATAGTGGCAGCAGTGTGTACCATCTACAAGATGCACTGCAGCAACGCACCAGCACCTTCCAAACCCAGGACCTCTACCACCTAGGACAAGGGCAGCAGTTGCATGGGAACATCACCACTTGAAAGTTCCTCTCGAAGCCTCACACCATCTTGACTTGGAACTAAGTCAACGCTCTTTCACTTTTAGCTGGGTCAAAATCCTGGATCTCCCTAACAGCACTGTGGGTGTACCTACCTCACATGGACTGCAGCGGTTCAAGAAGGCAGCACACCACCACATTTTCAAGGGCAATTAGGGATGGACAATAAATGCTGTCCTAGCCAGCGATGCCCACATCCCATGAATAATTAAAAAAAAAGATCATAGCTGATCGTCTACCTCAATTCCACCTTCCTGCAGTATCCCCATATTCCTTAATTCATTTAGTATCCAAAAGTTTATCGACCTGTGTCTTGAATATACTCAACTATTGACCATCCACAGCCCTCTGGGGTAGATTTACAACATTTTCAGTCAAGAAATTTCTCCTCATATCTGTCCAAAATGGCCCACCCCTTATTCTGAGACTGTGATCCTGTGTTCTATATTCTCCAGCCAGGGGAAACATTTTCTCAGCATCTACCCTTTCAAGCCTCTCCAGAATTTTATGTTTCAATTATATCACCCCTCATTCTGGTAAACTCCAGGGAATGTAAGCCTACTCTATTTTTCCTCATCATATAATCTCCTCATCCCAGGATGCAATCTAGTAAACCTTTGTTTGCACTTCCTCTAAGGAAAGGATGTCCTTCCTTAGGTAAGGAGACCAAACTAAAACTACGCAACTTCTCAAGGTGTGGCCTCACCATTATAATAAAAGCAAAATACTGCGGATGCTGGAAATCTGAAATTAAATACAGAAAGTGCTGGAAATACTCAGCAGGTCTGGCAGCATCTGTGGAGAGAGAAGCAGAGTAAACGTTTCAGCTCTGTGACCTTCCATCAGAACTCACCAATATAATTGCAATATGACTTCTTTAGTCTTGTATTCCAATCTCTTTGTAACAAAAAGCTAACATATAATTTGCCTTCCTAATTGCTTGCTGTACCTGCATGTCAACTTGTAATTCGAAACCTTCATCATCTCATTTAAAACCCTAATTTAAAAAATACTTGGATCTGCACTTGAAGTCCCATAATCTGCAAGCCTGCAGATTGAGAGCTGGAAAGTGGGATTAGGCTGTTTTGCAGTGGCACAGACACGATGACAGAATGATGACCTTCTGTGCCGCAAATTTTCTATGTTTCTAAATTTCTTCACTCAAAGGGTCATGGAGCTTTGGAATTCTCTACCCAGAGTGCTGTGGCTGTTCAGTTGTTGAGTATATTCAAGTCAGAAATCAATAGATTTTTGGATACTGGGGGAATGAAGGGATATGGGGTAGTGCAGAAAGATGTAGCTGTGTTAGACTATCAGTTATGATCTGATTGAATGATGGAGCAGGGTCGATTGGCTGAATCACCTATTGGTGCTCCTATTTCTTATTACAAGAACAACTTATATACGTTAAGCTAAGTGTTCTCAGTAAGAAACACTGAGTTTTATTATAGAAAACTATTGTGAATGCTGGAAATCTGAAGCAAAAGCAACAAATGCTGGAAAACACTCAGCAGGTTCGGCAGCATCAATGGAGTGATGAGTTCTGATGAAAGATAGAAAAATAGGAGCTGTAGTAGGCGATTCGGCCCTTTGAGCCTGTCTGCCATTCAATACAATCATGGCTGATCATCCAAACTCAGTAACCTGTTCCCGCTTTCTTCCCGTATCCCTTGATTCCATTAGTCCTAAGAACTATATCCAACCCTCCTTCTTGAATATATTTAATGATTTGGCCTCAACAGCTTTCTGTGGTAGAGAATTCCACAGGTTTACCACTCTCTGGGTGAAGAAATCTCTCCTCATCTTAGTTCTAAATGGCTTACCCCTTATCCTTAGACTGTGACAATAAAAACAAGAAATGCTGGAAATACTCAGCAGGTCTGGCAGCATCTGTGGAAAGAGAAGCAGAGTTAATGTTTCGGGTCAGTGACCCTTCTTTGGACTATGACCCCTGGTCCTGGACTCCCCTGCCATCGGGAACATCATTCCTGCATCTAGTCTGTCCAGTCCTGTTAGGATTTTGTAGGTTTCTATGAGATCCCCTCTCATTCTTCTAAACTCTAGCAAATATAAGCCTAATTGACCCAATCTCTCTTCATATGTCAGTTCTACCATCCCAGGAATCAGTCTGGTGAACCTTCGCGGCAGTCCCTCCATAGAAAGAACATCCTTCCTCAGATAAGGAGACCAAAACTGCACACAATACTCCAGATGTGGTCTCACCAAGGCCTTGTATAATTGCAGCAAGACATCCTTGCTCCTGTACTCTAATCTTTGCGCTATGAAGGCCAACATACCATTTGCCTTCTTAACTGCCTGCTGCACTTAGTTCGTTTTTATGTTCTCTGCTAGCTTACTCTCATACTCTATTTTCCCCTTCTTAATCAATCCCTTTGTACTCCTTTGCTGAATTCTAAACTACTCCTAATCCTCAAGTTTGCTGCTTGTTCTGGCCATTTTATATTTCTCCTCCTTGGATCTAATACTATCCCTAATTTCTTTTGGAAGCCACGGTTGAGCCACACTTCCTGTTTTATTTTTGCGCCAGACAGGAATGAACAATTGTTGTAATTCATCCATGCGCTCTTTAAATGCTAGCCATTGCCTATCCACTGTCAACCCTTTAAGTAACGTTCCCCAATCTATCATAGCCAAATTGCGTTTCATACCTTCATAGTTTCCTTTATTTAGATTCAGGACCCTACTCTCGGAATCAACTCTGTCACTCTCCATCTTAATGAAGAATTCTATCATGTTATGGTCGCTCTTCCCGAGGGGACCCTGCACAACAAGATTGTTAACTAATCCTTTCTCATTACACAATACCCAGTCTAGGATGGCCTGTTCTCTAGTTGGATGAGAAATGTTAACTCTATTTCCATCTCTCCATAGTTGCTGCCTGATTATTTCAATAACTGAGATCTATTTATATATGTCTATTGATGGTGCTTTAATTCAGATTTTGTGATCTCACTGTCCTTGGACTGGCTCCCAGTGTAATTGGTACTAAATTGGTAGACTGGTTTCCAATTTCACCTGGATTGTCAAGGCTATCACTTTCTGGTCTGGACTCGATGGGCTGAATGGCCTCCTTCTGTGGTGTAATGACTCTGACTCCATGGAAAACTATTTTCATTAGAATACACTGCCTGAAAGTGCAGTGGAAGCAGATTCAGCATTAACTTGCAAAAAGGAATTGGATAAATACTTAAGGGAAAATTTGGAGGGCTATGGGGAAAGATGGGCAGTGGGACTAATTGGTAGCTATTTTAGAGTGCTGGCACAGGCACGATGGGTCAAATGGTGGTCTCCTGTTCTGTATGATTCCATGGTTAGCAGCATTGTCGCCATTGGATGGGCATCTGGAATCTTAATTAAAAACGGTCAGTATAAGAAGTCCTGTAGGAAAGTATTGAATGATAGAACTGACATCTCGGGGCACTTGTGACTTCGTTGCTCACATTTTTTTTTTAAGTCTCGTGTCATGACACCCTGACCTGCACCTCTGTTTCCTGATGCATTTTGCTTTGCGTTCAGTGATAAATTATCATTGTACCATCCTGCGAATTATGACTATATTAATCCCAGTCACAATGCCGAAAGGCACATCATCTCTGTGGTCAGTGCAGTTCCAGCTCGAAGTTTAACAATTATTAACATGCTTTCAATTGATTGAGACCACAAAATAATACATTATTAATAAATATAATTGCAGATGGTGGAGTGGGTAAAAGCTTATAATTTAATTTTGGAATTCAGATGACATTGGCAACCCACTTGAGTTTTTCTCTCGTGGTTTATGAAGTCATCGTGATTAAATTTCAGCCCTATTTATTATATATTAATGTCTACACTACCGTTCTTGAAATTCCTAATCTCCACTTCTCTCTGGTACTGTTATAGTCAATGTGCAATTTTTAAAAAATTAGTGGGGAGAGCGAGGGGGTGCAAAATTTCTGCCTTCGCTCAACTTTGATCCAGAAATGAGTTGCTTTTCCCTGTTCACTCTGCTCTGAGCTCCACAAATAGGATCACTAGTCGTCTGCAAATACAGAATCAACAACTTCGCCTCTCTGATCTGCAAACCTTTTTTAAATAACGTCTCGAAACAGTATAGCAGCCAGGAGCTTTATTTTAGGTGAGAATTTGGGTTGAGGCTGGTCAGCAACATCGGAGTCGCTGTTTGGCCCCATTCAAATAGATCATAGTTGATCTGTATCTCAACTTCATCTACCCACCTTTGTTCCGTATCCCTTACTACCCTTGCCTAAGAAAAATCTATCAGTCTCAGTACTTAAGTTTTCAAATTGACATTGCACCCCTGCCCCCGCTCCCCCCCCCCCTGCCCCACCACCCCACCACCCCAAACTCAACAGCTTTTTGGGGCAGAGTTTGAGATTTCCACTACTCTTTGTGTGAAGAAGTGCTTCCTGACATCACCCCTGAATAACCTAGCTCCAATTTTAAGGTTTATGCCCCCTTGTTCTGGACTCCCACCACCAGAGGAAATAGTTTACCTTTATTAACTCATTTAATCATCTTAAACACCTCAATTGGATGACCCCTTAATCTGCTATACTCAAGGCTATGTGATCTGCACTGTAACACCACCCCGTGCCCACTACCCAAGGCTAATGTATCTTTCCTGGGGTGCTGTGTCCACAATTGAACTCAGTACTTCAGTTGGGCTCTGACCAGCACTTCATATAACTAACTGAGGTACAGTGGATTGATGTTCATTACACTTAAAATACAGATGGACACAAATCAGTCTCTAGTCTTGTACCTGCTTGTTTCATTTATTTAGTTATGCTCATGAGCCTGAAGGTTTCTGCTGTATTCTTTCTCCTTTCCCGTAGAGGGCTTCAGGGCTTCTTGCAACTTTTCACATTGCTCTTTAAATGTCAACTGATCTTATCGAAAGACTTATTTGCTGCAAGAGAACGCGTCAATTTTTAGGAATTATACACTTTATAGGGAACTTGTTTTGCAGCGAGAGCACTTTATGCTTAGATTCTGCTTCTCACAGTGATGTAACTTTGCTGAATGCCAAAATAGGTGGGCTGTAATTGTGGATGGTGTTGTCATTAGGGTTTCAAGAGAGATTTCAGATGTTGTCACAGTAAATGTGCAGGTGCCTGGAGATCATGCTTTAAGCTGTTCAACTTAAGGGTGTAGTACTGGTCAGGAGCAACTTGAAGTGCTGAATTCAGATGTGACACAATATTTGTAAAGACACTGCAGGAATTCTCTTGGCTGAATTGTATTTCCTTCCTTCCTCTTCTCCCACTGCACGCTGCCACTGATGTGCTAAACATGGATAAGGATGAGTAAAATGCAAGACACTGAAGGTGCTGGAAATATGAACTTTGGTAGAGAATGTGCATGTAGAGACCTGTCCCAAATTCACAGCAGACTTCAGAATGGAGTCTGTGCTGCAATGTTCATGAATATTGCCGGCACTTGTTTAAAAGCAAACCATATTCATAGTTATGATTAATGTCTTTCTTAGTTTTTTTTTGCTTGGAATTGCTGAGCTCGATTGTGTGAAGAATCTGGATTTTAAAAAATCATTTAGGGGATGTGGGCAACACTAGCTAGTCCAGCATTTATTGCCCATCCCTAACTGCCCTTGAGAAGGTGCTGGTGAGTTGCCTTCTTGAACTGCTGCAGTCCATGTGGGGTAGGTACACCTACAGTGCTGTTAGGAAGGGAGTTCCAGAATCTTGACCCAACGGCAGTGAAGGAACAGTGATATAGTTCCAAGTCAGGATGGTGTGTGGCTTGGAGGGGAACTTGAAAGTGGTGGTGTTCCCGTGCATCTGCTGCCCTTGACCTTCTAGGTGGTAGAGGTTGCGGGTTTGGAAGGTGCTGTCAAAGGAGCCTTGGTGCGTTGCTGCACTGCATCTCATAGATGGTATATACTGCTGCAACTGTGTGTCTGTGGTGGAGGGAGTGAATGTTAAAGGGGGTACATGGGGTGCCAATCAAGCAGGCTGCTTTGTCCTGGATGGTGATGAGCTTCCTGTGTATCGTTGGAGCTGCACCCATCCAGGCAAGTAGAGAGTATTCCATCACTCTCCTGACTTGTGCCTTGTAGGTGGTGGACATGCATAGAGGAGTCAGGAGGTGAGTTATTCGCGGCAGAATTCCCAGCTTCTGACCTGCTCTTGTAGCGACAGCATTTATGTGGCTGGTCCAGTTCAGTTTCTGGTCAATGGTAACCCACAGGATGTTGATAGTGGGGGATTCAGCAAGGGTAATGCCATTGAATATTAAGGGGAGATGGTTAGATTCTCTCTTGTTTGAGATGGTCATTGCCTGGCACTTATCAGCCCAAGCCTGGATGTTGTCCAGGTCTTGCTGCATATGCACATGGGCATCTTCAATACCTGAGGAGTCATGAATGATGCTGAACGTTGCGCAATCAGCAGCAAACATCCCCACTTCTGACTTTATGATTGAAGGAAGCTCATTGATGAAGCAGCTGAAGATGGTTGGGCCTAAGACACTACCCTGAGGAACTCCTGCAGTGATGACCTGGAGCTCAGATGATTGACCTCCAACAACCACAAATATCTTCCTTTGTGCTAAGTATGACTCCAACCAGCAGTATGTTTTCCCCCTGATTTACATCAGAAATTTACATCAGTTAGTAATGCAGTGCACACTGACTGTGAGAAGTTCCTGAGCCTAACATTGCAATGGAGTAGAGGTACAGTTAACAACACAAAATGTTGGCTGAGGGTTATTGAGAAAAGCAGTCCAATAGAGTTGGATTAACATCAGCTGTGTCTGTTGTTTTAGATTCCTGAGATTCTTTTTATACTGTCCATCACAACTTTCAATAAAGTTAGCAGCACTCACTTTATAAAAAAAAAGCAGAAAAGAAAAAAAGTATATTTAACATATTTTGTCGCTGATTGATCCTCTGAGCACAGGTTACTTGCTGTTGGAATGGGAAAGAGTAGGGCATTATGCCTTTCTTTGCATTATCATCTAATCTCCCTCATTACATGCTGTACACAGGCTTCATGCTGGTATTGCACCTCAATTCTTTCCTCTGATGTCATTGGCTGCAGCTCTTCTGCTGTCCTGAATGATTTGAGCGCTAAAAGGGTAATATTATGAGGTCAGTTACATAGACTAAGCTTATATTTCTGTGGGTATAGAAGATTAAAGGGTGATCTGATTGAGGTGTTTATGATGATTAAAGGAGTTGATAGGGTAAATAGTGAGAAACTATTTCCTCTGATGAGGGAGTCAAGCATAAAATTAGAGCTAGGCCATTGAGGAATGATGTCAGGAAGCTTTTCTTCAGGCAAAGGGTATTGAAAATCTGGAACACTTTCCCCCACCCCCCCACCCCCCCAAAAAAAACAGTTGAGACTGGTGGATCAGTTACATATTTTAAGACTCAGATAGATGGGCAAGGATATTCAAGGTTACAGAACCAAGGCAGGTAAATGGAGTTAAGATACAGATCAGCTGTGGCCCAGTTGAATGGCAGAACAGGCTCGAGGGGCTGAATGGCCTCCTTCTGTTCCTGTGTAAGTAGCAGACGTTGATGTTGTGGTTTTTGCAATGTTTAGTTGTAGCATTAATTAGGAAATAGTTTACCTATCGGTCATGTCCCCTCTAATTTTTTTTCGTTGTGCGTGGCTTGTTCATTTGAATGTGTGGTACCTGTAAATCTTTTGAGCAGCCGCACACTTGTATCTTAAAGGGGGCAGCCTGTGAGCAGCCTGTGCTGTACCTTCTGGGTTGCTGTGCCTCTGTGCATGCATTTCCTTGGCAAAACATTGCCTAATGGTAAAAGAAGAACTTTAAATGGAAGAAAAAATGTAAATGCTGACAATGTACAGAGAGAAAGACCCCCATTTATATAGCTCCTATAGATTTTTGTGGGTCCCTTCATTGTTTTGGAATGGTATTTAATGTTCAAACTGGTGGGTTCCTGAAGACCCAAACCAGCCATCTTGGTTAGTAAATGCCAACAACAAAGTTTAAAAGTTGAACGTCTAGTAACTGGGCCCTTCAATCACCTAAGTCCACAAAGGATGTTTACAGTGCCTGGTCACAGCATAACTTTTGGCATTCTGTTCTAAAACCTGAAATAAGGTTTATTGTGAATGCTGGAGCCAGAGTCCATCTCTGCCTCAGCTCATCTGCTGAAATCCTCCTCCATGCCTTATTACTTTTACATTTGAATATTCTGATACTGTCCTGGCTGACCTCCCAACTTCTACCCTCCATAAACAAGCTCATCCAGAATCTGCTGCCATATCCTTCCTAGCACCAAGTCCCATTCATCTATCACCCCTGTGCTTCTGATCTGGCAGTGCCATGATTTTAAAATTCTCATCCTTGTTTTCAAATCCCTCCATGGTGTCTCCCCTCCCTCTCTCTCTAATCTCTCCCAGCCCTAGAACCCTCCGGGATCTCTGTGCTTCTCTAATTCTGGCTTCTTGTGACTGCCCGATCTTTTTCAATCCCCTATTGGCGATAGTGTCTTCAGCTCCCCAGGCCGTAAGCTGTGGAATTCCCTCCCTAAACCTCTCTGCCTCCCTCTCCTGCTTCAAATCGCTCCTTAAAACCTACTTATTTGAAGAAGCTCTTTGTCTAATATCTCCTCATGTGGCTTGGTGTCAAATTTTGATTGTTAATCACTCCTGTAAAATTCCTTGCGACGCTTTACTATAAATGCCAGTTAATTGTTGTTGTATAGTGACTCTTTGACTGACAGACTCCATACGTTACTGGTGAGGCAGTCTGCATTTTGGGCCCAAGGAAATATTTACTCCAGGAATCTAGTGTAGGACATTGCAGCGATCGGGTGCTTCAAAGGCACTGGCCAAGTTAGTTCTATGTTAGCTCATACCATCAAACTGCAGAGCTTGACTCAATTGGCAGCTCACACAATTTCCAGCTCTCCATATATCTCCTGCTACACCTGTATCAAGCCTGGCCTTCTGTGTTGGTGCTTAGCCTCCGTTAACTTGAACTTGTCCAAACTCTGCTGCCCATATCCTAACTAATACCAAATCCTGTTCATGCTTCACCCCTGTGCTCTGACCAACATGCTCCTGATCTGGCAATGTCTTGATTTTAATATTCTTATCCTTGTTTTCAAATCCCTCCATGGTCTTGTCAAACAGGATCTCCCTTTAGTAAAACCTTTAGTACAAGGAACGCACAAAGTTAACATACAGGTGCAGCAGGCTATTAGGAAAGCAAGTGGCATGTTGGCCTTTATTGCAAGGGGATTGGAGTACAGAAACAAAGAAGTCTTACTAAAATTGTACAGGGCTTTGGTGAGACCGCTCTTGGAATACTCTGTGCAGTTTTGTTCTCCACCTTCAAGAAAGGATATACTTGCACTGGAGGCAGTGCAGTGAATATTTACTAAATTGGTCCCTGGGATGAGGGGGTTGTCCTATGATGAGAGGCTGAGTAAATTGGGCCTATATTCTCTGGAGTTTAGAAGAATGAGAGGTGATCTAATTGAGACATAGAAGATTCTGAAAGGGCTTGATAGGATAGAAGCTGAGAGATGGTTCCTGCTGGTCAGGGAATCTAGAACACGGGGACACAGTCTCAGGATAAGGGGCCAATCATTCAGGACTGAGATGAGGAGAAATTACTTCACTCAAAGGGTTTTGAATCTTTGGAATTCTCTATCCCAGAGGTTGTGGATGCTCCATCATTGAATATATTTAAGGCTGGGATAGATGGATGTTTGGTCTCGCAGGGAATCAAGGGATATGGGGAGTAGGCAGGAAAGTGGAATTGAAGCCCAAGATCAGCCATGATCGTACTGAATGGCAGAGCAGGCTTGATGGGCCATATCATACAATCATAGAATCACAGAAAGAGGCCACTTGGCCCATCGTATCTTTGCCGGCTGAAAAACAATCCACCTATTCTAACCCCACCTTCCAGCATTTGGTCCGTAGCCCTGCAGCTTACGGCACTTGAGGTGCATATCCAGACTCCTTTTGAATGAGTTGAGGGTCTCTGCCTCAACTACCCTTTCAGGCAATGAGTTCCAGACCATCAGCCCCCTCTGGGTGACGAGGTTTTTCCTCATCTCCCCTCTAATTTTTCTACCAATCACTTTAAATCTGTGCCCCCTCGTCACTGACCCTTCACCTCCACTCTATGCAGGCCCCTCAAAATTTTGTACATTTCAATCAGATCTCCCCTCAGCCTTCTCTGTTCCAGGAGAACAACTGGTTAGCCTGACATCAGTAGTGGGAAATGCTAGAGTCCATTATAAAAGATATAATAGCAGAGCACTTGGAAAACAATGACAGGATTGGACAAAGTCAACATGCTTGACAAATCTACTGGAATTTTTTTGAGGATGTAACTAGTAGAATAGATAAGGGAGAACCAGTGGATGTGGTATATTTGGACTTTCAGAAGGGTTTCGCTACGGCCCCACATAAGAGATTAGCGTGCAAAATTAAAGCACATTGGATTGGGATAAGTTACTGACATGGATAGAGAACTGGTTGGCAGACAAGAAACAAAGAGTAGGAATAAACGTTTTTTTTTCCACGTGGCAGGCAGTGACTTGTGGGGTACCGCAGGGATCAGTGCTAGGACCCCAGCTATTCATAATATATATTAATGATATAGATGAGGGAATTAAATGTAATGTATCCAAGTTTGCAGATGACACACAGCTGGGTGGAATTGTGAACTGTGAGGAGGATGCAGAGAAGCTCCAGTGTGATTGGGACAGGTTGAGTGAGTGGGCAAATACACGGCAGATGCAGTATAATGTATTGATAAAACATCTTTGGGTTCACCTTGATTTTGCTTGCCAATATTCTTTCATGCCCTCCCTTTGCTTTCCTAATTTCCTTTTTGATTTCACCCCTCCACTTTCTATACTCCTCTCGGCTTTCTGTAGTATTGAGTTCTCGGTGTGGGACATAAGCTTTCCTTTTTTTGCCTTACCTTACCCTGTAGGCTCCTTGACATCCATGGGGCTCTAGATTTGGCCGCCTCACCCTTTTTCTTTGTGGAACATGTTTACCCTAAAACCCTTGAATCTCCCCTTTGAATGCCTCCCACTGTTCTGACACTGATTTACCTTAAAGCAGCTGTTTCCACTCCACTTTAGCTAAATCACTCCTCAGTTTAGTAAAATTGGCCTTGCCCCAATTGAGAACTCTAACTCCTGTTCTATCTCTGTCCTTTTCCATAATTATGTTAAAACTGACTGAATTATGATCATTACCAAGAATTCTGCTCCCTCAATTCCTTTCACA
Organism: Heterodontus francisci; assembly: GCF_036365525.1. Taxonomy (NCBI): domain Eukaryota; kingdom Metazoa; phylum Chordata; class Chondrichthyes; order Heterodontiformes; family Heterodontidae; genus Heterodontus; species Heterodontus francisci. Next base: position 118,590,629 of record NC_090380.1, on the reverse strand, counting down.
CTAACCCTATCCCAGTTAATATTGGGGTAATTAAAATCCCCGACTATTATTGCCCTATTGTTCATCCACTTCTCAGAGATTTGCCTATATATTGCTCTTCTATCTCGCTCTGACTGTTTGGGGGTCTATAGTACATTCCCAGCAATATGATTGCCCCATTTTTGTTCCTTAGCTCAATCCGTATGGCTTCATTTGATGAACTTTCCAACATATCATCCCTCCTCACAGCTGTAATAGTTGCCTTGACCAAAATTGCCACTCCCCCTCCTTTCTTATCCCCCTCTCTATTGCATCTGAAAACCCTGTAACCAGGGATGTTGAGCTGCCATTCCTGTCCCTCCTTAAGCCATGCTTCTGTAATAGCTGTGATAGCATACGGCCACGTGTCTGTCTGTGCCCTCAACTCATCTGCTTTAAATAGATCCCTTGAGCACTGCCAAACTCTTTTTTTAAATTTTCAAACCCACATTTTCTCTGTCTTCCAGACTCATCCATTAATTTTCCACCTTCCATTTCAATTTCTGATTTTGTCCCAGCTGAGTCTACCCTCAGTTCCCCATCCCCCTGCCAAACTAGTTTAAACTCTCCCCAACAGCATTAGCAAAACGTCCTGCAAGGAACTCAGTCCCTGCTCTGTTCAGGTGCAATCCATCCGTCCTGTACAGGTCCCATCTCCCCCAGAGCCAGTCCCAATGTCCCAGGAATCTGAAGCCCTCCCTCCTGCACCATCTTTCCAGCCACGCATTCATCTGTTTTATCCTTCTATTTCTATGCTCACTTGTGCGTGGCACTGGGAGTAATCCAGAGATTACTCCTTTTGAGGTCCTGCTTGCCAGTGTCTTGCCTAGCTCCCTAAATTCTGACTACAGGACCACATCCCTCTTGCTATATATGTCGTTGGTTCCGATGTGGACCACAACTGCTGGCTGTTCACCCTCCCCCTTCAGGATGCTGTGTAGCCACTCAGTGACATCCTTGACCCTGGCACCAGGGAGGCAATACACCGTCCTGGATTCAGGTCTGCGGTCTGTTCCCCTGACTATTGAATCACCTATCACTATGGCTCTTCCAGTCTTCCCTGTACCCACCTGTGCAGCTGAGCCACCCATGGTGCCATGGACTTGGTTGTGGCTGCACTCCGCAGGTGATGCATCACTTTCCTCAATATTCAGAACTGAATACCTGTTTGAGAGTGAGATGCACTCAGGGGTCTCCTGCACTACCTGCCTGATCTGTTTTGACTGCCCGTTGGTCACTCATTCCCTCTCTCGCTGCATACTCTTAAGCTGTGGGGTGACCACATCTATAAACGTGCGATCCACGTAGCTCTCATCTTCATGAGTGCACCGCAGTGTCGCCAACTGCTGCTCAAGTTCCTAAACCTGGAGCTCAAGCTGCTTCAATTGATCCTGCACAAATGGCTCTCCAGGACACGGGAAGCATCCCGGAGCTCCCGCATAGCACAGGAGGTGCACTCTTGAGGTTGAAGCAACCCTGCCATTCCTTTATTTATTAGTTGACCCTTTGCTACTGCTAAAAAAACTTACCAGTACTACAACAGCTTAGAATTATTAATAAAACCTTACTAGCACTGATAAATCCTACTCAAAATCAATGCAGTTCACGAGTTAAAATAAACCTTATTAAAAAAAAACAGCGCCTCACCCGTTCCTTATTATTAAGCTATTTACACACGCACCCTCACAGTAATGTACTAACCCAGCTATTTAGAGTTATTCCCTAACAGCAGTTACTCACCAACCAATCACTTTGCAGCTTTCCTGTGACATCACTGTTCACTTTGATTTCAAACTCCGGTGCGCCTGGACTCCTCTCGGCTACTCTCCTGGAAGGTAAGTGCTGTAGGCCACGATCCTTGGGCTCTATTTATCCGCTTCTCACTCCGTATTCTTCCCGCAAGTCCGTTCCTCTCGGCTACTCTCCTGGAAGGTAAGTGCTGTTGGCTGCGATCCTCGGGCTCTATTTATCCACTTCTCACTCCGTATTCTTCCCGCAAGTCCGTTCCTCTCCGCTACTCTCCTGGAAGGTAAGTGCTGTCGGCCGCGATCCTCGGGCTCTATTTATCCGCTTCTCACTCCGTATTCTTCCCGCAAGTCCGTTCCTCTCCGCTGCTCTCCTGGAAGGTAAGTGCTGTTGGCTGCGATCCTCGGACTCTATTTATCCGCTTCTCACTCAGTGTTCTTCCCGCAAGTCCGTTCCTCTCCGCTGCTCTCCTGGAAGGTATATGTTTTACTTCTGCTCCTATTTCTTGTGTTCTTGTGTCTTGCTGCTCCCCCTCTCTAACTTGTTCCAACCCTTCATCCTCCGAGATCTCTGTGCTCTCTCAGGTGGACGTTAAAGATCCCACATAAGTGCTGGGAGTGCTCCCCCACACCATTGTCCTGTCCAACATTTATCCCTCAACCAAGATAATTAAAAAAAAAAGATGATCTCATTATCACATTGCTGTCTGCGGGATCTTGCTGTGTGCAAATTCTCTGCTGCGTTTCCTACATTACAACAGTGACTACACTTCAAAAAGTACTTGATTGGCTGCAGAGTGCTTTGTATGTTCTGAGGTTGTGATATGGCCTATATTAATTGGAGACTTCCTTTTCTAATTCCTCTGAAAACCTTCGTAATAGATTTTAACTGCTTGCAGTTGTCCAAGAGCTTCTACTTCACATTGCCATTGTTAAATATCCCCCTCAAAGTGTAAAGAAAGAACTTGTACATGTACAGCACTATATCTTGACCTGAGGACCTCGCAAAACACTTTAACCAATGGATTGCTTTTGAAGTGCAGTTGCTGTTATTCAAGCAGACAAGCCAGCTAATTTGCACACGAGAAGGTCCTGTAAACAACAAATCAATAAATAATCAGTTAATTTGTCTTTGGTGGTGTTGGTTGAAGAAAGATTGAGGGAGGAATGCTGGCTAAGACATTTGGAGCTCCAAGAGGAGGCAGTGGCGTAGTAGTGGTGGTAATGTCAGTGGACTAGTAATCCAGAGCCTAGGCTAATGTTCTGGGGGCATAGGTTCAAATCCCACCATGGCAGATGGTGAAATTTGAATTCAATTAATAAATCTGGAATTGAAAGCTAATCTAATGACGGCCATGAAACCATTGTCGATTGTTGTAAAAACCCATCTGGTTCACTAATGTCCTTTAGGGAATGAAATCTGCCGTCCTTACCTGGTCTGCCCTACATATGACTCCAGAGCCACAGCAATGTGGTTGACTCTTAAATGCCCTCTGAATTGGCCTAGCAAGCCACTCAGTTCAAGGGCAATTAGGGATGGGCAGTAAATGCTGGCCTAGCCAACGACACATCCCACAAAAGAATAAAAAAAATTAGGAGGACCCTCTGCTCAATACAGCACTCTTTCAGTGCGCTGCTCCAACAATACCGCACTCTCTGTGCGCTACTCCGACAATACTGCATTCTCTCAGTGCGCTGCTCTGAGAATACTGCACTGCTCTGAGAATACTGCACTGTCAGTGTGCTACTCCGACAATACTGCACTTCCTCAGCATGCTACTCTAACAATACCGGACTCCCTTAGTGTGCTACTGCAACAATACAGCACTCCCTCAGTGCTGTGCTCTGACAATGCCACACTTCCTCAGCGCGCTAATCTGACAATACCCAACTCCCTCAGTGTGCTACTCTGACAATGCCGTACTCCCTCAGTGCGTTACTCTGACAATACCCGACTCCCTCAGTGCGCTACTCTGACAATACCGCACTCCCTCAGTGCGCTACCCCGACAACACCTGATTCCCTCAATGCGCTACTCCAACAATACCGTACTCCCTCAGTGCGCTACACCGACAATACCGCACTCCCTCAGTGCGCTACCCCGACAACACCCAACTCTCTCAGTGCGCTACTCTGATAATACCCAACTCTCTGTGCTCTAGTCCGACAATACAGCACTCTCAGTGCGCTACTCCGAGTATCAGCTTTAGGATAGTGCTCAAATCCGCAACGGGGCTTAATCCAATATCATCTTGATTTGGGTGCAGGTAGGGCCAACTACGTTAAACTAATGGAGCATTGTCTTTGTTCAGTATTAATGGTTGGGTGCTACGGCTGTTGTCATACTCCACTTGACCAAAGCAAGTTGTATTCTGAGCCCATGCAGATTGTACTCGGACCTATGCAGTTCTTCAATTAGACAGTTGATATGTTTGGTAACAAAATTGTAAGTGAACAGATTGCCAAGCAACAAAAAATATGTGGGTGATGTAGTATATATTTTATTGCTTTTAACCTGGTTGTGAACTGTCATATAAGGCTATTGTACTCTATGCTGTGGCCACCTAAGAAAGACCAAAGGAACCTACAGTTCTGTAGCATCTTTCACGAGTTCAGCACTTTATAACTAATTAAGTACTTTTGAAATGTAGTCACTGCTGGAATGTAGGAAATATTGGCAGCAAGTTCCCACACACAGTAATGAGATAATGACAAGATATTCTGCTTTAGTGACATTGGTTGAAACAGTACTATCCTCCTCTTCAAAGTAGTTTCATAGGAGTTTTTACATCCACTTGGGAGAGGGAAGATGGTTTAACCTCTCATCAGAAAGACAACACCTTCAACATTTCAGTACTCCCTCAGTACTGCACTGGGAGCATCAGCCTAGGCTTTGTGGTCAAATCTCTGGATTGAGTATGAATCCATGACCACCTTACTGAGAGGTGAGTGTGCTACCTGCTGAACGACGGCTGACACCTAGCCCAACATGTTAAGGCTTTCCTTGTTTTAGTCTGATCTGCTTAGAGTAATCAGCATGCTTTAATTAAGTATAATTATCTTGAACTATCTGCTCAAGATGAGTAATTCTTTGATGCTTCAGTTCCCCTAGCTAACCTTAAAATTTAGTCATAAAATTAGCTTCTCCATTATTGTACTATTTTGGTATAATTGATTTCTATATGAAGGATGAGAGTATTTTAGATAATTGATATTCGGTATGGCCTGTCTATTTTTTGAATATAGTTCAACCTCCTGCACTGCTCGACTGAGACCTGGAATGTTAGAAGCTCCTTTTGGGCCTCCTTATCTCAAGAGACAATGGATACGCGCCTGGAGGTGGTCAGTGGTTTGTGAAGCAGCGCCTGGAGTGGCTATAAAGGCCAATTCTAGAGTGACAGGCTCTTCCACAGGTGCTGCAGAGAAATTTGTTTGTCGGGGCTGTTGCACAGTTGGCTCTCCCCTTGCGCCGCTGTCTTTTTTCCTGCCAACTACTAAGTCTCTTCGACTCGCCACATTTTAGCCCTGTCTTTATGGCTGCCCGCCAGCTCTGGCGAACGCTGGCAACTGACTCCCACGACTTGTGATCAATGTCACAGGATTTCATGTCGCGTTTGCAGACATCTTTAAAGCGGAGACATGGACAGCTGGTGGGTCTGATACCAGTGGCGAGCTCGCTGTACAATGTGTCTTTGGGGATCCTGCCGTCTTCCATGCGGCTCCATACTTTTTATATGTATATGTATGTGTTTGTGTGTATATATATATTTGCTTTGCTACATCAGTTTGTTCTCTTCTGCTGTCTCCCAGGGAGCTGGTGTTTCACCATCAGTGAACAGAGTGACTATTGATGCCTTGGCGATCTTTTTTTGCTCTCTTTGCATTCTCCATCTTGACAACTACAGAACAAATCCAGAATGAGGGCCTCCAGAGCTTGTCTTGCCTCAGTGGGTAGCATTTTTGCCTTTGAATTAGAAAGTCGTGGGGTCAAATTCTAGACACCTGAGCACAGAATCCATGCTGATGCTTCAGTGCGGTACTGCAGGAGTGCTGCACTGTTGGAGGTGTTTTTCTTTTGGATGAGGTATTAAACCAAGACCCTGTCTGCCCCATCAGGTAGGTGTGAAAGTCTCAAGGCCACTATTTCAAACAATCACATTTATCTCTCAACCAACATCATTTTTAAAAAAATGATTATCTGGTCATTATCACATTGCTGTTTGTGGGAGCTTGCTGTGTGCAAATTGGCTGCCCTGTTTCCCACATTACAACAGTGACTACACTTCAAAAGAAAAGTATTTAATTGGCTCTAAAGCTCTTTGTGACATCCTGAATTTCTGAAAGGCACTATCAATGCAAATTTGTTCTTCCTTTATGTAAAGGCAGACTGCTTAGAACATAACATAAGAAATAGGAGCAGGCGTAGACCTTTGCTGCACTTGAGCCTGCTCCACCATTCAATATAATCATGGCTGCGCTTCTGCCTTAACTCCACTTCCCTGCCCACTCCCCATATGCCTTGATTTCCCGAGAGACCAAAAATCTGTCTATCTCAGCATTAACAATACTCAGCTGCTGAGGTATATGATTTTTGCAAGAGGAAAATTTTGAAACAGACTCCTCCACTTGGTGATGCACTATTAATTTATGCAGGCAGTCTCTTTGGCTGCAAGATGATGTGCCTGGCAGTGGGAGATTGGAAGCCTGTCAGTTTTTTGTGGCAAGCTGACTATAATCTGACACTTGAGCCAGGCAGGTCTGCAGTCCTCCAGAACACTGCTGCCACTGACTTGCCAACTTTGCTTCCTCATGGGACCTATGGAGTTGGGATTCCTCCTACTCGGCTACAGCAAGCACTGCAAATCAAATGTTTGTAGGGTAGCATGGTACTAGCTGGGCAAACAGCAAGGCGTTTACCAAGGTCCCTGCACTGGGTAAGCTGTGACAGTTTAGTTGGCTAAAACCTAGTCCCATTGGGACACTCCTAAACCTACTTTCTTGCAACATGCGCCTAAGCGGCTCTGATTTTGGTAAGTGAGTTGTGTCTTGTTGGGTTGAGTGGGTGCCGTTCCAGGTGAATGGAAACTCTTTGTGCCCATTTCTCATCAGCTTGCTTGGGGCAGGCTTAAGCATGGTGATGGGTTTCTGTGATGGTCAAACATTTGGAAACCGTACACCCTTTTCAGATTTGACCTTTCTCATTTTTCCACTGCATTTAACAAATGACTGCAACCAGACGCTGCACTCTACCGTTAAGATAAGGTTTTGAGTTGAGGAATGTGCGCTTGTAATGGTGAGGTGAACTACTAGCCTTGTAACGGAATTGTGACAAATTTCATAGAATTTACAGCACACAGTGCATTCGGCCCAACGAGTCATAGAGAGAGATACAGCACTGCAACAGACCCTTCGGCCCATCGAGTCTGTGCCGACCATCAACCACCCATTTATACTAATCCTACATTAATCTCCTATTCCTTACCATATCCCCACCTTCCCTCAATTCTCCTACCACCTACCTATACTAGGGGCAATTTACAATGGCCAATTTACCGATCAACCTGCAAGTCTTTGGCTGTGGGAGGAAACCTGAGCACCCGGCGGAAACCCACGCAGTCACAGGGAGAACTTGCAAACTCCGCACAGGCATTACCCAGAACTGAACCCGGGTCGCTGGAGCTGTGAGGCTGCGGTGCTGACCACTGCACCACTGGTGTTTAAGCTCCACACAAGCCTCCTCCCACCCTACTTTAGCTCAGCAGTCATGTAACTCTATCAGGATATCATTTAATAGCCAGTCCCTGGGCCAAGCTCCGATCCTCTACTCTTTGCTGAAGCAAGAATTTTCTTGTCCCTTTCTGAATGCTTGGTTGAGTGTCCATTGGTGTCCTGAGTCAGTATTCTATTCCACACGCTGGCACCGTAGAAATGATAGAAATTTACAGCACGAAGGGGGGCCATTTGGCCCATTGTATCTGCACGGCCGACAAGGAACCATCCAGCCTATTCCACTTCCCTGCTTTTGGTCAGTAGTCTTATTGGTTACGGCATTTCAAGTACATATCCAAATACATTTTAAAAATGTTATTAGGGTTTCTGCCTCTACCATCCTTTCAGGCAGTGAGTTCCAGATTCTCACCACCCTTGGGTGAAAGAATTTCCTCTTGAATCCCCTTTACTCGGTTGGAGTGTGAGATGCACTCTGTGGACTCCTGCACTGCCTGCCTGGTCTTCCTTGTGTTCTTGGCAGTCACCCATTCCCTGTCTGCCTGTCAAGCCGCGGGGTGAGCACATTCAGAAACTTGCGATCCACAAAACTCTCACACTCACGGATGCACCATAGGGACTCCCACTCAAGCTGCGAAACCCGGAGCTCAAGCTGCTTTAGCTTGCGACACCTCCCCCACATGTAGCCGTCCAGACCACGAGAAATGTCGAGGATTTCCAACATGGCAAAGGATGTGCATTCTGCAGGGCTGAGGTTCCCTGCTATGCCTTTACTTTCTAGACTATTAATGCTTACCAGCTACTCCCAATCGCTCCTTCCCTGGTTGTCACATCACTATAGCTGTTTTGCAGATGTTGCTTTTGTTGATGGTTTCACTTGTGGTTCTATCTCGCGTTTTAACTCCTCAGTCACTGCGCTCAGTCTTCACTCAGGTCCACTGCCACCAATACTGTCGTTGAGTCTCTGGACTGTTTCTCTCTCCCTGCTTTAACTCCTCGGTCTCTGCGCTCAACCTCCACCGAGGTCTGTTGCTGCTGCTAGCACTATGTTGGGCAGCATCGGAGGATAGAGAAACAGAGTTAACGTTTCAGGTCATTAATCGTTAACATTAGCAGTGTGTGAAGTTGTTCCTCCTTAAATTCATGACCCCTTGTATTGGTGAAGCACTCCTCTCTGTTCATTTTATCGATCTGTTCATTATTTGAAAAAAATCTTTGATTGTATTCTTCCTCAATATCTCTTTCCTTGAATGAGAATGGATTGAGCTTCCTTCGTCTGTCTTCACAGCTCACTGATCTAAAACCTAGAACCATCTTTATTGTTAATCAAATTCTTCCCACTGCTTCTATCTCTTCGGAAGGCTTCCTTTGACTGATTTTGAAAACTGTCTATGCTGAGAACTGCATAACTATTGTACATTCATCTGGAAACTGAAGAATTGCTGCCTACCTCATTATTATTTGTTGTGAGCTGCTTCACAAATTTGGGTATTCTGGAAATTTCCTTAAAGCATGGAATTTAACACCGGATCAACAACAGCTTGCATTTATATAGCACCTTTAACATAGTAAAACAACATCTCAAAGCACTTCACAGGAGCGTTATCAAATAAAATTTGATGCTGAGCCACGTGAGGGACTGTTCAGGCAGATACAAGCTTGGTCAAAGAGGTAGGCTTTAAAGAGTGCCCTAAAGCAGGAAAAAGGAGCAGGGAGGTTTGGAGAGGGAATTCCAGAGCTTAGAGTGTAGGCAGCTGATGGTATGGCAACCAACAGTGGAGTGATTAAAATCATGGATGCGCGAGAGGCCAGAATTAGAGGAGTGCAAGTATTTTGGAGGGTGTGGAGCTGGTGGAGATTAGAGACAGGGAGGGAACAAGGCCATGGAGGGATTTGAAAATAAGGATGAAAATTTTAAAATCAAGGCATTGCCAGAACAGGAGCCATTGTCAGTCAGCAATGCAGCTGTAATCACATTGTCCCTTTATCTTATTATATTTCTGACTTTCTGAGCACAAAATGGTTGATACATGTCAGTACACTTGCATTTTTGACATGTGATAAGGTGCCTTATAAATCCCTTTTTTCATGTAAAAATGTGTTGTTTTGTGTGGTTATATCCTCCCAGTGATATTTTCTCATTGTACTAATGGTCGAGAGAGAGAATCACTGAGGCAGGCTCCCAAATGTAAACGATTGTTGCTGCACCTTGTTGCTAAAATTAACTCGCCAGTCAGTACCCCAGAGAAAGGACATTTCAATTCAGAATAATCCCAGTGTGTCTGTTGACTGGGATCAACATTCTTTTCCTGCCATTCATATCTGTACTGAGTTTAAAATGACAGATTTGAATGGCAACAAAGAATGAAACATACCATCAAGCTCTGGTCAGTGGAGGCATGCAGTGATTGAATCCATGCTTCACTCCAGTGGAATGCTACTTTGCTCATTTTCCTCCACATCTCTGCTTGGATGTGAAATGTGTGGTTTAAACTTTTTCCAAATTGCTCACTCCTCCCTGCCTCTGTAAACGTCTCCAGTCCTACATCTCTCTGAGAAATCTGAGCTGCTCCAATTCTGACCTCTTCCTCATCACTGATTTTCATTACTCTGCCATTAGGAATTCCCTCCTTAAACCTCTCTCCTCTTTTAAGATGCTCTTTAAAGCCTGCTTCTTTATCCAAGCTGTATCTCTTTGCGGCTCGATATCAGTAAATGCAAGTTTTTAAAATTGAAGGATTTTCCTCTGAGTTATGAAATGTTTTAGCACCCTCTTCCTGGGAGATCTGAAGTGTAGAAGTAGTTTGCAGTACCAGAACCTTTATTTACCATGCGACAAAGATTTGCACTTAGCACAGGGAGGTTCTGAGAGGACAATCAGTAAGTAGCACTACTAGTTATTGTTTCCGGAGTGCCTATTGACACTATTGTGTCAGCCAGGCCTGGGGAAAAAAATGTATTTTCCAATAAATAGCAAAGAAAACAATGTCTACTTACAGAATCTATTTAAAAGGGTCTCTCTGAACTGCAGTGGACAGAACTCATGACCTAAGTTGCACAAAAGTCTTGATAAAAGCAGGGCGATTTCACCAATAAAATACAATCGACGAAGAATAGTTACAGAATACGAATTATGTACTTAAAATCAATTACAGCCACTTATAGCCGTGTTGTCTCCAGGGCGAATAACGTGGAATTAACCAATCATCTCCATTCTGGCTGGGGATAGTGATGTTACCAAATGCAGTCGATTGTTTCTAAGCCCTTGCACAGGTGCTGTGGTAAACTGTGCATGTTGAGAATTGCAGTGATTTGGCTCCCTCTCTTGGAAGCTGGGGATCTCCAATGTTTTATGAGCACTGCAGTTTCCTTCACACAGCACTGCCTGAAATATCAGCAGCTCAGTATTTTTAATGTTTTTCTCCATCCTACACTAAATTCCGCCTCCCCCCAAAAAAAGTACCCATTATATCTGGTCGATGATCCTTTGTTTAAATGGCAGATCCATAGTCTTGTGGAGATATGAGCCCAGTCGTTACTGTGAACATTATCGTGATTCGGAATTTGGAACAGGAGGCCATTCAGCTCCTTGAGCTTACTCGTCATTCAGTTAGATCATAGTAAAAGGGTGGTACAAGGAGGAGTGGGGCTGATTAGGGACCTAAAAGGGGATTTACGCATGGAGGCATGGGGCATGGCTGAGATATTAAATGAGTACTTTGCCAAGTCTTTACAAGGAAGAAAATGCTGCCAAAGTCATATTGAAAGAGGAGGTAGTTGAGACACTGCTTGGGCTAAAAATTGATGAAGAGGAGGTATTAGATAGGCTGGCTGTATTTAAAGGTGTTAAGTCACCAGGATTAGATGAGATGCATCCAAGAAATACTGAGGGAAGGAGGGGTGGAAATTGCGCAGACACTAGCCATAATATTTGAATCCCCCTTAGATACAGGAGTGGTGCCAGAGGACTGGAGAATTTCAAATGTTACACCCTTGTTCAAAAACGGGTGTAAGGACAAGCCCGGCAACTATGGGAATGCTTTTAGAAAGGATAATTTGGGACAAAATTAACAGTCACAGACAAATGTACATTAATTAAGAAAATTGCTAGTGCTGTTGGGGAGGGTTTAAACTAGCTTGTCAGGGAGATGGGAACCTGAGGGGGAGCTCAAACTGGAAGGAAATAAAGCTGGTAACAGGAGGTAGAAAAGTAGCAAGTGACATCAGAAGGCAAGCAATGCAAAGGCGAGCATCAACTGCGCTTAGAATGCAGGATGTGAAGAAGACAAGGTTAAGGGCACTCTACCTGAATGCACGCAGCATTCGCAACAAGGTAGATGACTGAAAGGCCCAAATAGAGGTAAATGGGTATGATCTATTTGCCATCACAGAAATGTGGCTACATGGTGACCAAAACTGGGAACTGAATATTCGACATTTAGGAAGGGCAGGCAAAAAGGAAAAGGAGGTGGTGTTGAGCTGATAATAAGGGATGGGATCAGTACATTAGTAAGGGAGGATCTCAGATCGGAAGAGCAATTTGTGGAATGTGTTTGGATGGAGCTAAGAAACAGCAAAGAGTTGTTTATAGGCCATCAAACAGTAGTGGTAGTGTGGGGCATGGCATTAATCAGGAGATTAGAGAAGCATATAGCATGGGTAATACAGTAATCATGGGTAAGTTCAATCTGCATATAGACTGGGTAAACCTAATGAGCACAAATGCTGTGGAGGATTTTGGAGTGTGTTAGGGATGGTTTTCTCGAGCAGTATGTTGAGGAACCGACTAGAGAACAGAATGTTTTAGATCTAATATTATGTAATGAGAAAGGGCTAATTAATCTTGTTGTAAAAGAACCTTGATGGATGAGTGACCATAATATGACAGAATTTTACATTCTGTTTGAAAGTGAGGTTTTTAATCTGAAGCCAGGGTGTTAAATTTGAACAAAGGAAATTATGAAGATATGAGGGCCAAATTGGCTGAGGTGGATTGGGAAAATACATTAAAAGGTATGACGGTACATAGGCAATGTCTTTAAAGATAGTCTTTAAAAAAATATTACATAGTTTACAGCAACTATACATTCCTTCAAGGCACAAAAAGTAAAGGCAGTCAACCATGGATAACAAAGGAAGTTAAGGATTGTATAAGATTAAAAGAAAAGGCCTATAAAGTGGCCAGAAATAATAGTAAACCTGAGGATTGGGAGGATTTTAGAATACAGCAAAGGAGGATGAAGAAACCGATTAAGAAAGGGAGAATAGAATATGTATGTAAGCTATCAAAAAATATAAAAACGGGCTGTAAAAGCTTCTACAACTAGGTAAAAAAGAAACTTTTGGCTAAGACAAATGCGGGTCCATTACAGGCAGAGTCAGGAGAATGTATAATGGGGAATAGAAAAATGGCAGAGAAGCTAAATGATTACTTTGTGTCTGTCTTCACTGAAGAAGATACAAGAAATCTCCCAGAATTCGAGATCCAAGGGATTAGGGGGAATGAGGAATTGAAGGAAATTAGTATTAATAAGAAGGTTGTATTGGAGAAATTAATGGGGCTGAAGGTTGATAAGCCCCTAGGACCTGATATTTTACAGCCCAAAGTGTTGAAAGAGGTAGCTATGGAGATAGTGGATGCATTGGTGATCATCTTCCAAAATTCTATAGATTCTGGAGCGGTTCCTGCAGATTGGAAGATCGCAAATGTCACCCCACTATTTAAGAAGGGAGGGAGAGGGAAACATATTGGCCTTACATCAGTCATTGGGAAAATGCTAAAATCTATTCTAAAGGATGTAATAAATGGACACTTGGATAATAATCTGATTGGGCATAGTCAACGTGGATTTATGAATGCGAAATCATGTTTAATGAACCTATTAGAGTTTTTTGAGGATGTTACTAACAGATTTGATAAAGGGGGGTCCGTGGAAATGGTATACTTGGATTTTCAAAAGTCCTCCACAGGAGGTTGGTTAGCAAAATTAAAACACATGGGATAGGTGGTAATATACTGGCATGGATTAAGGATTGGTTAACAGGCAGAAAGCAGAGAGTAGGAACAAACGGGTCATTCTCACATTGGCAGGCTGTGACTAGTTGGGTACTCCAAGGTTCAGTACTTGGGCCCCAGCTGTTCACAATATATATCAATGATTTGGATGTGGGGACCAAATGTAGTATTTCCAAATTTGCAGATGACGCAAAACTAGGTGGAAATGTGTGTTGTGAGGAAGATGCAAAGTGGTTTCAAGGGGATTTGGACAGACTTAGTGAATGAGCAAGAATGTGGCAGATGGAATATAATGAGGAAAACTGTGAGGTTATCCACTTTGGTCAGAGGAATAAATGTGCAGAGTATTTCTTAAATGGTAAGAGATGAGAAAGTGTCGATGTACAAAGGAACCTGGGTGACCTTGTCAATAAGTCACTGTAAGCAATTAAGAAGGTTAATAGTATGCTAGCCTTTAACGCAAGAGGATTTGAGTACAGGAGTAATGAAGTCTTGCTTTAATTGTATAGAACCTTGGTTAGACCACACCTGGAGTACTGTGTGCAGTTGGTCTCCTTACCTTAGGAAGGATATTATTGCCGTAGAGGGACTATCCTATGAAGAGAGATTGGGGAAACTGGGCCTGCATTCTCTGGAGTTTCAAAGAATGAGAGGTGATCTCATTGAAACCTGCAAAATACTTAAAGGGATTGACAGGGTAGATGCAGGTGAGATGTTTCCCCTGTTTGAGGAGTCTAGAATCAGGGGACACAATATTCAAATAAGGGGGAAGCCACTTCGGACAGAGATGAGAAATTTCTTTACTGAGAAGGTTGTGACTCTTTGGACTTCTCTACCCCAGAGGTCTGTGGAAGCTCAGTCATTGAGTATTTTTAAAGTAGAGATTGACAGATTAAATACCAATGACATAAGGGGGTATGAGGATAGTGCGGGAAAAAGGCATTGAAGTGGATGATCAGCCATGATCATATTGAATGGTGGAGCAGGTTCGATGGGCTGAATGGCCTACTCCTGTTCCTATGTTCCTATGAAAGCTAGCACGGATTTGTTATGGGCAATTTGTTTTTTGATGAAGTGACAGAGACGGTTGATGAGGGTAATGCGGTTGATGTGGTGTACATGGAATTTCAAAAGGCATTTGATAAGGTGCGACATAACAGGCTTGTCAGCAAAGCCCATGGAATAAAAGGGACAATAGCAGTATGGAAATGAAATTGGCTGAGTGACAGGAAACAGAGTAATGGTGAACTGTTGTTTTTCAGACAAAAGGAAGATATGCAATGGGGTTCCTCCTGCTTTTCTTGATAGATATTAATGACCTAGACTTTGGTGTACAGGGTGCAATTTCAAAATTTGCATATGATACAAAACTTGGCAGTATTCTGAACTGTGAGGAGATTAGTGATGAACTTCAAGAGGGCACAGACAGGCTGGTGGAATGGTGGACAAGTGGCAGATGAAGTCTAATGCAGAGAAGTGTGAAGTGATTCATTTTGGTAGGAAGAAGGCGGAGAGGCAATATAAATTAAAGGATACAATTCTAAATTGGGTTCAGGAGCAGAGGGACCTGGTTATCGAACACAGATCTATCTCAATCAAAATACTGCAGATGCTGGAAATCCAAATTGAAAGCAGAAAATGCTGGAAATACTCAGTAGATCCGGCAGCATCTGTTTGTCATCTATCAATCTTAGTCTTGCAATTTTTAATGGACTCCCAGCCACAACAGCTTTTTTGAGGGCAAGAGTTCCAGATTTCCACTACTCTTTCTGTAAAGAAGTGCTTACTGACATCACCCCTGAACGGCCTGTCTCTAACTTTAAGGTTATGCCCTCTTATTCTGGACTCCCGCAACAGAGGAATTAGTTTCTCTCTATCTACCCTATCAAATCCTTTAATCAACTTAAGTGCCACAGTTGGATCTCCTCTTCATCTTCTATATCCAAGGGAATACAAGCCTTATCTATGCGACCTGTCATCCTATTTTAACCCTTTTAGCCTTGGCATCATTCTGGTAAATCAGCACTACACCCACTTCAAGGCAAATAGATCCTCCCTGAGATGTGGTGCCTAGTCTTGAATGCAGTATTCCTGATGGGGTCTAACCAGAGTTCTATATAACTGTAGCATAACTTCACTCCTTTTGTATTCCAGCTCCCTTGAGATAAATATCGGGATGTCTAATACGTGCATGTGAAAATCCCTGTTGACTAGTTTAACACGCTGTCAACACAGTTATTTTAAGATTGTGGAAGAGGAATTTGATATGGTGTCAGCATTTATACAATGATATTTTACAAAATGAATTATAGGTTCTAATGACTTCAATATTTACTTGTCACCTGGCGTGTGACACCAATCACCTCAACAGAAGGGGTTGCCAAGGGTCACGTTGATGTGTTACGAGCTGACTTTCTTCCTGTCTCCAAGAAACATTAGTTTACTCTTCCCACCACCAACTGCCCACAACACCCCCTCCTCCCGCCAATCCCTTGAATAATCTTATTGAGATTGGGGGAAGTATAAGTATATTCAGATTCTCTTTGTTGACATTTAAGCACAAGTACTGGACTCTCAAGGTGTAGCTAGTGTTTCTTCTCCTGTTGAAACCAGGGATAGCGGAGTGCCTTTGTCTGGGGTGACCCAATTCTGCGCTCCTGTCACATGTATTCCCTGCTGTGGTAGTTGGGATCAAATTTCTTCATTTAATTTAGAATCATACAGCACAGAAAGAGGTCAGTCAGCCTATTGTATCTATGTTGGCTCTTTGGAAGAGCTGTCCAATTAGTCTCACTCCCTGCTCTTTTCCCACAACCCTGAAAATCTCTGCTTTTCAAGTATTTGTCCAATTCCCTTTTGAAAGTTACTGTTGAATCTCCTGGCCATGCATTCCAGATTATGATAACTCACTGCTTTAAAAATAAATGCTCATCTTCCCTCTGGTTCTTTTTCCATTTGCCTTAAATCTGCCTCTTCTGTCTAACAATCCTTCTGCCACTGGAGAGAATTTATTTTTATTTATTTTATCAAAACTGTTCATGATCTTGAACACCTCTATCAATTCTCCTCTTAACCTTCTCTGCTGTAAGCAGAACTTCCCCAACTTCTCTAGTCTCTTTACATAACTGTAGAGCACATTGGGAGAGAGAGAGAGGGATTAAAAACAGTACAGGAACTCCAGAAGCAGCAGAGCACATTGTGGTGGGGTGGGGGGGGAAAGACGGTGTGGAGAGAGAGAGAGAGAGAGAGAGATTAAAAACAGTGCAGGACCTCTGGGAGAAGCAGAACACATCAGGGGAGAGAGAGAGAGAGAGAGTATAAAAACGGCATAGGAACTCTGGGAGCAGCAGAGCACATTGGAGGGGAGAGAGAGATTAAAAACACTGCAGGAACCCGACAGGAAAGTGGTAAGTTGATTGGCTGCAAGGTATTGCTGCTTTGTGGGGAGCAGTCCGAGACCTTCAAAACAGCGCGAGAGGGGAACGGTGTGAGAGTATAAGTAAAGTTTACTAGAGGTAATGAGGATAATTGGGAGCAGTAGGGTTTATTAATTATAAGTTAATTAAGTAAAAAAAATGAATTAATTATCACATAATAAAAATGGCAGTGCAGGTGATGTGTTGCGACTGCATGATGTGGGAGCTCCTGGATGCCGGTGTAATCCAGGACAAACACATCTGCAGTAAGTGTCTGCAACTGCAGGAACTCCAGTTCCGAGTTTATGAGCTGGTGGCCGAGCTGCAGATACTATGACACATCAGGGAGGGGAAAAGTTATCTGGACACATTGTACGAGGAGGCCGTCACGTCCCTTAGGATAGGGTCTTCTGATTTGGTTCATGATCAGGGACAGGAGGGTGTGACTAAGACTGAGGCAGATACAGGGACCCAGAACGCAGAAGGGGAGGAACCTCAGCCACTGCAATTGTCTAACAGGTTCGAGATTTTCGCAACTTGAATGAATGAAAGCGGGGGCTGCAAGGTGGATGTGCGAACTGACCATGGCACCATGGTAAAGGAAGCCATTCAAGCAAGGGGAATAAATAGGAATTTAGTGGTAGTAGAGGATAGCATAGTCAGGGTTAGACACAGTTCTCAGCTGCCGAGAGCGAGAGTCCAGACACCTGGGTTAGCTGCCCGGTGCCAGTGTTCGGGACATCTGCTCTGGGCTGGAGAAGAACTTGTAGTGGGAGGGGGAAGATCCAGTGGACATGGTCCATGTAGGTACCAATGACATAGGTAGAACTAGGAAAGAGGTTCTGCTGAGGGAGTATGAGCAGCTAGGGTCTAAATTGAAAAGGAGAACCTCAAAGTTGGTAATCTCTGGATTATTACCTGAGCCATGAGCAAATTGACATAGAGCAAATAAGATTAGAGAGTTAAACACTCAAAGATTTGTGTGGGAAAAATGAGTTTCGATTTGTGGGCCACTGACACCGTTGGGGCGGTCTTCACCTGAACTGTGCTGGACCAGTGTTCTAGCAGGTCATATAACAAGGGTGGTAAAGAGGTCTTTAAACTAAATAGTGTGGGAAAAGGATCAGGAATGAGAAGATGTGATAAATTAAGTAGAAAAGGCAAGAGTGCAAGGTAACAATAATGGAAATTAGCAGAGTGTGGCAGGACGGGACAGAGCGTACAAACCTAAGAGCGCACAAGCAGACAAGAGGTTACAAAAGTAGTAAAAAGACAGAACTAAAGGCTCTGTATCTGAATGCATATAGGGAGGTGGTGGCGTAGTGGTATTGTCACTGGACTAGTAGTCCAGATGCCGAGGCTAAGGCTCTGGGGACACAGGTTCGAATCTCACCACAACAGGTGGTGAAATTTGAATTCAATTTATAAATCTGGAATTGAAAAAAATAAGCTAGTCTAATAGTGATCATGACCCCATTGTTGATTGATGTAAAAACCCATCTGGTTCACAGGTTTCCTTCCCTAAAGGACAGTAGTCATCCTTGTCAGGCCTACATGTGAATCCAGACCCACAGCAATGTGGTTGACTCTTAACTGCCCACTGAAGCATGCCACTCGGTTGTCCAGGGCAATTGGTGATGGCCAACAAATGCTGGCCTTGCCAGCGATGCCCACATTCCATGAAAGAATAAAGAAAAAAAATCATAACAAAGCAGATGAATTGACGGTGCAAATAGTAATAAATACATATGATCTGATAACCATTACAGAGACATGGCTGCAAGATGACAAAGACTGAGACCTGAATCTTCAAGTGTACATGACATTTAGGAAGGATAGAAAGCTGGGAAAAGGTGGTGGGGTAGCTCTGTTAATTAAGCATGACGTTGGTACAATAGAGAAAGATTACCTTATTTTTGGAGATCAAGATGTAGAATCTGTTTGGGTAGAGATGAGAAATATGCAAGGTAAGAAGTCACTTGTGGGAGTGATTTATAGGCCCCCTAACAGTAACCACACTGTAGGATGGGATATACAGGATGAAATAATGGGGGCTTGTGAGATAGGTATGACAATAATCATGGGCGATTTTAATCTACATATAGATTGGACAAATCAGATTGGCAAAGGTAGCTTGGATAATGAGTTCATAACAGTGTTTTCGGGACTGTTTCTTGGAGCAGTACATTCTAGAGCCAATCAGAGAACAGGCTATACTGTGCAATGAGACAGAATTAATTAATGACCTCATAATGAAGGCGCCGCTAGGTAGCAGTGATCATAATATGATTGAATTTCCCATTCAGTTTGAGGGAGAGAAGGGCGAATCTAAGACTCGTGTTTTAAACTTAAATAAGGGCAATTATGAGGGCATGAAGGCAGAGCTGGCTAAAGTAAACTGGAAAATTAAGTTAAGGGATAGAGGTCAGTAGAGATGCAGTGGCAGACATTTAAGGAGATATTTCAGAATACTCAGAAAAGATACATTCAAGTGAGAATGAAAGACTCAAAGGGAAGGATGCCCCATCTGTGGCTAATTAAGGAAGTGAAAGATAGTATCAAATTGAGAGAAAAAGCTTATAATTCCACAAAGATGAGTGGCAGATCAGAAGATTGGGCAGAATATAAAGAATAGCAAAGAATTACTAAAACATTAACAAGAAGGGAGAAATTAGAGTATGAGAGAAAGCTAGCTAGAAGTATAAAGACAGATAGTGGGTGTTTCTACAGGTATTTAAACAGGAAAAGAGTAAGTAAAGTTAGTGTTGGTCCTCTAGAGAGTGATTCTGGGGAATTAATAATGGAAAATAAGGAGATGGCGGATGAATTGAACAGATATTTTGCATCTGTCTTCACTGTGGAGGATGCAAATAATATCCCAGAAATAATTGTGAATCAGGAGGTGAAAGGGAGGGAGGAACTTAAAACAATTACAATCACCAGCAAAAGGGTACTGAAAAAATTATTAGAGATAAAAGCTGAAAAGTCCCCAGGTCCTGATGGACTTCATTCTAGGGTCTTAAATGAAGTGACTGCTGAGATAGTTCTGAAGAAGGGTCACTGACCTGAAATGTTAACTCTGCTTCTCTCTCCACAGATGCGCCCAGACCTGTTGAGTATTTCCAGCATTTCTTGTTTTTATTTCAGATTTCCAGCATCTGCAGTATTTTGCTTTTATTGAAATAATACATGCATTGGTTTTAATTTTCCAAAATCCCTTAAATTCTAGAAAGGTCCTGTCAGATTGGAAAATAGCGAATGTAACTCCTCTATTCAAGAAAGGAGGGAGACGGGAAATAGGAAACTGCAGGCCAGTTAGCTTAACATCTGCTATAGGGAAAATGCTGGAACGCATTATTAAGGAGGTTATACAGTAAATGGCAGAACCCTTAGGAGTATTGACAGGCAGAGAGATCTGGGCATACAGGTCCACAGGTCACTGAAAGTGGCAACGCAGGTGGATAAGGTACTCAAGAAGGCATACCGCATGCTTGCCTTCATCGGTCGGGACATAGAGTATAAAAATTGGCAAGTCATGCTGCAGCTGTACAGAACTTTAGTTAGGCCACACTTAGAATATTATGTGCAATTCTGGTCGCCACACTACCAGAAGGACGTGGAGGCTTTGGAGAGGGTACAGAAGAGGTTTACCAGGATGTTGCCTGGTCTGGAGGACATTAGCTATGAAGGGAGGTGTTGGATAAACTCTGATTGTTTTCACTGGAACGACAGAGGTGGAGGGGCGACATGATAGAGGTTTACAAAGTTATGAGCGGCATGGACAGAGTGGATAGTCAAAAGCTTTTTCCCAGGGTGGAAGTGTCAGTTACTAGGGGACATAGGTTTAAGGTGAGAGGGGCAAAGTTTAGAGGGGATGTGTGAGGCAAGTTCTTTACACAGAGGGTGGTGAGTGCCTGGAACTTGCTGCCAGGGGAGGTGGTGGAAGGAGGTACAATAGTGACGTTTAAGAGGCATCTTGACAAATACATGAATAGGATGGGAATAGAGGGATACGGTCCCCTGAAGTGCAGAAGGTTTTAGTTTAGGCAGGCATCAAGATCGGCGCAGGCTTGGAGGGCTGAATGGCCTGTTCCTGTGCTGTACTGTTCTTTGTTATAGCAGGGCACTTAGAAAATCACAATGTAATCAGGCAGAGTCAACATGGTTTTATGAAAGTGAAATCATGTTTGACTAATGGAGTTCTTTGAGGAAGTAACAAACAATGTGGATAAAGGGGAATCTGTAGATGTGCTATACTTAGATTTCCAGAAGGAATTTGACAAGGTGCCACATCAAATGTTACTGGCAAAATAAGAGGCCACGCCGTTGGGGGTAACACATTAGCTTGGATAGAGAATTGGTTATCTAACAGGAAGCCGAGAGTAGGCATAAAAGGGTCATTTTCGGGTTGGCAAGAAGTGACGAGTGGTGTGCCACAGGGATCAGTGCTGGGATCTCAACTATTTACAATTTATATTAATGACTTGGAATAAGGGACCGAATGTATGGTTGCTAAATTTGCTGATGACACAAAGGTAGGTAGGAAAGTAAGTTGTGAAGAGGACATAAGGAGTCTGCAAAGAGATAGGTTAAGTGAGTGGGCAAAAATTTGGCAAATGGAGTATAATGTGGGAAAATGTGAAGTTATCCACTTTGGCACGAAAGAATAGTAGAGCAGCATATTATTTAAATGGAGAGAGATTGTAGAGTTCTGAGGTACAGAGGGCTCTGGGTGTCCTGCTACATGAATCACAAAAGGTTGGTATGCAGATATAGCAAGTGTTTAGGAAGGCAAATGGAATGTTGTTGTTTATTGCAAGGGGAATGGAATATAAAAGTAGGGATAAAAACAAGAAATGCTGGAAATACTCAGCAGGTCTGGCAGCATCTGTGGAGAGAGAAACAGAGTTAACGTTTCAGGTCAGTGACTCTTCATCAGAAGTTCTGATGCAGACCTGCTGAGTATTTCCAGCATTTCTTGTTTTTAGTTCAGATTTCCACCATCTGTAGTATTTTGCTTTTAAAGAAGTAGGGATGTTTTGCTCCAGTTGTGTAGGGTATTGGTGAGACCACATCTGGAGTACTGTGTACAGTTTTGGTCTCTTTATTTAAGAAAGGATATAAATGCGTTAAGAAAGGATATAAATATATTAGAGGCAGTTCAGAGAAGTTTCACTTGACTGATACCTGGGATGGGGGAGGTGGGTGTTATCTTATGAGGAAAAGTTGGACAGGTTGGGTCTGTATTCATTGGAGTTCAGAAGAATGAGAGATGGTCTTATTGACCCATATAAAATCCTAAGGGGACTTGATAGGGTAGATGCTGAAAGGATGTTTCCTTTTGTGGGAGAGACTAGAACTAGGGGACACAGTTTAAAAATAAGGGGTTGCCCATTTAAGATGGAGATGAGAGGTTTTTGTCTCTGAGGGTTGTTAGTCTTTGGAACTGTTCCCCAGAGAGCGTTGGAGGCAGGGTCGTTGAATATTTTTGAGGCAGATGCAGATAAATTCTTGATTAAGAAGGGAGTGAAGGGGTATCGGGGTAGGCGGAAAAGTGGAGTTGAGACCATAATCAAATCAGCCATGATCTTATTAAATGGCAGAGCAGGCTCGAAGGGGCTGAATGGCCTACTCCTGCACCTAATTTATATATTTGTATGTAAGTGAAATCTTTCATCCCTGATACTACTCTGGTAAATCTCCTCTGCATCCCTTCTATGGCCTTGACATCCTTCCTTCCCATTTGTTTATTGTTTTAAACTCCCTTCTCAACTTGTCCTGCCACATTCAAAGATTTGTGTACCCGCTTCCTGCATCCCCTTTACAATTGTACCATATTGTCTGTCTTTGTAATTTAGCACTTTTAGCCATTATATCTGTCTCATTGTTTGCTACATTTGAGATTTGTATTATCTGCAAAGATTGAAATTATGCCCTGTATATGCAAGTCTAGGTCTTTAATATATGTCAAAACAAGCAGTGGTGCTAATACAATTTTGTGTTTTTTGTCCCTTTGTCTTTAATCCCATTAAACTGTCCCATTAATCCTGTGGGCTTCAATTTTGCAAACAAGTCTATTATGTAGTACTTTATCAAGTGCCTTTTGAAAGTATTTGTACACAATGTCAACAGAAATGACAAAACAAGTCTTTCTATTCATTTCTTTCATATCGAGCCTCCTGAAATAACTTGAACAAAACCCCATTCTTATACATAATTAACTGTTGCTCAGAAGGGAAGGGGGAAGAGGAGCAGAGCATTAGTCATTGGGGACTCCATAGTTAGGGGAACAGATAGGAGGTTTTGTGGGAACGAGAGAGACTCACGGTTGGTCTGTTGCCTCCCAGGTGCCAGGGTACGTGATGTCTCGGATCGTGTTTTTGGGATCCTCAAGGGAGAGGGGGAGCAGCCCCAAGTCGTGGTACACATAGGCACCAACGACATAGGTAGGAAGACAGATGGGGATTTAAGGCAGAAATTCAGGGAGCTAGGGTGGAAGCTTAGAGCGAGAACAAACAGAGTTGTTATCTCTGGGTTGTTGCCCGTGCCACGTGATAGCGAAGCGAGGAATAGGGAGAGAGAGGAGTTGAACACGTGGCTGCAGGGATGGTGCAGGGGGGAGGGTTTTGGTTTCCTGGATAATTGGGGCTTTTTCTGGGGTAGGTGGGACCTCTACAAACAGGATGGTCTTCACCTGAACCAGAGGGGTACCAATATCCTGGGGGGGAGATTTGTTAGTGCTCTTCGGGGGGGTTTAAACTAATTCAGCAGGGGAATGGGAACCTAAATTGTAGTGCCAGTGTACAGGATGTTGCGAGTAGTGAGGTCAGGGATAAGGTTACAAGGACGCAAGAGGGCACTGGCAAGCAAGAACCTGGTTTAAAGTGTGTCTACTTCAACGCCAGGAGCATCCGGAATAAGGTGGGTGAGCTTGCAGCATGGGTTGGTACCTGGGATCTCGATGTAGTGGCCATTTCGGAGACATGGGTAGAGCAGGGGCAGGAATGGATGTTGCAGGTTCCGGGATTTAGATGTTTCAGTAAGAACAGAGAAGATGGTAAAAGAGGGGGGGGTGTGGCATTGTTAATCAAGGAGAGTATTACAGCGACAGAAAGGACATTTGAGGACTCGTCTACTGAGGTAGTATGGGCCGAGGTTAGAAACAGGAGAGGAGAGGTCACCCTGTTGGGAGTTTTCTATAGACCTCCAAATAGTTCCAGAGATGTAGAGGAAAGGATAGCAAAGATGATTCTTGACAGGAGCGAGAGTAACAGGGTAGTTGTTATGGGGGACTTTAACTTTCCAAATATTGACTGGAAATACTATAGTTCGAGTACTTTAGATGGGTCAGTTTTTGTCCAGTGTGTGCAGGAGGGTTTTCTGACACAGTATGTAGACAGGCCAACCAGGGGCGATGCCACATTGGATTTGGTACTGGGTAATGAACCCGGCCAGGTGTTAGATTTAGAAGTTGGTGAGCACTTTGGTGATAGTGATCACAATTCGGTTAGGTTTACCTTAGCGATGGGCAGGGACAGGCATATACAGCAGGGCAAGAATTATAGCTGGGGGAAAGGAAATTATGATGCGATTAGGCAAAATTTAGGATGCGTAGGATGGGGAAGGAAACTGCAGGGGATGGGCACAATCGAAATGTGGAGCTTATTCAAGGAGCAGCTACTGCGTGTCCTTGATAAGTATGTACCTGTCAGGCAGGGAGGAAGTTGTCGAGCGAGGGAGCCGTGGTTTACTAAAGAAGTTGAAGAGCTTGTCAAGAGGAAGAAGAAGGCTTATGTTAGGATGAGACGTGAAGGCTCAGTTAGGGCGCTTGAGAGTTACAAGCTAGCCAGGAAGGATCTAAAGGGAGAGATAAGAAGAGCAAGGAGAGGACACGAGAAGTCATTGGCGGATAGGAAACCCTAAGGCTTTCTATAGGTATATCAGGAATAAAAGAATGACTAGAGATAGGTTAGGGCCAATCAAGGATAGTAGTGGGAAGTTGTGTGTGGAATCGGAGGAGATAGGGGAAGTGTTAAATGAATATTTTTCGTCAGTATTTACAGTGGAGAAAGAAAATGTTGTCGAGGAGAATACTGAGATACAGACTACTAGGCTAGATGGGATTGAGGTTCACAAGGAGGAGGTGTTAGCAATTTTGGAAAGTGTGAAAATAGATAAGTCCCCTGGGCCAGATGGGATTTATCCTAGGATTCTCTGGGAAGCTAGGGAGGAGATTGCAGAGCCTTTGTCCTTGATCTTTATGTCGTCATTGTCGACAGGAATAGTGCCGGAAGACTGGAGGATAGCAAATGTTGTCCCCTTGTTCAAGAAGGGGAGTAGAGACAGCCCTGGTAATTATAGACCTGTGAGCCTTACTTCGGTTGTGGGTAAAATGTTGGAAAAGGTTGTAAGAGATAGGATTTATAATCATCTTGAAAAGAATAAGTTCATTAGAGATAGTCAGCACGGTTTTGTGCAGGGTAGGTCGTGCCTCACAAACCTTATTGAGTTTTTTGACAAGGTGACCAAACAGGTGGATGAGGGTAAAGCAGTGGATGTGGTGTATATGGATTTCAGTAAGGCGTTTGATAAAGTTCCCCACGGTAGGCTATTGCAGAAAATACAGAAGTATGGGATTGAAGGTGAATTAGTGCTTTGGATCAGAAATTGGCTAGCTGAAAGAAGACAGAGGGTGGTGGTTGATGGTAAATGTTCATCCTGGAGTATAGTTTCTAGTGGTGTACCACAAGGATCTGTTTTGGGGCCACTGCTGTTTGTCATTTTTATAAATGTCCTGGATGAGGATGTAGAAGGGTGGGTTAGTAAATTTGCGGATGACACTAAGGTCGGTGGAGTTGTGGATAGTGCCGAAGGATGTTGTAGGGTACAGAGGGACATAGATAGGCTGCAGAGCTGGGCTGAGAGATGGCAAATGGAGTTTAATGCGGAAAAGTGTGAGGTGATTCACTTCGGAAGGAGTAACAGGATTGCAGAATACTGGGCTAATGGGAAGATTCTTGGTAGTCTAGATGAGCAGAGAGATCTTGGTGTCCAGGTACATAAATCTCTGAAAGTTGCCACCCAGGTTAATAGAGCTGTTAAGAAGGCATATGGTGTGTTAGCTTTTATGAGTAGGGGGATCGAGTTTAGGAGCCACGAGGTCATGCTGCAGCTGTACAGAACTCTGGTGCGGCCGCACCTGGAGTATTGCTTGCAGTTCTGGTCACCGCATTATCGGAAGGATGTGGAAGCTTTGGAAAAGGTGCAGAGGAGATTTACTAGGATGTTGCCTGGTATGGAGGGAAGGTCTTACGAGGAAAGGCTGAGGGACTTGAGGTTGTTTTCATTAGAGAGAAGGAGGAGAAGAGGTGACTTAATAGAGACATATAAGATAATCAGAGGGTTGGATAGGGTGGATAGTGAGAGCCTTTTTCCTCGGATGGTGATGGCAAACACGAGGGGACATAGCTTTAAGTTGAGGGGTGATAGATATAGGACAGATGTGAGAGGTAGTTTCTTTACTCAGAGAGTAGTAGGGGCGTGGAACGCCCTGCCTGCAACAGTAGTAGACTGGCCAACTTTAAGGGCATTTAAGTGGTCATTGGATAGACATATGGATGAAAATGGAATAGTGTAGGTCAGATGGTTTCACAGGCCGGCGCAACATCGAGGGCTGAAGGGCCTGTACTGCGCTGTAATGTTCTATGTAAATGTCCAGAAAGTATGAACACTTTGTATGTCTGTTAAACTAACGCCTCTATATAATGAAGCAACCAGCTCTTTCCACTTCAAAGGAACAATGCTATTAACTCAATGAAGGAAGCAGATTACTTGAACATTTAAATAAATGAAAAACAGTTTGAACTTTACATGCATCATGACAGAGCAAGTGCTTGCTTTTACAAATCCTATTGGACTGTGGGATCTGAATTCACACAAACTCTGTAAATCAAGCTGTGAGATATTCTGAAAAACTTTGGATCATTCATCAAAAACCATCACCATATCAATTTAAATCAGTCACATCAACTCTTTTCTGCAACTTTAAAAGTTCACTGCTATTAGGAATAAAAATACAATTCTTTCATTACCAACGTACTGTTATCATGTTTATTCTCTTGTCATGTGACAAGTGTTCAAGACAGATTGAACAAGAGAGATTCCTATATTCAGTGCTACTGAAATTTGATTTCTGCAGATTACTTTGATTAACCTGTGCCATCAACATTTAAATAGCCAGGTCTGGAAGGAAAGGAATTATTATTTCCCTCTTTGATTGGTGAATGTTATGCCTATCCAGGCAAGGCAGTTCAGAGCTTGTGTGTGAAACGCTTTCCATGTTGAGCTGGGCTGAGATGGCACAAACTCATTCCACTTAGTTATATAGAATTACAAACATCATAGTTAATGAGTGGTTGGAGTCAAATACGAAATTCAGGCTTTGAGTAACAGTAAGTGCATTTACGATGCCCAGTCATTGTAATGTAGAATTTATAGCAAAGAAACAGGCCATTTGGCCCAACTGTTCTGTGCTGGTGCCACAGTTCGCACACAAGCCTCCTTCAATCCTATTTCATCTAACTCTATCAGTATATCATTTCTATTCCTTTCTCCTTTGTGTTTATCTAACGTTCTGTCATGCAGGGCCCCACCTGCCAATAATGAGGCACATTGGTTTTGTCATCTGAACATGGATTTTTAGCTATTGCTGGAGCGAGGAAATGACTTGTTCAACAGATCAGCCGTGGCTGGAAAAAAACATTTATGTACTAACAGACATCGAAGGTGAGGAAGCGCATTCCAGGGCCTGCTAAGGAGGATACAATCCACAAGGGCCAGGACTGGTTAGACCAGCTGGTCACATGACTAACTGACTGTTCCAGGGTTTTCTTTTGAACTGGCCACAGAATGTTTGGGGCGAAAGACTGTTTGCTCCTGGACTGAGAAGATCTCTCCTGACAGCTCCCATCTCTTTCTCACAAGCCTCTGAATCCACTGAAGACAAATGAACCCCAACAGAGAAAAGTCTCTTACAGCGAACAAGGTTTAAGAAGAATACTTAGCCCCAACATACAGCAAGAACTATCTACAATCAAGAACTCTACAGTGAGCGCGAAGAACCATAACAAAAACTCTTCAGATGTTGCATCAAACTTTTCACTTTATTTTTTCTTCTCTTTTCTGTCTCTATTTGCATGTATCGCATATGCATGCTAGCGTGGGGCACGGCGTGTATCCGTAGGCGTCAACCGGATTAAAGTTTAAGTTTAATACATTTCAACTTTTTTTAAAACCTGAGAAAGCCTGTTTGTGCTGGTTTCTTTGCCTTATAATTGGAAAGTGGTGAACAAGGATTCACCAAGGGGGAGCTAAAAACACAATGTGTTTAAAGTTAAACCCTGTTATGGTAAGACCACGTGAAGGCTGAGAGGGACCCCTAGACACCTTTCTCACCTCGTAACATCCCCTTAAAGGCATCTATGCAGTTCAACTCAGCTACTCCTTATGTAGTGAGCTCCACATGATAACCACTCTCTGGGTAGAAAAATAACTAATTAGGTATTAGTGACTATCTTACATTTATGATCCCTAGTTTTTCCCTCTTAACCCAGCAGACAGACAAGATTGCCATTGCATCAGTCTGGTCTGGACATAAGTCCGAGTTCCTGAAGTAAAAGGGGAGTGTCCTGTCCACTTACATCATCCAGTCCCTCGCTTGCCACTCTCTGGCTCCCAACCTGGTGCTCCCCTCTCTCTGGCTCCCAGCCTGGTGCTCCCCTCGCCCTGGCTCCCAGCCTGGTGCTCCCCTCGCCCTGGCTCCCAGCCTGGTGCTCCCCTCGCCCTGGCTCCCAGCCTGGTGCTCCCCTCGCCCTGGCTCCCAGCCTGGTGCTCCCCTCGCCCTGGCTCCCAGCCTGGTGCTCCCCTCGCCCTGGCTCCCAGCCTGGTGCTCCCCTCGCCCTGGCTCCCAGCCTGGTGCTCCCCTCGCCCTGGCTCCCAGCCTGGTGCTCCCCTCGCCCTGGCTCCCAGCCTGGTGCTCCCCTCGCCCTGGCTCCCAGCCTGGTGCTCCCCTCGCCCTGGCTCCCAGCCTGGTGCTCCCCTCGCCCTGGCTCCCAGCCTGGTGCTCCCCTCGCCCTGGCTCCCAGCCTGGTGCTCCCCTCGCCCTGGCTCCCAGCCTGGTGCTCCCCTCTCTCTGGCTCCCAGCCTGGTGCTCCCCTCTCTCTGGCTCCCAGCCTGGCGTTTCCCTCTCTCTGGCCCCCAGCCTGATACTGCCCTGTTTCCTTTCTTGTTATGGGTAAAAGGACAAGGGGTAAGCACAGCTGTGGTGGGTATGACTGGGATCCAGCTGAGAGTCTTGTTACTATTGTGGAGGGTAATTAATACTTGGTTGAAGATAAAGGCGATAGTTTAGAAGCTATGATGTGGAAGTTGGCATTGCCCGAAAAAATGCACGGACACTTCTTGCAGTTACTCTGTCTTCCCCTTGTCCTCAGTAGTCAAAGCGCTTTACAATCAATAAAGTTCTTTTTGAAGTGTAGTCAGTGTTGTAATGTGGGAAATGCAACAGTCAATGTCTGCACAGCAAACACTCAACAATAACAAGATAATCACCAGATACTCTAGGTTTTTTGTATTACTTATTTATTTTATTTTATTTTATTTAGAAATACAGCACTGAAACAGGCCCTTCGGCCCACCGAGACTGTGCCGACCAACAACCACCCATTTATACTAACCCTACAGTAATCCCATATTCCCTACCACCTACCTACACTAGGGGCAATTTACAATGGCCAATTTGCCTATCACCTGCAAGTCTTTGGCTGTGGGAGGAAACCGGAGCACCCGGAGGAAACCCACGCAGTCACAGGGAGAACTTGCAAACTCCACACAGGCAGTACCCAGAATCGAACCCGGGTCCCTGGAGCTGTGAGGCTGTGGTGCTAACCACTGCACCACTGTGCCGCCCAATTAATTGAGGGATAACTATTGGCCCAGAACACTGGTAGAATTCTCACTGCCAGGGAGTGGGGATGCACTGTGGTTTCAATGATTTGCATACATCCAGCATTGTGACTCTATGGAAGTTACTTTGCAGCTTTAATAATTACAATCTTCATTTATGACTGGAGGTTGGCATTTTGTTGTAGGTTTACAGCTCTCTGTCCTCTGAAGTTTAATGGCCTCCTGCTTAAGTTGAAATGTCTGTGACTACAGCATTGTCCTCTGTTTGGTCTGTCACCTTGAAGCTGAGGTTAGCCACAGCCTCTGGCTGTCTTTAATAAACCCCTCCATTCCAGCATTACTTTTGCCTGGATTTTTGCTCGATTGATTTCTGCATTGTAACAGCTTTGTCTGCTCGCATTTCCAAGCTGCTTTTCTCTTATGAATCCTGTACTAGCCTTTGTTTTGTGGTTACAATGCACACTTGTGACCTAGAACTATTACTTCCTCCAGTGGAATCTCTAGCTTCTGTTGACTACAATCACAGGCTGCAGTTATTGCTTTCACATCAATCTTTGTCCTTGTCTCACCAACGTGCTTCCTGAAGAAGCTCCCATGGTGTCTCGCTTAATGAATGACAATCACCTATTGGTAGCTATTTTTTATTTCTGGTGATTGTTCCAAATTGCATTTCAGTGCTATGAATCTAAAGTTTCTTCATATATTTTATTCATTCATGGGATGTGGGCATGACTGGAAAGGTCAACATTTATTGCCCATCCCCAATTGCCCTTAACAGAGTGGTTTGCTCGGCCATTTCAGGGGGCAGCTGTGGTTCTGGAGTCGCATATAGGCTCAGACCAGTTATGGCAGGAGATTTTTTTATTCCCTAAAGGCTACCATTACTGTTACTAGCTTTTTATTCCAGATTTATTTGATGATTGAATTTAAATTTCTCAGCTGTTGTGGGGTTTGAACTCATATCTCCAGATCATTCGTCCAGACTGTTGGATTACTAGTCTATTAACATAACCACTATACTACTATGGGGAGGGAGTTGTCGTACAAAGACGAACTTTACTGTGACAACAGGCCAGTGGATCCAATGTTGGGTTCTTATAATTAATATATGTGTGGATATGTTATTGTGCTATACATTAGAGCAGTGATTGGACAGTGTACCAATATGTTGTGTTTGGCCTCAGAGTATTGAAGTTCCTGGTTCTAATGGGAAAAGTTAGGGCAGATTTGAAACAATTATGAGCCCGCAGTAGTTGCACTCTCATCTCTGAGCCAGAAGGTTGCTGGTTCAGTCCCACTCCAGAAATTTGAGAGCATAATCTAGGCTGCTGAGGGGTACTGCACTGTTGAGATACCGTTTTTCAGGTTAGATGTTAAATTGAGGCTCGTCTGCCGCCTCAGGTGGGCATAAAAGATCCCCTGGCACTATTTTCCCCTGTGAGATGGCCAATATTTATCTCTCAACCAGCATCACTTAAACAGATTATCTGGTAATTATCAAATTCCTGATGGGATCTTGCTGTGTGTAAATTCGGATTCGGCACTTGGACAGCCTTCTGGACTCAGCAGTGAGTTGAGCGATTTCAGAACATGATTCACATTTCCCTACATTTCAATAGTGACTGCACTTCAAAAGTGCTTCATTGGCTGTAGAGCACTTTCTGGTGTCCTGAAGTTGCTCGACAAATGAAAAGTCTTTTTTTTAAAACATGTGCTCTCTCTGAACATGAATGCTAACCAAATTCATTGGAGGAAACAGAACTATTTACATTATTTCATCTGATGCAATAACTTTTCAAAGTTTAGTTTCCATACTTTAGACAGGGTTTTCCTTTAGGAAACGTTTCAAGCAGAAAATACTGAAGGTTGCTGGCTTAAATTCTGCTCCCTGATCACTGCTTTATCGTTAGAGAGTTGTGTAACTGGACATAAAGATTGTAAGTACTTTGGTTTCACCCCTGACACTGATCACATTTCCATTGTTCTATTCACCTCCTGAAAATCCCTTGGTCAAAAGAATATTACAGACTTAAAGTTAACATGAGTTAATTTGTTTGTTTTGAGAGATTTGCTTAAATAAATTGCTCGTTTAGCCCAAGCAGGAGTCCATATTATTGTGGTTAATCTCCAGAGTGTGCACTGCATTGTACAATGTCATCCATTTGAACAGAAATTATTTCATTCCCTTTGTGATGTGGGGCTGAGTAGTTTTTCCAGTATGATTCTTAAGGGTCATTGGGAGACGCTTTTGAAACAATTTTGGCTGAATTTTGTCAGCCCCAAGAAGTCTCATTGCCAGGGCTGGAAGCAGGAGCTGATCTCTCTCCGGCAGGTGGCAGGACCTTGGGGGCAGCATTTTGCCTGCAGCAGCCAATTAACAGGCCACCTCTGGGGTTGCTGTCAAATGAGGACAGCGGCCTGCCGCCCAGAGCTGCCAGCCCAATTAGAGCGTCGGCAGCTGAACAGCTTCGGCAGTGCCATCGCTAGTGATGGCTACTTCTGAGGCTGCATCATGAAGGAGAGTGTGCCTCAATACTCAGGCACCCTTGAAGACATGTAACTTTTCCTGAGGAAGCCAGGGCCTGGCGATTGTGGGGCGTGGGAGGGGGTTATTGCAGCGGAGGTGACGTAAGCACAGGGGTGGCAATTACCACTGGGTGGGCCCCTCCCTGGGCCAAGAAGCAGCCATCAAGAAGGACCCACCCCACTCTAGGAACCTGCTGGGAGGCTGCCGGGGTTTACTGGGTTGACTCCTGACGTGGGCAAAATTCCTGCGGGGGCAGGGAGTGGCCCTCAGTTGGGTTCTGAAGTGGCTGAATTGACTGTCCAGTGGGTGGCTGCACTGCTAAGGTTCCCGGAAGATAACCGGCTCCCCTCTCGAAGCCTTCCTCTGCCATATTACCAGCCTGCCTGCCTGTCTCCTAAGGGCTGGGAAAATTCGGACCTTTGTTTTTAAAGAAATTGTGCCAAAATGCAGAGGATGTTAAGTTTCTTGGCATGCTCCTGGCCATCTCACTTTAGCAGCACCTCATCTTCCAATTAGGCAGTTTATAGCCTTCTTGACTCAACATTGAGTTGAATGATTTCAGAACATGACTCCCATTTTGATTGTTTTTTTGTTTTTCATGAGTTTGCTTTTGGACAGAGCTGTTCATTATTCTGCATTTAACACTCTCTGGCCGAATGCTTTGTCTTTTACTGTCACTATTATCACTCCCTTTGCCTTTTATTTCATGACATTTTTGTCATTTAATCTCTCCCGCCTTCAGCCCTCCTTCCACCCTATCACATACCTTCCCTTTTGTTCTTTTCCCCTCCCCCCTTTCACTTGCTCAAAACCTATTATATTCCTAATCTTTGCCAGTTCTGCTGAAAGGTCACAGACCTGAAATGTTAACTCTGTTCCTCTCGTAATTGGAGTACTGAAGTGATTCTATAGATGCTGGATTTTTTTTTTTGAAGTGTCACTGGAAGGACGTAATTTAAAAACATTTGCTGGATGTCACATGTCTTCAGCTAAGTAAACAACAGGTGCCTTCTGACTATGGGAATTGTTTACAAGAGAAGTGACATGTCAAGATTTATGGTGCTCGAGTGGATTTCATTTTTGTATATAGTTTTGAGTCAGTTTGGAGGTCAGCCTGCTAAAAGAGAAAACCAGTTGATCTTTTCTCCACCTCCTTGAGAAACCTTGAGACTCAAATGTAAGAAATAGAGAAACCAAAGCAGCATTTCTCCTGAGAAGCTTCTGGAAGACTTACTCTCGACCTCTCCTGAACGAAATGTTTCTGGAAAGATCCCAGTGACTTGTCTACGTGTACTTGGGCGCCAGACTGTATGCCATCTGGAACATAACCTATCTTATCCCTTTTCTTCAAGAATTAACAAGTACTTTGGCCAAAGCATCTTTATTTTTCCTTTAGCCGGTGTATGTGTGTGTATGTGTATGGGTATTTGGAAGGGAATATATATATATTCACTGTCCTATTTCAAAATGTGTTAAAGCTTTGCATCTTTATTGACTAAGTCTTGTTTTATATTGTGTTAATACTTTTGTTATTTATTAAAGAAATCTAGTTGGTGGATTTTATTCTGAAATAAAAATAGAGTATATAATTGGCCGTATCAGTATCTGGGTACACATTTAAAAAATATGTGTTGTGATCTGTGGAGAAGTGGAACTCGAGAAAGACAGTTCACTCCTTCCGCCTTGGTCGTAAGATATAATTGGGGCTCTGTGTGGGATGACCCAAAGCCGACGACGTGCAATTGTAAGTGGGGTAATAATAACTGAAAAGGGGAAATGGAACACACCTGGTTTCTTGTGCATTAGAGTAAAGTTTACAGTACCGGAATGGATTTGTCAATTGCTAGGACCTTTCTGGGGAGGGAGGACTTATCCCTGAGTGATTTGCAAATCTTAACTAAGGCTAGGCTAAAGGAATTGACAGCAAAGTTAGAGTTAAAGCCAGGAGCTAAGAAAGCACACAAAATTGAAGTAATAGCACAGCATTTGAAATTGGAAGTAGGAAAAGGCAATCCAGATGATAATTCAGTTGAATTAGCTAGGATTCAGTTACAGATGAAGCAGCTTGAACAGGAAAGAGAAACTACAATTTCAAAAGGAAAGAGAAGAGAAGCAGGAGAGAGAGTAAGAAAGAAAGAAAGAGAAAATGAAGAAAGGGAGCAAGAAAGGGTATTGGAATTAAAAAAAGCTAGAACTAAAAAAAACAGGGTGGCCTTGATCTTGATCAACATTCTGGTGAGGGAAGAACTGACTCCAGTCCCAGTGAAGAGCTATTTAAACTTGTGCAAGCTGTCTCGAAGTTTGAGGAAAGGAACGTAGAGGCATTTTCATTTCTTTTGAAAAGATGGCAAGACAGATGAAGTGGCCGAAGGAAATCTGGACACTGCTTATTCAAAGCAGATTGATTGGCAGAGCTCATGAAGTTTATGCTATGCTTTGTGAGGAGACTTCTGCAGATTATGAGATGGCAAAAAAAACTATTCTCGCTGCTTATGAGTTAGTCCCTGCAGCATATAGGCAGAAATTTCGGAACCTCCAGAAGAAGCCTGGGCAGACTTGAATAGAATTTGAGAGGGTAAAGCAAATTAATTTTGATTGTTGGATACGGGCACTGAAGGTCGAGGCCGCGTTTGAGACTCTTGGGGAAATAATTCTCCTGGAAGAAGAGTTAAAAAGTTCACTCCCTCCATTAGTAAGAACCCATGTCGAGAACCAGAAGATTTTGACAGCCAGACAGGCAGCTGAGATCGCTGATGATTGCAAGCTTGTTTACAAGCACAAACCCTTTGTCCGTCACCCCCACAAACCCAAGAAGGATAGAAGGTGGGAGTGTGAAAGGAAGGCAAGTAGCCGGGACAAGAGGAGATAGCTGGGAACACCCCGGGATCTCCTCCTCAGGTCAGAAAGGAAGATGCTGAGGGTGGAAGTGAGGTCTGAAAGCCGAAGTGTTTCCATTGCCACAAGCAGGGACACCTTCATGCAGAATGCTGGAATTTGCGAGATAAACCCATGGGACGTATTGGACTACACAAAGCCAATGCAGAGAAAGGGGCCCTGACTGAGAGTACGACAGAGCAAACTGTAGCTCTGACTGCAGCTGTAAGGTCAAATACAAAAACCGCTGTGAGTGCAGGGGAACGTGCGCAAGATACCTGCGAATTATAGGGAGTTGTCCATACTATGTCTGTAGACGGAGTTGACCTACTCCTGGGGAATGATTTGGCTAGAGCAAAGGTAGTAGCTTTTCCAGTATTCATGGAAAGACAAAGTGAAGTCACAGAATCACAGAATAATACAGTGCAGAAGAGGCCCTTCGGCCCATCGAGTCTGCACCGATGCATTAAAGACACCTGACCTGTCTACTCAATCCCATTTGCCAGCACTTGGCCCATAGCCTTGAATGTTATGGAGACAGACCAATTACAGGAAAAGGTTCCAGGAAGTTTTCGCTTATGTGGTGACCCGAGCAATGGCTAAAGAAGTTCCGTTGTTGGAGATCAAATCAGCACCATAGACAGATAACCAAATATCTGAAACTTTGGGGATTTGGACAATGGGCACAATGGGCTCAAGCTGAAGCAAAGGGAGTACCTGAATGCTACTATAATAAAAATGGGATTCTGATGAGGAAGTGGAGACCTCATCACAGATTAACAGATCTGCGAACGAAGAATGGATGGTAGTTCACCAGATAGTGGTACTGCCCAAGTATCGCCGGGAAATATTAAGGACAGCCCATGAAATTCCTATTGCGGGACATGTGGGGATCCGGAAGACCCAACTGCGTGTAAGACAACGTTTTTACTGGCCAGGTCTTTCAAAGACATGGTGCCGTTTTGTAAAACGTGCCATACATGCCAGATTGTGGGAAATCTGCAACCTGCCATTAAACCGGTACCTCTAATTCCCATACCAGTTATTTAGGCACCATAACACTTAGTAGGATGTTGGTAGCCTGTGTGGGACCTTTACCAGAAACAAAAGCGGGACATTAATATATAGTCACCATCATCGATATGGCTACTTGGTTCCCAGAGGCCATTCCCTTAAGAAGAATTTCTGCTAAGGTAGTGGTAAAAAAGTTAACTCAGTTCTTCACTAGATATGGATTACCGGTTGATCAAGGTTCCAATTTTATGTCTAAAATTTTTCAGTAAGTTGTGAGCAATCCTAGTTTAACACAGTTAAATTCTTCAGCCTACCGCCCACTGACACAAGGGGCTTTAGAACAGTACCATCAGATCCTCAAAACGATGATCAGAGCATGTTGTCATGAATATCCCCATAATTGGGATAAAGGGTTGGAATTTCTTTTGTTTGCCACCAGGGATTCACCTAATGAGTCTATCGGTTTTAGTCCTTTTGAATTAGTTTATGGACATGAGATATGAGGTCCTCTAAAACTAATCAAAGAAAAGTTTTTAGAATAGAGGGATGAATCTTCCCTCTTAGGTTATGTATCCGTGTTCCGGGAACGGTTCACGAAAGCCTGCAAACTGGCTCAGGAACAGCTGAAAGCTTTCCAAACCACCATGAAGGAATGGGCAGACAAGAATGCCAAGATATGGACATTTCAACCAGGGGATGAGCTGTTAGTATTACTGCCTTTACAGGGCACAGTTCAGTGGACCATATTGAGTAGTCAGAAGGATTGGAAAATTAAATTATTTGATTGACACCCCAGATCGCCAGAGAAAGAATCGGCTATGTCACATCAATATGGTGAAACAATATCACTACCGGGAGGGAGATAAGCAAGCACAGGTATGTCAGGTATTTGGGACAGTGAAGGATGAAAGGGATAGTGAGGATGAGGCAGAAGGAGGCCTGGACAATTCTCAAATTTAACCTCCTACTATCCGGTAACTAAAACTGAATTGTTAGGGGGATTAGACACTCTGCTTTCATATTTATATGCAGAATAACGAGAAGCCATACATGATGTGGATGTAGGAGAATCCTCTCCAATAAAACAGCATCCTTATCACTTTAGTCCAGAGAAACAGGCTTAGGTGAAAGCAGAAATCCAGTACAGGTTGAAAAATCACCTAATTGAACCCAGTCAAAGCAGCTGGAGTTCCCCAGTCATATTAGAGGCTAAACCTGATGGTTCAACTAGATTTTGTATAGACTACAGAAATGTTAATGCAGTAACAAAGGCAGATTCCTACCCAATTCCTCGCTTGGAATACTGTATTGACAGAGTGGGCAGTGCCACGTTTCTTAGCAAAATAGATTTGTTGAAGGGATGCTCCAAGTTTCTTTAACACCCCGAGCTAAAGAAATATCAGCCTTTGTCACGCCAAACGCTCTTTTCCAATGCCGAGTGATGCCATGTGGGCTAAAAAAAAATACCCCAGCCACTTTTCAGAGACTAATGAACCAGGTGGTAGCCAGTGTTCCTAACTCTGTGGTTTACCTTGATGATGTATACAGTGACACTTGGAAGGACCATGTGAAACAACTAGAAGCTCTATTTAGAAAATTACAGTTGGCTGGTTTGGTGATAAACCTTGCCAAAATTGAATTTGCAAAAATGCCGGTAACCTACCTCAGACATATAGCAGGGCAAGTACAAGTGTTGCCAAGAGCAGCAGAAGTACAAGCATTGATGGAGTTCCCTGCCCCTAAGACTAAATGGAAAATGATGAGGTTTTTGGGGATGTGTGATTTCTACCGCAAGTGTGTACCAAATTTTAGTACTATAGCTCCTCCATTGACTGATTTGCTACAAAAAAAGAAAGCCACGATAGTCTGATCAGGAGAGTGCTAAGCATCCTTTGAGAGGCTGAAAGCCATTTTTATCAATGAACCAGTGTTGGCTGCCCCAAATTTCACTTAGCCCTTCAAGGTAGCAATTGATGCTAGTGACCTGGGAGTAGGTGCGGTCCGGTTACTAGACGATAAATCAGGCATAGAAAGGCCAGTAGGATACTTCTCCAAAAAACTAAATCGACACCAAAAGAGATACTCAACAGTGGAAAAACAAACGTTGGGCAGACTACTAGCTCTTAAGCATTTTGAGATCTCTGTCCGCCACGACTACAGAGACACACTGGAAGATACTGAACATAACCCTTTGTGGAAAAATTCAAAAACCAGACTATTTCGCTGGAGTTTACTATTGCAGTCCTATCACTTAAAGATTATCCACGTTGCAAGGAGAAACAATGTAATTGCTGATGCTTTGAGTTATCTGAGTACAAGGATGGTGCAAAGCAGAACTGTATTAGTTACAGATAACGAGTGAATGAGAATGTGTGTGTAAATGTTTTCAATATTTTCATCTTTTTTTCCACACTTAATAACGAAACTCATTTAAAAATGGCATTTCATTTCTCCAGGGAGGGAGGTGTTATGAAAGTACTTTTTTATAGTTTTGAAAACTTGTGTTTTAGAATTGTGGGGGTGGATTCATTGGAGCACTGAAGTGATTCTATAGACGCTGGATTTTTTTTTGAAGGGTCACTGGAAGGACTCAGTTTCAAAACATTTACTGGATGTCACATGTCTTCAGCTAAGTAAACTGCACAAAGCACAAAATCCCCAAAAGTAAAGGCAGTGAGCCGTGGATAACAAAGGAAGTTAAGGGTTGTATAAGATTGAATGAAAAGGCCTATAAAGTTGCCAGAAATAGTAGTAAACCTGAGAGGATTGGGAGGATTTTAGAATACAACAAAGGAGGACCAGAAAACTGATAAAGGGAGAATAGAATATGAATGTAAACTAGCAAAACACATTAAAATGGACTGCAAAAGCTTCTATAGGTACGTAAAAAGGAAACATTTGGCTGAGACAAATGTAGGTTCATTATAAGCAGTGTCATGAGAATTTATAATAGGGAATAGAGAAATGGCAGAGAAGCTAAATGATTACTTTGTGTCTGTCTTCACTGAGGAAGATACAAGACGTCTTCCAGAATTAGAGATCCAAAGGACGAGGGAGAATGAGAAATGGAAGGAAATTAGTATTAGTAATAAGATTTTATTGGAGAAATTAATGGGGTTGAAGGTTGATAAGTCCCCAGGACCTGATATTCTACATCCCAGAATGTTGAAAGAGGTAGCTATGGAGATAATGGATGCATTGGTGATCATCTTCCAAAATCCTATAGATTCTGGACTGGTTCCTGCAGATTGGAAGGTCACCCTGCTATTTAAGAAGGGAGGGAGAGAGGAAACTGGGAATGACAGTTTTGCTAGCCTTACATCAGTCGTAGGAAAAATGTTAGAATGCATTCTAATGGATCTGATAAATGGACATTTGGATAATAATGATCCGATTGGGCATATCAGCATGGATTTATGAATGGGAAATTATGTTTGACGAACCTGTTGGAGTTTTTTTGGGGGATGTTACTAACA
Organism: Heterodontus francisci; assembly: GCF_036365525.1. Taxonomy (NCBI): domain Eukaryota; kingdom Metazoa; phylum Chordata; class Chondrichthyes; order Heterodontiformes; family Heterodontidae; genus Heterodontus; species Heterodontus francisci. Next base: position 118,550,853 of record NC_090380.1, on the reverse strand, counting down.
GAATTGATGAAGGGGATTTGGTGGACGTAGCATACTTGGATTTTCAGAAAGCTATTGATAGTGTCCCACAGGAAGTTGGTTTGCAAAATTAAAGTACATGGGATAGGAGGTAATATACTGGCATGGATTAAGGATTGATTAACAGGCATAATAGGTGCTTCCCAAGATGGCTCCTGGGCTGTAAGCTCCCTAGGAAGCTCCCTTGCTGTTCAACTCTATCCATGGCCATCTGCTCCAATTCTTATTCTCCCCCAATCTACCCTCTTAAACTGTTTAAACTCCCCTGGCTCTTATATCAGTTCATTTTAGCCCTAACTACAAGCTAACAGCTAGTTTATGTTACCTGGGCCCACTGCCCTCCCTCAGCCATACCTGCTCTTTGTTTTCTCAATGAAATTGTTCACAGTCCGGGCGAAACTGCAAAATACAGCTGGTGATACTTTGATCTCCGATCCTGCTGTCTTCACCGTCCAGAGTGTCTGTGGCCACGGCGTGCGGTAAGTCCATTGAAGAGAAGAAGGAGCAGCTGGACCTTAGGGAAGCCTTGCGAAAAGGTGCCCCGAACACCCAAAAAGCCACGAACGGATCCTCGGCCGCAACTTCAAAGCGCCCGCGGGAGATGGCTCGGAGAGCATCTGCAGCGAACTGTCGGCAATGCTGGTACCGGCGCCCGAGGATGTCACTCACCTCCCGAAGGACACGGACGAGACTTCCAGGCGTCGATGGTGGGAACTGAGGAAATGGCTTATTACCTGCACCCCCTTTCCCCCCCCCCTCCCCTCCCCTCCCCTCCCTTCCCCCCTTCCACCCCTCCCTTCCCCTTCCCAGCTCCACTCTCTCAGCTCACCCCCCTCCCCCCTCACAACCTCTTCCCAGCTCCCCCTCGCACCCCCTTCCCTCCACCCCTCCCCCTTGCACCCCCTCCTCCCACCGGCATCATCCTACACCGGTGTAGGGGCCCTAACAACCCCACTGCCTTGTGGGCGTCTCGGGAGAGACCAAGGCTAAGGGAGTAAACCCTAACAGAAAATCCAGAGCGGAACCCCGTTGGCGGTCATGTGTCACCGTTGGCATGTTTCTGGCAGTTCCTGCAGCCATAACGGTGCCAAACGTCGTGCTCTGCACTCCTTTGGACCCCACCAGAAAGGCCGAGCGGGGGGTTTTGAAGATTGGGCAGCTCTCAACCTCCATACATTCGCCCAGGCATGCGCCATGGAGAGGTCATTCCATAGTTGTCTCACAGTGACTGAAACAACACGGAAGGCAGCAGTTACGGGTTATAAGTCCAGCTCAATTGGCGTAGAAATTGGGCGCCACGGGTTGCCTTTGTTGGTGGGAGAGGTCATCGTACCTCACTGGACAGCTACCGGCCGCCTCAACCCGGGCAGCCCCCGGTCAATAAGGTTCTGTCCCGCCACAGACCACCTGCTTCAATGGGTGCTTGGAGCTCAGGGTCATTGCCCGTAAAGCGGACTGCAGCATCGCACCAAACAAAATGAAAAAAGGAAAGAAGGTACCAGCCCTTCGCTTTGCAAGCTGGAACGTCAGAGCTATGTGTCCTGGCCTGTCGGAAGTCCTTACACAAATCAACGATTGTCGGAAGACCGCCATCATTAACAACGAGCTCAGTAGACTCAATGTAGACATTGCAGCACTTCAGGAGACACGCCTCCCTGCGAGCAGATCTCTAACAGAGCAAGACTACACCTTCTTCTGGCAGGGTAGGGATCCTGAAGAACCAAGACAGCATGGAGTGGGATTCGCCATCAGAAACTCTTTGCTCAGCATGATAGAGCCACCCTCAAATGGCTCGGAACGCATACTGTCCATCCGACTGCTCACCACCTCTGGTCCAGTACACCTACTCAGCATCGATGCTCCAACACTCTGCTCCCCACCTGAAGCTAAAGACCAGTTCTACGAGGAACTCCTGTTCCTGCTGGGGGACTTTAATGCCAGGGTTGGGGCCGACCATGACTCATGGCCCTCCTGCCTTGGGCGTTATGGCGTTGGAAGGATGAATGAGAATGGGCAGAGACTGCTTGTGTTGTGTACCTATCATAACCTCTGCATCACCAACTCATTCTTTCACACTAAACCCTGTCACCAGGTTTCATGGAGGCACCCAAGATCGCGTCGTTGGCACCAGCTAGACCTCATCGTCACAAGGCGAGCCTCCTTAAACAGTGTTCAAATAACACGCAGCTTCCACAGTGTGGACTGCGACACCGACCACTCCCTGGTGTGCAGCAAGGTTAGACTCAGACCAAAGAAGTTGCATCATTCCAAGCAGAAGGGCCACCCGCGCATCAACACGAGCAGAATTTCTCATCCACAGCTGTTACAACAATTTCTAAATTCACTTGCAACAGCCCTTCAAAACACTCCCACAGGGGATGCTGAGACCAAGTGTGCCCTTTTCAGAGATGCCATCTATGATCAGCTTTGACCACCTACGGCAAACGCACGAAGAGAAATGCAGACTGGTTTCAATTTCATATTGAAGAGCTGGAACCTGTCATAGCCGCTAAGCGCATTGCACTATTGAACTACAAGAAAGCCCCCAGCGAGTTAACATCCGTAGCACTTAAAGCAGCCAGAAGCACTGCACAAACAACAGTCAGGCGCTTCGCAAATGACTACTGGCAACACCTATGCAGTCATATTCGCTGGCCTCAGACACCAGAAACATCAGAGGAATGTATGATGGCATTAAGAGGATTCTTGGACCAACCATCAAGAAGATCGCCCCCCTCAAATCTAAATCAGGGGACATAATCACTGACCAACGCAAACAAATGGACCGCTGGGTTGAGCACTACCTAGAACTGTACTCCAGGGAAAATGTTGTCACTGAGACTGCCCTCAATGCAGCCCAGCCTCTACCAGTCATGGATGAGCTGGACATACAGCCAACAAAATCGGAACTCAGTGATGCCATTGATTCTCTAGCCAGCGAAAAAGCCCCTGGGAAGGATGGCATTACCCCTGAAATAATCAAGAGTGCCAAGCCTGCTATATTCTCAGCACTACATGAATGGCTATGCCTGTGCTGGGACGAGGGAGCAGTACCTCAGGACATGCGCGATGCCAATATCATCACCCTCTATAAAAACAAAGGTGACCGCGGTGACTGCAACAACTACCGTAAAATCTCCCTGCTCAGCATAGTGGGGAAAGTCTTTGCTCGAGTCTCTCTAAACAGGCTCCAGAAGCTGGCCGAGCGCGTCTACCCTGAGGCACAGTGTGGTTTTCGTGCAGAGAGATCGACCGTTGACATGCTGTTCTCCCTTCGTCAGATACAGGAGAAATGCCGTGAACAACAGATGCCCCTCTACATTGCTTTCATTGATCTCACCAAAGCCTTTGACCTCGTCAGCAGACATGGTCTCTTCAGACTACTAGAAAAGATTGGATGTCCACCAAAGCTACCAAGTATCATCACCTCATTCCATGAATATATATGAAAGGCACAATTCAACATGGCGGCACCTCATCTGACCCCTTTCCTATCCTGAGTGGCGTGAAACAGGGCTGTGTTCTCGCACCCACACTTTTTGGGGTTTTCTTCTCCCTGCTGCTCTCACATGCGTTCAAGTCTTCAGAAGAAGGAATTTGCCTCCACACAAGATCAGGGGGCAGGTTGTTCAACCTTGCCCGTCTAAGAGCGAAGTCCAAAGTACAGAAAGTCCTCATCAGGGAACTCCTCTTTGCTGACGATGCTGCTTTAACATCTCACACTGAAGAGTGCCTGCAGAGTCTCAGCGACAGGCTTGCGGCTGCCTGCAATGAATTCGGCCTAACCATCAGCCTCAAGAAAATGAACATCATGGGGCAGGACGTCAGAAATGCTGCATCCATCAATATTGGCGACCACGCTCTGGAAGTGGTTCAAGAGTTCACCTACCTAGGCTCAGCTATCACCAGTAACCTGTCTCTAGATGCAGAAATCAACAAGCGCATGGGAAAGGCTTCCACTGCTATGTCCAGACTGGCCAAGAGAGTGTGGGAAAATGGCGCACTGAGACGGAACACAAAAGTCCGTGTGCATCAAACCTGTTTCCTGAGTACCTTGCTCAATGGCAGCGAGGCCTGGACAACGTATGTCAGCCAAGAGCGACGTCTCAATTCATTCCATCTTGGCTGCCTCCGGAGAATACTTGGCATCAGGTGGCAGGACCGTATCTCCAACACAGAAGTCCTCGAGGCGGCCAACATCCCCAGCTTATACACACTACTGAGTCAGGGGCGCTTGAGATGGCTTGGCCATGTGAGCCGCATGGAAGACGGCAGGATCCCCAAAGACACATTGTACAGCGAGCTCGCCACTGTTATCAGACCCACCGGCCGTTAATGTCTCCGCTTTCAAGACGTCTGCAAACGCGACATGAAGTCCTGTGACATTGATCACAAGTCGTGGGAGTCAGTTGCCAGCGTTCGCCAGAGCTGGCAGGCAGCCATAAACGCGGGGCTAAAGTGTGGCGAGTCGAAGAGACTTAGCAGTTGGCAGGAAAAAAGACAAAAGCGCAAGGGGAGAGCCAACTGTGTAACAGCCCCGACAAACAAATTTTTTTGCAGCACCTGTGGAAGAGCCTATCACTCTGGAACTGGCCTTTATAGCCACTCCAGGCGCTGCTGCACAAATCACTGACAACCTCCAGGCGCTTACCCATTGTCTTGAGATAAGGAGGCCAAAGAAGAACAGGCAGAAAACAGAGAGTAGGAATAAACGGGCCATTCTCGTGTTGGCAGGCTGTGACTCGTTGGGTAACGCTAGGATCAGTACTTGGGGCCCCAGCTGTTCACAATATATATCAATGATTTGGATGTGGGGACCGAATGTAATACTTCCAAATTCACAGATGTCAAAATTAGGTGGGAATACATGTTGTGAGGCAGATGCAAAGCGTCTTCAAGGGGATTTGGACAGACTTAGTGAGTGGGCAAGAATGTGGAATATAATGTGGCAAAATGTGAGGTTATCCACTTTGGTCGGAGGAACAGATGTGCTGAATATTTCTTAAATGGTAAGAGATTAGAAAGTGTAGATGTACAAAGGGACCTGGGTGTCCTTGTCAATAAGTCACTGAAAGCTAACATGCAGGTGCAGCAAGCAATTAGCAAGGCTAATGGTATAATAAATAAAAGCAGGATACTGCAGATGCTGGAAATCTGAAATAAAAACAAGAAATGCTGGAAATACTCAGCAGGTCTGGCAGCATCTGTGGAGAGGGAAGCAGAGTTGACGTTTCAGGTCAGTGACCCTTCATCAGAACTGGCAAATATTAGAAATGTAAAAGATTTTAAGCAAATAAAGCATGTGTGGGGCCATAGATAACAAAAGAGGTGTTGATAGGACAAGGTCACAAAGGATAACTAACTAGAAGGTCACAGAGCAAAGGCAAACGGGTATGTTAATGGTGTGCTGAAAGACAAAGCATTAGTACAGAGAGGGTGTTAATTGACAGAAAAATGAACAGCTTGGCCCCAAGCGCAAACGTGAAAAAAAAAAGTGGGTAGGCACAGTTGAAACAAACTAAAATAAAATAAACAAATAAAAAAAAAATACCGAAAAATAAAAAGAGGGTCCCATCATGCTTTGAAATTATTGAACTCAATGTTCAGTCCGGCAGGCTGTAGCATGCCCAATTGGTAAACGAACTTGCGTTGATGTTCACTGGAACACTGGGTATGAGAGCAGGGGGGAGTGTAGAAATGTCAAGCAACCGGAAGCTCGGGGTCATGCTTTCGGACTGAGCGGAGGTGTTCCACAAAGCGGCCACCAAATCTGTGTTTGGTCTCCTCAATGTAGAGGAGACCACATTGTGAGCAGCAAATACAGTATACTAAATTGAAAGAAGGACAAGTAAATCGCTGCTTCACCTGAAAGGAGTGTTTGGGCCCTTGGATAATGAGGAGAAAGGAGGTAAATGGGCAGGTATTACACCTCCTGGAATTGCTTGTGAAGGTGTCGTGGGAAGGGGACGAGGTGGTGGGGGTAATGGAGGACTGGACCAGGTGTCGCGGAGGGAACGATCCCTTCGGAATGCTGACGGGAGGGTAGGGGAAGATGCGTTTGGTAGTGGCATCATGCTGGAGGTGGCGTAAAGAGAGGAGGTAAATGGGCATGTATTATACCTTCTGCGATTGGTATGTTAGCCTTTATCGCAAAAGGATTTGAGAATAGGAGTAGTTAAGTCTTGCTGCAATTGTATAGAACCTGGGTTAGACCGCATCTGGAGTACTGTGTGCAGTTTTAGTCCCCTTACCTTAGGAAGGATATTATTGCCATAGAGGGAGTGCAACGAAGGTTCACCAGACTTGTTCATGGGATGTCAGGACTGTCCTATGAAGAGAGATTGGGGAAACTGGGCCTGTATTCTCGAGAGTTTCGAGCAATGAGAGGTGATCTCATTGAAACCTACAAAATACTTAAAGGGATAGACAGGGTTGATGCAGCTAAGATGTTTCCCCTAGTTGGTGAGTGTAGAACCAGGGGAAACAATTTCAAAATAAAGGGGAAGCCACTTAGGACTGAGATGAGGAGAAATTTCTTTACTCAAAGGGTTGTGAATCTTTGGAATTCTCTACCCCAGATGGTTGTGGAAGCTCAGGCTTTCAGCATGTTTAAAGTACGGATTGACAGATTTCTAAATACCAATGACATAAAGGGATATGCGGATAGTGTGGAAAAAAGGCATTGAATTGGATGATCAGCTATGATCATTTGAATGGCAGGGCAGGCTCGATGGGCTGAATGGCCTTCTCCTGTTCCGAAACAAAAGGTGCCTTCTGACTATGGGACTTGTTTACACGAGAAGTGACATGTCAAGTAACATTCGTGCCACACAAGTGCCAGGCAATGATCGTCTCCAACAAGAGAGAATCTAACCATGTCCCCTTGACATTCAATGGCATTATGATCGCTGAATCCCCCACTATCAACATCCTGGGGGTTACCATTGACCAGAAACTGAACTGGAGTAGCTACATAAATACCTTGGCTACAAGAGCAGGTCAGAGGCTAGGAATCCTGTGGCAAGTAACTTACCTCCTGACTCCCCAAAGCCTATCCGCCATCTACAAGAAACAAGTCAGGAGTGTGATGGAATACTCTCCACTTGCCTGGATGAGTGCTGCTGCAACAGCACTCAAGCAGCTCGACACCATCCAGGACAAAGCAGCCCGCTTGATTGGTACCCCATCCACCACCTTCAACATTCACTCCCTTCACCACCGAAGCAGTGGCAGCAGTGTGTACTATCTACAAGATGCACAGCAGCAACTTGTCAAGGCTCCTTCGACATCACCTTCCAAACCTGCGACCGCTAACACCTAGAAGGACAAGGGCAGCAAATGCATGGGAACATCACCACCTGCAAGTTCCCCTCCAAGCCACACACCATCCTGACTTGGAACTCTATTGCTGTTACTTCGCTGTTGCTGGGTCAAAATCCTGGAACTCTCTTCCTAACAGCACTGTGGGTGTACCTACCCCACATGGACTGCAGCGGTTCAAGAAGGCAGCTCACCACCACCTTCTCAAGGGCAATTAGGGAATGGGCAATAAATGCTGGCCTAGGCAGCGACGCCCATATCCCATGATTGAATATTAAAAGAAAATTAAGGTGCTCAAGAGTGGGTTTCATATTTGTATGCTATTTTAAGTCAGTTTAGTGGTCAGCCTGCTAAAAGAGAAGGCCAGTTCATCATCTCTCCACCTCTTTGAGAAGCCCTGAGATTCAAGTGTAAGAAATAGAGAAACCGAAGCAGTATTTCTCCTGAGAAGCTTCTGGAAGACTTCCTCTCCACCTCTCCTGAATGAACTGCCTCTGGAAAGAGCCCAGTGACCTGTCTTCATGTTGTCAGATGCCAGACTGTGTGCCATCTGGAACATAACATATCTTATTTCTTCAAGAATTAACAAGTACTTTGGCCAAAGCTTCTTTTTTTTCCCTTTAACCGGTATGTGTGGGTACTTAGAAGGGAATATATATGCATTAACTGTCATATTTCAAACTGTGTTAAAGCTTTGCATCTTTATTGACTAAGACTTATTTTATAATAAATTAATACTTTTGGTGTATTTAAAGAAACTTAGTTGATGGGTTTTATTCTGAAATAAAAAGTCGAGTATATAATTGGCCGTATCGGTAACTGGGTACACATTTAAAAATATGTTGTGCCCCTTGGAGAGTTGGAACTAGAGAAAGGCAGTGCACTTCTTCCACCTTGGTCATAACAATTGTTCCTCTAACTGCTTTCAGATGTTAGCAACTTTGCTACAGCTCAGTGTTGTCCAATGCAAATCACTGTTTCAGCCACAGGCACTAATTTTAGCAGAAAACATTTTTCATAAACTCATAATACAGATAAATGTACTTTACTTGTATATTTACTTAATAAACATCATACAGAAAGAACTTTGCAGTCTGTCTCTTTCATAATGTCTGAAACTCTGGCACGAGGTTAGCAGCCTCAGCAGGTTTAATGGAGCTTCTGAGTTTCTGACCAACAGCCGTGAGCAGAACTTTGTCCACCAGACTTGCACAGTGAGATATGCCAGAGCTGTCCCTGCTCTCTATCCGGACCCACCCACCCCAATCTCTAGCTGCACTCCCCTCGATGTCCATCCGGACTCCACACTCCCCCTTGATCTCCATCAGGCACCTACTCACTGATCTAAATCTGGTTCCCTACTCCCCTGATCTAGAGATCTATATCTGGGCACCCCTCCCCCATCTCGATCTGGACTCCCTCCTCTCCCTGCTTTCTATCTGGACCCGTCCTCTCCTTGCTCACTATCCAGAAGCACCTTCTCCCTCCCCTCTATCCGGATGCCTGCTCTCCGTTCGGACCCCTCCTCTCCCTGCTCTCCATTTGGACTCCCCCCTCTCCCTCCTCACTCACTATCTGGAAGCCCCCTCTCCCTTCCCTCTATCTGGATGCCTCCTCTCCCTGTTCTCCATTTGGACTCTCACCTTTCCCTGCTCTCAATCTGAAACCCCCCCTGCTCTCTATCTGAACCCCCCCTCCTCCCCGCTCTCTATCTGAACCCCCCCTCCCTGCTCTCTATCTGAACCCCCCCCTCCCTGCTCTGTATCTGAAACCACCCCCCCCCCCCCCGCTCTCTATCTGAACCCCCCCTCCCTGCTCTCTATCTGAACCCCCCCTCCCTGCTCTCTATCTGAATCCCCCCCCCTCCCTGCTCTCTATCTGAATCCCCCCCCCTCCCTGCTCTCTATCTGAAACCCCCCTCCCTGCTCTCTATCTGAAACCCCCCTCCCTGCTCTCTATCTGAAACCCCCCTCCCTGCTCTCTATCTGAAACCCCCCTCCCTGCTCTCTATCTGAAACCCCCCTCCCTGCTCTCTATCTGAAACCCCCCTCCCTGCTCTCTATCTGAAATCCCCCTCCCTGCTGTCTATCTGAACTTCCCCCCTGCCCGCTCTCTATCTGAACCCCCCCTGCCCGCTCTCTATCTGAACCCCCCCTCCCCGCTCTCTATCTGAAACCCCCCTCCCTGCTCTCTATCTGAAACCCCCCTCCCTGCTCTCTATCTGAACCCCCCCTCCCTGCTGTCTATCTGAACCCCCCCCTCCCTGCTCTCTATCTGAACCCCCCCTCCCCGCTCTCTATCTGAACCCCCCCTCCCTGCTGTCTATCTGAATCCTCCCTCCCTTCTGTCTATCTGAACCCCCCCCCTCCCTGCTCTCTATCTGAACCCCCCCTCCCTGCTCTGTATCTGAAACCCCCCCCCCACCCCGCTCTCTATCTGAACCTCCCCTCCCCCCGCTCTCTATCTGAACCCCCCCTCCCTGCTCTCTATCTGAACCCCCCCCCCCTTCCCGCTCTCTATCTGGAACCCCCTTCCCGCTCTCTGTCTGAACCCCCTTCCTCGCTCTCTAACCGAACCCCCCCCGCCCCGCTCTCTGTCTGAACCCCCCCTTCCTGCTCTCTATCTGAACCCCCCCGCCCCGTGCTGTCTGTTGTACACTCTTTTTTCCCCTCCCCCTCCCCCACTCCACCTCCGCTCCGTTCAGATTTCCCACTTCCCCCTCCCCCTGCTGTCCCGTCAGAACCCCCGCCTTGCTCTCCATCCGGGGCCCCCTTTCATCCTGCTCTCCATCCGGGGCCCCCCTCGTCCTGCTCTCCATCCGGGGCCCCCCTCGTCCTGCTCTCCATCCGGAGCCCCCCTCCTCCTGCTCTCCATCCGGGTCCCCCCTCCTCCTGCTCTCCATCCGGGGTCCCCCCTCCTCCTGCTCTCCATCCGGGGTCCCCCCTCCTCCTGCTCTCCATCCGGGGTCCCCCCTCCTCCTCTCCATCCGGGGTCCCCCCTCCTCCTGCTCTCCGTCCGGGGTCCCCCCTCCTGCTCTCCATCCGGAGCCCCCCCCCCCCTCCTGCTCTCCATCCGGGGCCCCCCCTCCTTCTGAACATCCGTACACCTCCCCCCGCACTCCATCCGGCCCCCCCTCCTCCTGCTTGTCGTCCGGGCCTCCCCCCCTCCTCCTCCTTGCCATCCGGCCCCCCCTCCTCCTGCTCGCTATCCGGGCCCCCCTCTCCCTGCTCTCCATCTGGACCTGTCCCTGCTTTCCTTCCGTAGTCGTCCCCAATTTCCATCGGAGCGCCGCCTCACACAGTTCTCTTTTAACAACAGTACTTGATGCTGTTTGCCCTTTTTGATTTGTCATGATCAGGTATGCTGATTGGTTGGTTGAGTTGCCCACTGCAATAACAGCTCTCATGTCTCGACAATGTTGTTGTTTCCATGGTGCTGAGATCTGTCGTTACACATAGTTTTAGCAGATAACCAATAAGCTGTAACCAAAGGATTAAAGCACTCAATGTTCGGAAACCATACGACACACTCATACTATTCTTCCATCTTACTATTTCACCAACAGGCACAAATGTGAAAGTTCACATGCTTATGCCAAATGACTCAGTGTTAAAATCACAGCACCAGTGATCTGGCCTATTTCTCACTTTCATTTGCTGATCAAAAATACATTTAGCCACATGGGACTAATGTATTGGACAACACTGCTGCAGTGCATAAAAAAGCATGTTGAATCCTACTGCTATCAGTTCTGAATGTTGGAGCGATTCAAATCATGGGTGCTCAAGGGGCCAGAATAGGAAGAGTGCAGAAGTTTGTGGGAATGGAGGAATTTACAGAGATAGGGAAGAGGCAAGGTCATGGAGCAATTTGAAAACCTGGATGAGAAGTTTAAAATCGAGTTGTTGCCAGACTGGGAGCCAATGTAGGTCAGCAAGTACATGGAGTGATTTTTAGATTGAAAATACACTGTTTGAATTTTAGATATAACAGGGAACATCGATTTATTTAGGGCACAAGCAAATAAATGTTTTATTTTTTCTCTAAGGTGGTAATAGGGAGTAAAACTGGACAGCAGGTATACCGTATTTCTCCCTGGGCACGTTATGTGACACGTGAGCAGAACGCCTTTACCTATGACTGGGTGCATTGGGACCCACCTGAACGATATGTGGTAAGTAATTTATTTATATTCATTCTTTATGCATATCCATACAAGAAAAATGTCACACATGTAGCAATTAAGCAAGAGAGCCAATTCCTAGACATTATTTGGATCTAAATGGTATAGCAACTTTGAGCGACCACACATGCGCAGTTAAATGTGGAAATTAGGATGTTGCTGCTCTTCCAGAGGTAGCACTACACTAGTATCTCACTGAAAGACTCACTGTTCAAATACATGGAATGGCATGAAGTTGCTGTACTTACCTCATAGATGTGATCTAAATTCACTAGAAAAAGGTCTTTTCCATTTCACTCAAAGTACCCTTTCAGTTGTGTGGTAGGTCTTAATTACTGCCAAATAACCCCTCTAGCACTGAAAATTTATTTTTCCAAGTGTAGAGTCTTAATCTTTCAGATTTTAATTTTTGTTGGGGATTTAAAAAATTAAAAGTTTTAATAGTTTTATTTCTGTCTGTTTTCCCTCTGTCCAATTTTTCTTTCTCTTTCACTTTCTATACTTGATTTTATATTGAATTTTTAAAATTCTTTCATGGGATGTGGACGTTGCTGTATTTGTTGCTGGCCAGCATTGGTTCCCCATCCCAACTGCCCTTGAACTGAGTGGCTTGCTAGGTCATTTCAGAGGGCAGTTAAGAGTCAGTATTGCTGTGGGTCTGGAGTCACATAGAGTCATTTACAGCACAGAAGGAGGCCATTTGGCCCATCGAGTCCTTGTAGGCCAGGTCAAGTAAGGACGGCGGATTTACTTCCCTAAAGGTCATAAGTGAACCAGATGGGTTTTTACGACAATCGATGATAGTTTCATAGTACCATTACTGAGCCTAGCTTTGAATTCCAGATTTTCTATCAATTAATTGAATTTAATTTCTGCCAGCTGCAATGGTAGGATTTGAACCCATGTCCCCAGGGCATTAGCCTAGGATTCCTGGGTTCCTAGCCCAGTGACAGTACTACTCAGCCACTGTCTCACTGTTTTCGCTTAAACTTCTTGGTTCATACTCTGTGCTGTTCATTAACAATTCTTAAATCTGATTGGTTAAGGAGATCTCCATTGGAGGGCGCTGCACTATTTGGCTCCCTAATTTACAGTAAGTGCGGCTTCAGATGTCTGGGGCATTGGGACCGGTTATGGGGAAGGTGGGACCTGTACAAGCCGGAGGGTCTACACCTGAATAGGACCGGGACGAATATCCTTGCAGGAAGGTTTGCTGGTACTGTTGGGGATAGTTTAAACTAGATTGACGGGGATGGAAACCTGAGCGCAGTTTCAGATAGGGCAATTTCAGAGTAGGGAATGGTAGGCAGAAAATTAACAAGTGACTCTGAAAGACAGAAGAAGCAAAGGTTAAAATGTGTGTACAGCACAGGAATTTAGCAGTGTTAAAAAGGTATTTAGTTAAATGCAAGGAGTATAGCAAATAAAGCCGATGAGCTGAGGGCATAGATAGACACATGGCAGCGTGATAGCATTGCTATAACGGAAACATCTCTTAAAGAGGGGCAAGAATGGCAGCTCAACATCCCTGTATATAGAGTTTTCAGGTGGGATAGAGAGGGGATAAAAAAGAAGGGGGTGTAGCATTATTGGTTAAAGAATCAATAACAGCTGTGAGGAAGGATGATATGCTACATGAATCATCAGATGAGGGCCACATGGGGCAGCCACACTACCAGGAGTGTATTATAGACCCCCAAATAGGGAGAGGGAGATAGAAGAACAAATATGTAGGCACATTTCTGAGTGCAAAAACAATAGGACTGTAATGGTTCGGGATTTCAACTACCCTAATATCAACTGGGATACAAACAATGTGAAGGGCACAGAGGGCACAAAATTGTTGAACTGCATTCAAGAGAACTTTTTTAATCAGCACGTAACAAGTTCAACAAGAGGAGGCGCAATTCTAGATTTAGTCATAAGAAATTAAGCTGAGCATGTTGATGAAGTAGCAGAAGGTGACCATTTTGGAGATGGTGACCATAATCGGTTAGATTTAGCATTATTATGGAAAAGGACAAGGAAAGAACAGGAGTAAAAGTTCTAAATTGGGGAAAGGCAAATTTTACGAAGCTGAGCAGTGATCTGGCGAAAGTGGACTGGATACAGCTACTTGAAGGAAAATCAGTGTCAAACTAGTGGGAGGCATTCAAAAGTGAGATTCAACGGGCACAGTGTAGACATGTCTCCACAAAGAAAAAGGGTGGTATTGCCAAATCTAGAGCCCCCTGATTATTTAGAAGCATACAGGGTAAGATAATACAGAAAAAGAAAGCTTATGACAGTCACAAAAAACTTAATACTTTAGTGGAATATAGAAAGTGCAGGGGTGAAGTAAAAAAGGAAATTCAGAAAACAAAGAGAGGACATGAAAAAATATTGGCAGGTAAAGTCAAGGAAAACTCAAAGATATTTTATCAGTACATTAAGAGCAAGAGGATAACTAAGGAAAGGGTAGGGCCTGTCAGAGATATACAAGGGAACTTATGGGTGGACGCAGAAGATGCGGGCAGGATTCTTAATGAGTTATTTGTCTCTCTTCACAAAGGAAAGGGATGATGCAGACATTGTAGTTAAAGAGGAGGAGTGTGAAATATTAGATACGGTAAGCATAATGAGAGAGGAAGTACTAGAAGGTCTGACATCCTTGAAAGTGGATAAATTGCCAGGGCAGGATGGATTGTAACCCAGGTTGTTAAAGGAAGCCAGGGAGGAAATAGCAGATGCTCTGAGGATCATTTTCAAATCCTCACTAGATACAAGTGAGTTACCAGAGGATTGGAGGTCTGAAGACGTCGTTTAAAAAGGGTGCGTGGGTTAGGCCAAATAATTATAGGCTGGTCAGTCTGACCTCGGGGGTGGACAAATTATTGAATCAATTCTGAGAGATAGGATAAACTGTCACTTAGAAAGGCATGTAATAATCTGGGATAGTCAGCATAGATTTGTTAAGGGAAGGTTGTGTCTTTATTAACAATTTTTATTGTGTCTGCGTGGGTTTTCGCCGGGTACTCCGGTTTCCTCCCACCACCAAAAGACTTGCAGGCAGGTTGATAGGTAAATTGGCCATTATAAATTGCCCCTAGTATAGGTAGGTGGTAGGAGAATATAGGGACCGGTGGGGATGTGGTAGGACTATGGGATTAGTGTAGGATTAGTATAAATGGGTGGTTGATGGTCGGCACAGACTCGGTGGGCCGAAGGGTCTGTTTCAGTGCTGTATCTCTAAATAAATAAATAAATATTAAATTTTTTGCTGAAGTAACAAGGTGGATTGATGAGGGTAGTGCAGTGGATATTGTCTACATGGATTTTAGTAAGGCATTTGACAAGGTCCTAAATAGCAGACTGGTCAGACAAGTAAAAGCCCATGGGATACAGGAGAATTTGGCAAGTTGGATCTAAAATTGGCTCAGTGACAGGAAACAAAGGGTAGTAGTAGTCGACGGCTGTTTTTGCGAATGGAAAGTAGTTTCCAGTGGTGTTCCACCGGGCTGAGTGTTGGGTCCCTTGGTGTTTGTGGTATATATTAATGATTTGGACTTAAATGTGGGAGACATGATTGGGAAGTTTGTAGATGACACAAAAATTGGCTGTGTCGTTGATGGTGAAGAGGATAGCTGTGGACTCCAGAATGTTATCAATGGTTTGGTTGACAGAAAAGTGGCAAATGGAATTTGGAATTCAATCCAGAGAAGTGTGAGGTAATGCATTTGGGGAGGGCAAACAAAGCGAGGGAATACACAATAAATGGGAGGATATTGAGAAGGGTAGAAGAAATGAGAGACCTTGGAGTGCAAGTCCACAGGTCCCTGAAGGTGGCAGGGCAAGTAGTTAGAGTGGTGAAGAAGGAATATGGAATTCTTTCCTTTATTGGCTGAGATATAGAATGCAAAGGCAGGGATGTAATGCTGGGTGGTGGGTGTCTGGAATTTGCTGCCTGGATCAGTGGTGGAGGCAGAAACCCTCAACTCATTTAAAAAGTACCTGGACCTGTACCTGAAATGCTGTAACCTGCAAGGCTATGGACCATGTACTGGACAGTGGGATTAGAATGGGGGGCTAGTTTTTTCAGCCAGCACAGACACGATGGGCTGAATGGCCTCTTTCTGTGCCATAAACTTTCTATGGTTCGAAGTTATAGAGTTTTAGAGAGATACAGCACCGAAACAGGCCCTTCGGCCCACCGAGTCTGCGCCGACCATCAACCACCCATTTATACTAATCCTACATTAATCCCATTTTTCCCTCTCACATCCCTACTACTCTCTGAGTAGTAGGGGCGTGGAACGCCCTGCCTGCAAAAGTAGTAGACTCGCCAACTTTAAGGGCATTTAAGTGGTCATTGGATAGACATATGGATGAAAATGGAATAGTGTAGGTCAGATAGTTTCACAGGTCGGCGCAACATCGAGGGCCAAAGGGCCTGTACTGCGCTGTAATGTTCTAATTCTAATTCTAATCCCCACCTTCCCTCAATTCTCCTACCACCTACCTACACTAGGGGCAATTTTTACAATAGCCAATTTACCTATCAACCCGCAAGTCTTTGGCATGTGGGAGGAAACCGGAGCACCCGGAGTAAACCCACGCAGACACAGGGAGAACTTGCAAACTTCGCACAGGCAGTACCCAGAACTGACCCCGGGTCACTGGAGCTGTGAGGCTGCGGTGCTAACCACTGCACCACTGTGCCGCCCAAGTTCCAGTGCAAACCCCCACAGAGTGTCTGTGGGCAAGTGCAATGAATACTGAGTGTCATTCGTTCACTGCTGAGTGCAAAATCTGGCCCCTCATCCTTTTCTAAAATGTGTCCTACACAAGCTTACTAATTATTTATAGAATGATATATAGAAGGAAGCCATTCTGCCCATTGTGCTTGTGCTGATTCTTTGAAGAGCTAACCAATTCGTTTCACTCCACCTCGATATCACCAGAGCCCTAAAAATTTCTCTCTTTCAAGTATTTATCCAATTTTCTTTTTGAAGTTACTATTGAATCTGCTTCCATTACTCTTTCAGACAGTGCATTCTGGGTCACAACAACTCGCTGCGTGTAAAAAAGAAAATTAATCCTCCTCGCCTTGCTTCTGGTTCTTTTACCAATTTACTTAAACCTGTGCCCTTTGGTTACCAACCCTCTGCCCCTGGAAACAGTTTATCCTTATTTAAATGTCACCGCAAATAGTCGTTAGCATAAATCTGCTACCGTAAAAATTGCACTTGACCCAATCCAGTTGCTGCTGCACTAATTAAATTAATAATTCGTCAAAAACGGCACCCATCACGACTTGATTCCACAGCCACAGCCCACGTTTGCAATACTTTATCATGTGAGTGGTGTTTGTCACAGTTCATGAGGAAATGGATGCACACCAAGCATCACAATTCGCAGAAACTCAGGCGACAACACTGGATCACAGTTTCTTCAATTCAAAATTGAAGGTATCATTGACCTGCCCTCTTTTCTTTCGTGCTAATGTATGTTCCTGTTGACTGAACCCAGAGGCATTGGAGATTCAGAACAAAGGATCATTGACTTTAAAAAAAATTGTCTTTGCAGCCGTTGCTGGTACATTTTTCTTTTACATGTGGAATAGCTTCACAGATCTCACTGCTCTGGTCTCTTTGGAGTACAAATCTACTCCTGTTAATGCTGAAAATCTTTTGATGGATTTGTTATTGGACCCAGTGCAAGTGACCAGGTGCCTTGGATCAGCTTTGCACTTGGCAGAGAAACGTTTTATAATTGAAATGGCTTCAGCTTCATGTTTTTTTAGTACAGAGATGAAAGTCTCTATCAAAAGTTCCCTAGTTGCCCTAATCAATGGGTAACCATGGCAATAGAATGTTTCTACTTGATATATCTGGATATTTAAACTACAAACATTTTCTTTGCCACTTTTTGCCTGGCGAAGAGATTATCTTCACAAATTATGAATTATGTTGGAGCAATTTAACAAGATTTGTCCACTCATTATTAGTGATCAATATGTGATCTTATTGACTCAATCCAGAAGCTTGGACAATTACAAACAAAAGGATTATTGATCCCCATACAATGTACGGACTGGGGTATATGATGGTGGGTTTAGGTGTGATGCACTAAACTGTGCCTTGGCTTGTGACCCATTCTTTTGATGTTTTGTTACAGATTAGTAGCACATTTTTCTTCTGTCATGTGGGTGACATTGCAGTAGCAAACTGCTAGTTGCCTCTTCCTGGAGTGCTGGTGCGAATGTTGTCCTACCCTTGCAAGGTGCAGCCGATAACATTGACATGGCAGATGGTTGCTTTCAGTTCTTTTCTCTCACTGCCAGTGTCAGATCCGTTTCTGTCAGTTCTGCTGTCTGGAAAAAAAATAAGATTATGCTGTCTTTTTCAGTCTGTTGAGTTTGAGACTTATTTAATGCCTCCAAATGCTTTCATATTCCACTGGGATTTTGGCATATGGCAAGTCCAGACTTAAATCATTATGTACAATTGACTCGTACTGATGTCTCTTTACTGGGGAGGGGTATGATGAGGGGCAGTTTGGAAGTGAGGGGAAGAGGCCAAGAAAACTTTTGTCTCTTTCTTCTGTAGGATTGGTGGGGTGTGGGGCACAATCGAGACTGCAGTGAGTTTATCAACTAGTGTGAATCAGTTTGTAAATATAATCAAGAGGTCAAATAATTGGCCAGGAACCAGCTTTTCAGCTTCGCGTGCAGCTGTTTGTACATCACGAAGAAAAAAACTAAAACTGGGCAACTTCAGCCTTGAACTGTTTCTTGAAGGACAGCCTTCCACATAACTAAAGTTACTCCTTCAAAGTACGAAGTTTTCAAAATCATGAGGGTCTGGACAGAGTAGATAGAGAAGAACTGTTCCTATCGGCATGAAGGTTGAGAACTATTGGACACTGATTTAAAGTGTTTGGGGAAAAAAAAACAAATGTGGCATGGGGAAAATTTTCTATACTCTGAGTGGTTAGAATCTGGAATGCACTGCCTGAGAGAGTGGTGGAGGTAGATTCGATTGTGGCAAAGGGAATTAGATATTTATCTGAAGAGAAAACATTTGCAGGGCTATAGGGAAAGGGCGAGAGAGTGGGACTACCTAAATTGTTCTTGCAGCGAGCCAGCACAGTCTCGACACGGCGAATGACCTCCTTCTGTGTTGTGACCATTCTATGACTCTGTTCTGTCATTCTCTGTATCAGAGGCCTCTGGGACCAGGGCTGGCTAGACAAGGTTACCTACAGGTAATCCAGTGCACCAGACTCTGAGCTGGCTGTATTCCTCACCACAGCTCCTGTTGGTCACAGAGATGACTTGTTGGTAAACTTTTATAAATCACTGTTTAGGCCTCAATTGAAATATTATGTCCATTGCTGGATACCGCATTTTAGGAATAGAGAGGGTGCAGATGAAATTTCCGAGAATGGTGCCAATAACGTGAAAACGCTGGAGAAACTGGGATTGTTCTCATTAGAGCAGAGAAGGCTAAGAGGATATTTGATGGAGATGTTCAAAATCATGAAGGGTTTTGATCGAACAAATAAAGCTAAACTGTTTGCAGTGGTGGGAGGGTCTGTAACTAAAGGACATAGATTAAAGTACTTGGCAGAAAACCAGAGGCGACTTGATAAAACAGTTTTTTGATGCAGCTGGTTGCATAGAATATACAGCACAGAAATCGAAAAAGACTATGCTGGGGCATTTATGCTTCACCCATCCTTTTATCCTTCCTCATCTATCAGCATAACCCTCAAATTCCTTTGTCTTGAGAGGCTGATCTAACTTCATCTTAAATGTATCTATACTATTTGCTTCCACCACTCCGTGTGGTAGCGAGCTCCACATTCTCACCACTCTCTGCGTGAAGAAGTTTCTTCTGAATTCCCTTGGATTTCTTGAAATTCATTTGCCACTTGTATGTCCGTTCTGCAAGTTTAGTAATGTTGTCTTGTAATTCGTTGCAGCACACTCCAGTATTGACAAGCTCCACAACACCTCCACCCCACCACCCCAATTTGGTGTTGTCTGAAAATTTAGAAATTGTTTTTAGATTTGAATATTTAAATCATTGATATAAATTGTAGACAGTGAACAGCACTGATTTTTGTGGAACACTATTTCCCACCTTCTGACACTCTGTATAGCTTCTCTTTACCCCCTACACTCTACTTTCTGTCTTGCAGCCAGCTTGCTATTCATTCCACTACTTGTCCCCTGACCCGTTTGCTTTGACCTTATTCATTAGTCTGTTATGTGATACCTTATTGGAGTCCTTTTGGAAATTAGATAAATTACATCTACTACATTAACCTTTGCCTACTTTCTGTTAACTCTTCAAAAAAATCAATGAGGTTGGTCAAGGAAGACTTTCCCTTTTGAAATCCTTGCTGACTAATCATTATTATATTTTTGGTTTACAAATGTTTTTTCTTCTTTCATAGATTCCATTATCTTTCCTGTCACAGATTTTAAGCTGACTGGTCTGTTGTTCGTGAACATGTTCTATCTCCCTTCTTAAATATAAGTATAGCATTAGCTATGCACCAGTCCTGTGGCACTACATCTTTTACTAATGAGTTATTAAATATGCGCTATCTCTTCACTAGATTCCTGCATATCTTTCCGGGAGATCCATGTTTTAACCTCTCCATCAGGTTTCCGCCCCGCCACAGTACTGGATTGGCTCCAGTCAAAGTCACAAACGACATCCTATGGGACTGTGGCAAAGGCAGACTATCCCTCCTCATTCTTCTCAACCTATCTGTAGTCTTTGACACGCTTGATTACACCATCCTCTACTGCCTTTCCACCATTGTCCAGTTGGATGGAACTGCATTCCCCTTGTTCCATTTTTATCTATCTAAACAAAGCCAGAGAATCACCATTGATGGCTTTTCTTTCCATTCTCGCACAGCTACGTCTGGTGTTCGTGAATAATGTAGCATTGGCCCCCTCCTGTTTCTCATCTACATGCCGTCCCTTGCTGACATCATCCGAAAACACTAAAATAAAAGCAAAATGCTGCAGGTGCTGGAAATCTGAAATAAAAACAGAAAATGCTGGAAATAATCAGGTCTGGCAGCATCTGTGGAGAGAGAAGCAGAGTTAACGCTTCAGGTCTGTGATCTTTCATCAGAACTGAGTATTTCAAGCATTTCCTGTTTTTATTTCATTCTAAAACATGTCTGTTTCCACATGTACACTGACAATATCCAGCTTTATCTCACCACCACCTCTCTTGACTCCTCCACTGTCTCTAAATTGTCAAACTGTTCATCTGACCTCCAGTACTGGATGAGCAGAAATTTCCTCTAATTAAATATTGGGAAGACTGACACCATCGTCTTTGGTTCCCGCCACAAACTCAGCTGCCTCGCCACCGATTCCACCCTTCTCTCCGGTGATTGTCTGAGGCTGAACCAGATTCTTCACAACCTTGGTGTTATATTTGAGCCTGAGATGAGCTTTCAAACATATATCCACAACATCACTAAGATTGTATTTCTACCTCTGTAACATCACCCGTCTCCACCCCGTCTCAGCTCATTTACTGCTGAAACCTTCATCCATACCTTTGTTACCTGCAGTCTTGCTTATTCTTATGCACTCCTGCCAACCTCCTACATTCTACCCACCATAAACCTGAGGCCATCCAAAATTCTGCTGCCTGTGTCCTCATTGGTACCAAATGCCATTCATCCATCACTCCTGTGCTTGCTACCTACACTAGCTCCTGGTTAAACAACCCATTGAGTTTAAAATTCTCATCCTTGTTTCAATTCCCTCCATAGCCTCACCCCTCCCTATCTTTGTAATCTTCTCCACCCCCACAACCCTCCGAGATATCTGTGCTTCTCTAATTCCAGCCTTTTGAGCATCCCCGATTTTAATTGCTCCAACATTGGTGGCCATGCCTTCAGCTGCCTAGGCCTAAGCTCTGGAATTCCCTCCCTTTCGCCTCTGTACCTTGCTTTCCTCCTTTAAGACACTCCTTAAAACCTACTTCTTTGACCAAGCTTTTGGTCATCTGACCTAATATTCCTTGTGTGGCTCGATATCATTTTTTGTTTTAATTCTCCTGTGAAGTGCCTTGGGATGTTATATTACATTAAAGGCACTATATAAATACAAGTTATTGTTGTTTTAAAATGTGTGGATGCAATTCGTCCAGACTAGAGGTTTTATCCTCTGAGTTTGATTAATTTAATTAATGTTTCTCTTTCTTACTTTGAATGCAGTTTTGTCACTTCTAATCTCATCTTGTGATGTCATGTCCCTGATCCATTTCCCTGATAAATACTGCTGCAGAATAATTATTTAATAGTTCTGCCATTTCACTATCGCTGCTTGTGATTTTATCCTTACTATTCCTTCGTGACCCTATTCCCAGCCAACTTTCCCTTTTTTTAATTTGTGTGCCTGTAGACTATTTTACTATTCTGTTTTCTGTTCTTTGACAATTTAATTTCATAGTTCCTCTTTGCCGCCTTCTAATCTCTTTGTATTCTCCCTTGTCATGCTGTCCCCGGCTGCCTATATACTTATTGTACACCACTTTCCTTACGTTCAATGTTTCCCTTGTGTCTTTATTCATCCATGGTGTCTCATCAGTGTTTAGTTTGTTCCTGATTTTTAATGGAATGTATTTTTTTTGGACTCTGTTGAACACGGTTTTAAATGTTTCTCATTGCTGTTCTACATGTTGTTTGCCAATATTGTCCATTTTATTTTCCTAAGTTCTATCCTCAGCCCCTCAAAACCAGCTTTTCTCCCATCTATTACACTGATCTTTGTCATGCTTATGTCCTCAATTGTCATCTTAAACCATATTATATAATCCTTGTGATCTAGAATGCATTCTTTGAAAAGCTAGCGGAAGCAGATTCAATAACTTTTAAAGGTGGATTGAATAAATACTTACAGCCAAGAAGAATTGCTCAGCTATCTGCAGAGAGCAAGGGAGTAGAGCTAATTGAGTAGCTCTACCAAAGAGCTGGCATAGGCACTGTGGGCCAAATGGCCCCTCTCTGTGCTGTATCATACTACAATAGATGCATTCCTGCGGAAGTGTTAGGGACATCAGTGTCTTTGGGCTCCTGGGGAAAAAGCCCTCACAATGCACAACTCATCAAGCATACTGTAAGATAGCAGGGGTTTATGCCCCCTTCTAAGGCAGGAACAAACTTGGCAACAAAGCTTTGTTGTGAATCGACTTTATTGAGATCAGGTTAGGACAAATTTATTAAGTTTTCAGATAAATTATAGTCTCAAACTCAGGCAGTGATTAACAGTCTAATGTAGATTATACTACCTGTGTCAGGAACTGGACAGCTAGAGTGCACAACTCGTTTCTCTTGCAGCTTTTAGTCTTTCAGCTTCTCTCTTGTCTCTTATCTGTTCGAAAATTCTCTTGACCGTACGGGGACAAAGACAAGGCACCTTTTATCCTGGCTGCTGTCCAATTAACCCCTCCCTTTACTCAATCATCTTTAGCCTCGTGTTGGTGCTTTTGTTATGCCCGGTAAAGACACATCACTTCCCTACTTTTAAGACACAAACTTTATTCAAGGTGGACTCTTTAAAATTGACTTTATCTTTTAAAAATAAGTGGACAATGCGGCAAACGATGGCTGCCAAATGTCAGATGACTTGGCCTGTGTATTCGAATAGTGTCTCACTGTCTGTTAGTAGAGCATGGCTACCCGACCCGAACCCAACGGGACCCAACAACCTGTGTCAGGTTCGGGTCGGGTCCCACTTCCAGGTCCGGCATTCTGGTTCGGATCGGATTGGATAGGATCGAGTCGGGCCAGGTCGGACACACTCTATCACCACCTCCGGTAAGTGGCTCCAATGTTGATGTACGTTTTGGACTAGAAAGGTTGTTCAGTTACAGTTTGTTTAAGCTTGAACAGATAAGTAACAAAGTGAAAAATGGAAGGTAGGTTAACTGATGGTCGGGTCGGGTGCGGGAAAAAATGAAAGGACTCGGGCCTGGTCGGGCACGGGTAGGATGTGGTTCTGTCGCACTCGGGTCGGGTTTAATTTGCAGACCCGAGCCAGCCTTTATCTGCTAGGAACAAAAGGATACATTCCAAGCTGAGGTGTCAATTACACCCACCCTGAAACTATCTAGAGACATTCCTGAATTGAATGGTTTCTTCTGAAATAAACAAGTTGTGAGGTAGTCACATCATAACAGGATTATACTCATCTGGGCATTAATGGATGGCCATGGATTCCACATCCAGAGGAGGAAAAGAAAACATGCATCAGGGACCAGAAATGTTAATGATGAATTGTGACCTTAAAAGGTAGCCCTCTGGAGTGAGAGGGAGATCACAAGGACATCACAGAAAAGAAGTCCAGCCAGTGGCTGTGAAAAGAAGTTAAGGACAGGCAAGGAAGGAGCCCTGGTGTTACTTCGACACTTCAACTTGATGCAGCAGAGAACCAAAAGTGACCTCCAATCTGAAATCTTAACCACCAGAAATCTACAACACCTCAACAAGTCAAGACAACAAACACCCAGGCCTGCATCTTCAGAAGAGACTTCTACTTAGAAGATTCAATCTTCTTTGGCCTCCTTATCTCGAGGGACAATGGGTAAGCGCCTGGAGGTGGTCAGTGGTGTGTGGAGCAGCGCCTGGAGTGGCTATAAAGGCCAATTCTAGAGTGACAGGCTCTTCCACAGGTGCTGCAGAAAAATGTGTTTGTCGGGGCTGTTACACAGTTGGCTCTCCCCTTGCGTGACCTCCAATCTGAAATCTTAACCACCAGAAATCTACAACACCTCAACAAGTCAAGACAACAAACACCCCAGGCCTGCATCTTCAGAAGAGACTTCTACTTAGAAGATTCAATAGGTTTACCATAAACCACGAATACCTACCACATCTTGAACTCTTACCCTCTGCCTTCTATCTATATTCTCTTGAGAGTGCATGTGAGTAAATGCATGTGTGAATGGTGTTGCATACATTTCGGGGAATGAATATTGCTCAATAAATAGTCATCTGTTTTAAACCTACAAGAAAACCGGTCACTCTTTATTGGGCTAACACGCCATTGTAAACAAAACATGATTGCGGTCAGTTGGGAGGTGAACAGTGGGAACCACCCACAACACTTACCATTTGGCTGTAACACTTTCCTTGATCAGCCATCATTCTATGGCTTTTGCTATTCTTTCCGATTTATTTAAGAAATGCCCTTTGTGTTGACTACTGTATTTCCATGCTTTTACGTTCTGTAGTTCCATATCTTGTTGGGAGACAAATCTATATTTCATTCTCACAGAAGCTGCTCTCACTGCCTTCAAGGCCTCATCCTTTTGCTCTAAGTAGGCGTTTGAAAACTTGACATAAAATACCAGGATCACACTACCTTGGCATCTTGTCTATATGTGCAGTATTTCCTAAGTTTTTCCACTTTACCATACTACAAAGAAGAGTTCTAATAAATTTAAATGCTAGTTTATAATAATAAGTCAGCTGTTAGTTTATAACTGCTAGATTTTAACAATTAGAATTCTGGTTAGTAACCTAATAATCTGACAATTCCCCCAGTTGAGGGGAAGATATCCTTATTGATCCCTCATTAAAAATTTTACTATTTTCGAGAAAAGCTGCGAGCTCTCAGCCTCGTGTCTTGTAATGCACTTGTCATTTGAATGACAAATCACATAGTGAGCACCTTTTATATGTGGACCACAAAACGTACTTTCATTCATACAGCACCTTGCGTGACTTACTTTGAATTGAATTACTTTTTGAAGTGTAGTCACTGTTGTAAAGCAGGAAAAGCAGCAGCCAGGTTGCACACAGCAAGCTCCCACAAATAGCAGCGAAATAATGACCTGATCATGTTTTGTAGGTGTTGGTTGAGAGATACATTTTGGCCAGGACACTGAGGAGAACTCCCCAGCTAATCTTTGAATAATGCTGTGGGTTATGTGAACCCTAGAGGGCAGATGGGCCTGTAAGATGTCTTACCTGTAAGATGGTACCTTTGACAGTGCAGCACTCCCTTAGCACTGCACTGGGGTGTCAGCTGGCTATGGAGATATTAGGACAGGTGACCAAAAGCTTTGTCAAAAAGGTAGGCTTTAAGGAGCAATTTGCAGGAGGCGAGAGTGGTAGAGAGGTTAAGGGAGGGAATCCAAAAGCATGTCAGCCTGGAGTGGGACTTTAACCCCCAATCTTTTGACTCAAAGGTAGGAATACTATCCCCAAACCATGACTGCCACCTCCAAGTCTCCATAGTGTAGGCTATCCAAGTCCTGTTCAAAGAAAAAGCTCTAACAGTGCTGATCATGCCTAGTTGGATAATGTCTGTGACAGACCCTCTCCATTCTGTCATGCTACATTACAAAGAGACATTTACTGGAACTTTAGATAAGACAGACTATACCCTGAAATCTCTTTGGTAGAGCAGACCAAAGTTGGCAAATTATTAATCCACAGTAAGATTTTTTTTTGCACTTATTGCCTAATTGATACTTTTTTTATTCTTTCATGGGATGTGGGTGCCACTTGCAAGGTCAGCATTTGCCTATCCCTAATTGCCCTTGACAACTGAATGGCTTTCTGGGCCATTTCAGGGGGCAGCTAAGATTCAACGACATTGCTATGGATCTAGAGTCACATGTAGGCCAGACCAGGTAAGGATGGCAGATTTCACATTAGTAAATCAGATTTTTTTTTGCGACAATCAATGATAGTTTCATGGCACCATTGCTGAGGCTAGCTTTCAATTCCAGATTTTTAAGTTAATTCTTCTTTTGGGCCTCCTTATCTCGAGAGACAATGGATACGCGCCTGGAGGTGTTCAGTGGTTTGTGAAGCAGCGCCTGGAGTGGCTGCAAAGGCCAATTCTAGAATGACAGACTCTTCCACAGGTGCTGCAGAGAAATTTGTTTGTCGGGGCTGTTGCACAGTTGGCTCTCTCCTTGCGTCTCTGTCTTTTTTCCTGCCAACTACTAAGTCTCTTCGACTCGCCACATTTTAGCCCCGTCTTTATGGCTGCCCGTCAGCTCTGGCCAACGCTGGCAACTGACTCCCACGACTTGTGATCAATGTCACAGGATTTCATGTCGCGTTTGCAGACGTCTTTAAAGCGGAGACATGGATGGCCGGTGGGTCTGATACCAGTGGCGAGCTCGCTGTACAATGTGTCTTTGGGGATCCTGCCGTCTTCCATGTGGCTCACATGGCCAAGCCATCTCAAGTGCCGCTGTCTCAGTAGTGTGTACAAGCTGGGGATGTTGGCCGCCTCGAGGACTTCTGTGTTGGAGATACGGTCCTGCCACCTGATGCCAAGTATTCTCCGGAGGCAGTGAAGATGGAATGAATTGAGACGTCGCTCTTGGCTGACATACGTTGTCCAGGCCTCGCTGCCATAGAGCAAGGTACTGAGGACACAGGCCTGATACACTCGGACTTTTGTGTTCCGTGTCAGTGCGCCATTTTCCCACACTCTCTTGGCCAGTCTGGACATAGCAGTGGAAGCCTTTCCCATGCACTTGTTGATTTCTGCATCTAGAGACAGGTTACTGGTGATAGTTGAGCCGAGGTAGGTGAACTCTTGAACCACTTCCAGAGCGTGGTCGCCAATATTGATGGATGGAGCATTTCTGACATCCTGCCCCATGATGTTCGTTTTCTTGAGGCTGATGGTTAGGCCAAATTCATTGCAGGCAGCTGCAAACCTGTCGATGAGACTCTGCAGGCACTCTTCAGTGTGAGATGTTAAAGCAGCATCGTCAGCAAAGAGGAGTTCCCTGATGAGGACTTTCCGTACTTTGGACTTCGCTCTTCGACGGGCAAGGTTGAACAACCTGCCCCCTGATCTTGTGTGGAGGAAAATTCCTTCTTCTGAAGACTTGAACGCATGTGAAAGCAGCAGGGAGAAGAAAATCCCAAAAAGTGTGGGTGCGAGAACACAGCCCTGTTTCACGCCACTCAGGATAGGAAAGGGCTCTGATGAGGAGCCACCATGTTGAATTGTGCCTTTCATATTGTCATGGAATGAGGTGATGATACTTAGTAGCTTTGGTGGACATCCAATCTTTTCTAGTAGTCAGCATTTGCCTATCCCTAATTGCCCTTGACAACTGAATGGCTTTCTGGGCCATTTCAGGGGGCAGCTAAGATTCAACGACATTGCTATGGATCTAGAGTCACATGTAGGCCAGACCAGGTAAGGATGGCAGATTTCACATTAGTAAATCAGATTTTTTTTTGCGACAATCAATGATAGTTTCATGGCACCATTACTGAGACTAGCTTTCAATTCCAGATTTTTAAGTTAATTAATTGAATTTAAATTACTTACGAACATACGAATTAGCAGGAGTAGGCCATTCGGCTCTTTGAGCCTGCTCCACCATTCAATAAGTTCATGGCTGAACTGGTTGCTCCACATTTCCACCTACCCCCATTAACCTTCCACCCCCTTGCTTATCAAGAATCTATCTACCTTAAAACATTCCACCAGCTGTCGTGGGATTTGAACATATGTCCCAAAGGCATTAGCCTGGACCCCTGGATTACTACGTCACCGTCTCCCTGTCCTGTTTGGACTGAGACTTTTCTGAGTACCAGCCAGGAGAAAGTGATGAGGTTTTTGCCTGCTTTGCCCTGGTACGATTTTGCAAGCGTTGGATTTATTCTGCCTGTTTTGGGTTTAATTCACTTGGACAGCCAATGAACAGCCAGTAGCAATGCTTTTGAGGACGGATTAAATCTGCAAGACTCGGAAGACTTAAATTGTTCAACAAATCGGAATTTAAAATATCCAGTCAGGTTTATTTAAAACTCCATTGTATTTCAGACTTTCTCCCAGCTGTTACTTTGTGCCCATCTAAAACACTGTTTGAATAAGCAGACTGAGTTTTATATAAAAAAAGAAACCTGTATATCTGTATACCTGCCGTGAGTGGAACAGCATGTCAGTGAATTAACTGTTAGTCTATCGTTATGATGTATGGTGTGCTGAAATAAAGAAGAAAGGCTTCATTTATATAGCGCCTTTCACAAACTCAGAACATCCCAAAGTGCTTTACAACCAATGAAGTATGTTTGTCGTCACTGTTGTAATGTATGAATCATGGCAGCTAATTTGCACACATTCATCTGCCACAGACAGGAAATGTGTTATTGATCAGATAATCTGTTTTAGTGATGTTGACAGTGGGGCCAGGACACCATGGAGAATTCCCCTGCTCCTCCTCAGAATAGTCTCATGGGTTGTCCTTCATCCACATGCGAGTGTAGATGGGGCCCTTGGTCAGCCGAAAGATGATAACTCCAACGCTGTAGTGCACCATAAGTAAAGGGATGATAGCGCAGATGCCCAAAAGCTTGATCAAAGAGCTAGGTTTTAAGGAGCATCTTAAAGGAGAAGACAGAGATGCCGAAGTTTAGGGAGGGACTTCCAAAGCTTAGGGCTCGGTTAGCTGAAGGCATGGATGCCAGTGATGAGATGATGAACATGTGTAAGAGGCCAGCATTGGAGGAGTGCAGAGTCCTTGGAGGGTTCTTGGTATGGCTGGAGGAGGTTAGAGATTTTTATTCATTTAGCGAACATGGATGTCGCTGGCTAGGCCAGCATTTATTGCCCATCCATAGCTTCCATTGAGAAGGTGATGGTGAACTGCCTTTTTGAACCGCTACGGTCCATGTGGTCTAGATACACCCACAGTGCTGTTAGAGAGTTCTAGGATTTTGACCCAATGACACTGAAGGAATGGCGATATACAGGGGTTTGAGAACCTGTGAGGGAATTCAGATAGGAGAAAAATGAAGTTGAAAAGCTGCGAATGAAATTGGAAAGCAGCAGAAACAAATGCTAGAACCAACCAGGGTCAAAATACAAAATAATGTTAAAAAGGCAGAATTAAAGGCACTCTATTTGAATGCACACAGCATTCGCAACAATGTAGGTGAGTTGATGGCGCAAGTAGATGTAAGCAGGTATGATTTAATTGCCATTACAGAGACGCGGCTGCAGGGTGACCAAGACTGGGAACTGAATATTAAAGGATATTCACCATTTAGGAAGGACAGGCAAAAAGGAAAAGGAGGTGAGGTAATGCTGATAATAAGGGATGGGATCAGTGCATTAATGAGAGAGGATCTTCGATCGGAATCTGTTTAGGTGCAGCTAAGAAACAGCAACGGACAACAATTATTGGTAGGAGTGGTTTACAGGCCACCAAACAGGAGTGGTAATGTAGGGCATGGTATAAATCAAGAATATAGAAGTGCCTGTATCAAGGACAATGCAGTAATCATTGGTGACTTCATTGTATATATAGACTGGGTAAATCCAATGAGCACCAATGCTGTGGAAGAATTATTCCTGGAATGTGTCCGAGCTGGTTTTCTGGAGCAATATGTTGAGGAACCAACTAGGGAACAGGCTATTTTGGATCTAGTATTATGCAATGAGAAAGGGCTAATTAATAATCTGATGGTAAAAGAACCTTTCGGGAAAGGTGACCATAGTATGATAGAATTTTCCATTAAGTTTGAAATAGATGTGGTTCAATCTGAAACTAGGGTCTTAAATCTAAAGAAGGGCAAAGGCATGAGGAGCGAGTTGGCTGTGGTAGATTGGAAAAACACAAAAAGGTTTGATGCTAGATAGGCAATGGCTAGTATTTAAAGAATTAATGCATGGTTTTCAAAAAACATATATTCCTTTAAGGCAAAAGAACCCAATAGTGAGTCAGCTGTGGCTAACAAAGGAAGTTAAAGATCGTATTAGATCAAAGGGGGAGGCTTTTAAATTTGCCAAAAAAGTCATAAGCTGGAGGATTGGGAGAATTTTAGAATCCTGCAAAGGAGGACCAAGAAATTGATAGAGAGAATAGAATATGAATGTAAACTAGCAAGAAATATAAATACGGATTGTAAAAGCTTCTATAGGTATGTAAAAAGGAAAAAATTAGCAAAGACAAATGTGGGTCCATTACGGGCAGAGACAGGAGAATTTATAATGGAGAGTAGAGAACTGGCAAAGAAGCTAAATAATTACTTTGTGTCTGTCTTCACAGAGGAAGATACAAGAGGTCTCCCTGAAATAACTGAGTTCCAAGGTCTAGTGAGAATGAGCAACTGAAAGAAATTAGGATCAGTAAGAAAGTAATATTGGAGAAATTAATGGGACTGAAAGTTGACAAATTCCTGGGACCTGATAATCTTCACCCTAGAGTATTGAAAGAGATGGCTACAGAGATAGTGGATGCATTCGTGATCATCTTTCAAAATTCTATTAATTCTGCAATGGTGCCAGCAGATTGGAAGGTTGCAAATGTAACCTCACTGTTTAATAAAGGAGGGACAGAAAAAATTGGGAACTACAGACCTGTTAGCCTGACATCAGTAGTAGGGAAAATAATAGAATCTATTATAAAGGATGTGATTAGTGGATACTTAGAAAATAATGGTCTGATTGGGCAGAGTCAACATGGATTTATGAATGGGAAATCATGTTTGACAAACTTGTTAGAGTTTTTTGAGGATGTTAAGAGCAGAGTGGATTAGAGGGAACCAGTAGATGTTGTGTATTTGGACTTTCAGAATGCTTTTAATAAAATCCTACATAGGATACGAAGCTAAATTAAAGCACTTGGGATTGGGGGTAATATACTAGCATGGATTGGGTAACAGGCAGTAAAGAGAGAGTAGGAATAAGTAGGTCATTCTCAGGTTGGCAGGCTGTGACCAGTAGGCTACTGCAAGGATCAGTGCTTGGGCCCCAGCTGTTCACAATCTACATCAATGATTTGGATGTGGGGACCAGTTGTAAAATTTCCAAGTTTGCAGATGACACAAATTAAGTGGGAATGTGAGTTTTGATGAGGATACAAAGAGGCTTCAAGGGGATTTGTACAGGCTGAGTGAGTGGGCAAGAATATGGCAGATGTAATATAATGTGGTTAAGTGTGAGGTTATCCACTTTGGTAGGAGGAACGGAAGTGCAGGGTATTTCTTAAATGGTGAGAGATTGGAAAATGTTGATGTCCAAAGGCACCTAGGTGTCCTAGTCCATAAGTCACTGAAAGCTAGCATGCAGGTGCAGCAAGCAATTAGGAAGACAAACGGTATGTTAGCCTTTATCGCCAGAGGATTTGTGTACAGGAGCAAAGAAGTCTTGCTTCAATTGTATAGAGCATTGGTGAGGTTGCAGCTGGAATATTGTGTGCAGTTCTGGTCCCCTTGCTTGAGGAAGGATATACTTGCCATAGAGGGAGTGCAGCGGAGGTTCACCAGACTGATTCCTGGGATGGTGGGATTGTCCTTTGAGGAGATTGGGCCTGTATTCTCTGGAGTTTAGAAGAATGAGAGGCGATCTCATAGAAAGTTACAAGATTCTTAAAGGGTTAGACAGGTAGGTGCAGAAGGATGTTTCCCTTGTCTGGGGTCTAGAACCA
The DNA here is from genome assembly GCF_036365525.1 of Heterodontus francisci. Classification (NCBI taxonomy): domain Eukaryota; kingdom Metazoa; phylum Chordata; class Chondrichthyes; order Heterodontiformes; family Heterodontidae; genus Heterodontus; species Heterodontus francisci. Next base: position 118,518,891 of record NC_090380.1, on the reverse strand, counting down.
GGGGACACAATCTCAGAATAAAGGGCAAGCCATTTAGTACTGAGATGAGAAGGAGCTTCTTCACTCAGAGGGTGGTGAATGTTTGGAATTCTCTGCCTCACCGGGTGGTGGAGTAAATTCAAGACAGAGATCAATAGATTTCTAGTTGCTAATGACATCAAGGGATATGGGGATAGTGCGGGAATATGGCATTGAGGTAGGCAATCAGCTATGACCTAGAATGGCGGAGCAGGCTCGAAGGGCTGACTGGCCTACTCTTACTCCTATGTTCCTTTGTTCCTGTAGTTCCAAGTCAGGATGGTGTGGGACTTGGTGTTCCCATGCGCCTGCTGTCCTTGTTCTTCTAGTTGATGGAGGTCGCGGGTTTGAGAGGTACTGTCGAAGAAACTTTGGCAATTTATTTTATTCAGTCACAGAATGTGGGCATCGTGAGCAAGGTCAGCATTTATTGCTAGTCCCTAAGTGTCCTTAAGTTACAATTGAGTGGCTTGTTAGGCAATTACAGAGGGCTCTGGGTTTTCATTCACACTTAGGCCAGACCTAAAGGACCAGATGTGTTTTTACGACAGTCCAAGTTTCATGGTCGCCATCGCTGAGACGAGCTTTTGATTCCAGATTTATTTAATTAACTGAATTTAAATTCCCCAAGTCCTGGATTACTAGTCCAGTAACATGAACACTATACTACTCACATGAATTGCTGCAGGCAGCTCACCACCACCTCCTTTAGGGCAATTAGGGATGAACAATAAATGCTCATCTTGCCAGCAATGCCCACATCCCATGAACAAATAAAAGAAAAGATAGCGAGAGTGAGGCCACGGAGAGATTTGAAAGCAAGGATGAGAATTTTAAAATCGTGGCGCTGCTTGACTGGGAGTCAGTGCAGGTCAGTGGGTGCAGGTGTGATGTATGGTGAAATGGATTATCCACCCAAGTTTGCTGGTCACTGAAAGTGAAAATCTAGCGCTGTGTCTTAAAATAGCTTGTTATTTTCACTTTGTGAGACCTTGCTGTGCACATTGGCTGCTGTCTTTCCTAAATTTAACCAGTGACTGCATTTCAAATATACTTCATTGGCTGTAAAGCTCTATGGGTCCTCAGGCCATGCAGGTCTACTTTTGTTGCAAAGCTTGACTAGAGATTTTGGAGGCAACAGTCTTTCAATGCATGATGCAGTGCTGTGCAGTGTGGACGACAGGATTCGTATGCCAACGAATGGAATGCAGATCTGTCAGAGCTGAAGGTTACAGGAGAAGCTTAGTTCTTACACACTTTGACTCTCCAGAGATAAGTCTGTCAGTCATCCAAGATCAAAGACTCTATAGCAGAGAAATACTGTATGACATGCTAATGAGTCATTTATCACACTGCATCTGGGCCCCGTAGCTGCCAATACCTTGTGCATTTTGACTTTCTATGGAATTAAGTCTCTTTATCTGTTTCATTTTCAAATCCGCAACCTGGCCTCTGTATCCATAGAGGTCCCGACTTTGTTCTCTGTTTTGAAAATTAGTTAGGAAGGAGGGCTATATTTAAAAAGACTGATGACATCAAGGCTGAAATTTTCCCTATTTGATACAGGATAAAACCTGTGCCTTTGTCACCCATCCAATGATGTCCAGGAACGTCTACAAGGCTAAGAAGCCATGGCGTGGGATTGATTTGTTCTATCACATTTATTGAATGCATTATTTTGTTTACCATTATGTGGGGCATTTTTGCCACACTGTAATAACCTGCCAACAATTCTGATGTCTCCCTGTTTGAGGAAATCTTGCCTGTGTATTTCCTTTCAGCCAGAAAGGCCTTTGAAGTAATTCAAATTTTATTTTAAATTCAACTTTCCTCTGGTCGGGGGGAGTCCAAAACAAGGGGGCCTAACCTTAAGATTAGAGCTAGGCTGTTCAGAGGTGATGTCAGGAAGCACTTCTTCACACAAAGGGTAGTGGAAATCTGGAACCCTTTCCCCCAGAAAACTGAGTCTTGGGGGTTGATGTGTTTATTTGTTAGGCAGGGGTATTAAGGGTTACAGAGCTGAAGGCTGTTTCCAGAGTCAGAAGGTTGTGAATCTGAGACCCATTGCAGGATTTCAATACCTAATCTTTGAAAGTTAAGGACCCGATGGCAGTATTTGAAGGGGGAACAGGGAGTTCGCTTGCTGTCCTGGCCAAAATGGAGGAACCAAGGCAGGCAGATGGAATAAAGATACAGATCAGCCATGATCTAATTGAATGGCAGAACAGGTTCGCGATGCTGAATTGCCTCCTCCTGTTCATATGCTCACATCTACCATCACAGTCTATGCAGAAAGAAATGCACACGTCCTCACCAATACATTTTACTGAAATCCTAAATCAATATCAGTTTGATCCATTATCTGCTCACCAACATTCAGAAGCTAGTGGGCAAATCAAATTTGATGCTTAGGTTATGAAAGCCTTCCATTAATAACAAAGGCCTTAAAACTTATTCATGGCCCCAAACTTTATTTTGTTTTCCTTTTTGCTGACATTTTGTGCTTACCATCTACCAAGGCCCTAAACTCTGGAATTTGCTCCCTAAGCCTTTCTGTCTTTCTTCCTTTAAGATGCTCCTTAAAACCGACCTCTTTGACCAAGCTTTTGGTCACCTGTCCTAATATCTCCTTACGTGACTTGTGTCAATTTTTGTCTGATTACGCTCCTGTGAAGGGATGTTTTAATACGTTAGAGGCGAATGGATGGTGTCTGTGATATGGGCCCATTTGGGCTCCCCATCCCCTGCAGGAGTGTTTTGAAGGGCTTTTTCAAGTGAATTTAGAAACTTATGTAACAACTGTGGATAAGAAATTCTGTTAGTGTTGATGCCCTTCTGCTTGGAGTGATGTAGTTTTTTTGGTTTGAGTCTAACTTTGCTGCACACCGGGAGTGGTCGGTGTCGCAGTCCGCACTGTGGAAGCTGCGTGTGATTTGGACACTTTGTTGAGGCTCTCCTTGTGACGATGAGGTCCAGCTGATACTAACAACGTGATCTTGGGTGCCTCCAAGAAACGTGGTGACAGGGTTTAGTATGAAAGAACGAGTTGGTGATGCAGAGGTTGTGATAGGTACACAACTCAAGCAGTCTCTGTCCATTCTCATTCATCCTTCCAATGCCATAGCGCCCAAGGCAGGAGAGCCATGAGTCATGGTCGGCCCCAACCCTGGCATTAAGGTCTCCCAGCAGGAACAGATGTTCGGTATTGGGGATGCTACTAATGATATTATGGAGTTCCTCGTAGAACTGGTTTTTAACTTCAGGTGGGGAGCAGAGTGTTGGAGCATAGATGCTGAGTAGGTGTACTGGGCCAGAGGCGGAGAGCAGTCGGATGGACAGTATGCGTTCCGAGCCATTTGAAGGTAGCTCTATCATGCTGAGCAAAGAGTTTCTGGTGGCGAAGCCCACTCCATGCTGTCTTGGTTCTTCAGGATCCCTACCCTGCCAGTAGAAGGTGTAATCTTGGTCTCTTAGCGATGCGCTCGACAGGGATGCGTGTCTCCTGAAGTGCTGCAACGTCCACATTGAGTCTACTGAGCTCGTTGTTAATGATGGCGGTCTTCCGAGAATCGTTAATTTGTGTAAGGTCTTCCGACAGGCCAGGACACATAGTTCTGATGTTCCAGCTCGCAAAATGAAGGGCTGGTACCTTCTTTCCTATTTTTGTCGTGCTGTTTGGTGCGTGTTACAGTCCGCTTGTCGGGCAATGACTCTGAGCTCCAAGCACCCATTGAAACAGGTGGACTGTGGCGGGACAGAACCTTTTTGACCGGGGGCTGCCTGGTTTGAGGCGGGCAGTAGCTGTCCAGTGAGATGCGATGACCTCTCCCACCGACAAAGGCAACCCGTGGCACCCAATCTCTACGCCAATTGAGCTGGACTTATAACCTGTAACTGCTGCCTTCCATATTGTTTTGGTCGCTGTGAGGCGACCTTGGAGTGACCTCTCGATGGTGCATGCCAAGGCGGAATGTATGGAGGTTGTGAGTTGCGCAAGCTTCAAAATTCCCCTCTCGGCCTTCCTAGTGGGGTCTAAAAGAGTGCAGAGCACGACGTTTGGCACCGGTATGGCTGCAGGAACTGCCGGAAACATGCCAAAGGTGACACATGACCGCCTTAGGGGTTCTACTCTGGATTTTCTGTTAGGGTTTACTCCCTTAGCCTTCGTCTCTCCCAAGACGCCCACAAGGCAGTGGGGTTGTTAGCTCCTGCCCCTGAGCAGGGACCCTGACAAATAAGCTGTGCGATTTCATGGAGGGAGGGGGTGGGGGGAGGGGGGAAGGTGGTGCGAGGACGGCCTCCTCGATGTCTGCGTCCTCCAGGCTGACGTTGCACTCAAGGTCGCCATCCAGAGGTTTAGGGCCTAGGAAATGTGCTCCGGCCAGTGTCGGGATCCTGGCTCACAATCCGCCACCTGGCGAGGACAACTGGTCCCTTGCTGCCTTGCGGGGCCATCCGATTAATGTAGAGTCTTAGCAATCGACCCATTTTCCTCCATTGGGAGCTGTGCATTGCTGTTGGTGTCGCTGGTCACCAACTCCACTCCAATGCAATTCCTCAGAGCCTCACAGTCCGTGACTCAGCAATGACCACCTTTGGCAAACGTGAGAAGCAGAATGCAGACTGGTTTCAATTTCACTTTGAAGAGCTGAAACCTGTCATCACCGCTAAGCGCACTGTACTGCTGAGCTACAAGAAAGCCCCCAGTGAGTTAACATCCCTAGCACTTAAAGCCGTCAGAAGCACCGCGCAAAGAACAGCCAGGCGCTGTGCAAATGACTACTGGCAACACCTGTGCAGTCATATTCAGCTGGTCTCCGACACCGGAAACATCAGAGGAATGTATGATGGCATTAAGAGAGCTTTTGGGCCAACCATCAAGAAGATCGTGCCCCCCCCCCCCCCCCCACCAAGTCTAAATCAGGGGAAATGATCACTGACCAATGCAAGCAAATGGACCGCTGGGTGGAGCCCTACCTAGAACTGTACTCCAGGGAAAATGTTGTCACCGATACCGCCCTCAATGCAGTCCAGTCTCTGCCAGTCATGGATGAGCTGGACGAACAGCCATCAAAATCGGAACTCAGTGATGCCATTGATTCTCTAGCCAGTGGAAAAGCCCCTGGAAAGGATGGCATTACCCCTGAAATAATCAAGAGTGCCAAGCCTGCTATACTTTCAGCACTCTATGAACTGCTTTGCCTGTGCTAGGATGAGGGAGCAGTACCATGCACGATGCCAATATCATCACCCTCTATCAGAACAAGGGTGACCGCGGTGACTGCAACAACTAACATGGAATCTCCCTGCTCAGCATAGTGGGGAAACTCTTCGCTCGAGTCGTTTTAAACAGACTCCAGAAGCTGGCTGAGCGTGTCTACCCTGAGGCACAGTGCAGCTTTCGAGCAGAGAGATCCACCATTGACATGCTGTTCTCCCTTCGCCAGCTACAGGAGAAATGCCGTGAACAACAGATGCCTGTCTATGTTGCTTTCATAGATCTCACCAAAGTCTTTGACCTCGTCAGCAGACGTGGTCTCTTCAGACTACTAGCAAAGATCGGATGTCCACCAAAGCTATTAAGTCTCATCACCTCATTCCATGACAATATGAAAGACACAATTCAGCATAGCGGTGCCTCATCAGACCCCTTTCCTATACTGAGTGGTGTGAAACAGGGCTGTGTTCTCGCACCTACTGTGTGGGATCTTCTTCTCCCTGCTGCTCTCACATGCGTTCAAGTCTTAAGAAGGGATTTTCCTCCACACAAGCTCAGGCGGCAGGTTGTTCAACCTTGCCCGTCTAAGAGCGAGCACCAAAGTACGGAAGGTCCTCATCAGGGAACTCCTCTTTGCTGACGATGCTGCATTAACATCCCACACAGAAGAGTGTCTGCAGAGACTCATCGACAGGATTGCGGCCGCCTGCAACGAATTTGGCCTAACCATCAGCCTCAAGAAAACGAACATCATGGGACAGGACGTCAGAAATGCTCCATCCATCAATATTGGCGACCACGCTCTGGAAGTGGGTCAAGAGTTCACCTACCTAGGCTCAACTATCACCAGCAACCTGTCTCTAGATGCAGAAATCAACAAGCGCATGGGAAAGGCGTCCGCTTCTATGTCCAGACTGACATGGAACACAAAGTCCGAGTGTTTCAGGCCTGTGTCCTCAGTACCTTGCTCTACGGCAGCAAGGCCTGAACAATGTATGCCAGCCAAGAACAACATCTCAACTCATTCCATCTTCGCTGCCTCCGGAAAATCCTTGACATCAGGTAGCAGGACCGTATCTCCAACACAGAAGTCCTCGAGGCGGCCAACATCCGCAGCATATGCACCCTACTGAGCCAGCGGTGCTTGAGATGGCTTGGCCATGTGAGCCGCATGGAAGATGGCAGGATCCCCAAGGACGCATTGTACAGCAAGCTTGTCACTGGTATCAGACCCACTGGCCGTCCATGTCTCCGCTTTAAAGACGTCTGCAAATGCGACAAGAAGTCCTGTGATATTGACTACAAGTCGTGGGAGTCAGTTGCCAGTGATCGTCAGAGCTGGCGGACAGCCATAAAGGCGGGGCTAAAGAGTGGCGAGTCGAAGAGACTTAGCAGTTGGCAGAAAAAAAGACAGAAGTGCAATGGGAGAGCCAACTGTGTAACAGCCTCGACAACCAATTTTATCTGCAACGCTGTGGAAGAGTCTGTCACTCTAGAATTGGCCTTTATAGTCACTCCAGGCACTGCTCCACAAACCACTGACCACCTATAGGTGCTTACCCATTGTCTCTCGAGACAAGGAGGCCAAAGAAGAAGAAAGATAGGCGACTATGTAAATGCAAGTTGTTACTAGGGTGAGAGTTTTCTTTTTTGGCGAAGGCAGCACTTTCCAGTGGCATCATTACCTCCTCCCAGATCAAGTACAGCTTGAATGAGCTATGAGGTGAAGTTCCTTTAACACTGCCTAACAATGTATGGTAACTTGAACTTCAAAAAAGCAAGCCCTACTGAATCATTGTGACATTTCCATTTCCGACATCAATTGTCCTTGTGTCTTGTTTGAATAAGACTGCCAACTGGTGCTGAATTATGAATGGTATTGTGCTGTTGATCAACATGCAAACAAATCTGGGTTTAGACTTCCAAACTGATTTCATTAAGGACCGTTGTCGTAGATTAATGGCAGATTTGATCCATCAGTCTGTGCTCCAAAAGTTGTGCAGGAGCCCATTGTGTTACTCAGTCCCTCTGAGTCTAAACCTATTCTGTCCTTGAACTTCAGAGCAGGAAATGTTTTAGGCTGAATTAGTTTCAAGACAGTAACAAAACACATAGCAAAAACTTGCATTTAAATAGCACCTTTCACATCTGAAGGACATCTGAAAGAGCTTTATAGAATCATAGAATGATACAGCGCAGAGGGAGGCAATTTGGCCCATTGTGCCTGTGCTGGACCTTTGAAAGAGCTTTCCATTTAGTCCCATTCCCCTGCTCCTCCCACATTGACCTACTAATTGTTCCTTCAAGTATTCAAGCTATTAGTGACTCTCCTTCTACCACCCTTTCAGGCAATGCATTCCAGATCATCACAACACACTGCTGAAAAAAAAAATCTCCTTCACAGCCAATGAATTATTTTTGAAGTGCAGTCACTGTTGTCTTGCAGCTAATTTGAGCACAGCAAAGTCTCAAAACCAGTAATTAAATGGATGTCAGTTAATTTTAGTTTGCAATAACTGAAATGAATGTTGACTAATAGCTTGTTTGAAGATTTGACTTTTAAAAGGGGAAAGAGAGATTGAGGATTTAGGGTGGTTGTTCTGTTTATAAAACCAAGACAACTGAAGTCTCCCCTACCAATGCTGGGCAAAGGGACATTGAGGAGAATGCACAGAAGGCCGGAAGGGACAAGGGACAAAGGGCACGAAGGGAATGCAAGTCTGGGACTGATTTGCAGCAGTAGAGTGATGTGAGGTCTTTGAGGAATTCAATATATTCTCTGGAGTTTAGAAGAATGAGAGGCAATCTCATTGAAACATATAAGATTCTGAAGGGGCTGAATAGGCCAGACACTGAGATTGTTTCCGCTGTTCGAGGAATCTAAAACATGGGGGGAACAGTCTCAGGATAAGGTGTTGATCATTTAGGACTGAAATGAGGAGAAATTACTTCATTCAAAGAGTTGTGAATCTTTGGAATTCTCTACCCCAGAGGGTTGTGGATGCTCCATCATTGAATACATTTAAGGTTGGAATAGACAGATTTTTGGTGTCTCAGGGAATCAAGGGATATGGCGAGCAGGTGGAAAGATGGAGTTGAGGCCTAAGCTCAGCCATGATTGTATTGGATGGTAGAGCAGGTTCGATGGGCCATATGGTCTACTCCTGCTCCTATTTCTTGTGTTCTTGTGTTAAGAATGAGGATTTTAAATTCATTGTGTTGGGAGATAAGGAGCTGGTGGTTTTCAGCAAGGATGGAGGAGGGGGACAAGGTTGACACTGCAAATGGTTGTCTCTTGGATCTGGGGGATTTATGAAGGGCAGAGGATGAGATGCCAGTTGGGACGGCATTGCTTTTCAGTGGCAGTGGGATTGAGACAGTCGCATTCTGCTGCAATTGTGGAAATGAATAGTTTGGTTAGGGTTAGGATGTTGAGATGTGGAATGGGAGAGGATTGAAACTCAGTTCAACATCAGACTGAGTGCCTAGGTTTTGCATGGCCTAATTCAACTTGACTAAGTGCCCGGTAGTTGGCATCAATGGCAAGTATGCAGACTTTATGGAAGGGAATGAAAATGATAAGTTTCAGCCTCCTCGATGTTCAGTTGGTGGAAGTTGTGGCTCAAAGAGAAGGACTTGGTGGATGATGAGCCTAGGGAAGGGAGTGTAGATAGTCTCAGTCATCTCATTATCAAAAAGGAGGAGGTGTTGGGTGTCTTGCAAAGCATTAAAGTAGATAAGTCCCCAGGGCCTGATGGGATCTACCCCAGAATACTAAGGGAGGCAAGGGAAGAAATTGCTGGGGTCTTGACAGAATCTTTGCATCTTCATTGACTACAGTTGAGGTCCCAGAGGACTGGAGAATAGCCAATGTTGTACCTTTGTTTAAGAAGGGTAGTAAGGATAATCCAGGAAATTATAGGCCAGTGAGCCTTACATCAGTGGTAGGGAAATTATTAGAGAGGATTCTTCGGGACAAGATTTACTCCCATTTGGAAACAAACGAACTTATTAGCGAGAGGCAGCATGTTTTGTGAAGGGGAGGTCGTGTCTCACTAATTTGATTGAGTTTTTTGAGGAAGTGACAAAGATGATTGATGAAGGAAGGGCAGTGGATGTTATCTATATGGACTTCAGCAAAGCCTTTGACAAGGTCCCTCATGGCAGACTGGTACAAAAAGTGAAGTCACACGGGATCAGAGGGGAGCTGGCAAGATGGATACAGAACTGGCTCGGTCATAGAAGACAGAGGGTAGCAGTGGAAGGGTGCTTTTCTGAATGGAGGGATGTAACTAGTGGTGTTCCGCAGGGATCAGTGCTGGGACCTTTGCTGTTTGTAGTATATATAAATGATCTGGAGGAAAATGTAGCTGGTCTGATTAGTAAGTTTGCAGACGACACAAAGGTTGGTGGAGTTGCGGATAGTGATGAGGATTGTCAGAGGATACAGCAGGATATAGATTGGTTGGAGACTTGGGCGGAGAAATGGCAGATGGAGTTAATCCGGACAAATGTGAGGTAATGCATTTTGGAAGATCTAATGCAGGTGGGAAGTATACAGTAAATGGCAGAACCCTTAGGAGTATTGACAGGCAGAGAGATCTGGGCGTACAGGTCCACAGGTCACTGAAAGTGGCAACGCAGGTGGATAAGGTAGTCAAAAAGACATACGGCATGCTTGCCTTCATCGGTCGGGGCATAAAAATTGGCAAGTCATGCTGCAGCTGTACAGAACTTTAGTTAGGCCACACTTAGAATATTGCGTGCAATTCTGGTCGCCACACTACCAGAAGGATGTGGAGGCTTTGGAGAGGGTACAGAAGAGGTTTACCAGGATGTTGCCTGGTCTGGAGGGCATTAGCTATGAGGAGAGGTTGGATAAACTCGGATTGTTTTCACTGTAACGACGGAGTTGGAGGGGTGACATGATAGAGGTTTACAAAGTTATGAGCGGCATGGACAGAGTGGATAGTCAGAAGCTTTTTCCCAGGGTGGAAGAGTCAGTTACTAGGGGATATCGGTTTAAGGTGAGAGGGGCAAAGTTTAGAGGGGATGTGCGAGGCAGGTTCTTTACACAGAGGGTGGTGAGTGCCTGGAACCTGCTGCCGGGGGAGATGGTGGAAGCAGGTACGATAATGACATTTAAGAGACATCTTGACAAATACATGAATAGGATGGGAATAGAGGGATACGGTCCCCTGAAGTGCAGAAGGTTTTAGTTTAGGCAGGCATCAAGATCGCGCCTGCTTGGAGGGCCAAATGGCCTGTTCCTGTGCTGTACTGTTCTTTGTTCTTATTTATGGCTTAATGTCAGTCAGGCAGTCTTAAAGCACAGAGGTGGGTCATGGCATCAAGAGAACAGGTGAAGAGGTAAAGCTTGGTATTATTGGCATAAGTATGGGAGTTTTCAGCCATGACTGTGGACAATGTCAGCAAAAAGTGGGATGTCGATGTGTGGGGGAACATCGGTAAAAGATGAAGAACAGGGGAGTTCTCTACTTGGCCCAATTTTATCCCTCATGTTGAGATCAGCTATAGTTATCATGTGACCTGGAGTCAGGACATAATTGGACAAGGAAGCATTGACTTATTCCAGTCCCAATATTAAAGTTCTACATTCTGTTTCTACTTCTTTGTATTTCCTCATTAATTCCAGTACACAGATTTATAATGGAAGCTGTCTTTTTCATGAATTCATTCCCAGGATGTTGGTGTCGCTGGCAAGGCCAGCATTTACTGCTCATCCTCAGTTGTCCTTCAGAAGGTGGTAGTGAGCTAATACAGTTACGACTGATCGCTCCAGTCAAAGCCCCCAATCAAACTATACGATTCTGATTGTGATGGGAGAAACGCACTGTTAATTCAATCCCGTCGCTCCACAGATCGCCGAACATATCATTTGAAACTTTCCAAATTAAAGAAAGACCCAGCCAAATTGAAGCACCTATGTCCTCTGTGTCTGTGTTCTGTTGGAACAAACTGTCTTCAACTAAAAAGCCAGTTCACAATTGAACTGGAACAAATGTATCGCTTGACACTCACTCCCAATGGCTGTTTCTAAGGCAACGAAAATGCAACTTTCTATAACTCCTGAGGCTTGCTGGTTCTTAAAGCAATACTAATCCATTGCAAGCCTTAAAGGCAAACTGCATATTCCCGAAAGAAAACTACAGGGCCTGACACCTCTGCCCGTAGTGGAATGAAACTCCGTTCCTGAAATGCGTTTCATTACAATGGGTGAGAAAAATACAAATTGAAAAATCGCTAACTTTTTTTCACGCATTTACAGATAAACACATTTTTTAAAAAATCTTTAGACTTCAGCAACAAGTTCCACTAGAACACCTCGGCTTTAAATTCTCAAAAGGTTGTTCCAGTTAACCCATTTCAAATTTACAAGCATAGTCTTCCAATTGTTTTGTGTTTTCCTTCCAAATGTCCCTATTGTCCATCACCTCAGCCAGGTGAACTGCACAGCTAAGAGCGCTGACCACTACTGGGTTCACTATTCTCTGAGAAGTTTCTTGTGTACCCCTTAACCTATGTGTCATCACTTGACATTGGAAAACCCTGTCCGGTGTAACAGAAGCTGATTTTATCTTCCCCTGGGGTGTCAAAGGAATTTGACAGTATCCTTCCAACGCATCTGTCTCTTTAAGACACATTGTGTTGCCCAAACTCTGTCCATACGGTCCTTTAAATGAGAATTTGGGTAGGAGTCTGCTTTTTTTTACCACAGTGACTTTTCTAGAGTCTATGCAAGTTTGAGCCGACACAACAGGTTTAGTCGTCAAGACTAAAGTGTTTAGATGAGCACTTGAAATGCCATAGCATACAAGGCTATGGGCCAAGTGCAGGAATATGGGATTAGAATAGTTGGGTGCTGGATGGCCGTCACAGACACGATGGGCCGAAGAGCCTGTTTCTGTGCTGTATAACTCTTTGACTATGACTAAGACCATCTGCGAATTCCAGCTGTCCTGACTAGATTCAACTAAGCTGCCCTTCAGCATGCATTGTACCTCTGCTTCCACTTGGGCCTGTCTGTCTGGACCTAAGCAACAAGGAAGTTGTTTTGAAGGAATGGCTCCCCCTATACCCACATCATGTGTGGCTAAGGTTTACATCCTGGCTTATCCCTACAAACCTTTTGAAACATTGTGAAAACCCTGGTTAGGACTTCACACTGTTTTGCCTCTAAGTATAAAAGCCTATTGTTTAATTTTCCCAGCCATTCTGCATTTGCTAATAGGATAGTTGGATGTTCAATCTGAGAATTTCCTAGGTCGTCTTCTCCTCATCCTCACTATCCTTTTCCTTCTTTACAGTCCCGATTACCTGACATACCTGTACTGGCTTATCCTCCTCCCTGTGGTAATATGGTTTGAGGAAATTAATGTGACAACTGGTTCTTCATCCGGCGACCAGGGGTGTCAATCAAGTAATCTGCCTTACTCACTCTTGATCACTCTATATGGGCCACTGAACCATGCTTTCACTGGTTCTCCCTGTGATGGTAACAACACTAATACTTCATCCTCTGGTTTTGTGGTAGGTTGTGGTTTCCCCACTATTTGACAGGTGTGGCATGTCCTACAAAATTGTGTCACATCCTTTGTAAGACCTGGCCAGTAATAATGTTGGCTTATGTGTGATTTGGTCTTCCGAATTCCCCTATGTCCTGCAAAAGGAATGTCGTGTGCTAACCTTAATAATCCTTGTTGATATTTAGGTGGTACCACTATCTGCTCAACAACTGTCCAGTGTTTGTCGGCAGGTCTATGAGGCAGTTTCCATTTCCTCCTCAAAACCCCGTTGGCCATATAATAGCCTTCCGGAATTCCTTTCGCCTCAGCTTCTGACAGAGCCATCTGTGATATTTGGTAGATCTCTGGATCAGCTTACTGTGCCGCAATGATGGACGATCTGTTAATCATCTCATTTGGATTATCTAAATCCCCGAACAAGGTTTCAGATGTCTGGCTATCTATTTGTGGTGCCCCTTTTACCTCCGACAATGGATCCTGTTTAGCCATTGTTTGAGTAACTACACACGCAAAAAATATTCCCGGAACTTGTTCCTGTAATTGCTCCGTTTCCTTAAATTCACTTGGTTCCTCTGAGAAACTGATATTTTTGATCCTGCCAAATCATTTCCTAGGAGTAGATTAATTCCCTTTACTGGTTAACTGTGGACAACACCTACAGTTACTATCCCAGTTATTAAGTCACTCTCTAGGCGTACTTTATACAAAGGTACAGGTATACACACCCCTCCAATTCCATTTACTAAAACTTTAGCGTTCAAGGCGCTCTCTGGTGGAAACCTCATATCTTTCTGCAGCAAGAGCGGTTGGGTTGCTCCTGTGTCCCTGAGTATAATGATAGGTTTTCCTGCCTCACTTACAGGATACGGAGTTACTCTCCCATTTGACAAAGAATCATTATAACCCTCAGGTATTTTATTCTTAACCTCCACGCTCCTCTTAGTTTTAGTATCTGGTTTCGCACTCACAGCTGTCATTAAAGCTATAGCCTGGTCTGCTATACTCTTAGTCAGAGTCTTTTCCTCTGCACTAACTTTGCGTACCCCAACAGGTTCTATGGGTTTATCTCGCAATTTCTAGCACTCTGAATGAAGATGACCCATTTTGTTGCAATGATAACACTTTGGCTTGCGAACCTCACTTCTACCCTCAGCGCCTTCCTTTCTGACCTGAGGAGGTGATCCTGGGGCATTCCCAGCTGTTCCTTCTTGGCCCCGGCTACTTGCCTTCCCTTCACTATCCTTCTCGGGTTTTTGGGGGTGACGGACAAAATAGGTTGGCTTATTCACAAGCTCCAAATCATCAGCAATCTCTGCTGCTTGCCTAGCTTTCGAAACTTTCAGGTTATGTATGAGTTCTCACTACTGAAGGAATGGAGTTTTGAAACTCTTCTAAGAGAATCAATTCTCGAAGGTTCTCATGTGTGGTTTGTATCTTTAATGCGCGTAACCAACGGTCAAAATTCATTTGCTTCACCCTCTCAAATTCTAAATATGTCTGCCCAGTCAGTCTCCGTAAGTTCCTAAACTTCTGATGGTAAGTTTCAGGGACTAACTCATACACAGAGAGAATAGCCTTTTTTGCCATCTCATAATCTGCAGAAGCCTCTTCAGAAAGCATGACATAAACTTCATGAGCTCTGCCTACCAGCCTGCCCTGCATAAGCAATGTCCAGCTTTCTTTCGACCATTTCATCTGTTTGGCTATTTTTGCAAAAGATATGAAAAATGCCTCTATGTCCCTTTCCTCGATCTTAGGAAGAGCCTGTATAAATTTAAACAACTTCTTGCTGGGTCCTGATCTAAATTCAGATTCTTCCTGACCCGAATTTTCCCTGGATTTAAGACTACCCCTTTGTCTTAGTTCCATCTCTTTTAACTTAAATTCCCTCTCTTCTCTTTCACTTTCTCTCTCAAATGCTCTCTCTTTCTGCCTTTCATCCAATTCAAGTCTTCTTAATTCTTTTTCTGCCTCAAGTTTTTTTGTTTCTAACTGAATCCTAGCCAATACCACTGCATCACTCTCGGACCTACTACCTTGTTGTTCCTTGTATTGCCCTTCATCTGTATTGTCATCATCATCATCATCTACCAATTCCAGATGTTCGGCTATTATGTCAATTATCTCTGCTTTTTTGGCACCTGATTTTAATTCCAACCCCAATTTCACTGCCAATTCTTTTAATTGGTTCTTCGTTAAAGTTATCAAGTCGCTCAGGGAAACATTCTGCTTACCCAAAAACTCTGCTACAGCCAAAAATGCCATAACAATGGTATAGACTGTAACTTATTATACAAGAGACCTGGTTCTTTTAATTTCTTTGTAATTGGTGTCAGATTTAGATCCCAACAATCAAGTTTCCAACTGATAAGATCCCAGACTCTAGAGCAATTAATCTGATGTCAATCACAAGACCCCAATTTAAATATGTTATGCCAGAGACGAGTAATTACGATGATTCCAAATGTGAGCCCTCCAGGTTAGTCTGATTTTGATCCCGGAAGCGACCCACCAAATTAACTATGATTCAGCTGCGAGCAAGTCCCCAATTAAGATATGATTCAAATCCAGAAACCCAATTAATATGTGATTCAAATCTTGAGCGAGCCCCCCAATTAATATGTTATTCAAATCCCGGCCGAGCCCCCAATAAATATGTTGCAACTGACCGCTCCAGTCAAAGACCCCAATCAAAATATACGATTCTGATTGGGGTGGGAGAAACGCACTGTTAATTCAATCCCGTCGGTCCACAGATCGCCGAACATATATTTAAAACTTTCCAAATTAAAGAAAGACTCAGCCAAATTATATGATCTATTAATCCCCCCGGATGAGGCTAACCAAACCAGGTGTCTTTAAATCAACAAATTAACTCTAATTGGAAGAACTAAATTCTTTAAAACTATGAAGGTATAAACAACATTTAAAATAGAAAAAATTAGAGTCCTTGCAAATTTACAGTCCAATGTTGCTTGAAGTCCTCACAGAATGTGGCTTGAAGTCCTCACAGCAGTCCGATACGGGGAAACAAGGTTCTTTCACAGTAGAACAATCAGTATTCTAATTCTAATAGGAGGTGATGCTTTCCTTCTCCAGCGAATTTCAACAATTAGTGACTTGCATACACTTTCAATACAATCAATCTGACTTTAGAGTTTTTGAGGGATAAAAGATTGTCACAGTCTAACTTCCCTTCCTTTAGTTTAAATTAGTAGAGATGTCTGTTTTGGCTTGACTTTTTTTTAGAATTTTGAGAGATAATAATTAAACAGACTAAAATCCTATTCCTTCAGTTTAAATGGTTGAGAGCTCTTTTTTCAGGTGCCAAACACCACAGCTGTCTGTCTGTGTGTCTTCTGTGTCTGTGTTCTGTTAGAACAAACTGTCTTCAACTAAAAAGCCAGTTCAAAATTGAATTATAACAAATGTATCGCTTGATGCTAAGTGCCAGTGGCTGTATCTATGGTAATGAGAATGCACCCTTTGAATCGCAGTCTCCAAATGGCTGTTCCTAAGGCAACGAAAATGCACCTTCCTGTAACTCCTGAGACTTACTGGTTCTTAAAGCAATACTAATCCTTTGAAAGCCTTAAAAGCAAACCGCATATTCCCGAAATTAAAAAAAACTACAGGGCCATGACAAAAGAAACATACGAATTCGGAGCAGAAGTAAGCTGGTAAAATGCTGGGGAGCGTTGGGATGGCTCCGCATGCAGCCATGCCATTGGGGATGTTTCCCAGTGGTGGAGAATGGTAGTGGTTTGACTGCCCATCAACTTGAGGTGGGTAGTCAAATTGAATAATTAAAGGCCCAATTAAGGGCCATTTTGCCGGTGGCGGAGCAGTCCTCCTGCCGTGTGGAGAGGCTGCCAGCTGCATGGAGGCGGCTTCCCGAAGAGGAGGCCAAGGCCAGGAAAGGCTGCCCCCACGGCCCCAAAATCAGATCCGAAGAGGTCTTCCCTCTGATCAGGGCCTACTGCAGTCAGCCACCTTACTTTTTTGAATTCAAGTTACCTTCGCCCCCACGTTCTCTAGCCTGCTTTAGCAGTGAATAATTTTATGGTGGGGGTGGATAGATTCTTGTTAGGCAAGGGAATCAAAGGTTATCGGGTAGATGGGTATGCGGAATTTGAGACACAAACAGATCAGCCATGATCTTATTGAATGATGGAGCGGGCTGGAGGGGCCAAATGCCCTACTTCTGCTCCTAATTCATATGTATGTTCGTATGTTCACTGCTCCTGGTGGTGCTGCTGAGGCTGCAGAACTGCAGACCCTCTAATTGGGCTAGCACCATCGGCAGCCCATACGCCGTCTACCAGTTAAGAAGCTACCTCCAGGAAAATTGCCGATGCGGTCCCACTTCCCACTCATACGGGTTTGTGATGCGCGTATGGTTCTGATGTCAGGATATTCCCCCCTTCTGATAAAAATTCCAGCCGGTGTTTCTATTTGTAGTGATGGAAGAGGAATATAGAAGGAGAATTAACATGGTTTGCAGGAGGAAAGATTATAACAGATATGTATTATAGATTTTTTTTTTCTTGGACACTTCTGTGTAGATGGTACCCAATGCAGTTCAGATACAAACTATGCAACTTAGCTATCATTGCCAAGTGTAGGAATAAATCAGTTGTTGGCAGATTTCAGCCTGTGAAGGAGTTATGAAAGTTGAAATTCTGCATTAAAAATTAAAACTCAAGAATCTCTGTCCTTCCCTTGAAAGAAACAAATTGAACACTGCTTGTGTTACACCCCCAGTTCCTTTTTTTTTATTAAAGATTGTCTCCTGAGGCCGCGAATATAAAAGGGACTTTCTTCGGCATGTAGCCCGTGTGCATCTGCGCTCTTGTATAATGTGACTCCTGTGGTTCAAGAGCACTACAAAAATATTCATGGTTATTAAAAATCTAAAGTGAACCTTATTCTCCTTGAGCTCTTGAGTACAGATTCACTTGCTGGATTTAGTCGCAGCTCCACGATGACAATGGTAGTTCTCTACCAACTGTTGGTCTTCTGTAATTAGGCTGCCTTTCTCAAGTAATTCATGTTCATTCTCTTATTTTGTGAGAGGGAAGACATGACTTACATCTAAAGAGGAATTGAAACAGCCCTGTTGGTCTTTGTCTCTTTTATAACAGCGCTTTTTGTCATAAATGAATTAAATCTGCAAAGCGGCACTTATTTTTTTTATTATGGCTGGCAGATATACAGGAAAAAATAATCAAAGTTTGAGCAGTGAGATTCTTTGTAAGGTGGTAGGTGAGGTAAGAATAGAATATAAATGCTGATGTTTGGTGCAACGAGTCGCACACACTGACTGTTCGCTAGCAGGAGCTGGAATTGAGCCTCAACTGACAGAACCAAAGCCGTCTGTGTTTGATGGCTGTATGGATTTCTAATGTGAAATAAGTTTGGTTTATCCCAGCTCAGTTCATCGCACAAAACCGCCCTTAATTTGAAAGAAACAAAGAAAAAAGTTACATTTATGTAGCTCTTTTCATAGGCTTGGAATGCCCCAAGCTTAAAGCCACTGAAGTACTTTTGAAGTGTAGTCACTGTAGTAATGTAGGAAATGTGGTAGCCAGTTTACACATAGCAAGATCCCACAGACAGCAATGTTTTAATGACCAGGTAATCTTTTTAATGGTGTTGGCTGAAGTATGAATTTTGGCCAAGACATTGAAGAGAGCTCCCCTGCTCTTCTTTGATTACTTGCATGGGATTTTTTACATCTACCTGAGAGGGCAGATGGGGACTTGGTTTAAGGTCCAAAAACACACCTCCAACATTTGCATCCCTCGGTACAGCTGCTCCAATAGAACAGCACTCCCTCAATACAGAGCTTCAAATAGTGCAGCTCTCCCTCAGTACTGTACTGCGAGTGTCAGCCTCGACTTTGTGCTCAAGTCCCTGGAGTGAGTCTTGAACCCAGAGACAAGAGTGCTACCCACTGAGCCACGGCTGCCAGTTTGAGACAGGAATTGACCAGCTCACTCAGAGAATCCACAAGAGATGGCTGAGGTGGAAAATGAAAGTAAAAGTATACTCTGAGAATGGAACAGAGGTACATTGATGGGGTAGAACTGCAGGAGATTTGCTGTGCAGCTAATCACGCTGTATCTGAGCTGGCACCCATTGATGAAGTTATGTTTCCAAATTGGAAATATTGCATTTTCCAGCATTAAATTTACTGTCATATTGAAATCTAAGTCTTTTGTATATTTGTAAATGTGTATGTCTTTTTATTATACAGTAAAAGCTTTGTTATCTGGCACTTTAGCAAGCTCATTGTCCAGAATTTCCACAGGAATTCAGGTTGCCATCTGCGATTAGAAATGCTACCTGGTTCCCTATTCACTGGAAGGGGATTCTTGGTCCCCGAGGTCAGACGTGTTTTGCTCCGGAGTTCCACGTCCTATCTCGACCGAGAATGGCTCATTGGAAGTGGCAGACTCTCCCGTGCACTATCTTGGTGCACTGACCCCGAAGGATTAAGGAACAATTGTCGGCCCCTGGGTACCCTTCGCTGTCTTGGCAATAACTTTGGAATGCAAGGTCAGATCTCCACCCGCCTTGACAAGTACAACTCTTGATTAACTGGAATTTTTGCTTATCCAGCACCTCTCAGCCCGGCAGATAACAAAGCTTTTATATATGTGTGTGTGTATCTATTTATATAGACATATATATAAGTATATCTCAGCTTTTTGATTGTTCGACTTGAATATTTCTTATTGCATTGCTTTTTTTGCTTTTTCTTTCTTTGTTCCATCGGACATTTTAAATGCATTCCTTTCCTGGGTTATGTGCTGATGACAGTTCCAGGCCACTCCCAGTGCTGTGGTTTAACCAATCTTGTTGTTTTGTTCTGTCTTTCTCCCCTGTGCCTAGCTTGAGTTTGGCACCTCCACACACAGCAGCACTGAGCTGTGAGGAGACTTAGAATCATTGAATAATAGAGCACAGAAGGAGGCCATTCAACACGTGGTGTCAGCTCTTTGAAAGAGCTAACCTGTTACTCCACTGCTGTTGCCCCATTGCCTTGTAAATTTTTCTCTTTAAGCCTTTATACAGTTTCCTTTTGAGTGTTAGTATTGATTCTGCTTCCATCACCCCTTCAGGCAGTGCATTCTAGATCACAGCAGCTCACTGCGTTTAAAAAAAAAAGTTTCTTCCTGTCTTCTGGTTCTTTTGCCAATCATTTACATCTATGTTCTGTGGTTGCTGACCCTTCTGCCAGTGGAAACACTTTATCCTTATTAATTCTATCGAAATCATTCATGATTTTGAAGACGATCAAATTTCCTGTTAAAATTCTGTTCTCCAAGGAGAAAAATCACAGGTTCTCCAATCTTTCTACGTTGTAGTTAGAGGAGTGTGAAATATTGGATGGTATAAACATAGTGAAAGAGGAAATGTTGAGGAGTTTAGCATCTATGAAAGTGGATAAATTGCTGAACTTGGATAAAATGTATCCCAGGATACTAAGAGAAAGGAGGAAATAGCAGAGGCTCTGACCCTCATTTCCCTGTTCTCTCTGGTGCCCGAGGTCTGGAGGACTCCGATTGTACAGTTTTTTTAAAAAGGGAGGAAGGGATAGTCTGAATAATTACAGGACAATCAGCCTAACCTTGGTGGTAGGCAAAATATTGGAAAAAATTGAGGGACTGTATGAATAGTCATTTAGAAAGGTACAGATTAATCGGGAGAGTCAGCATGTATTTGTTAAGGGAATATCATGTCTGACTAACTTGATTGAATTTTTTGAGGAGGTGACAAGGAAGGTCGATGTGGATTGTGCATTTGATGTAATCTATGTGGATTTTAGCAAGGCTTTTGACAAGGCCCCACATAGCAGATTAATCAGAAAATTAAGACCCCATGGGATCCAAGGGAAAGTGACAAGATGGATCCAAAATTGGCTCAGTGGCAGGAAGCAAAGGGTAATGGTCAATGGGTGCTTTTGTGACTGGAAGGCTGTTTCCAGTGGGGTTCCGCAGTGCTCAGTACTGGGTTGCTTGCTTTGTGTCTTATATATCAATGATTTAAACTTAACCTCATCCCTCCCTATCTCTGTAATCTCCTTCAGCCCCACAACCCTCTGAGTTATCTGCTCTCCTCCAATTCTGGCTTCTTGTGCATCCCTGATTTTAATCGCTCTACCATTGGTGGTCGGCCTTTAGTTGCCTAGGCCCCAAGTTCTGTAATGCCCTCCCTACACCTCTCCGCCCCTCTACCTCACTATTTGCCCCTCAACCTCACTTTCCTCCTTTAAGACTCCTTAAAACTCACCTCTTTTGGTCATCTGACCTAATACCTCCTTATGTGGCTCGGTGTCATATTTTGTTTTCTAATGCTCCTGCGAAGCACTTTGGGGCGTTTTATTATGTTATAGGCGTTTGTGTAGTTGTTGTTAAATGTAGGGGATAAGAATAAGAAGTTTTCAGATGATACAAAATTGTTTGTGTGGTTGATAATGAGGAAGAAAACTTTAACGGATATGGAGGAGATTAATGAGGATATTGCCAGGAATTTTTACTTTGTGGAAAGATTGTTCCAAAGAAAACAACCCCAGCTTATTCAGAGGAGGCTGAGGGGAGATTTAATTGAGGTGTATAAAATTATCAGGGGCCTATATAGAGCAGATAGGAAGGATCTATTCCCCACAGCAGAGAGGTCAATAACCTGGGGCATAGATTTAAATTAATTGGCATAAGGGTTAGAGGGGAGTTGAGAAGTTTTTTTACCCAGAGGGTGGTGGGGGTCTGGAACTCACTGCCTGGAAGGGTGGTAGAGGCAGATACACTCAACGCATTTGAAAAAAAACTACTTGGATATGCACTTGACGTGCCGTAGCCTACAGGGCTGCGGACCAACAGCAGGAAAGTGGGATTAGGCTGGATTACTCTTTTTCGTCCGGTACAGACATGATGGGCTGAATGGCTAATTTTCTATGTTAACTAGGGTCCCTGGTCCCATTCTAGTCAGTCTCCTTTGCAACCTCTCCATGGTCTTTTCATCCTTCCTAAAGTGTGGTGCCCAGAATTGGAATGAATACAACTGAGGTTTACCATGGAAACCATAGAAAAGTTATGCTGCAGGAGGCCATTCAGCCCATCGTGTTTGTGCCAGCTAAAAACAAAAACAAGCTGCCCAATGTAATCCCATCTTCCAGCACCTGGTCTGTAGCTTTGAAGGTTACAGCACTTCAGGTGCATGTCCAGGTACCTTTTATATGAGTTGAGGGTTTCTGCCTCCGCCACCGATCCAGGCAGTGAATTCCAGACATCCACCACCCGCTGGGTGAAAAAGTTTTTCCTCATGTCTCCTCTAGTCCTTCTACCAATCACCTTAAATCTGTACCCCCTGGTAATTGACCTCTCCGCTAGGGGAAACAAGTCCTTCCTGTCTACTCTATCTTGGCCCCTCATAATCTTGTACACCTCAATTAAGTCACTCCTCAGCCTCCTCTGTTCTAAGGAAAACAACCCTAGCCTATCCAATCTTTGCTTATAGCTGCAACTTTCAAGTCCTGGCAGCATTCTCGTAAATCTCCTCTGTACTCTCTCCAGAGCAATTATGTCCTTCCTGTAATGTGGTGACCAGAACTGTGCGCAGTACTGCAGCTGTGGCATAACCAGTATTTTATACAGTTCCAGCATTACATCCCTGCTTTTGTATTCTATACCTCGGCTAATAAAGGAAAGCATTCCATATGCTGCCCTTCACTTTATCTACCTGTGGACATGCACTCCAAGGTCTCTCACTTCTTCTACCCCTCTCAATATCCTCCTGTTTATTATATATTCCCTTGCTTTGGTTGCCCTCCCCAAATGAATTGCCTCACATTTCTCTGGATTGAATTCCATTTGCCACTTTTCCGCCTACTCAATCAAACCATTGATATCATTCTGGAGTCTACAGCTTTCCTGTTCAATATCAACTACACGGCCAAGTTTTGTGCCATCAGCAAATTTCCCAATCATGCCTCCCACATTTAAGTCCAAATTATTAATATATACCTCAAACAGCAGGGGACCCAACACTGAGCCCTGTGGAACACCACTGGAAACAGCTTTCCATTCGCAAAAACGTGTGTCGACCACTACCCTTTGTTTCCTGTCACTGAGCCAATTTTGGATCCAGCTCGCCACATTTCCTGTATTCCATGGGCTTTTATTTTTCTGACCAGTCTGCCATGTGTGACGTTGTGAAATGCCTTACTAAAATCCATGTAGACCACATTCAGTGTACTACCCTCATTAACCCTCCATGTTACTTCCTCAAAATATTCAATTAAGTGAATAAGGCACTTCCTACCCTTAACAAATCCATGCTGACTGTCCCTGATCAGTCCGTGCCTTTCTAAGTGGCAGTTTATCCTGTCTCTGAATTGATTCTAATAATTTGCCCACCATTGAGGTCAGACTGGCTGGCCTGTAAGTATTTGGCCTACCCCTCGCATCCTTTTTAAACAATGCTACAATGTTCACAGACCTCCAATCCTCTGGTACCTGCCTGTATCTAGTGAGGATCTGAAGATGATCCTCACAGCATCTGCTATTTTCTCCCTGGCTTCCTTTAACAATCTGGGATGCAGTCCATCTGGCCTGGTGATTTATCTACTTCCAAGGATGTCAGACTCTCCAGTACTTCCTCTCTCATTATGTTTATCGTAACTAATATTTCACACTCCTCCTCTTTAACTACAATGTCTGCATCATCCCTCTCCTTTGTGAAGACAGAGACAAAAATCTCATTAAGAACCGTGCCCACATCTTCTGCATCTACGAATAAGTTCCCTTGTGCATCTCTGATAGGCCCTACCCTTTCCTTTGTTATCCTCTTGCTCTTAATGTACTGATAAAACATCTTTGGGTTTGCCTTGATTTTACCTGGCGATAATTTTTCATGACCCCTCTTTGCTTTCTTAATTTCCTTTTTTACTTCACCTGTGCGCTTTCTATACTCCTCTAGGCTTTCTAAATTATTAAGTTTTTTGTGACTGTCATAACCTTTTTCAGCTTTATCTTACCCTGTAAGCTTTTGGATAACCAGGGGCTCTAGATTTGGCAGTACCACCCTTTATCTTTGTGGGGGCATGTCTACACTGTGCCTGTAGAATCTCGCTTTTGAATGCCTCCCACTGGTTTGACACTGATTTTCCTTCAAGTAGCTGTATCCAGTCCACTTTCACCGGATCACCCCTCAGTTCCGTAAAATTTGCCATCCCCAATTTAGAACTTTTGCTCCCGTTTTATCTTTGTCCTTTTCTATGGTTATGCTGAAACTGACTGTATTATGATCACTATGTCCAAAATGGTCGCCCACTGCTACTTTCATCCACTTGCTTAGCTTCATTTCCAAAGACTAATTCTAGAATTGCGCCCCACCTCGTTGGACTTGTTACGTGCTGGCTAAAAAAGTTCTCTTGATAGCAGTTCAAGAATTTTGTGCCCTCTGTGCCCTTCACACTGTTTGTATCCCTGTTGATATTATGGTAGTTGAAATCCCCAACTATTATTGCCCTATTGTTTTTGCACTCAGAAATTTGCCAACATATTTTTTGTTCTATCTCCCTCTCTCTATTTGGGGGTCTATAGAACTCTCCTAGTAGTATGGCTGCCCCTTTTTTATTTCTGAGCTCAACCCATATGGCCTTGTTTGAGTCATGTAGCATATCATCCCTCCTCACAACTTTTATTAATTCCTTAACCAATAATGCTACACCCCCTCCTTTTTTATCCCCCTCTCTATCCTGCATGAAAACTCTATATCCAGGGATGTTGAGCTGCCATTTTTGCCCCTCTTTAAGCCAAATTTCCATTATAGCAATGATATCATGTTGCCATGTGTCTACCTGTGCCCTCAGCTCATCGGCTTTATTTGCTTGCATATATACTTGCATTTAAATAAATACCTTTTAACACTGCCAAATTCTTGTAGTGCACACTTTTTAACCTTTGCTTCTTCTGTCTTTCAGAGTCGCTCACTAATTTTCTGCCTCCTGTTCCCTGTCCTGAATTTGTCCTATCTGAAGCTGCCCTCAAGTTCCCATTCCCCCTGCCAATCTAGTTTAAACCATCCCCAACAGCACTAGCAAACCTTTCTGTAAGGATATTCAGGTGTAGACTGTCCGGCTTGTTCAAGTCCCACCCTCCCCAGAACCGGTCCCAATGTCCCTGAAATCTGAAGCTCTCCCTCCTGCACCATCTCTCCAGCCACGTATTCATCTGGTGTATTTACCTGGTGTTTTATAAAGGTTTACCGTGACTTTTTGTAGGACATTCCTTTATTAATAAAGCAAAAGATCCCATATGCTTTTTCAACAGCCTTATCAACTTGTCCTGTCTCCTTTAAAGATTTGCGTATGTGTATCCCCAGGTCTCACTGTTAGTGCACCCCTGTTTAAGATTGTAGCACTTAGTTTATATTACAGAAACAGAATCACAGAATAATACAGTGCAGAAGAGGCCCTTTGGCCCATCGAGTCTGCACCGATGCATTAAAACACCTGACCTATCTACCTAATCCCATTTGCCAGCACTTGGCCCATAGCCTTGAATGTTATGACGTGCCAAATGCTCATCCAGGTACTTTTTAAAGGATGTGAGGCAACCTGCCTCTACCACCCTCCCAGGCAGGGCATTCCAGACTGTCACGACCCTCTGGGTAAAAAAGTTCTTCCTCAAATCCCCATTAAACCTCCCGCCCCTCACCTTAAATTTGTGACCCCTCGTAACTGACCCTTCATCTAAGGGGAACAGCTGCACCTCGATCAGGTCACCCCTCAGTCTTCTCTGCTCCAGTGAAAACAACCCAAGACTATCCAACCTCTCTTCAAAGTTTAAATGTTCCATCCCAGGCAACATCCTGGTGAATCGCCTCTGCACCCCCGCCAATGCAATCACATCCTTCCTATAATGTGGTGACCAGAATTGCACACAGTACTCCAGCTGTGGTCTTACCAAAGTTCTGTACAACTCCAACATGACCTCCCTGCTTTTGTAATCTATGCCTCGATTGATAAAGGCAAGTGTCCCATATGCCTTTTTCACCACCCTATTAACCTGCCCTTCTGCCTTCAGAGATCTTTGGACAAACAAGCCAATGTCCCTTTGTGCCTCGGAACTTCCCAGTGTCAGGCCATTCATTGAATACTTCCGTGTCACATTAATCCTTCCGAAGTGTATCACCTCACACTTTTCAGCGTTAAATTCCATCTGCCACT
Source organism: Heterodontus francisci (assembly GCF_036365525.1). Lineage (NCBI taxonomy): Eukaryota > Metazoa > Chordata > Chondrichthyes > Heterodontiformes > Heterodontidae > Heterodontus > Heterodontus francisci. Next base: position 118,492,871 of record NC_090380.1, on the reverse strand, counting down.
TTTCTGCCCATTTGACCATCCCGTCGATATCTTCCTGTAATCTAAGACACTCCACCTCACTGTTAACCACTCGGCCAATCTTTGTGTCATCCGTGAACTTACTGATCCTACCCCGCACATAGTCATCTATGTCGTTTATATAAATGACAAACAATAGGGGACCCAGCACAGATCCCTGTGGTACGCCACTGGACACTGGCTTCCAGTCACTAAAACAGCTGTCTGTCATCACTCTCTGTCTCCTACAGCTCAGCCAATTTTGAATCCACCTTATCAAGTTACCTTGTATCCCATGTGCATTTGCTTTCTTGATAAGTCTCCCATGTGGGACCTTGTCAAAGGCTTTGCTGAAATCCATGTAAACTACATCAACTGCACTACCCTCATCTACACGCCTGGTCACATGCTCAAAAAATTTAATCAAATTTGTTAGGCATGACCTCCCTCTGACAAAGCCATGCTGACTATTCCTAATCAAATTTTGCCTCTCCAAGTGGTGATAGATTCTCTCCTTCAGAACGTTCTCTAATAGTTTCCCCATCACTGACGTGAGACCCACTGGTCTGTAGTTCCCTGGCTTATCTCTACAACCTTTCTTAAATAGTGGGACCACATTAGCTGTTGTCCAGTCCTCTGGCACCTCCCCCGTGGCCAGAGAGGAATTAAAAATTAGGGTCAGAGCCCCTGCAATCTCCACCCTCGCCTCCCACAGCATCCTGGGACACAAATTGTCCGGACCTGGAGATTTGTCCACTTTTAAGCCTTCTAAAACCTCCAATACCTTATCACTCCCTATGACAATTTGCTCAAGAACCTCACAGTCTCTCTCTCTCTAAGTTCCATATCTCCATCCTCATTCTCTTGGGTGAAGACAGATATGAAGTATTCGTTCAACACCCTACCAATGTCTTCTGGCTCCACCCACAGATTTCCCCCTTGGTCCCTAATGGGTCCTACTCTTTCCCTGGTTATCCTCTTCCCATTGATATACTTATAGAATATCTTGGGATTTTCCCTACTTTTACTAGCCAGAACTTTCTCATATCCCCTCTTTGCTCTCCTAATTGCTTTCTTAAGCTCCATTAGGGCGGCACAGTGGCGCAGTGGTTAGCACTGCAGCCTCACAGCTCCAGGGACCCGGGTTCGATTCCGGGTACTGCCTGTGTGGAGTTTGCAAGTTCTCCCTGTGTCTGCGTGGGTTTTCTCCGGGTGCTCCGGTTTCCTCCCACAAGCCAAAAGACTTGCAGGTTGATAGGTAAATTGGCCATTATAAATTGTCACTAGTATAGGTAGGTGGTAGGGAAATATAGGGACAGGTGGGGATGTTTGGTAGGAATATGGGATTAGTGTAGCATTAGTATAAATGGGTGGTTGATGTTCGGCACAGACTCGGTGGGCCGAAGGGCCTGTTTCAGTGCTGTATCTCTAATCTAATCTAATCATCCTACACTTTCTGTACTCCACTAATGCTTCCATTGATTTGCTCTCCTTGTATTTGCTGAAAGCCTCTCTTTTCCTTCTCATCGTACCCTGAATGTTTCTGGTCATCCATGGTTCTCTGGGCTTGTTGCTCCTATTACCCTAGAGGGAACATGTTGGGCCTGTACATGTTGCCTCTCCTCATTTTTCTTTCTAAAATGTATCACTTCACACTTCATGACATACAATGTTGTGTTTTCAGCATTGTGTGCTGTGGAAGCAGGGCCCGCAGTTAAACTCCTCTCCGCTTGAATGATTTACAAGACTGAGTATCGGAGATGTTACTGAAAAAGGAACTTATTTTATTTGTTTGCAGCGCAAGCACCCTCATCCTCCAAGACCAAAGAGTGTAAGAATCTACGAAGCACATGTTGGAATTGCATCGCCCGAAGGAAAAATCGCTTCTTACACGAATTTCACACAAAATATGCTGGTCAGAATTAAGAATCTTGGTAAGCTATTGCAGAGAAATGGGTGATTGCGCTGCCATAATCTTCAAATGAATTCAAAAGGACCAAACAAGCTAAGGTGAAAACAGAAAACGTTGGAAATATTCAGCAGGTCAGGCAGCATCTATGGAGAGAGAAACAGCATTAACGTTTCAGGTCAATGACCTTTTGTCAGAACTGGGAAAAGTTAGAAATATAATAGGTTTTAAGAAGGTGAAAGGGAGGAGGGTGGAAAAAGAACAAAAGGGAAGGTCTGTGATAGGGTGGAAGACAGGAGAGAATAAATGACAAAAGAGTTGGTGGTGCAGAGCCAAAGGGAGTGGTAATTGGACAAATAAAGTAACAAAAGATGTGTCTGTAGGAGGTGTGAATGGCAAAATGATGAACAGTTTCCATTTGAAAGCAAAAACAAGAGAAAAACGAGACTAAATCTGAAATTTGCCAAGAGAAAGGGAACAAAATGGGGGCAGAGATTATGGTCTGAAATTGTTGAACTCTTCAGTCTGGAAGGCTGTAAAGTGCCGAATCAAAAGATGAGGTTCTGTTCCTCGAGCTTACGTGGACTTCATTTGAATACTGCAGGAGGCTGAGGACAGAGAGGTTAGCGTGAGAGCAAGGTGAAGGATTAATATGGCAGGCCACCGGAATCTTGGGTTCACGCTTACGGATTGAACGGAGGCATTCCATGAAGTGGTCACCTAATCTGCGTTTGGTCTTTCCAATGTAGAGCAGACTGCCTTGTGAGTAGCAGATACAGTGTACTATACTAAAAGAAGTCCATGTAAATTGCTGTTTCACCTGGAAGGAGTGTGTGTGTCCTTGGTTGGTGAGGAGGTTAGAGGACAGGTGTTGCATCTCCTGTGCTTGCATGGGAAGGGTGATTGAGGAGTGGACCAGGGTATTGCAGATGGAACAGTCCCTTTGGAATGCTGAAAGGTAAGGGGAGAGGAAGATATGTTTGGTGGTGGTATCACGCTGGAGGTGGCAGAAAAAGCTGTGGATGCTCTGTTGAATATGGAGGCTGGTGGGGTGGAAGTGAAGACAATTGGAACCATATTATGGTATTGGGAGGGAGGGGAAGGGTTGAGAACAGAAGTGCTGGAAATGGGACGGACGCAGTTGAGGGCCCTGTCAGCCGTGGTTGAGGAAAATGGAAGACATATCGGAAGACATATCGGAAGACGTATGGAAAGTTACATCATCAAAACAGATGCGACAGAGAAACTGGGAGAATGGAATGGCATCCTTACTGAAAGTGGGGTGTGAGGAAATGTAGTCCAGGTATCTGGGAATCAGTGGGCTTTTGGTGTATATTGGTTGATAGCCTATCCCCAGAAATGGAGAGAGAGAAGTTGAGGAAGTGAAGGGAAGAGTCGGAGATGGACCATGTGAAGAGAGAAAATTGGAAGCAAAGTTGATGATTCTTTTCCAGTTCTAGGTGAGAGCAGGACTGGAAAAAGAGGTGAGGAAGGGGGCCTGAGTAGGACTGGAACAAGCAATGCTCCACATATCCCATAAAAAGGCAGACACAACTAGGACCCATGTGGGTATCCATAGCAGCACTTTTTATTTAGAGGAAATGAGTGGCATTAAAGGAAAAGTGTACAATGAAAGAACATGTTCAGCCTAGTGGAGGAGAGTGGTGGTGGACAGTCCTGACACCATCCTGATGGATGGAGTTGTAGAAAGATTTGACGTTCATGGTGAAGAGGAACTGTTAGGGCCAGGAAATTGGAAACTGTTAAAGTGACGGGGGGCATCGGAAGAGTCATGAATGTAGGTGGGGCAGGAACAGGCTGAAATGTCTACCAGGACAGTCACCTGTTTGTGGATCTTGGAAAGGAGGTAAGATTGGGTTGTTCGGGATTGGGCGACTTTGAAGTTGGACGCTGTGAAAGGAAGATCTCCAGGGGAGATGAGGTCAGCAACAGTCCTAGAAACGATGGTTAGATGTTCGATGTTGGGATCATGGTGCAGGGGAGGTAGGAGAAGGGTCCGAGAGTTGGTGTCCAGCCTCTGCAAGGTAGAGGCAGGTTCACCTGACAACAACAGTATCACCCTTATCAGCAGGTTTGATCATGTTAGGGTTGGACCTAAGAGAACTGAGTGTGCAAATTCAGAGGGAGACAGGTTAAAGCGAGTGAGGGGAGCAGAGAAATTAAGTTGACTGATGTCACACTGAGAAGATCAAAAGAGGGTGAGAGGCCAGAAGGAGAATCTTGGCTGCGGTAAAAGGGTCCACTGTCCAGGGCCAAAGAAGTGGGTGTGGAGGTGAAGGCGACAAAAGAAGAGCTTAGCATAGTGCCAAGCTTGATATTCATTGAGGGATGAAGTTGAGGCCTTTGCTAAGGCTGAATCATAGAACATAGAACATAGAACATAGAACATACAGCACAGAACAGGCCCTTCGGCCCACAATGTTGTGCCGATCCTTTGTCCTCTGTCAAGGACAATTTAATCTATACCCCATCATTCTCCTTTATCCATATACCTATCCAAAAGCCTTTTGAAAGTCCCTAAAGTTTCTGACTCAACAACTTCCCCGGGCAAGGCATTCCATGCCTCGACCACTCTCTGGGTAAAGAACCTTCCCCTGACATCCCCCTTATATCTCCCACCCTTCACCTTAAATTTATGACCCCTTGTAACGCTTTGCTCCACCCGGGGAAAAAGTTTCTGACTGTCTACCCTATCTATTCCCCTGATCATCTTATAAACCTCTATCATGTCACCCCTCATCCTTCTCCTTTCTAATGAGAAGAGGCCTAGAATGTTCAGCCTTTCCTCGTAAGACTTATTCTCCATTCCAGGCAACATCCTGGTAAATCTCCTCTGCACCCTCTCCAAGGCTTCCACATCCTTCCTAAAATGAGGCGACCAGAACTGCACACAGTACTCCAAATGAGGCCTTACCAAGGTCCTGTACAGCTGCATCATCACCTCACGGCTCTTAAATTCAATCCCTCTGCTAATGAACGCTAACACCCCATATGCCTTCTTCACAGCCCTATCCACTTGAGTTGCAACTTTCAATGATCTATGCACATAGACCCCAAGGTCTCTCTGCTCCTCCACATGCCCAAGAACCCTACCGTTAACCCAGTATTTTGCATTCATGTTTGTCCTTCCAAAATGGACGACCTCACACTTTTCAGGGTTAAACTCCATCTGCCACTTTTCAGCCCAGCACTGCAACCTATCCAAGTCCCCCTGCAGACGACAATAGCCCTCCTCGGTATCCACAACTCCACCAACCTTTGTATCATCTGCAAATTTACTGACCCACCCTTCGACTTCCTCATCCAAGTCGTTAATAAAAATCACAAACAGGAGAGGACCCAGAACTGATCCCTGCGGCACGCCACTGGTAACTGGGCTCCAGGCTGAGTATTTACCATCTAAGACCACTCTCTGCCTTCTATCAGTTAGCCAATTCTTAATCCAACTGGCCACATTCCCCACTATCCCATGCCTCCTGACTTTCTCCATAAGTCTACCATGGGGGACCTTATCAAATGCCTTACTAAAATCCATGTACACCACATCCACTGGTTTACCCTCATCCACTTGCTTGGTCACCTGCTCAAAGAATTCAATCAGGCTTGTGAGGCAAGACCTACCCCTCACAAAACCGTGCTGACTGTCCCGAATCAAGCAGTGTCTTTCCAGATGCTCAGAAATCCTATCCCTCAGCACCTTTTCCATCAACTTGCCTACCACCGAAGTAAGACTAACTGGCCTGTAATTCCCAGGGTTGTTCCTATTCCCTTTCTTGAACAGGGGCACAACATTTGCCACCCTCCAATCACCTGGTACCACCCCCTTCAGCAGAGAAGATGAAAAGATCATTGCCAGCGGCTCTGCAATTTCATCCCTTGCTTCCCATAACATCCTTGGATATACCCCGTCAGGCCCGGGAGACTTGTCTATCTTCAAGTTATTCAAAAACCCCAACACATCTTCCCTCCTAACGAGCACTTCCTCGAGCTTACCAGTCTGTTTCACACCGTCCTCTTCAGTAATACACCCCTTCTCATTCGTAAATACCGAAGAGAAGTACTCATTCAAAACCTCACTTATCTCTTCCGGCTCAACACACAGTCTCCCGCTATTGTCCTTGACCGGACCTATGGTCCCCCTGGTCATCCTCATATTTCTGACATACGCGTAAAAGGCCTTGGGGTTTTCTTTTATCCTACCCGCCAAGCATTTTTCATGCCCTCTCTTAGCTCTCCTAATCCCTTTCTTCAGATCCTTCCTGGCCATCTTGTATCCCTCCAGAGCTATGCCTGTGCCCTTTTTCCTCAACTTTATATACGCATCCTTCTTCTTCCTAACAAGACTCTCAACCTCTCTTGTCAACCACGGTTCCCTCACATGACCATCCCTTCCCTGTCTGACAGGGACATGCTTATCAATGGCCCCTACTATCTGCTCCTTGAAAAAGTTCCACATTTCGACCGTGCCCTTCCCTGCCAGCATATGCTCCCAACTTATGCTCCTCAGTTCCTGCCTGACAGCATCATATCTACCCTTCCCCCAATTGTAAACCTTGCCCTGTTGCACATACCTATCCCTCTCCATTACCACAGTGAATGCTACAGAATTGTGATCACTATCTCCAAAGTGCTCGCCCACCAACAGCTCTATCACTTGCCCTGGTTCATTACCTAGTACCAAATCCAATATTGCCTCCCCTCTGGTCGGGCAGTCTACATACTGAGTCAGAAAAGCTTCCTGGACATACTGCACAAACACTACCCCATCCAAACTATTCGATCTAAAGAGTTGCCAATCAATATTTGGGAAGTTGAAATCCCCCATAATTACTACCCTGTGACTTCTGCTCCTTTCCAAAATCTGTTTCCCAATCTGCTCTTCCACCTCCCTGCTGCTATTGGGGGGCCTATAGAAAACTCCCATCAAGGTGACTGCTCCTTTCCTGTTCCTGACCTCAACCCACAGTGCCTCAGTCGGCAGATCCTCCTCGAAAATTCTTTCAGCAGTTGTTACACTATTTCTAACTAACAATGCCACCCCCCCACCTCTTTTACCACCATTCCTAATCTTATGAAAACATCTATAACCAGGTACCTCCAAAAACCATTCCTCCCCCTCACCTATCCACGTTTCAGTGATGGCCACAACATCGTAGTCACAAGTGCCCATCCACGCCTTCAATTCACTCACCTTATTCCTGATGCTTCTTGCGTTGAAGTATACGCACTTTAACCCTTCTCCGTGCCCATCTGTCCTCTGTGACAGTGCTACCTTCCCCAATACCTCACTACACTCTTTGTCTTTCTGAGTGGACCCACTGGTCCCTGGACTACAAGTCCGGTTCCCATCCCCCTCCCAAACTAGTTTAAACCCTCCCGAACAGTACTAGCAAACCTCCCTCCCAGGATATTGGTGCCCCTCTGGTTCAGATGCAGCCCGTCCTGTTTGAACAGGTCCCATCTTCCCCAGAATGCAGTCCAATTATCCAAGAACTGGAAGCCCTCCCTCCTACACCATTCCTGCAGCCACGTGTTCAGCTGTGCTCTCTCCCTATTCCTAGCCTCACTATCACGTGGCGCCGGCAACAAACCAGAGATAACAACTCTGTCCGTCCGAGCTTTCAGCTTCCAGCCTAACTCCCTAAACTCACTTCTAACATCTGTGCCACCCTTCCTTCCTACGTCGTTGGTGCCAATGTGCACCACGACCTCTGGCTGCTCCCCCTCCCCTTTAAGGATCCTGAAGACGCGATCACAAACATCACGGACCCTGGCACCAGGGAGGCAACAAACCATCCGTGCGTCTCGCCTGCGCCCACAGAACCGCCTGTCCGTACTCCTCACCATCGAGTCCCCGATGACTAGTGCTCTCCCATTCTCCCTCCTTCCCTTCTGAGCCACAGTGCAGGACCCCGTGCCAGAGGCCCGGTCACTGCAGCCTGCCCCCGATAGGCCGTCCCCCCCAACAGTATCTAAAACTGTATACTTGTTGTTGAGGGGAACGACCACAGGAGATCCCTGCACTGACCTCTTCCCACCTCTAACTGTTACCCAGCTGCCTTTGATTTGTGGAGTAACGACCTCCGTGTAGCTTCTATCTATCAACCCCTCAGCTTCCCGAATGATCCTCAGTTCATCCAGCTCCAGCTCCAATTCCCTAACACGGTCTGATAGGAGCTGGAGACGGATGCACTTCCAGCAGGTGAAGTCGGCAGGGTCACCGGAGGTTCCCCTCACCTCGAACATTCTGCAGGAGGAGCAATACACTACACTGGCTGCCATTTCTTTTATTCAATTACCCCTTAGTTAAGTACAACTATAGATATTAACAAAAACAGTAAATAGCTTACCTGCTCAGTCCTTTTTGGTTAGAGGAGGAGGGTAAAAAGGGTCTTATTATTAGGTTAGAGGAGGAGGATGGGTGGGAAACACTACATGTGTAGTGGCTCGGGTTAACTCAGCTCCGCACCTTTAAGGAAAATACCTACCCAGGAGTCCTCGCTGCCGACCAGCTTCCGGTTCCTCCGGCGCCAAAAGAAACTCAAAGACAAGGAAAACAGTAAGTAAAACAGTAAGTACTTACTTATAAAACACAGCTCCTGATGCCTTCACTCACCCAACGAAGAGTCGCTACCTTCTCCTGCTGCTCCGCCGGGAAATGAATCACTTGGGATCAGTGAGGGGAAGGGCAGAGGGTATTGTGAATACATGGCAAAGGGTAAGATTAGAAGAAGGGATGGGATAAGAGGGAAGAGAAGGAGAAGAAAGATCCGGAGGGGTGTTAGTTACCCATGTGTTGTTGAAACTTGCGGATAAGCTAAGCCATAGTACGTTTTTCCATAATCACACATTATTGGAGGCATAGACTTGAGTTTGAAAGACAGATAGGTGCACAGACTTTGATTTAACTACTTGATGTGGAGGGTATGCAATATATGGAAGAGACTGTTCAAGAAGATAGTGGAGGTGGATAGTATCAGCAATCTCAAGAGGGAGCTAGGTAGTTTGTTGGGGAAAACTAATTGAGGAGCATAGAGAAAGTGGATGCAGTGGGATTGGCCTGATAATACACTGGACCTTGATATTCTGTATAAATATTGGGTTACATTCTTTCAATATTCCAGCTTTGCATTTCAAAAATATTTTAATATGTCCAAAATCATAAATGTGATCCACTGGAAGGCTGACATTGTAAGCAAAAATTAAAAGCAAAATACTGCAGATGCTGGAAACCTGAAATAAAAACAAGAAATGCTGGAAATACTCAGCAGGTCTGGCAGCATCTGTGGAGAGAGAAGCAGAGTTAACGTTTCAGGTCAGTGATCCTTCTTCAGAACTGGCAGATATTAGAAATGTAAAAGGTTATAAGCAAGTAAAGTGGGGGTGGGGCAAGAGATAACAAAGGAGAAGGTGTAGATAGGACAAGGTCACACAACAGCTGACCAGAAGGTCATGGAGCAAAGATATGTTAATGGTGTGTTGAAAGACCAAGCATAAGTACAGAAAGGGTGTTAATGGACTGAAAATTGAACAGCCGCAAGTACAAACATAAAAAAAAAACAGTGGGTAAGCAAACTGAACAAACTAAGATGAAGTAAAATAAAATAAACACAAAAGAATATATATAAAAAAAGAAAAAAAAAGAAAAATAACTAAAAATAATAGTAAAATGGGGGACCCGTCATGCTCTGAAATTATTGAACTCAATGTTCAGTACGGCAGGCTGTAGTATGCCTAATCGGTAAATGAGATGCTGTTCCTCGAGCTTGCGTTGATGTTCACTGGAACACTGCAGCAATCCCAGGGCAGAGATGTGAGCATGAGAGCGGGGTGGGGGGAGTGTTGAAATGGCAAGCAGCCGGAAGCTCGGGGTCCTGCTTGCGGACTGAGCGGAGGTGTTCCATAAATCGGTCACCAGTCTGCATTTGGTCTCCCCAATGTAGAGCAGACCACAATGTGAGCAGCGAATACAGTATACTACATTGAAACAAGTACAAGTAAATCGATGCTTCACCTGAAAGGAGTGCTTGGGGCCTGGGATAGTGAGGAGAGAGGAGGTAAATGGGCAGGTATTACCTCCTGCGATTGCAGGGGAAGGTGCAGTGGAAAGGGGACGAGGTGGTGGGGGTAATGGAGGAATGGACGAGGGTGTCACAGAGGGAACGATCCCTTTGGAGTGCTGACAGGGGAAGGGAGGGGAAGATGCGTTTGATAGTGGCATCACGCTGGAGATGGCGGAGGATGATCCTTTGTTTGTGTAGGCTGATGGGGTGGAAAGTGAGGACAAGGGGAACCTTGTTATGGTTCTGGGAGGTAGGGGAAGGGGTGAGGGTAGAGGTGCGGGAAATGGGCCGGACACGGTTGAGGGCCCTGTCAACCTGGTTAATTTGACAGTTTTTGTGCTCACTGTGCAGAGATTATCTTGTTGGGAGCAGGTTGAGAATTTGAGTGAAGAGGCCAATGCTCTAATTCGTGAAAATCTCTCTATATTGGTAGCAGGGATACGGGACTTCAATTATATGAAGAGACTGGATGAGTTGGGGTTGTTTTCCGTGGAGCAAAGAAGGTTAGGGGGAGATTTAATAGAGGTGTTCAAAATCATGAAAGTGTTTTGATAGAGCAGAAAGGGAGAAACTGTTTCCATTGGCAGGGGAGTCAGTAACCTGAGGACACAGATTTAAGGTAATTGGCAGAAAAACCTGGTTGGAAATGGGGAGAATTTTTTTTATTCAGCGAGTTTTTAATATCTGGTGTGCACTATCTGAAAGGGTGGTGGAAGAAAATTCAATAGCAACTTTCAAAAGGGAATTACATAAATGCTCGAAGGGATAAAACACAAAACAGGGCTATGGGGAAAGGGGAGGGGGAGCTAATTGGATAGCACTTTCAGAGAATCAGCAAAGGTGGGATAGTCTGAATGTCTTGCTTCTGTGGTGTATGATTCTATGCTATATAATTACGTGGCCACTTGATTAGCACCCCATCCACAACCTTAAACATTCACTCCCTCCGCCACTGACACGCAGACGCAGCTGTGTGGACCATTTACAAGATGCACTGCAGCAACTCACCAAGGCTCCTTCAACAGCACCTTCCAAACCCGCGACCTCTACCACCTAGATGGACAAGGGCAGCGGGTGCATGGGAACACCACCACCTGCAAGTTCCGCTCCAAGCTGCACACCATCCTGACTTGGAACTATATCGCTGTTCCGTCACCGGCCCCAGGTCAAAATCCTGGAACTCCCTAACAGTACTGTGGGTCTCCCTCCATCACACAGTTTACAGCAGTTCAAGAAGACAGCTCACCACCACCCTCAAGGGCAATTATAAAAACCTGATATCTTATTGTAACAGATTGAGAGCGGGCTGATGTGTAAGTCATAGGTTTTTGAGTGCTCTGTATCCGCTAAAAGGGTGCAACTTTAAGAAATTGTATGAAATGGCAGACCGATTGAAGGAATTTTTAGAGGCAGTTAAGGTCAGTTAGGAATGACTCTGAGCCTGGAAGGATAAAAGGTTGGGAACTGGATCAGTTAGTGAGAGGTTGGAGGGGAAGGAGCTGTGGGTGAGAGGTACGGGTATAGTAATCTTGTATGTTCTGCTCCTCTCTGCACTTAGACACAACTGCACGGGTGAATTAAACTCACTTGTTTTGAACGTACAGCTCGAGTCTGCACATTTCTTTGATCAATGGGTCCAAGGCCTGCTTTAGCTTGTTAGATTATCCGGAAGGATTGCCCAACTATGTGTTGACAAGCAGATTTGTTGGCACAACAGGCATTTAAACTGGTGGAGCACAGGTTGCTCTTCTAGGTATGCAGTAGAGGGATGATCTCCCTATAATCTTAGCTGCATTGCCCCTGACCTGGTCGTACTACTGCTTTGCCCCTGACCTGGTGAACTGGCAACAGCTCAATTTTGAAATTTTCATCCTTGTTTTCAAATTCCTCCATAGCATCACCCCACCCTATCTCTGAAACCATCTCGTGCTCTACAACTCTCCAAGATCTGTGCACTTCTCCAATTCTGGCCTATTGTGCATTTCCAGCTCCACCAGTCTTCAGCTGCCTAAGCCCTAAACTCTCGAAGTTCCCTCCCTAAACCTCTCCGCCTCTCTTCCTCTCGTTCCTCCTAACACCTATCTCTTGGAGCAAGCTTTTGGCCACCAGTCCGAATATTTCTTTCTATGGATGGGTGTCAAATTTTGTTTCTTAATGCTCCTGTGATGTACCTTGGGATGTTTTGCTACATTAAAACGTTCTGTGTAAATGCATGTGTTGTTGAAGAGTGTCAGCGTGTTCTGTTCCCCAGGAGATACGAATATGCGGAAGAACTTTTTTTACACATCAGATAGTAATGACCTGGAGCTCTCTGCCCACAAGGGTGGTGGAAGGGGAGACAGTTCAAGAGGAAGTTGGATGGCCACTTGAGCGAAATAGACTTGCAGGGCTACGGGAATTGAGGTGGCGAGTGGGACTGACTGGATAGCTCCGTGGGGAGCTGGTTAGGACTCGATGGGCCAAATGGCCTCCTTTTGTGCCATAAATGACTCTATGTTCTGATGAAAGGTCATAGACCTGAGACGTTAGCTCTGTCTTTCTCTCTCCACAGATACAGCCTGATGCGCTGAGTATTTCCAGTATTTTCTGTTTTTCTTTATTTTCCAGCATTCGCAGTATTTTGTTTAGAGATACAGCACTGAAACAGGCCCTTCGGCCCACCGAGTCTGTGCCGACCATCAACCACCCATCAACCACCCATTTATACTAATCCTACACTAATCCCATATTCCTACCACATCCCCACCTGTCCCTATATTTCCCTACCACCTACCTATACTAGTGGCAATTTATAATGGCCAATTTACCTACCAACCTGCAAGTCTTTTGGCTTGTGGGAGGAAACCGGAGCACCCGGAGAAAACCCACGCAGACACAGGGAGAACTTGCAAACTCCACACAGGCAGTACCCAGAATTGAACCCGGGTCGCTGGAGCTGTGAGGCTGCGGTGCTAACCACTGCGCCACTGTGCCGCCCCTTGCTTTAGTATCACTAGACGCGAAGCCTATGTTCAGTGATTCAGGTAACTCACCTTCTCCGGGTGGAAGCAAATTTCTGTATTTTCATACAAAAGCAAATATTGCTTTGACTGGAACTTGTTTCCCTTGGCATCAGCAGGATTTTCTGAGTTTTCTCTTGCTGGCAGTTTCACTTTTAGTATGTCTCCATTGGGAGTCTCAATAAGTCCATGAATTCCTGACTGCCAACTGTATGTGGTGCAGTGGAAGGAATAACTTAGATTGCTTATCTCGTACCATAATTTATGTGTTGAAAACTCCTAGGCAAGGAATAATCTGTGAATCTGATGTGATGCTGGGCTCGTGCTCACGTTATCCTATTAGGAGGATACCTGTGTGCCATTTACAAGCTGCTCCTCAGATTGTACTAAGTCGGTACAAAATTGTCCTCTGGGGAGCAGGGTGAAATTGCATTGTCTATAAAATTTGTCTGGTATGAAGTTAGTTATTCATTTTTCTTCTTTGCAGAGTTTTCCCCCTTCTCCCAATTATGTCGGTGACACTATCTGACAGCAAGTTGTAGACTTTTTTTTTTGTTGGCGGGGGGATAGATGATCAAGTCGGCTTTTTATTACAATGGCAAAATACTGCAGATGCTGAAAATCTGAAATAAAGACAGAAAATGCTGGAAATACTCAGCAGGGCAGGCAGCATCTGTGGAGAGAAAAACAGAGTTAACTTTTCAGGTCGGTGACCTTTCATCAGTTCATCAGATCATCGACCTGAAACGTTAACTCTGTTTCCCTCTCCTCAGATGCTGCCTGACTTGGCTTTTTTATTAGCTGTTTTAGCATCATGTCCATATCAAGGTGAGGAGTGTCAGTGTTAGGGATATGGAACACTATGCATTTCAATAACCCAGTGTGAGCAACAGGCACACATAACATGGCTAAGATATGGAATATGGCTCCCTCTACACTGTCCACATCAAACAGGGGCAGGTACAGCACAGGTTAGCTATTGAGTAAAGTTCCCTCTACACTGTTCCATCAAACACTCCCAGGCAGGGGCAGTACGGGGGTTAGATACAGATTAAAGCTCCCTCTACATTGTCCCATCAAACACTCCCAGGGTAGGGACAGTACGGGTTAGATACAGAGTAAAGCTCCCTCTACACTGTCCCATCAAACACTCCCAGGGTAGGGACAGTACGGGTTAGATACCGTGTAAAGCTCCCTCTTCTCTGTCTGAGTAACATGGCTCAACTCCAATTTCAAGCGTGGAACCTGCTGCACTAGTGAGATTATTCCACTTTCAGTGCCTGTTCTTCTAATGTCTTTAGGCCTGTCGACTGAGCCCCTTATTTTTTGTATGTTGGATCCTTAAAACCAATAAACAGAGGGGACCGTTTGTCCTGTCAGACTGAAGGGTTTGAATCCTTTATTAGGTTAAACCAAAATTGTACTATCCAAAACATTTGGTCAAAACATTGTCGTGGCTCTTTGCAGTGCATGTTTACCTATTTCTTTAAAAATGTTGTTTAGCATGTTTGTTGGAGGTGGGACTATTTACCGACAGCTGTAGATGAATTCATTCGCTATTGGCTGTTAATTAGAGAGCTCAAAATTGTTCTGCTTCAGCTAGCTATCTTGGGACTTATTGTGAAAAGGTGCCAATCTCTCATTTGTGACTTTTTTTCAAATCATTGTGAAGCAAGAAATGGGGTCTCTCCACAAACTGAGACATTGGGCTGGATTTTACATCCTCTGGGCTCCGGCTGGGAGGCCCCTGCAAAATGGCAAGGGCAGGCAGGGGCTGGAGTGCCTGTCGTCTTCTCACCGCCATGGTATTTTACCAGCTGCAGGGAAGGTGCAAGATGGCTATCCTGCCCAGAGGCCGATTAAGGAACTTTTCTCTACACCACAGGCATATTATCAGTCGTCTCATGTGCATGGAGATCCCTGCAGGCTGATAGTGGGGGCGGTCACATGTTAGCCCACGGAGGGGGTCTACCAGCGGCAGTGGCCGCCACAGTAGCAACAACACCACCTGCCCCTCACCTGGGTCTGCCTGCCTGGTCCTGGCGCCCTCAGACCCCACTTACCTGGTTGGGAGAGTGGCCTCCTCCCATGGCATCCTCCTCTTCCCGGTGCAGTTCCATCAGTGGCCACCACTCCCGGCAATGTTGCTGATATTGCTGAGCTGCTGGCCCTTCGATTGGCCGGCCGCTCCTGGGGCCAGACAGCCCTCTTTTAAAGGGACGGCAGCCCTGAAGGCAACCAATTTCTTGCCTGATCCCCGTAAAAAGTGACATTGAATCCCGCAAATGGCCGAGGTGGGGTTGCCTCTGGCTTTCCATGATGCCACCACCAAACACATCTGTCCCTCACTTTTCAGCATTCTGAAGGGACCGTTTCCTCTCGACATCCTGGTCCACTCTTCATATCCATGTAAGCGCAGGAGATTCAACACCTCCCCTTTTTCCTCCTCTCTCCTCACCGTCCAAGGCCCCAAACACTCCTTCCAGGTGAAACAACGATTTCCGTGCACTTTCAATTTAATACACTGTATTCGCTGCTTACAATGTGGTCTGCTGTACACTGGGGAGACCAAATGCAGATTGGGTGACCACTTTCAATCTGCAAGCATGACCCCTGAGCTTGCGGTCACTTGTCTTTTTCATCTGCACCTTCTCATGCTGACCTCTCTGTCCTCTGCCTCCCGCAGTGTTCCAGTGAAGCTCAATGTAAGCTTGAGGGGCAGCACCTCATCTTTCGATTAGGCATGCTACAGTCCAACAGACTTAACATTGAGTTCAACGATTTCAGAATGTAATCTCTGCCCCCATTTTGATCCCTTTTCTTTTGCGGGTTTCGGTTTTAGTTGCACTTTTCTCTTGTTTTTGCTTTCAGACAGCAGCTGTTCATCATTCTGCCATTCACACCTCCTCTAGACACATCTTTAGTTTGTTTACTTGTCCCATTACCACTCCCTATGCCCCTGCATCACCAACTGTTTTATCATTTATTTTTTCCTGTCTTCTACCCCCGCCCCCCTTTCATTTGCCTAAAACCTATTACATTTCTAACTTTTCCTAGTTTTGAAGAAAGATCATTGACCTGAGATGCTAACTCTGTCTCTCTTATGTTTCTATCGGATCAAGTGCTGGAAGTTGGGATTAGACTGGGTGGCTCGTTTATTTGGCCACACAGACACAATGGACCCAGTGGCCTCTTCCTGTGCCATAAACCTTCTATGATTCTTTCTATGATGATTCTCTCTCCATAGATGCTGCCAGACCTGCTGAGTATTTCCAGCATTTTCTGTTTTTATTTTAGATTTCCAGCATTTGCAGTATTTTGCTTTCGACAATTGTTTAATGGTGTTCCTGCGTAAGATTGCAATTTGTGATATGCGCTCATTTACTCAGTGAATAAAGGTTGTCATTAAATTGGTGCCTTATTCCACTCTCTATTTCTCAGAACAGTATTGACTTTTCCTGGGGTATGCTTCCTTGGGAGTTTTTTGGTACCTGCTTCAAATGGCTGTTCTTAATGTGTGCACCTAGACAGTGAATGTTGGCTGGATGTTCAACTTCAGCTGGACAGTTTAGCATAAGAGCTGAGCCCGGTCCCATTCTCACCCAGTGCCTGCACACACACTTTTCAACAGCAGTCACTGAACAGAGATCAAGAATGGGATCCCTAGTGAGCTCTGTGCAGAGAGGGGAAGGTGGTGCTGCTTTTTTCTCTCCAATACTTCTATTGGCTTGTGTAAGCTTGAGGTAATATGTATTTAGAAGTTTTCTTCAATGCCTAGTGCAAGTTAGTGTGTAGAAAAAGAAAAGAAGCTTTCAACAAACTAAAAAGAAGATATAAATAATATAATTAATCTAGACTATGCAGAGCAGGTTGTGTGTCTGGACTGCAGTATGTGGGACCTGGCTGCAAGACTGGAAGGCTGTTTCCAGTGGCGTTCCGCAGGGCTCAGTACTAGGTCCCCTGCTATTTGTGGTCTATATTAACCATTTGGACATAAATGTAGGGGACATGTGCGAAAAGTTTTCAGAAAACACAAAAATTGGTTGTGTGATTGATAGCGAGGAGGATAGCTGTAGACAGAAGGAAGATATCAATGGTCAGGTGGGCAAAAAAGTGGCAAATGGAATTCAACCCGGAGAAGTGTGAGGTGATGCATTTGTGGAGGTCAAACAAGGCAAAGGAATACGAGATTAATGGGAAAATATTGAGAAGTGTAGAGGAAGTGAGGGACCTTGGAGTGAATGTCCACAGATCCCTGAAGGTAGCAGGACAGGCCGATAAGGTGGTTAAGAAGGCATGTGGAATCCTTTCCTTTATTGACCAAGGTATAGAATTTAAGAACAGGGAGGTTATCCTGAAACTGTACAAGTCATTGGTTAGGCCACAACTTGAGTACTATGTGCAGTTCTGGTCACCTCATTACAGAAAGGATGTAATTGCACTAGAGAGGGCACAGAGAGATTTACCAGCAAGTTGCCAGGACTGGAAAAATGCAGCTATGAGGAAAGATTGGATAGGCTGATGTTGTTCTCCTTGGAACAGAGGAGGCTGAGGGAAGATTTGATTGAAATGTACAAAATTGTGAGGGGCCTGCATAGAGTGGATGTGAAGGGCCTATTTACCTTAGCAGAGAGGTCAGTGACTAGAGTGCATAGATTTAAAATGATTGGTAGAAGGATTAGAGGGGAGATGAGGAAACATTTTTTCACCCAGAGGTGGTGGGGATCTGGAACTCACTGCCTGAAAGGGTATTAGAAGCAGAAACCCTCAACTCATTTCCAAGGTGTCTGGATATGCACCTCAAGTACTGTAACCTGCAGGGTTACAGACCAAATGCTGGAAGGCTGAGTGGCTCTTTTTTTCAGCTAGCGCAGACGCGAAGGACCAAGTGGCCTCTTTCTGTGTCTTAAACTTTCTATGATTCTAGAGTTAAGAAATAGATTGTAAAAGTGCGGAGATTAGACAAGCATGTAGTAAAGGCAGTGTGGTTTTAATGAGAGATTTTAACTTTCGTATGGATTGGAAAAGCCGACTAGCACATGTCAGAAAGCTGGTGAATTTCCTGAGTGTGTCCAGGATAGTTTTCTGAAGCATTATGTCCTAGAGCCAACATGGCGGCATGCCACATTAGATTTAGTAATGAACCAGATTGAGTTAACAGCTGAACGGTGCATGAATATTTGTATAATAGTGATCATAATATGATGGAGTTTAACGAAGAGTTTGTAAAGATAAAAGATTTAGGTAAGGCTGAGACGGAGACTGTCCACAGTAAATTGGGCAAATCTGTTAATGGTTAAAACAACAAAAATTAGCAGGAAAAAAGAATTTGCGACAGCAAACCAGTTTGTACCTGTCGGGCAAGAGCTCTACTTGCCAAAAAAACACACAGGGACAACTATAAAGGTAAGAGACAATATAAAACTAAAAGAAAAAGCATATAAAAATGCAAAAAATAGCACAGATCTTGTAGTGAATGGGAAAGACACAAAGAACAGCAAAGGATGACAAAACCAATAGGAGCTATAAAAAGAGTATGAAAGGAAACTTGCATGGAATATCAAAATCAACACAAAATGTTTTCAATTCCATTAGGAAAAAGAGTGGCTGGGAGCAATGTGGGTGCTTGAAAACTGATATTGTCATTGAAAATAAGGAAATGGTGGACGTGCTGAATAATTACTTTGCATCAGTATTTTAGTAGAGGGAGAGAACAGTATGCCAGACATCCCAAGGAAACTAATATTGAATCAGGGTGACCAAAATCAGTGTAAACAAAATAACAGTAAAGAGTGACAAATTCCCCAGGACCAGATGGTTTCCATCCCAGGATTTTAAAAGAAGTATGTGAGAACATTGCAGAGCCCTAACTATAATCTTGCAATTCGGGAACCGTTCCTTTAGTTTGAAAATTGCAGGTCAGTCCACTATTTAAGAAAGATGTCGGAGGGAAACCAGAGAATTATAGACATGTTTGCCTAACCTCTGTTGTCAGGAAACTGCTGGAATCCATAATTAAGGATAGGGTGATTGAACACTTTGGAAAGTTTTCAGCTGATCAAAGAGCGCCAGTATGGATTTGTAAAGGGTAAATGTTATGCATGATGAATCTAATTGAATTTTTTGAAGAGGTGACCAAAGTAGTGAGCAGGGGGATGTCTATAGATCTTATTTGTATGGACTTCCAGAAGGCATTTGATCAAATTCCTCATAAGAATTTGTTAGCTCAAGTTGAAGCTCATGGAATTGAAGGCAAATTATTCACCTGGTTAGGAAATTAGCTGAGTGGAAGGAGACAGCGAGTAGGGATAATGGGTTGGTACTCTAATGTGACTAATGATGTCCTGCAAGGATCTGTGTTGAGGCTTCAAGTATTCATGGTATTTATTAACGACTTAGATGGGACAGAAAGCCACATATCCAAATTTGCCGATGACTCAAAGATAGGTAGCATTGTAAGCAGTGTTGATGGCAGCATAACATGACAAAGAGATAATCATAGATAATGTGAATGGGCAATACTGCGGAAGATGGATTTCAGAGTAGGAAAATGCGAGGTCATTCGCTTTGGACATAAAAAGGATAGAACAGGATACTTTGTAATTGGTGAAAAGCTAGAAACAGTAGAGATGCAAAGAGATTTTGGGGAGATGGTGGCGTAGTGGTAATGTCACTGAACTAGTAATCCAGAGGCCCAGGCTAATGGCCTGGGGACATGGATTCAAATCCCACCATGGCAGCTGATGGAATTTAAATTCAATTAATTAATAAAAAAAATCTGGAATTGAAAGCTAGTCTCCGTTTCATGGCACCATTACTATCTCTGATTGTTGTAAAATCTGGTTCCTGAATGTTCTATGGGAAGGAAATCTCTCATTCTTAACTGGTCTGGCCTACTCCAGACTCCAGACTCACAGCAATGTGATTGACTCTTAACTGTCCTCTGAAATGTCCTAGCAAGCCACTCAGTTCTAGGACAGTTAGGGATGGGCAACAAATGCTGGCCTTGCCAGTGATGCCCACATCCTAAAAACAAACTTGGAGGTCCAGGTACATAGATCATTAAAATGTATTGAACAGGAACAGAAGAAAATTAAAAAGGCTAATGGAATTTTGGCCTTTATATGTAGAGGACTGCAAAAAGAGGGGTAGAATTCATGCTTCAACTATACGAAGCAGTCATTCCACCACACCTGGAACACTGAGAGAAGTTCTGGGCAATACACCTCAGGGAGGATATATTGGTCTTGAATGGAGTGCAGCATAGATTTATCAGAATGATACCTGGACTCCAAGGGTTAAATTAAGAGGAGAAATTACACAAACTCAGGTTGTATTCCCCTGAATTTAGAAGGTTAAAAGGTGATTTGATCTTAGCTTTCAAGATATTAAGGGGAACAGATAGGCTAGATAGAAAGAAACTATTTTCGGTGGTTGGCGAGTCTAGGGCTAGGAGGTATAATCTAAAAGTTAGAGCCAGACCCCTCAGGAGTGAAGTTAAGAAACACTTCTACACAGAAAGGAGGGCAAAAGTTTGGAACTTTCTTCTACAAATGACAATTGATGGTTGATTAATTGTTCATTTTTAATCTGAGATGGATATATTTTTATTAACCAAAGGTATTAAGGGGTGACAGGCAGAGGCGGGCATATGGTGTTAGGTTGCAGATCAGCTGTGATCTCATGGAATGGCAGAACAGGCTCGAGGGGCTAAATAAATAGCCTTCTTTCCTATAGTTGACTTTCCTCATCTTTACCTGAACAGTTTGTGTCTAAAGTCCAACCCTTGCTGAGCACGTTATTACTGAAGAGAAACGTACATCTGAGTACTTTGCTGGGCTGTGCCTTTACCTGCTGCTGCAGCAATAACTTGCACTCATACTGTGTCCTTAGCCTCCAAAGGTGTGTTTATCGAACAATATTTCACACCGAGCCACGTAAGGAGATATTTGGACAGGTGATCATAAGCTTGCTCAAGTGTTAGGCTTTTACCTGAACAAGAGAAATGGAGAGGTTTAGGGAAGAAATTCCAGAACTTGGTGCCAAGACAGCTGAAGGCATGGCTGCCAGTGATGGAGTGATGAAAATCAGGGGCATGCAACAGGCTTGAATTGGAGGACAGATCTCAGAGGATAGTAGGGCTGGAAGAGGTTGCAGAGATAGGGAGGGGTGAACCTTTAGAGGGATTTGAAAACAAGACTACATCATCAAGGAATTGAAATCATTGCATTTAAGACCTTATACCACAGACCAGAAAAAAGCATCACGCCAGTTGCTTCAGTAAAGCATGCAACCCCATTCCTGTTAACTCTGACTGGAATGTTGATGTGGTCTCAAATTAATAGAATAAATATTTTTTTCTTCATCCAACCCCTGGGATTGTTACCAGAAATCCTCTGACCACGCATACACCATCAGTGAGTCCCTGTGGTTTTAGAAAACCTGTCAGCTGCTTAAAATGCTGCACCTTCCCCATGCTGTTACCTCCTTTCCACAGCAAATCATGAAAACTTATTCTCTGGAAAATGAGGCATCTTCACTTGTTTTCTGGAATGACGGATTGAAGACTGACTGATGTCTGCCACAGTCATCATCGACAGTGGTTTGGAAAGATGTGATAACGTGAAAACAATCCATAGCCATAGGCAGTAAGGTCTCTGTCCCTAACTCCATGACAGTCCACCTCTCTTCTGGCATCCTCAATTACAGTCTTTTGAAGGAACATTTTTGCCCCCCAGCTAGTTGTATACTTGCACTAATGGCTTTCTACTTCCCACATTTCCACATGCACCTTGTAAGGGCTGATTGAGAGTTTTATTATGTCACAGATTGAACTGAAGACCTGCAGAGCAAGTTATTCAGCTTTTATTTTGTTGGTAGATGGCCTCTCGCATGCTGCAGAAATATTGTTTAATAATTCCAACCCCTACGCAGCCCCCACGCCCACTGTCCCACCAGCTCTCTCCATTTTCTTATTATGTGATTGTGGATGCTGTTGTGTGTCATAATTAAACAAAAGTATGTCAATTCAAAGATAAACACTTTTTTTTAAAAGCTGGACTGAATGTAATGATACAATAAATAAGAACCATAACTCATGTAAATTTCATAAGTAAAATCCAAACTGGCTGAGGAGTTTAGCGCTGTTTACATCCTTTAATTTCCGCTTGTTTGGAATAGTGGTGATATCCTTGCAGTTTAATTGTTGTGCATCTGGACAATTGCTGCTTTTTATTTGAAGTCAGCACGTAAGCATATGGTTCAGCATAATGAAGTTCCTCATTATTCAGCGGGACACGCTCCTCTTCATACCTTTCCAGAGATCATATCATGCTGATGGATTGCTTGGCAACTGCATAAATGATTTTTAAATGAATAGATTTGTTGGCTTGAAATAAAAAATACTGTAGTTTGCAGAGCAATTACTGTAGTTTTAAAGTGGTGATAAGTCTGTTTTGATGAAAACAAAATCCATTTAACTTATCTTGGTTTTAAGAGCATTGGATCATAGAAAAATGTTGCCTTAATTGCATTTGTGCGCATTGGTTTTGTTTTTTCTCGTTATATAAATAGCAGATGCGACTGGAATCTTTAAGGTACTCTGAGGTACTTCAACGATGCATTTATGCCCATCAATTCTGCTCAGGTCAACTTTGTCCCAGAATTGGTCCCAATGTCTCAGGAATCTGAACCCTTCTTTCCTGCACCATCCATGCAGCCAAACATCTTGCTATTCCTATATTGACACATGCCCTCTGCCTGCGTCTCTCTCTCTCTCTCTCTCTATCTGTCTGTCTGTCCATCTATCTCTCTCTTTGTTTGTCTCTCTCTTTCTCTCTGTCTCTGTCTCTGTCTCTCTCTCTCTCTCTCTCTCTGTCTCCGTCTCTCTGTCTCCGTCTCTCTGTCTCCGTCTCTCTGTCTCCGTCTCTCTGTCTCCGTCTCTCTGTCTCCGTCTCTCTGTCTCCGTCTCTCTGTCTGTCTCTCTCTCTCTCTCTCTTTCTCTCCCTGTCTCTGGCTCTCTCTCTCTCTCTCTCTCTCTCTCTCTCTCTCTCTGTCTGTGTGTCTCTGTCTCTGTCTCTCTCTGTCTCTCTCTCTCTGTCTGTCCATCCGTGTCTCGCTTTGCGTGTGTGTCTCTCAGTCTCTCTTTCTGACCCTCGCTGTCTGTCTGCCCCTCCCGCTCGCTGTCGCGGTCTTGCTTGCTGTCAGTGTCTCTCTTGCTCGCTGTCTGTCTCTTTCACTCACTCGATCGCTCACTGCCTCTCGCTCTTCGCTATCACCCGCCCACTTGATTGGCACCCCATCTACAGACATTCACTCCCTCCACCACCAACGCACAGTGGCAGCTGTGTACCATCTGCAAGATGCACTGCAGCAATGCACCAAGGCTCCTTCGACAGCACCTTCCAAACCCGCGACCTCTACCAACTAGAAGGACAAGGGCAGCAAATGCATGGGAACATCACCACCTGCAAGTTCCCCTCCAAGTCACACACCACCCTGACTTGGAACTATATCGCCGTTCCTTCACTGTCGCTGGGTTAAAATCCTGGAACTCCCTTCCTAACAGCACTGTGCGTGTACCTACCCCACATGGACTGCAGCAGTTCAAGAAGGCAGCTCACCACCACCTTCTCAAGGGCAATTAGGGAATGGGCAATAAATGCTGGCCTGGCCAGCGACACCCACATCCTGCGAATGAATAAAAAAAAAATTCCGTCTGCCCCCCCCCCAATTCCGTCTGCCCCCCCCCCCAATTCCGTCTGCACCCCCCCCCAATTCCGTCTGCCCCTCCCCAATTCCATCTGCCCCCCCCCAATTCCGTCTGCCCCCCCCCAATTCCGTCTGCCCCCCCCCAATTCCGTCTGCCCCCCCCAATTCCGTCTGCCCCCCCCCAATTCCGTCTGCCCCCCCCCCCAATTCCGCCTGCCCCCCCCCCCAATTCCGCCTGCCCCCCCCCCCAATTCCGCCTGCCCCCCCCCCCCCAATTCCGCCGGCCCCCCCCCCAATTCCGCCTGCCCCCCCCAATTCCACCTGCCCCCCACAAATTCCGCCTGTGGAGACAGTAACAGATTTATTGTTTCAGTTCTGACTATGTGTCATCAACTTGAAATGTTAACTGTTTTTCTCTCCACAGATGCTACCAGACCTGAGCATTTCCAGCAAACTAAAAATGCATTTATATAGATCAGCTGGGAAAATCAGATAGGTAATTTGGAAAAAAGATTATGAGGCTTATAGGGAGAAAATGATGACTGGGCTGCATACAGAATAGCTAAAAAATGGAGATATGTGGCGTCAGAAAGTAGGAAAGGGGCTCGCAGCAGGTGTGAAATCCAAACATTCTTGCAATACTACAACAACAAGAGAGCAGTTTGTTAAAACCCTATGTTATGATCTGGTTAGAGACCAATAACTTTTAAAAAAGAAATTGGATCTCCCAGTTATTAACTGACAGAATTATGCTACAAGATTTCATGTTTTAAACTAAAACTTTTACTGTACAAGAGTTAAAGCAAGCATTACTAACAACACTATATTTTTTAATCACTTATACTTTTAACCTGAAAGTCTCAACAGATCCCTCCCTATTTGACTTTTGCTTCCATCCAAGCTTTCCCCTATACTTTACAGGATCTTGTGGGTTCATTCACTTCTCCTGGGACCACTCCAAAGCATACCATAGCTCTCAGGAATTCACTTTGACTCTCCTTTGTGTTAAAGCTATCCTCTGAGGTATGGGATTTCTTGAGGTCCCTCCACTAGCATCTGTCAAAGCAAACCTTTCAACTCTCCTACCACACCTCATGATGGTAGCATTCCCAGATCAAGCATGGGCATTACTGGCACTCTTCTATAGTGATTTCAAATGAGAAAGCACCCTTGGCTCCTTTGCTACTGGGTCTAGCTGTTTCTAAAACATCAACTGCAGGTCTCTGTCACTCTCTCTGTCACTCTCTCTGTCACTCTCTCTGTCACTCTCTCTGTCACTCTCTCTGTCACTCTCTCTGTCACTCTCTCTGTCACTCTCTCTGTCACTCTCTCTGTCACTCTCTCTGTCACTCTCTCTGTCACTCTCTCTCGTTACGACCGAGCTGGGAGGAGTGCACTGCCTTTTCTAATTCCACTTCTCCACAGGTCACACCATATATTTAAATGTTTGCCCAGCTACCGATGTGGTCAATCGTATACTCTACTCCTTATCCCAGAATAAAATACACTAACAGGTTTCTTTAATAAACAACAAAATCATCAGTTTATTAACAAACAAGATTTATCAAGTAATGAAGCAAAACTTTAACACAGATTGAAATATAAAAGTTCCCTTTTTAAATTCTCCCTTCACACACACACACTCTCACTAAAAAAAAATACAGAAATTCTCTTTGCAGAGGTATGTTACAAAAAAAAGACAAAAAAAGAACTTGCTAATTCTTGAAGAAAAAAAGAGAAGATACGGAATATTGTCAGTCGTCTCTTTTGGGCTGGCGTCTCTGTATATGGTGACGGGTCACTGGATTTTTTCTAAAGCAGTTCTTTTCAGGCGGTGTTGAGAATTAATCTTATTTTAGAGAGATTGTAATTTCTTTTATTTATTTTTATTTAGAGATACAGCACTGAAACAGGCCCTTCGGCCCACCGAGTCTGTGCCGAACAACAACCACCCATTTATACTAATCCTACATTAATCCCACATTCCCTACCACATCCCCACCATTCTCCTACCACCTACCTACACTAGGGGCAATTTACAACGGCCAATTTACCTATCAACCTGCAAGTCTTTGGCTGTGGGAGGAAACCGGAGCACCCGGCGGAAACCCACGCAGTCATAGGGAGAACTTGCAAACTCCGCACAGGCAGTACCCAGAACTGAACCCGGGTTGCTGGAGCTGTGAGGCTGCGGTGCTAACCACTGCGCCACTGTGCCGCCCCTGGCAGGTTTTTCCAGCTTCTCAGGAGAGATGCAGCACTAGGGATTTTACCTGTCCCACACTGGATCTTTGCAAGGTTTCTTCAAAGAGGTAGAGAAAGAGGTGAGCTGGATGTTTTTTCCTTGATAAGTTGATCTCCAAACGTCTTCAAAACAGTTCACACCCCAACTGAACTGGAAACAATATCCAAACCCCAAACACAAAGTCAATCTACTGATCCCCATAAATCTTGACATGCTTCTTCCCTGTAAACATCTTCCCCAGGTCACCAAGTTTCTGTTGCTTATTGAGCTTCAAGCTCATGATTTTCAGCAAAGGTTGTTTTAAACAACGTCTAAGTGAATTGCCAACAACAAAACAAAGTCCAGCATTTAAAACATCTTCAGCCTTCCGATGAATCCATCTCCACAATTTTTTGGGGCGGCACAGTGGCGCAGTGTTTAGCACTGCAGCCTCACAGCTCCAGGGACCCGGGTTCGATTCTGGGTACTGCCTGTGTGGAGTTTGCAAGTTCTCCCTGTGTCTGCGTGGGTTTTCTCCGGGTGCTCCGGTTTCCTCCCACAAGCCAAAAGACTTGCAGGTTGATAGGTAAATTGGCCATTATAAATTGTCACTAGTATAGGTAGGTGGTAGGGAAATATAGGGACAGGTGGGGATGTTTGGTAGGAATATGGGATTAGTGTAGGATTAGTATAAATGGGTGGTTGATGGTCGGCACAGACTTGGTGGGCCGAAGGGCCTGTTTCAGTGCTGTATTTCTAATCTAATCTAATCTAATTGAGTCCTCAAAATGAAAGACTTAACAAAAAATATAGAAGCACCTTCATAACTCTCTGTCTCTGTCTCTCTCTCTCCCAGTCTCTCTCTCTCTCTCTCTCTCTCTCTCTCTCTCTCTCTCTCTCTCCCCCTCTCTCTCTTTGTCTCTCTGTCTCCCTCTCCCTGTCTCTCTCTCCCTGTCTCTCTCCCTCCCCCACTCTCCCTCCCCCACTCTCCCTCCCCCTCTCTCCCTCCCCCTCTCTCCCTCCCCCTCTCTCCCTCCCCCTCTCTCCCCCCCCACTCTCTCTCCCCCCCACTCTCTCTCCCCCCCACTCTCTCTCCCCCCCACTCTCTCTCCCCCCCCACTCTCTCTCCCCCCCCACTCTCTCTCCCCCCCCCCACTCTCTCTCCCCCCCCCACTCTCTCTCCCCCCCCCACTCTCTCTCCCCCCCCCACTCTCTCTCTCCCCCCCCACTCTCTCTCCCCCCCCCACTCTCTCTCCCCCCCCCACTCTCTCCCCCCCCCACTCTCTCCCCCCCCCACTCTCTCTCTCCCCCCCCCCACTCTCTCTCCCCCCCCCCCCACTCTCTCTCCCCCCCCCCACTCTCTCTCCCCCCCCCACTCTCTCTCCCCCCCCACTCTCTCTCCCCCCCCACTCTCTCTTCCCCCCCCACTCTCTCTTCCCCCCCCACTCTCTCTTTCCCCCCCCACTCTCTCTTTCCCCCCCCACTCTCTCTTCCCCCCCCACTCTCTCTTTCCCCCCCCCACTCTCTCTTTCCCCCCCCCACTCTCTCTTTCCTCCCCCCACTCTCTCTTTCCCCCCCCCACTCTCTCTTTCCCCCCCCCCACTCTCTCTTCCCCCCCCACTCTCTCTTTCCCCCCCCCACTCTCTCTTTCCCCCCCCCACTCTCTCTTTCCCCCCCCCACTCTCTCTTCCCCCCCCCCACTCTCTCTTCCCCCCCCCCACTCTCTCTTTCCCCCCCCCACTCTCTCTTCCCCCCCCCACTCTCTCTTTCCCCCCCCCACTCTCTCTTCCCCCCCCCACTCTCTCTTCCCCCCCCCACTCTCTCTTCCCCCCCCACTCTCTCTTCCCCCCCCACTCTCTCTTCCCCCCCCACTCTCTCTTTCCCCCCCACTCTCTCTTTCCCCCCCCACTCTCTCTTTCCCCCCCCACTCTCTCTTTCCCCCCCCACTCTCTCTTCCCCCCCCACTCTCTCTTCCCCCCCCACTCTCTCTTCCCCCCCCCACTCTCTCTTCCCCCCCCACTCTCTCTTCCCCCCCCCACTCTCTCTTCCCCCCCCACTCTCTCTTCCCCCCCCACTCTCTCTTCCCCCCCCCACTCTCTCTTCCCCCCCCCACTCTCTCTTCCCCCCCCACTCTCTCTTCCCCCCCCCACTCTCTCTTCCCCCCCCACTCTCTCTTCCCCCCCCCACTCTCTCTTCCCCCCCCCACTCTCTCTCCCCCCCCCACTCTCTCTTCCCCCCCCACTCTCTCTTCCCCCCCCACTCTCTCTTCCCCCCCCACTCTCTCTTCCCCCCCCACTCTCTCTTCCCCCCCCACTCTCTCTTCCCCCCCCACTCTCTCTCCCCCCCCACTCTCTCTTCCCCCCCCACTCTCTCTTCCCCCCCCCACTCTCTCTTCCCCCCCCACTCTCTCTTCCCCCCCCACTCTCTCTTTCCCCCCCCACTCTCTCTTCCCCCCCCCCCACTCTCTCTTCCCCCCCCCCACTCTCTCTTCCCCCCCCCACACCTCTCTTCCCCCCCCCACTCTCTCTTCCCCCCCCCCACTCTCTCTTCCCCCCCCCCACTCTCTCTTCCCCCCCCCACTCTCTCTTCCCCCCCCCCTCTCTCTTCCCCCCCCCACTCTCTCTTCCCCCCCCCACTCTCTCTTCCCCCCCCACTCTCTCTTCCCCCCCCCACTCTCTCTTCCCCCCCCCACTCTCTCTTCCCCCCCCCACTCTCTCTTCCCCCCCCCACTCTCTCTTCCCCCCCCCACTCTCTCTTCCCCCCCCCACTCTCTCTTCCCCCCCCCACTCTCTCTTCTCCCCCCCCACTCTCTCTTCTCCCCCCCCACTCTCTCTTCTCCCCCCCCACTCTCTCTTCTCCCCCCCCACTCTCTCTTCTCCCCCCCCACTCTCTCTTCTCCCCCCCCCCACTCTCTCTTCTCCCCCCCCCACTCTCTCTTCTCCCCCCCCCACTCTCTCTTCTCCCCCCCCCCACTCTCTCTTCTCCCCCCCCCACTCTCTCTTCTCCCCCCCCCACTCTCTCTTCTCCCCCCCCCACTCTCTCTTCTCCCCCCCCCACTCTCTCTTCTCCCCCCCCCACTCTCTCTTCTCCCCCCCCCCACTCTCTCTTCTCCCCCCCCACTCTCTCTTCTCCCCCCCCCCACTCTCTCTTCCCCCCCCACTCTCTCTTCCCCCCCCACTCTCTCTTCCCCCCCCACTCTCTCTTCCCCCCCCACTCTCTCTTCCCCCCCCCACTCTCTCTTCCCCTCCCACTCTCTCTCTCCCCCCCACTCTCTCCCCCCCACTCTCTCTCCCCCCCCCACTCTCTCTCCCCCCCCACTCTCTCTCCCCCCCCACTCTCTCTCCCCCCCCCACTCTCTCTCCCCCCCCCACTCTCTCTCCCCCCCCCACTCTCTCTTCCCCCCCCCACTCTCTCTTCCCCCCCCCACTCTCTCTTCCCCCCCCCACTCTCTCTCCCCCCCCCACTCTCTCTCCCCCCCCCACTCTCCCCCCCCCCACTCTCTCTCCCCCCCCCCCACTCTCTCTCTCCCCCCCCCCACTCTCTCTCCCCCCCCCACTCTCTCTCCCCCCCCCCCACTCTCTCTCTCCCCCCCACTCTCTCTCTCCCCCCCACTCTCTCTCTCCCCCCCACTCTCTCTCTCCCCCCCACTCTCTCTCCCCCCCACTCTCTCTCTCCCCCCCACTCTCTCTCTCCCCCCCACTCTCTCTCTCCCCCCCACTCTCTCTCTCCCCCCCACTCTCTCTCCCCCCCCCACTCTCTCTCCCCCCCCCACTCTCTCTCCCCCCCCCACTCTCTCTCTCCCCCCCCCACTCTCTCTCTCCCCCCCCCACTCTCTCTCTCCCCCCCCCACTCTCTCTCTCCCCCCCCCACTCTCTCTCTCCCCCCCCCACTCTCTCTCTCCCCCCCCCACTCTCTCTCTCCCCCCCCCACTCTCTCTCTCCCCC